>NW_026885679.1:0-665619 GCF_032173495.1 Musca vetustissima | reverse complement strand
AATCTTAATAATCCATTTTATATAACAATTCCAGAGATTGTCGACGTGGTTAGAATATTATTTAATTGTTATATTCTCTAATTTATCACATAGTATTTCATTTTACTGCCAGTTTTTGGGCAGTAAAATGAATTTCTTATAGAATAAGAAATAGTTTTTGGCTATTTAAGTTTTATTCTGAATATGGATATCAGTTATTCCTTTTCTTGCTAATGTTGCTTTACATAATAATATTTGGTTTGCTCTAATTTTGTCCTAATAAATGTTGCGATTCAATCCAAACCAAAATCTCATAATAAATGTTTTGATAAAATATTTTTTAGATGTCGAATGGAACGGTTGTTTGAATAAACAATTGTAATTTTCAGATATTTTCAAGATTCGTATTATGAATTTTTGAATAAAAATGTGGAATATGCATTTGGTCATAATAATTTCGAACGACGAACAGTGTTCCAGAATCGCTGTTTTCAGTAAACTTTGAGCGGATAGATCATATTTTTATAGTGTGTTTTTTTTTTTTTTGTTCTACCGGTAACATAAGCTGCTTTCCGGAGTATCCAAAACGATTCTGTTCAGTATTTGCGGAGGAATTCAGTGTCAGAGTATAACTGTGAATTTTTTTAATATTTTCCATCAACATAAGAGTGTTTTTGTGAAAATATAAAAATAAAAAAAAAATCTAAAATATATTAATTTAATTTGTTTGGTAAAATATCATTCGGTTGAAATGCGAGCTCAAAATCACAAAATAACAAAATTTGGAAGGTACCTTTATATGGAGCTAAACTAAAAAGTGGACCAATTCTGATGATTTTTGGTTGGAAGATTTACTACACTATGATATCCAAATACCAAATTCCGCCAATTCAGTCAATTATGTTTATGTTTAGAATACCATACATCTTCGGATTTCGACAGACAGACATGGAAAAATTGTACATGGCAAAAATAATACATGACAAAATTGTAAGACAAACATAAAATTAATTTCAATAAATACAAAAATAGTTAAACGCGCGAAACTTGGTGGTACAAAAGTATATATGGGCTTGAAGATGACACTTGTAGGTATCTTTCGGCGAAAACTTGTTCAACACAGTTCCATAAAAGTTATATTACACTAAAGTTTGGAATTTCAATCAAATTTAGTATCTGAGTAAAAATAAAATTCCCCGTTGGTTGTAAACGCGTGTGTAATTTATTAAAGTTTTTATAAAATACAGCAGTCCAACCTACTTATCAAAAAATTAATGAAGGCATTATCTTTTACAGTTTCGGAGAAATAGTAATTTCAGTCTGGATTTGAAAAAAAGAAATGTCCTAATGGGGAATATGATAATTTTAAAGAGCGCGTCAAACCCACACCTTCCAATATTTTTAAATAATTTTTCCGTTTCTTCAATTTCAAATTAATAGTCGGTGACGAATAAAATGGCCCAAGAAATTCGATTTTTGTACCTCCGTACTACGTTACGTATATCTATACAGTCCTCTATCTATACTTTTCATCTACACAGTCTTCAAGATTGTTCCTTTAAAATTTTCGTTAAAATATATTAATAACCCAAACGTGGCCTATACCAGTGTTGCGAAGTCGTTTTCGGAGTCTATAAGTCGAAGTCGCAATGTGTAATCACCTTATCCCGATTTTCCCTGTTTATGGCCAAAGACAGCACCGTTAATGATTGGGGAATGCTCCAGGGATCCAGTGTGTCAACGCCTGTATTTTGACTAATTTTTGGCTTTGACTTACAGGTTATTGGTAGTACGAGTCGGGTTAAAAACGCGTTTAAAGTCGGATCTCGGTTACACAACCCTGGCAAAAAAAAAAATAGAACAAAATTACTGTTATTTCGTTAAATGAAATTCGATAAAACATTTAAAAAATTCCTATTGGGATGAAAGACCTTGGTGAGTAAACCCCAAACAGAAAAAAATCGCTATAGATCAAAGTTCGGAGATATGGCGTGATAATTTTTTTTTTTTTGCTGGTGATCCTATTATGCTTGAAGAGATAGCTTCATAGCTTGCTGTTGTATGTATTTTATGAGATTACAGTACAATAGAATGAGGTATTTTTTTCGTAGAACCTTTCATCCTTCTAAGTCGATTCCTTGTGTGTCATTTTCGTCCTTAATTTATTGAACCTTACTCCAATTATCAAGAGATTCGATATTACATCCGCGCAATATTCTACAAAATGTTACATTTCGAGGAAAAAGTGATCCGGTTATCTAAAGTTTAAACCCAATAACCAGCCATAAAATCCAAACTTTGGTCTATAGCGAATTTTTCCTTCTGGGGGTTTCATATACTCACAAAGGTCTTTTATCTCCAACAGGAATTTTCCACCCCAAAATTTGTCGCTCATTGATATCGGGGTTACCGACATTTCGGAGATCTGTATAAACGTGTACCAAATTTGACTGTCTGCAAACAAAAGATGCGTCGGTAAAATGTTGTATCTCAAAAATCTAGTTTGTCGTTTTAATATGTAGTATGAGGTTATTGCGAGCATACCTATAACCTTAAAAATAATAATAAAATATCTCCAATAAAAAGGGATATATGGTGATATCCAAAATTTTAGTCTTCCCTCCCTTTTCTCCTTGGGGAACAACTATTTTTTACGTTTCCCAATGATAAACGTTGCCTTAAAATCTTATTAAAGCATGCCACTTTATTTCTGAGGACCGAAAATACCACATTATTACTGAAACTGATAAATAGTTGAAAGGAGATATTCTATACACTGAGGTAGGTAATTAACATATTTGAATGGAGCCTAATATAGTAAAAACCATAAAATAACAAAAATTAAAATATACATTTCTTAGAATGCAGAAAATCATACCACGTCCACATGTACATATATCATGCAAATTATTCCCAAAAAGAAAGTATTCGCAGAAAGGCAAATTCGGCGAATGTTAAGAAAGTGCGACACAAAACATAAATAACAATGTCCCCACATCGTCCTAGTCAATTTTACATTCTTGAGAACTTATTTTACGCAAAAAAAGAAAGAAAGAAAATGAAAGCAACAACAAACAAGAGCAGTAAATGAACCTTCGCACATTCACCAAAATAGCAAAAAAAAAGAAAAAAAAACGAGGCAAAATCCAACAAAGAACGATGAATATCTGTCTGTCTGCCTGCTGGCATAAGATGACAAAAATAAAGACAAGGATTATGTATCTCTGCGTACATCGTATGATCCAGAAGTACACACGAGTGCCAGTGCGAGTTCGAGTAAGTATGGCTGGCTGGCTGGCTGACAAACCGTACTCTCGTGTAAGTGTAACTAAAGTGAGGAGAATAAGGGCGAAAAATCAACGAATCATTAATCAATCCTTTCATGATGTGACGCGGTGCGTGTCCTTTTATGTTCCAGAAGAGAAAATACACAAGACAAACAGACAAAAAAAACACACACAACTGAAAAGAAAAACAAAAAATGTGTGAGTTCTGTCAGTATATAAAGCAAGAAGGGAAAAACACACCACACATTCATACATACGTACATAAAAAAGAAGTATGTATTCATAGTGAGGGATATTTGAATACGAACTCTGGACACCTATAAATGTACAACTTTTTACAACGCTAATTTTGTTTCTTTGTGATATTAAAAAATAGTAGATTCTTGTAGTTATAGAAAATTGACTGCAAATCAAATACAGTACGATGTATTTTTTGAAGATGTTGAATATGAAAAACCATACGAAACATTCCGAAATGGAATTTTGGAAGTTATTTGAGAAATAATGTTCCATTTTGATATATTAATATCAACATGCCCTATTTAAATTTTGCCTACTGTAGCCATGTTGGGTTGCAACCAACAATTTTATTCTCGCCATAAACTTACACTTTCCCTTAGTGTTCTTTGTCGTTAAGCCTTAAATTTCATTTTTTGTGCCTCAACAATAAAGGGAAGGAAAAAATGGTAACAGTAGAATTTGTATCTTAATGCAAACAAGCTAACGCTGAAATGAAAATATACAGCAGCCAAAATTTACACAGGAATCGAGAACAAATGAAAAAAATACACACAGCAAAATGGCGACAGTATTTGGAGGCGAATTTACAAACTAAATTCTATAAATTAAATAAATTCTACATATCTATTGGTAAAACGCGAATCCTTCTTTTCGTTTCTTATTTTCAAAAAGTTAACAAAAAGTAAGAAATATCCTACTTCTGTCCGATCGACAGGAACTTTTGGTTTTGGCCAAAAAAAGGCGCGAGTTAAAGATTATATAAATTCATAAGATACCTACAGCTAATTTTGTTGAAAAAATATGTCCAAATTTACAAAATACGAACTTGGGTCAATATTTACACCCTACTCAACCATGTTGACTGGGTATTATAGCTTTGTGCAGCCCCAAGAGTTTGTAATGCCAAAATACAAGTCCGTCATTATAATTTGTAAACACGATACAGGCCACAATTATGGACCAATTTTCACGACCTTTTGTCTGTTAGATGGATTCTGGCCAATGAAGACCCCTATTGTTTTTGGTAAAGATCGGGGATGAAATGGGCCAACAACTTTTTTGTCTGATTTTGTGGTCACGCCAGAGGCCGCAATCGAGCCAAAAAAACATGCCTGTTTTAATAAAGATCGGTCAATATTTAACGGGTCAAATGGACCCTGACTATTGTTGTGAAAAATGACTATAGCGTATATATTTACCCATTAAGGACACAGACCCGAGAAGTTGATAGCATATCCAAGAGGAGTGGTTGACCTTTGAATTTATACCAATTTTATTGTCGTATGTGCTCGGATGTGGGAGTTGCACTTAAACATTTACAGGTGTTTACGTATTCATATATTATTTAGTAACTCCTTACCAACCACAAAGAGGGCGAAAATATAGCGCTGATCGGTTTGAATTTGTCCATGAGGATCCAGGTATTGTCAAGGACAACGCCTATAATTTTCGGTATATAATAATATCGCGATATAATAATATTCGGATGAAGTAGACTGAAAATTTAATTTTTGTGTATTTTTCGTACCGTTATATGGGTCAATTTTGATTCTTTTTAGGACAGGAATGTGCTATACAATGAGAACCCAAAATATCGAGTTACAACCAGTTCGGCTGACAAAAACATTCCCAAAACATTATACATAATAATACATAACATTATACATAATAATACATAACACTACAATTTCAATTGTGAGATTTGACACACAATGAGAATACTAAGTACCAAATTACAGTAAATTCGGATTAAAACGAGTCCAAAATACCGAATATATGGTGGGTACCGCTATATAGGGGCTACACTGCAAATTGGGTCAATAATTATAATTTTTGGTAGGGAGATGTGTTATATAATCAAAATTCCAAAAATACCGAATTTTGGGAGTACCATAACTGCTGCATATCCGCAAAAAAATTGTATGGTATGTTGTTATTGGGTTTTGTGGTGGGCGAACAGGATGAACATCTTTCGACTTTCCTGTATTGTAGACTCAACAAAAGCCACAGTAAACATTTCCAATGTCCTTTCGCATTTAATTTTTAAAACAAAACATTTTCATTGATCCATTTATAATCTTTATATCATTTCATCAGTCAAATTGATTTAGGAATATCATTGTAAAACAGATCCTACTTCTATCTCGACTGCTTGTGCAACTTCTTCGTCTTTTTTATCGAGCCGTACACTAAATACCACATGACGAGAATTTAGCTCTAAATAATCTACAAATTTGTTGCTCACACGATTTTAGATAGGGTCCTCAAAGACAAGCAGTTGGGATTTGTATGGCCTTTTTTACTTTTACACGATCCTAGCTTATATCTTCAAAATTTCGAATAAACTGTACATTATGAAAAACTGTCTGATTCGTCTGAGATATTTGCATAATTATATACGATTATGCTAAACACGTAATAAATCTTATTGGAGGGAGCCAGATCGCTACATTATTGAACCGAATTTCCGGATAATAAACCACATTTTTGTACCGTTTCTAATCAATCGATTAAACTTATATGAATATCATTTGAAAGCTATAAACTACTAATCACATGGAATATTTTTTTTCCTCAACAGTTAAGGAAAGATAAACAAATTATAAAAAGTTCTCTGAGAATTTTAACTTGAATGTATATAAAAAATTATTTGTAATAGTGACAAACGAAACGACAACCTCAATATACTCCGCATCACATGGTACAACCATAATACAAACACACACTCTTAACATTTTTCTCCCCAAAGAAAAAAAAAAAACATTTTAAGCAGAAAACCGCGTTGATTAGATGACATTCGTGGATTCTTGTCAAATAAGCCTATTTGACTGACAAGGAAAGAAATTCTATTTTAGCCGACAGCATGCTGTCAGATATCTTTTTAGCATAAGGATAAGATTGTTCATAGGAAAGATACTTCGTATATATGGGACACTACATGCTTCCGTATGTACTTTCGTTTCGTTTAGGTCGAAAGGGAAATTCGGAAGCGATTTAACTAACGGAGGGGAAGATCAATAGAATGTATTAAAATAAAACGTTTTCTTATTATGTCATGCAAATGTATTTAGGTAAATTAGATTTGTGGTTGGCAGAGTTGTTTGGGTTCAGGAAAGTTTTCTGAGCAATGGAATACATTTCAGGCATTAATACTACCTATAAGGTTATTCACTACTCCATCCTCAGAATTCATCACACTCTGTTGAAAGTGTTGTATTGTTACACCAAAGCTTTTAAAAAATAGAAAATTTGTGCGGAATCTGTCCGAAACACTATTAATGCACATCATATGTTTTATGCATGTGTGCAATATACTTGCACATATCAATATGTAATAACTGCATATGTATTATAAATCCAAATAAAATATTTTATATCGCAATACCAATGCAATATCGAATATGCAATGACCCATATGCAGAGCAATAAACTTCTTGGCGACGATATGAAGGATGATAACAAACATGATGGCACATAATGAGAAAGTCTGTGTTCAATTCTTCACCCCATTTCAAAATACGTGTGTACACTTACTTTCTTTTCACCCACCACTTACCCAAGAAGACTGTTGAAACAGAAGCCATTACTGAATTGTTTTGTTGAATGATGTAAGAGACAAAATTTCCATATCTCTTCCCAGCCATTTATAGGATTGTGGGAAAACATTTGGTTATTTTTTCCCTGCAACATTTCGTTGTAAATATTTCTATTCTAGTTTGTATGTATGTACAGAGTACAGAGTTATGTGTATGCGTGTGTACATATGTTTGTGAGTGTGTTTTTATCATATCTTTAATCTTGACTCAATATTCACTTGACATTTGATTTCAATCTCCTTATGTCAGCAAATGCATCCATCATTTTTAACCATTGAACGCAAAAGGGAAACAAGAGATAGAAATGTGACAGTTTTTCCTTTTCTTTTCTTAACTTTGACAAGAGACAAGTAGGAATGTTCTAAGTTACCATTTTGAAGAAAACAAGCAAATGAAAGAAAAAAACTTGTTGTTAAAAATGAAGGTTATTTTGAATATAATAACTAATTTAATTCCTAAATAAAATCAAAAACGATAAATAGTGGATTGATCATTTTGTTATATCTTAAAAATAGTTTGCCTTATATTATTCGGGTTCGAAATCCATTATAGAAGAGCTCCATCTACGACTCTGAATAATCTTATTCACATCCTAAAAACAGTACTGCAAGTATCTATTGATCTTATGTTGAACCGATTTAAACAAAACTAGTCTCACATCAAATAACTCTTTACTTTAAGAAAATGATCGATTTTTTTTTTTATTTATTTAATTATGTGGTCCGAAGCATAATTATTAGACAAATTATGCGCAACCTACAATGAAGTTTGCGAGGGAGCTTAAGGGGACCCCACCCATTCTCAGTTTAAAAAATTTTAAATTTGTTTTTTGATTTGATTCGAACCTGCACTAATTCAAGAATGGTCCTACAACATTGCAAGCGGAAATCTTAACAACTATTAAAGATATAGCCGATTTATTGTGTCGGCATCGCGATAAATCCAGTCGGTCTATATCTTCCTTACTTTTTGACTCAGTTTGTGGTCAAAAATAGGCGATTTTCCAAAAAAAAACTTTTTTTTAAACATCCCCCATTTTGTTAATTGTCGAACGATGTCAATAATTCTAGTTCGTATGACTGACTTTTCTGTAATCACAAAAAAATTTTAAAATTGAACTTGTTATTATATATACACTGCGTGTCATAACTATAGACGCACCTTTAATTCAATTGGTATGTTGACAAATAAAATGGACCCATCAAGTTATGGTTCACAATAAAACGATAAAAAAACACATATTATTCAACAAAAATAATGAATTTATTCTTTATGGTTTCGCGAATTCTGCACTTTAAAAATTACTGGTGTTGCATAACTATAGACGCACTTTTACAAAATTAGAAAAATTTATTTTTTAAAACTTAAATAAAAATAATGGGTAGGGACTCCCTTATTTTGCATAAGTTCAAAAATGTTATCCATCACACTGTTGATCAAAATTTTTCGCAAGTCTTCATCGTTTGACCGCCATTCATCGATAATCACTTCTTGGAGGTAAAATACAGTTTAGTATTGGCGGTTTTCTGCATAGACACGACGAGTCAAGATTCCACACATGTTCTCGATCGGATTCTGGTCGGCGACTTTAATGAACTAATATATATATATATATATAGCTAATTTCAATTTCCTGATTTGTGGCTAAACTACACAACGTAGGCACATGTGATCAGTTACCATGGACAATATGGTTCGATATAATCACTGCATCAACCCAAAACGGATGCGGATTTTCCGTGTTTTTTTTTTAATTTTTCTTATAATCAGGAAGCGCAACCAGATAATGGACCAAACAGATTATAGCATTTTAGAACTCGTGATTTTGCTTCGTTTAGTTTATATCTCATGAATGTGCTCACCGTAGCTTCTTTGCAATTGAATTCCAAAGCGGAAAATTTGGTGCGTACATTTTTATAAAAAATCAACCTAACACGTAAAAAAATCAACCCAACATGTAATTTTAGTTTTTTTATGTGGCGAATTCCGCCCAAAAAAACTGCAAAAACGTATTTTGACGAATTCGCGAAATCGCGTTATTCTTCGAATTGTTTTTACAGGCAATCATGCTTGAGTTATAATATTCGCGAATCTATTTGAAAATTGGTCAAAAATACATAGATACGCGAATAATATGCGTATTTTTCAAAATTGAGTATGGCGGCAAATCCGCTGTTTTTAACCAATACTTTTAAAATAGGTGTACTTTTGTGTATTTTCACTGGCGATTACTGAAATCGGATGCGCATAAAAATCTTATGTACGTTGTTTTTTTATGCATCACACTTTAGCCGCTGAATGAAACATACAAAAATGAAATTTTTGGAAGAGATTGATTTGTTGTATGGGAAAACCGCATGCGCATAAACTGATTACAATGAATGTGTTGATCATTTTAATGTTGATCATTTTCATATATTGTAGTAATTTTTAAAGTCAAAACTCTTGTCAGAGGAATCTTCTGATATTTAAGAATCATGTAAAAGAATTTGTAAAAGAAAGCGTCGCAGAATTATGAAGATGTATAGTTCGCGAACGGACTAGTTCAAATTCAGTTCAAAGAGCCAGTGAACTAGTTCAGCCAAAGTCTTTCGTTATAGTTCATTTGTTATTTATCAGCTGTTGGACTAAATTTAACGAAACGATAAATTACGTATATGTATTAAAACAATTAATGATAAAAAAATAAATTTATTTATAATTCGAATATTTTTATTAACAAATAAAAATTTTATGTGTACTATCCAAACGAATTTGCAATCTTTTTATTTACATTCATATACACAGTTATTTCACGAACTAAAGTACAAAGGATGGTTCAGTGCACGATTCATAGTCGTCGTTCACGAATGTATATCGGCGAACTATTGAACTAAAATAATAAAGTAGTTCGTTCATGAGAGTTAAACAAGAGAGAGCTATTTTATTAATGAACTAGAAAGTATAACTTTATCAAAATCAAAACATAATCAAAAACATTTTGTGCCAATTCAAAAATTAATTTATATTTTTTTCAATGTGATTATTTGTGAAAAAATCGAGAATTTGAATTACAAGATATAAAACCGCTATAACTTTTGTGCGCAGCATCCGATTCGGTTCGAATGAGTATCTTTTTCTTAGCCTATGTACCAAAAATCATGAATGAAACACTTGATCAGAATCAAATTTAATGTTGATTCAACCATGTTCGAAATCACAATAAAGCTTGCAAAATTTAGGTTAGAGCTTTGAAGCTACTATTATTGAAAATATCGGTTCAATTCATAGACTCCATATAACAGTACTCTCAATATTCGGTATTTTAAAGCTTTTTCGCACGTTTTCCAACAGAATTGGAATTTTAGCGTTTCTCAAATATGGTTCAACTAACCCCAAGCTTTAAAGCATTTGCGTACGTTTTCCCACTAAAAATGATCGTTATTGGTCCGCATTTTAGGGTTGCCCCCATTAACGCTACATCCGAAATTTGATATATTGGGACCTGTTTGAACACAATTTTATGTAATTTTATATTTTGGTTTCTCATTGTGTAAAAAATCTTCCTATCAAAAATTATTAATATAATAAATATCTGTTTTCATGTTAGTATAGCTCCCATATTATGGTACTGACCACTTTTAGGTATCTTCCCACCGATGTGACTGTAATTGCATATAAAAGGGTTATAGAAGGCTGCTATATAAAAATACAGAAAATTATCAATATAAGTCCATGTTTTGACATAGCCTACATATAGTGGTAGCGCTCCCCACTGTCTGTATTTTGAAGGTGTTATGCCCCCATATAAAAGTTCGCCACATTTTCGATGTTATTAAGTTTTTAACTGAATTTCCTCATGGAATCGAAAATCGGATTCCTTGTGAATAAAACACGTGTTTCCAGAAATTATTCAATATTGGTTAATATTTTAAAATAGGCCCACATACAAAGGTCCTGTTTAATTTTCGGTAATAGAAATATTTTGCAAACTGCGTTCATGTTGCGTTTCTTGGATTCTTATCTACTGTCATTGAAATCGATAAGAAAGGGACACTGCTCAAGCATACATGATGTATGTATCAATTCAATTTCCTACACAATACTGCACATTCCGAAACACATCATTAATTATATCTAAAAAAAAGACTATGTTGGACATTGTAGTATGTGTTCTCTATTTCGTGACTACTTTTTTATTAAACAATCACGTGAAGTGTCAGAAAAGAAGTATAATCTTTTACTTCTTCTCAACAATCTGCAAATTGTTTTTTGCGTGTCTATTACTTTGAGAGTGAGAGCTCAGATATTGGATTCGTTTTAAACTTCAATTGTATTTGTCAGATTTAGAAACTGGTCTGGTCATTTGATGCGATTGGCCGCGTAACTTACCATGAAGTTTCCAATTGTTGTTTTGCAGGAGATTCGTGTTAATTATTTGCTCTACATACATACGTCGATGCAAACACCCATGCATTCATGCTCAAACACATTGCATGGCCACCCCTCTTATGGCAGTGTGAAAATAAAATGGCCTCACATTGCTTCTTGAATCCAGATGCGTTTTATTTTTGTTCTTGTTCCTTTGTTACAATTGATATGTCAATTGTGACATTAATGGATCAATTCTACAATGAAATTGTCCAAATCTTCCGAAAATTCCAAATTGAAATAATGACAAGTATAAGTGTGACTGATGAAAGAAGGAATGGAAGGCGGACATTGAGATCTTTATGTTAGACTTTTGATGTTACAGTCTTTAAGGATATTTGCTTTGTAAAACTGAAGAAATCATTTTTCATTTTTGTTTTATTTTTAGGATTTTGATCACTTGGATGCTAAATATTTTCTAAAAATGTTTCGTTGAAAAAAAATATATTTTTTACACTATTAATTGTGCCATTTTTGGAATATTCTGTTTTAATCTCAGTTTTGTTGTTTGATGTTTGATGAAAACCAATTTAAATCCTTTCACTATAGCATGGAGCGTTTCCTTTCACTTATAACACCTCGAAGTGGTTATTTTATTTCCATATATTCCGTAATTTACGGCAAAGATAACTATAATTTGGGATTCCGAGTTCTATGAGAATTTCTGAAAATCTTGGTAAATATTAGTAATATTTACAGTGTAGATTGTAATTTTTATTTTTTGGAATTTGTGACAAATTATTTAGACACGTTTCTTAATCGAATTGGTTACAATTTATTATTTTGATTTTGTACTGGGTATAATATCTTTTCACCAAAAATATATAAAGGTCCCGAACAATTACAGCTATTTTAAGTGTCATGAGGTAGAGTATAAAAAGTTCATTCCGGCCGAACTTAACGTTTTTATTTGTTTTTTATAACGCCAGCCTTATGTTTAATGAGGGTATATACACATTGCTCCCGCAAAAATATGACTCATCGAAATATTGGTTTTAGACCCGTGTCCGGCTGGCCGGCTGGTGCGCACGGTAACTCTAAAAGGGAGTAACAGATTTCGTCCAAACTTTGCATATCGCAATATTTCTTCCAATCTTAATTCAAGTTCGAAGATTAAGAATATCGTTCCACTTCTTCTGGTACCTCCCCCACAAAATGGTCTAAATTGTGCAAAAAAATATATATATTTTATAATATCATGCCAACGGACTATCCGATTTGAACCAAACTTTGTACAACCTATTATTAAGCAGAGATCAAATTCGAAGATAACACCCACTGGTTCACCCCTTCTGGTACATGCCCCACAAATGGTTAAAATGTTCAATATTTGTATCTTATCTGGCGGATGGAATGCCCGATTTGAACCTTCTGGTACCTCCCCCAAAAAAGAGCCAATATTTTATAAACACCTGTTATATTTGTTATACCCTACACAACTATGTTGTCAGGGTATTATAGATGTGTGCAGCCCCAAGAGTTTGAGTTTGTACTCCTGAAGGACATAGACTCGAGATGTTGATATTATATCCAAGAGTAGTGGTTGACCTTTAAATTTATACCAAGTATCCAATGTTCCTTGAGGTTCCAGTTATGGTCAAGGACAACGCCTATAATTTTCGGTGATGATCTGATAATAATTTTGGGATGAAATGTACCGAATACTTAATTTTTTATGTTTTCTCGAGTCGACCTATAGGCTACAATTGAAAGCCGAACATCACAACACAACCCACGGTGAAGGGAATCTGGACAAGTCGGTCAAGAGGGTACAAATATCGCAAAATATTGTCCAAGCTCAGAACATAAAACCACAGAAAGTTAGATTTTCGTGGAAGTTGTGTAGGGTATCATATGGTCGGCTCCGTCGGACTATACTGCTCCGCTAACTGGTTTTAATATATTTAATTTTGGTCAACTTTCTAAGATCCTGAAAATTGCCCTAAAATGATAATGTCCTAATGCTTCAAGTCCGTCTGTTAAACATCTTAAAAAATGCAATACAAATTAGCATATTTAACCCACAATTCCATTATTAGGAATATCCGTATGTGTTTTGGATTACCCTCCAATGTTGGAATCGTTTGTTGATATTTCGTTTTTTCCTGACAGCAGCTCACAATGGTATATACCAACATAAAATTCCTAACCAAATTTTTATGTTTTGAATGATTACCTCAAAATTAACGATGTTTTTGTTTATTAAACAAAGATCAGATGATAGTGAATGATTGTTGAGTCAAAAGGTCTCGAGTTGGATATAGCTCTTATATACAATTTCTCCCGAGTTTATGAAAATTATGCACCAATCACCTATGACTGTCTGATGAAACTTGACCTGTTCCAAAGTTTGAATTAAATTGGTACAGATTCAAATATATTACCAACCAAAGCTACAATATTTAATGAATTTTTGTCTATTGTATTCATAGTTCGTACGACAGCTATGAATGCCTAGTGTAACGTTTTAATATTTGGAATCAATAGGATTATAAGCGTACCCGCCAGACAACCAACAATTTTTTTTCGAGGAAATCACCTAAGGGTTTGAGGAGCGCCCTCGTTGATACATAGCGATTCCATAATCTTCTCAGAAGTTGTAACATAGTTAAATGTTTTTTTTTTTTTTGACATACATATTCAATTTCATAAAATTTTATAGATTCGTCTGCATCTTTCCAATTTAGAAATACCATTCCATGGGAAAATATGCATCTTAAAACATAATATTTCTACAAATATCTACTGTTAACTATTTTTCTACATAAAAGCTTAATTTTAATTAAATCATGATTCATACAGTAACAAATTCAGAATTGTATACGAACAAGAGAAATATATACAGTAGCTGATTAAATTTCAAACACAAATTTATTTTGAATAATATCTAAGGCATGGCATCCAACCAAGCAAAGCTATGTATTTCGTATTGTAATCGATTATTTATGGACCGACGAAAGTTTTTGTAAAAAAGAAACAACACAAAAACAGAAAACAAAATGAAATTTCCAAAAGATTCTCAAAGTCCTCAAATGAGATTTTCAACATCTTCAATAGATGTTACAACATCACAGCGGTATAGCTGCGTTCATTGTCCGCTGTAAAGGTTCGCATGTAAGCATCTACCACCATAGTTTCATTCCATGTATTTTTTATACACACACAGTTTTTCAATAAATTCGATGTCAATCATAATTAGTAACAAAAGACGTTGAAATTTCTTATTAAAAAAGAAAAACAACAAAACAAAATGCCGACAATAAGCAAACGTTTGGAAATGACTACGTTTCTTAAAGAAATTTAAATGTTGGGAAAAAAATAATTTGTAGTTTTTTATTTTGATTTTTCAAATATGTGTAAAGCAGTAGCATGCAAATATTAATGTAGTTCATTTCGTGTACATAAAGTATAAACAAATCTTCGAATAACAAAAAAAAAAAGCAACAAAAATTATGCTCTGAAGAAAAAATTTTCAAACATTTTTCGTAATGAAATAGGAATGTAATCAATTAAGTCGGATTAAAAATAAAGAGCAAAATGTCTAAAATTTGTATGCAGTAACCCAGAACTTACACTGGAATTTTCATTGCGGATTTATTCTGATTCTATAGGTTATGGGCACAGGGCCAAAACGGGGATAAGGAAATTAAGGGTCGTAGAAAAATATTTTATTATTAGCCTTCCATGAAGAATGGGCAAAAGCCTAAAGATCGCCGGGCGATCTCGTAGAATGGAACACAAAGTCTAGTAACAATAATGAGTCTTCTTTGGGCGCTGTAGAAAAATTATTTTATATCAATTCTGAACAAGCATGGGTCATAGAAAGTGGCGCACCTTCTCATATGTGCAATAAGGAATCGTATTTTGTTGATCTGGACAAAAGATATAATGGAGTAGTGATCGTCAGGAAATTTTATTCTATGATTGTGTTCCCACCCTCGGAAAACACATTTACGCATTCCACCTATTCGTCAACTATAAAAACGTATTCGACAGTCCCATCCGCTCAGAGGTGCTTAAAGCCGAGTCTTCGTTCGGCACTCCTGCAAAATTGATACGCAGGATAAATTTAACTGGCAAAAGGTCAGCAATGCAAGTTGCAAAGGTTTTTTCGGAACCCTTTATGTGACAGCCTATCTTGTGATCTACTGGAAAAGGTCATTCGAGATGCAAAGGTGAACAGAAATTACACTCTGTATACCAAACAGAAAATATTTTACTCGCCTACGCCGATGACATATCCATAATGGGACGAACATTGCTTGCGGTAACTACTTGCGTTGAACAAATTGAGAAGGAGTCTGCCAAAGTGAGACTGCCATTAAAAGGTTAAAAGATCGAGCTGATAGTATCCACGCACAAGACGTCCAATAGACTCGAACCGACTGTGAAACTTGAACACGACAGCTTTGAGGAAATCAAAGATTTTATACACCTCGGTACCGTCATAAATAAAATAAATTACATCAGTTTTGTGATTCGAAGAAGATAGTGTTAGCCATAGATGCTAGAATGGTCTGAACAACCAAATTGAAAATACTTGGTCATTTCTCGCCAGATCAAATGGATCTGAAGCATCGGTAGATGAGGTAACTCGTGGAATGTTTGAGAGAAAAATCCTCCAAAAGTTCTACTGACCGATGTGCGACGACGATTAATATCGGCGTCGAATGAACCAAGAGCTATACCATCTATACACGGAGATCGACACAGTATTGAGCTGCAGGAACAATGATGGCTAGGCCATTTTGTGCGAATGGACGAGGATGCGCCAGCTTAAAAAGGTATATAAATGGATACGTATTCGATGGAAAGATCAAGTGGAAGATAGCATATCGAAACATGGTCTCTCAAATTAAAAAAAGACAGCGCAAAAGATCAACGCACTTGGAAATCTTTTTTAAGTTCGGCATATGGAACAAATGTTCTGTCTCAAGCCAGCTAAGTAATAAAGTAAAATTATGTTCTGTTTTATAATAGCAAATTGATCATACAAAATTTAGGGAATCCCTGATTTTCTAATTTCTCTAAAAGCTAAAATTATGATCCAAACAAAACATTAAAAGGGGCTTTGGCGATTATTGCTTACATCTATCAAATAAATCAAAGGCTATTTCCGGCAACACATCTTCCGATAATATCGTAGTTATCGACAGATGTCGGAAAATGACCACGCATAATTTTTACACCATAAGGATGTTAAATTTGTCATTCCGTTTGCCAGCCATCGAATTTTTTGTCGGAGACCCCAAAAAGTTTATACATTTTAATCTGAAGAAAGTTATATATATTAGCCATAGTTTTCATAGGCAACCATTGCTAATATATATAATTTCCATTTGTTGAAATTACGACAGATGTCGCCATAGTTGAGATGGATAACTACTCCTCTTAGGATATTGTTTTTTGTTACGGGGACACCCCCATTCTCGGGGTAAATTTTTTATTTAATTCGATTCTACACTAATTCAAGAATGTCTCTCAAGTGAAAATATCAAGAACTCTTGAAGATATAGCCGATTTATTGTGTCAGCATCAAGTGACGGCTAAATGGCTTCTCAAACTTTAAACTCGTTTTTCTCTTTTGCGAATGGCGGGCACGATAACTCAAAAACTAATTACCCAATCGATTCCAAATTTTTACACGTTTCTCTGTGAGTGTATAGCTTTCGTATGAACTAGGATAAAGCCAATCGGTAAAGATCTTCCTTATTTTTTAACTTGGTTTTTGGTAAAAAATCGGCGATTTTCCAAAAATATTTTTTCAAAGGTCCACCATTTTGTTAATTCTTGAGCGAAGTCAATAATCCTAGTTCATACAAGAGCCAGACATGTACTCTTTCTAACACCGTTGGAATTTTCGGATTCCGATGTTCCAGTGAGGAGTTATCATCATATATTTGTGCAAAGTTACAAACCTTAACAAGCATTGGTATTGATTTATCAGCCCATTGAAAATCTTGAAAAATTTAAATCGAGAATTGGTGGGGTTCCCTTAAATGAGATATATCGGTCTAAATTTCAGCGTAGCCCCCAAATAACGGGAAATTGTTTCGACTAAATCTCCCTACCCGCTTAGTCAGGGAAACTCTCTACACAATGGCAATCTCAAATATTAAATTACAACCATTTTGGTTGAAAAACATAGAACAATTTAATTTTTAATGCCAAAGATTGGTTGGAATAGTATTCATGTATGTGAAATAGAGTTATGGCTTTTTTGCAACCTCGTATCCCAGTATCGTACTTTGATGAGATTTAGTCATTTACATAAGATTTAGTCATTAATAGATATAAGTTTACTTCAGATTTTTATAAAAAATCAAAAATCATAACCCTAATGATCAATATTTTAAAGTTCCGTCATAAACTATTTTGCAAAAGCAAATTACAAATGGTATCTCAAATAACCCGCCAACACTACTGACGTTCTGTCTTAAAAATTGCGATCTCTACCGTGATTTTAAAAGACAGACATGTCTAAATCTACATTGAATTTTATTTCAATGAAAATTAATATACTTTCTGAGACATTTGAATATTACGAGATGTTTGACAAATTTTATATACTCTCCAACTTATAGTGGAGGGTATACAAATATATAGTCAAATACCCCAATGTTTTCTTTATAATTTTATTTTTTTTTGAAACACCCTATTACAAAAATTTACCAGAGTTACAAAACCAATGACAAACATAATGTGCCACTACATTGACACAGATGCAGCTTAGAGAAGAAGAAGCACAAAAAACTACAAATAAAATAAAAAATACAATAAGACTGTTTTGAAGACAGCCATCAACAGAGGCATCAGACTTTAACTCCGTGTGTTCCAAAAAACTCGCAAACCAAATATGTACTGGCAGCCGACCATCATCATCCATCCATCCGTCTGTCGTTGTATTGGATTTGTTGGGGTAAGTACGACGGGCGAGTAGATTTCATGATTGAAATAATGATTAATGAATTTCACTGCCAAAAAAATTCAATTCGAATTTAGTGCGCTTATAGCTTATGGCCTAAAAACGGCTCAAATGTAATGCTACAACTAGGCATTCGTATATCCGAATGGATGCTGTCGCATGACGGTGGTAGGCCGATAGTGCTGGTTTTGTTTTCATGCCTAGCCGAACCACAGAAAAGAATCTCCTTAAAAATAGACAAAAACCATATAATAGTGGCCGTTCACTTATTCCTATTCCTACCTACGTACGTACATACGATACATGCCGCATATGATGTGAATCTCACAGTGTACCATGCAGACATTGTGGGACTAGATCGGCCTACAGTGTTGCCCTGGCATCGAGCTCAACATGATGGTGGCATACGAGTACATGAACGATGGATGAATGTATGGCTGCATACAACAGCCTGTTGTGTGAGTAAAGACTTGCATATGTTGCATGTGGTAATGATGTTTGGCCCGGTGGGTATGCCTGCTGTTTTACGAAAAACTAAGCCAACGACAACAAAACAATGGCATGCAACTCCTCAACAGCGACTGACTGTCTTTCGAAAAAAGGCAGACAAGAAGAAGACAAAATGTTTTTTTTTTTCACTGGTCCAACTCTTTTTGTTTTGTTGCCAAATTATTTCAAATATGGCGGTGGTCGTTTCCTAAATATTATCAACGATTTTAATATGAAGTAATTAAACCATCTACCATATATACATATATGTAAATCCATATCTACTGCTTTGTTTCTTACTAAAACATTGGTGTATTCTCCCAAAAAAATATGTATGCCATAGTGTAAATACGCGTGCAGGAAACCATCATTTTGTTTTTCCAGTTTCAAGTCTATTAGATTTAATTATAGTGTCCAAAGAAACATCAGTTTGAATTTACAATTTAGTTAATTTGTAATAATTATCTTTTACAGAAATCTTCCTCCGTTAGACATGACCACCAACAAAAACAAAAAAGGGGAAACACAAAAACAAATAATTCCATTTATATGATTCCACTTTAGCCATTCACAAATGGCCTAAGGAAAAAATGGTTAAACTCTTCTCGCGTTCTTGTTGTGATTTAAATCATGCAACCCGAAATATGGAACAGTGTTGTCAATGTTCCTAAAAAATAAAGGGTATTAAGAGGATGATAAATTCTGTCTTCCAGTTCGTCTTCGGACGGCTCACAAGTATAATACGCCCAAAGTATAATTTTACAAAATGGCGATTTGTTAAGCCTTTGCTTAACTAAGCCTTCGCTTATTGAAGCTTAACTCGATTTTTTTAAGATTTTTTAGACTTTGTCTACACATGATATATGGCCCTATACCTTTAAGTATTAATTATTCAAGAATGTACAAATAAAGTTCACAGGTGCAGATCAGATCAGATTGAGGAACAAATGTTGGCTATTCAAGAGCTAAATTCGGAACTATCATGTACATTGTGTACAAAGTACAATATTTGCAAATATTTTTTTTTTTTATAAATTTAATATACATATTGAACCCTTTTTGACATAGCTCATAAAGCTTCTGTCACCATTTGAAATTCCGGTCTCGTGAAGGGTGAGAAGAATATTTGCGAGTATTTTTTATATATGTCCATATTTTGGCATTGCTCCCATATAAAGATCTCACCCAATTTTCGGCACTTATTTTGCAAAAATTTTTGATATTTATTTTTGATATAAAGATCCTACGCATTTTTGGTATTTTGAAAGTTATAGTGGCACATTGCCGTCAAAGTGGATGTAGAAAATTTACACATTCGGACATAAAAGTCTTTTAAACATTTCTTGAAAAAGATATTTAAATTATAAAAATATAAAAATCTTTTATATAAAATGATAATTTAATTATCCAGTTTTATTTATATTTCCATAAGATATTATTTTTTCGCTGAAAATATCGATAACATCGGAGAAATGATCGGCATGTTAGCAGTCGTAACATCGCCCAGGAGCTACAAACCGATCATAAAACTGTTTTAAACCATTTACACAAAGCTGGATTCAAAAAGAAGCTCGACACCAATTAACAGAAAAAAATGTGATGGATCGAATTTCCATCTGCGAAAGCTTTGCCAAACGGAATGAGATAGACCCATATCTTAAACGGATGTTGACTGGAGATGAATAATGGATCACACACGATAACCCTGTACGAAAACGATCGTGGTCAAGAGCGGCGAAGCACCTCAAACGGTGGCCAAACCATGACTAACGGCCAGGAAGGTTCTGCCATGCATTTGGTGGGACTGCAAGGGGATTATTTGTTATGAGTTGCTTCCATATGACCAAACGCTAAATTCTGGTCTCTAGTGTCAACAATTGGACCGTTTGAACATATCAATTGACCAGAAACGACCAGAATTGGCCAACAGTAGAGTTGTCGTATTCCCCCAGGACTACGCTAGGCCACACACATCTATAGTGACTAGACAGCCCTACCAGACCTTTGCAACATTCTAGTAGCACATGTGCTATGAAAGTATAAAGAAAAATGAAAAAAGTGACCGGATAGCAATTGACCAGAAACGGCCACCAGGACAACGCTAGGCAACACACATCTACAGTGACTCGCCAGAAACTTCGGTAGCTTGGTTGGGAAGTTTTAATGTATCAGCCATCGACTACTAGAGTTTTTGCAAATAGAGATCAGGGCTTCTATGAGAGAGGCATTATGAAGTTACCTTATTTGGCCCAAATCGGTCATTCGGAAGCATGTTAAATAAAGTTATATAGTTCATTGAATTCGTCAAATCTCATCATCATTTTTGGGAATTTTGCTCCGTTACTCCTGAACTACAGCCCGAAATTCTTCATATACCCGTCTTTGCGCATATGTCTGTAACAGGCAAAAGGTAACGAAATAGACACATGGTTCCGTTTGAGAATATGCATAGAATCACTTTCTAAGTCGATTTATGCATGTCCATCCGTCCGTCTGTTCATGTTAAGTTATAAACAAAGTACAGGTAGCATTTATGATCCGAATTGGATGAAATTTGGCACAGCTCATCTATTTGACCCATGACAAACCCTATTGAAATTGTGAAAAGTCGGTTATGATTTAGACATAGCTTCCATATATATTTTCGTCCGATTTAATGTAAATGGTGCACCGAAGGCCCTATATATCTTTCGATTTGCACGAAATGAATTAAGTCTAGAATACTGTATGTTAAGTTTCATGAAAATTGGTTCAGATTTATGACATATTAATAGGCTTTGGGGAAGATCTAGGCGAACCATTACATCTATATGAACAAGAGTAAAAGGAGTATTTCCATTGAACTAGTACGGCCCGGAACTACGCAAATTTTTACCAGAAAATGATCACTATTAGACCCTGTTTTATGGCTAAGGGTGATAACCATAGTTTAGCATATTTTAAATCACTCATGGTCCCCTACACCAACTACCCGCACTTATCCAGGGACTAATAAGTACCCCATAAAAACTGTATACGCTGTTACCAAAGACCCCTTACCTAGAATCATTCTACACCCAAAATCACAATATTGCCAACACTGGAAACAACTCATAGAAGTGATTCCACTGATATCTAATGAATGTCGGCTCACCGTCCTTTTTTTTTGCTACAACTATAATTCAAAATGGTTAAGAGCCTAAAGGGTTCTTAGATTTTTTAATATGGTAATTGCTATTTTTGTTATTGTTGGTAATGCTGCGACTTCTAACAAACCATCATCTATCCATTCAGCCATCCATCCGTCCATCCACATGAACAGTTTTCTCTGTGCGTTTCTATCGTTGGTCTGTAGTGGTCGTTCGAATAATTATCTCCATCTTTTAATGAGTCAAAGTGAAAATTTTGTTAAACATTTTCCATCAAAACATCACTTTAGGCCAAATTTTAAACATAATATGACAGTTAATAATATTTTTCCCTTCCAATCGCCGCCTCTCCTCGTTGCTCTTTGCTTGGCGATACTTCGGGCCAATGATAAATGGTAAACGTTTTTCGAAATTGTTCATGTTTGAACCATATTTAATTTTGTGACTGATGTTTCTTATGAACTCCGAACGGCGGCAGTCCGTCGTCCATTCCAATCCAATTGTGGTTGGAGATTTTCTTCATTGTTGTTGCTGTTGCCGTTGGTTGACCTGTCTCCTGATACAAGCCAAGTTGGTTGGTCGGTTGGTTGGTCGGTTGGTTGGTCGTTTGACGGTGACGGTTAACTTGGGTGACCGTTCGAGTGTAAATTGTCTGTAAATACTTGTGTTTATCGTTAATTATAAATCATTAGTTTTAAGGCTGATGTTGAGACTGGTGCTGCTGCCCCCGATGTTCACGTTGATGTTGTCGTTGTTATTGTTTTTGTTTAGCAGCAGCAGTTGCGACCAACTACCGATAAAAAGTATTGATTTCAGTTTTGTTTTTGACTTTTGACAACGATTTTGGACCATTTCAAATAGAACAACAAAATGCCAGGAAAACAAAGAAGATGAACGTCATTGGATTCCTTAATTATGCATAAAATATTTAAGAGAACTACTACATCATGATCGATGATGTTTGGAAATGAAAAAAAAAAATACAAATACAAAATGTAAGCCATCGTATTTGAGCAAATAAGCCCCCTTTTCTAAGGTTTGTTGCTCCATGTTTCTCCACATTTCAAAACAACGTTTAGTTCGCTGTTAATTTCATTTAAGTAGTTTAACTATAAAATGTTGTTTAATTTGCGTAGTGATCTTCGAAAAAAACAATTTGCCAATTCTGAAAAATGACTTTTTTCCGAAGCTGTCCGCAGTTATGATAATAACCTGTAATTTGCAAAAAAAGGCAAAAAACAGGCACGCAAAACTTATCTGTGGCAATAACCAACGGGCAAGTCCACGAAATGACTGACAAGCGAACATCAATGAATGAAATTTGGTGAAAATAAACGCGTGTACTGGGAAGTGCATGTTTAAACGTCGGTGACAGGTATTGATTTTATTATTAATCGAAATAAAATGCTTACACGCATCCCGTGGAGGCCCGAGGTGTAAGCAAATTTAAATTTTTAATCTATGCTAAGTGGAAAATGAGATGGCGATTTTAACCGTTTAACAACAATTCATCATTTAGTTGACAATATTGCGGTATTCTTCATTTATAATCTGATGGTATTGATTCTCCAATTCACCATCTTCTTAAAGTTGTTATTACGAGAACACCAACATATATACCGATTTTTTACGTATAAAAACAAATATTACCCAGCTGTGGCCAGAGTTTGTTACGGAAAAAATGTTTGTAAATTTGTAATTTTTAATAATAACGTAAAACTAACTAAAATTATCACAAAATTGATATAAATGTAAACAAATTAAAAATACTCGATAATCCGGAAATCTCGGTATTCCGAATAGGGGTCTGCAATCATTTATCCGGATTAGCGAGTTTTTACGGTATATACATACGATTTCCAAAAACATTATATATTTAATTACCCTGAAATTCGGTTGTTTTATATGCTTGTACTCTTAGACAAGAAAAAAACTAAACCATCACAAACAAATTTAACAAACGCCCTATGTGACAGATATCCCATTTTTGGGCATAATTAGAGAAGTTGGTCTATGGATAAAAACAAATTAACTGCCAAACCATTTCAAGTAGGCTGCCAAAATCCGGCTAAAATCCTTTTTTTATATATCAAACAACTTTTAATGTAATATATTTTTTATTCACATTTTCCTATCATAATAGACATATACTATCACCTATCCCCATGCCTATTTCAATTTACAGGTACAGAAAGTGTCTCGAAACCTGTAGAGAATCTTATAAATTTTAATGGAACAGAAGGATCAGCAAATCTTATTACACCCTTCACCACACTGTGCACAGCGTACTGAATTAGGTCCAGATTAATGTATGCGAAGTTTTTTTAAATCGATTTCTAATTCGATATATATAGCTCCCATACATATAGCTCCCATATATAGCCAAACGTGTGTTAGAATCAGTTCAGATTAGGATATAGCTCCCATATTTTCGGTCCTTAGTGCATAATTTAATTAAAATCAAACGAAAATATATTAGGTTGGGGAAGAAGAAATCCATTATTTTTCATCGAAAATGTCGATAAAATCGGAAAAATGATCGAAGTTGACCGGCATGTTTGCAGTCGTAACATCGCCCAGGTGCTAAAAATGGACCATACAACTGTTTTAAACCATTTACACAAAGCTGGATTCAAAAAGAAGCTCGATATTTGGGTGTCACACCAATTAACAGAAAAAAATAGGATGGATCGAATTTCCTTCCCGAAGCCTTGGCCAAACGGAATGAGATAGACCCATTTTTTAAACGAATGGTGACTGGAGATGAGAAATTGATCACATATGATAACCCTGTGCGAAAACGATCGTGGTCAAAGAGCACCTCAAACAGTGGCCAAACCAGGACTAACGGACAGGAAGGTTATGCTTCGCATTTGGTTGGACTGGAAGGGGATTATTTATTATGAGTTGCCATAGGGCCAAACGATAAATTATGCACAATGTATAAAATTGAGCAAAGAATGAGGTAATTGTGTTTGGTAGATATGCAGACATAGCACATATATACTTTCGACCAACTTCGAGTTAATCGGGCTCCAAATAATCAAGGGGTGTCCAATTTATATATATTTCAGACAATATCGCTTCCCAGGATATTTTATCTGCCTTCAAAAATCATCTTTTGTTTGGAACTTTTTTTGGTTTTTGATTCATGAGTTAATGATCTCCCTGGTCCAATTCCTTGCCCTGAAAACAACTCCAGATTGTCATGTCACCTCCTCTATGCTTTAACGAATACGTCAAATCCTTTAAATTGAATTTAAAGTCGTCAGAAATTGGCATAGTCCTCTCTTCTTTACATTCCAGTAGAGTTGAGCGTGTTGAATTCAAGTCTGCCTTTTAATTTTTTTTTTAAGAGATATTTTCGGTTATTCAACTGTATAAACCGACCTCTACAACATTTCCTTATTTCGCTAATTTTTAAACCTAAGCGGTTTCGAATTTAACTACAGGATGCAGTGGAATTATTTTAGATTGCCCTTTAAATTGAAAACGACGCCACGTTTCGCGTGGCCTTCTCCCAGTATGAGGTGGCGATTTGCGAACAGTTCATCTGTTAATCAAATATTTGCACCCAAGTCTAAACAAGCCTATCGAGTTCAAACCAATCCAGAACTTCATTGAGGTCACTAAATTAAACCGAAAAAATTTAAAAAATCAAAAAAGGTTTATTTGAGCCGGATAAATATCCTGGGGATATCGCCGGAAATTATTAATAATTTTATATCCTGTGGCTTTGTGACCTTAAACATGATAGATTTTATAACGTGATATGTTTTGTATTTTTTTTACCGAGATTTGTATTAGAATATAAAATGGACTTAAACCACCTTCAAAATAAATTACTCATATCTAAATCCGGCAGTGGTGCGAAATATTTTTGACTAAAATAATATAGTAATTTTAACAGGCTGATAGGCACCGCGGGTTTAGCTAATTTTATAATAAAAATCAAACAGCTGTTAAAAAACATTTTAAAAAGAAAAATATGAGATTGGAAATATTCAAAATTCGCAAATTCGTTCCTTAAAATCTTGGTATGACAGATTTCCTGATATTTTTATATGCAAATACAATACATTGTGGCCAGCCAATTTTCCTAGCACAGACATTTTTTATATTTCATTGTTCCAAAACATATTATTGTCGTCATTGAATTTAGTAAAATTCACATAAATATTTAAATCACTCACTTCGAATATCAAAATAACAGTTTTCAGAAATATTATGCCACACAATGTTTTCCAATTACCTTCTGTTATTAATGTATTCGCATTAATCGCATCTAACAATTGGAAATTTGTTGACATACTAGACAACACACAGTCAGTCAGCCAGTCAATCACACTTGTCAACGTGTCATTTTGCAAATTTACATAAGAACATCCCCAACATGTTCGATCGGAAATCAACCCCCTATTTAGATTGGCTTGTTAGCGCTACTTCCCCACAAAATGAAATGTTGGGATACGCATCATATACATCTGCTTGAGGAGATAAATGTGTTTTTGTGCGTAAATGGTGGCTACACATTAAATTTCAATTCTTTTTTAATTAAGTGAAAACCTATTTAATATTTATAAATATTGAGTGTTATTATTTGTTGTTACTAGTTTTGTCATTATGTTAATTTAAAACATTAAAGCAATAGCCAATAACATCTATGGTATTCCGCTTCACCGTGGCTCAGACACATATTTCATTATTAATTTTTTAATACAAAAATGAGTAGCTTTTTATCGAACTTAGTTAATAAGTTGTTTATGGGTTCTATGACAGTTTTAATTTTTTTAATTATATTTTAATTATTGTCTTCGGCATATTGACTGGAGCCTAGAGTATATATAATTCAATGATAGGATTCATATACATTCAAAACTATTGCATTTAGTTCGTATTGAATTGCCTTAAATTTGATTTTGAAACCTTGACCCACTGTCCCCATCTAACTACACAGATTTACATTTATATAACAATAATAATAATAAAAACAAAAACAACAACATAATAGCAATGCCAACAAAGAACATACAGAGCGTCGTCA
This sequence comes from Musca vetustissima, assembly GCF_032173495.1. NCBI lineage: Eukaryota > Metazoa > Arthropoda > Insecta > Diptera > Muscidae > Musca > Musca vetustissima. The sequence continues at coordinate 638,521 of NW_026885679.1, read as the reverse complement.
ACAGCATAATGTGCCACACAGCCAACACCACACCGGGTGTACGTACATACGTACGGTAAGACCAACAAACACAAATCCATTAATCAAAGTTGTGCAGCAAGTGAACTTCCTTTGCCGCTTGACAGTCGCAACTGATTGCAAGAGTGAGTTTGGATTGGGATTTTGTTTTACTTCTTCTTCTTCTTTTTATTCGGATTCTTATGCTCTTTTGGGCCACATTGTAACAGCGACATCCGAGGCCACCCCATAAGTTGTACAAGGCAGACATGTTGAATTTTTTTCTGGGTTCTTAGTGTCGTTTTTGTATTATTATTTTTTGAACATTCCTTTTTGGTTGGATTTTCCAAAGAAAAACGAATAGGAAACAAAAACAACAAAGAAGAAGAAAAAACAACTACTACTAACATTAACTGTCATGTCAATCATTTGACCAATGTTACTTTTTATACAATTTTTATTATTTTTTTCTATATCAACTTGCAAAGTTTAGGTTAGGCGAAGCGAGAGAGGGAGAGAGAGACTATGTTCATGGTCTTCTCTGCAAAAGTTTTGTTTTGGTATTTAAATTACATTTTAATAAGGAGCAACTGCCTGTTATTGACAATAAAAATGTTGCATAATATGTTTGTGTACTACACGAATTGAACGTTTGATATTAGGATTTGAAAATGTAGGACTAGGGGTTTACAAATGAAATACATATATGGCAAATCATTTATTCAAGTGTGACATAGAGGAAAATATTAGGTTGGGGAAAATGTCGAAAAAATCGGAGAAATGATCGAAGTTGACCGGTATCTTAGCAGTTGTAACATGGCCCAAAAGCTAAAAATCAACCATAAAACTGTTTTAAACCATTTACACAATGCTGGATTCAAAAAGAAGCTCGATGTTTGGATGCCACACCAATTAACAGAAAAAAATAGTATGGATCGAATTTCCATCTGCGAAGCCTTGGCCAAACGGAATGAGATAGACCCATTTTTTAAACGGATAGTGATTGGATCACATACGAAAACGATCGTGGTTAAGGAGTGGTGAAGCACCTCAAACAGTGGCCAAACCAAGGCTAACGGCCAGGAGGGTTCTGCTATACATTTGGTGTTTCACCAGGACAACGCTAGGGCACACGCATCTACAGTGACTCGCCTCCGCCAGAAACTTGCAAATTTCTCGGATAAAAATTGAGCTTGGTTATGGAAGAGGCATTATGAAGTTACCTTTAAAATGGCAACAAATCATATAACAAAACGTGCAAATCGGAAATCCGCCATACAGTTCGGACTTGGAACAAGCGATTATCATCCTTGCAAATTTCTCGTCAATGATAAAAAATTGGTATCTAGGGAGGATTGTGAAAATCGACTACTACAGTTTTTTTTTTCAAATAGAGAGCATCTCGTTTGACATTTTCCATCAGGATGTTTAAAAGGTTCCACGTCAAACTATCACCTTGTCTGAATCCTCGTTGGGTTTTGAAGGGCTCCGAGAGAGTAACATGTGCTGTTTGGTGTACCGAGTGCCATTTCTGTTCACCTTTGCGTCTCCCTTTTCCAGGTCCATTTAACTTTAACTGCTGACCTTGTGCCACTTAAAATTATCCTGAATAGCCGTATAATTTTGCAATAATTTAGCAGACATGGCTTTTAATACCTTTGAACGGTTTGGGCAATGGAATAGGGCTTTATAGCCGATTAATAGGTGGTTTTTCGTGGGTTTTGTCCAGGATTTGGGGCAATGTGAAATTCTGTTGGATTTGCCAGGAATGAAGCCGAATTGATAAGATCAAATTATTGGCGTCAGTCGTTCACTCAGCACACTGGATAGCGATTTATATGCGATGGGAAGGAGACTAATTCATCTATAGTTGGCACATATAGTCTTGTCTCCTTTTTTGTGCACTGAACACAGGAGCTGAGGTTCATTGGGCATGCATTCCTCCAGCCAAATTATACTAACCAGTTGATCCATGCTCCCGATCAACACCTGGCCACCGGTCTGGAATAGTTCTGCTGGTAATATATCGGTACCTGCTGCTTTATTGTTCTTTAGCCGATTAATTGCTATACTGACCTCATCTAGGCCTGGTGGTGTACAATCTATACTGTCATCTCTTATTGGTTGTGGGGTATCTTCTTCATCGCCACTATTTGATACCAGAAACTTTTCAAAATGCTCCTCCCAGACCCTCAGCCCGCTTTCTGTATCTGTCGTCAGGTTTCCTTCTTTATCTCTACAGGAGGATGTGCCTGCACCAAAGTCTTCGATTTGGTGTTTTACTCGTTGGTTACATTTTATTCTCTCTCGCATTGCGTTTTGCTACTGTCTGCAGGGTTGTCCTATACGCTGCATTTTTCGCCTCTGTAGCATTACGACACTCCCGATCGAACCATGGGTTTCTTGATGGTGGTTTTTGGTACCTAAGTGTTGCTTTTGCTGCAGTTTGTGGGGAGTGGGCAGTTCGTTGCCATTGTGCTTCTTTATTATTATCGCTTTCGTGTAGCAGGTGGCAAGGCTTTTGCTGTCGAGTTTCCGTATTATATTAGATCGCCCTTTACTGCTTTTTAGGACGATTGCGAAAATCGACTGCTATAAGGTTATGGTGCGCTTCTCGGATCGATCGAACGTCTAAAACACTGGATTGAATTTTCGTTGTTTGATCGGGAGAAATCCAGGTGGCCTTGTCTATATCGAGATGCTTGAATCTGGTGCTGCTAACTACCATGTTTTTGCTGTCAGGAAGTCATTCACCCTTTGTTGTTGTCGGATGTCTCTAAATGTAAACCAAATTTTCCGACGGCGTGTCAAAAAATATTTTCCCCTTCCGATTTTTGCATTAAAATCTCCTAGCAGAATTTTAATGTCATGGCCAAGGCAGCGGTCATATTCTGTTTCTAGTTCTTCGTGAGTACATTCGCTAAAGCGAAAACTCCGCCAGTTCTGTTCCAAGTGCAGATTTGCAGATCGTGGTCCTTTATACGTTTGTAGGGGTCGTCAACATTTGGGACGCTCGATGGGGACAACTAACCCGACGCCTCGACCCATTTTTTTTATAATTCTTATGGGTGAACTCGGGGCACATATCAGCTCACACTTTCAACGCAACTTCTCTTTTGAACGTATAACGACACATTCATATTTTAAATCAAATATGTCAGATAATTTTATATAATGTTAAATTTTATTTATACGCGTGCCATAATTAAATTTCGTTCAGGGTAAATACTATTACAATAACTAAATTTTAATTACAAATTTATTGAGCTGTTCCTGTTGTGGTCACATATGCTGTAGCACAATATCAATGAGGCTGTCTATATTAGCAAAGTCGACTCAATTTAAAATGCTATTAAGTGAGCAAAAGTGTGGTTATGGATTTCATTGGTCGTAGTTTATGTTATTAAAAAATAATTATTCGACTTTGGAAACAACAGTGGTACAAGTGAAACCAAATAACGTGGAATGGTATCGTTTCATTTATTGTTCATATAACTCTTATTTGAGAGGAATTATAAAAACATTTTACGTTGTCATTCTCTCATAGTCTCTTAAAAATTATTGCAATTATAATCCAATTTTTGTGCTAGTCACCGAAAATTTAACCTTAAAATCCTATGGAAAAAATTGAAAGAATATTAATTTGTGTCAACTAGTAAGTTGCTACATACTACGTTCTCTTTAAAATCAATTTCATATTAATTATTTCTCTAAAGTACTTCAATTCTAATTAATTTCCACATTATTAACATTTTTTATCAACTATTAACAACTTAATTATAATAGTTAACTGAACTCGACTCAAATTAATTACTGTAATCATAAATGGATCAAAACAGCATTAAATGCCACAAAAATAAAAAAGAAGAAAAAAAAAACAACAGAAAATGAAAACAAGACCATAAAAAAGTATAAACTAATGAAATGAAAGACTATTAATTATAGTCGTAATTGCAGACAGAGCAAATAAAAATCTTAGCGCCAAAATAACACTTAAACTAATTGAATACAAAAAATGAATTGTAGAAAAACAACTACACAGACACATACACTTCACTCCACAAACTCACTTATGTTTTACCTCCTTCTCCCAAAAATGTGTTGACGAAAAATTGGGTACGGCACACTTTGAGCTCTTTTCGGCTATCAAAAATGTTGCATGTCATTTTCCGAATTTATGTGTATCTCAATGGAATAGCCAACAGCAGCGGCAGACGATAACCCAAAACAGCTAACCAACAATGGACAATAATTTTCACGTTAGGGAAATGTTGCCGATCTCATAAAGAATTTACAATAAACAGCATAGCCAATAATGATGATGATAGCGGCGATGACAAGAACATCAACAACAAGGTTGTGCCGCCACCGATACAAGTAGCAGTAACATCAATATTACCAATAATTTTTGTATTGTTTGGAATATTTAACGCAATAACAACAATTATTAACCGATATTGCAAGTCAGCATAATGTCTGCACCGTCTGTGATGCGTCTGTCAGGCATTCATATCCCTTTTTGAGGAGCATTACACTTAGCAAAATATTGATATGAATTAAAAAAAAAAATATCGAATGAAAGGGAATATTTTGAACATTAATAAGGATTTTGATAATAATAATTGGAAGACTTCCATATTTATTTTAGAAGAAGTAAACATGAAACATATTAGGTGCATACTAAAAACCCCAAATAGCCATACTTTTGTTTGAAAAATCGGTGAAACTTTAAAAGTGAATAGAAGAAGCACTTTCTCAAAGAAAACATATTGTTGGCAAAATATTGAAGTCTTATTGGCATACTTCAACATATATTAATTTTTTGTCATATCCCCATAAAAAGTACCCAGCCCATTTTGGCTACACCACATTTTTCAACAAACATTTCTAGAATTTAGCATTACGGGTTTTCATGGGATAAAAACCTTCTGACAGAATTGGTTTAACCCTTACCGGCCCAATGTTGCCCAAAGGCAACAACATGTTTTAGAGCTTATATTTAATACACAGACCATAAATATATAAATTCAAATTTTTGGTCAAGTTTAGGTCAAGTTATAGAAAACAAGGGAAAACATGTGTACAGTACCAATTTGTGTATTCAGTCCAAATTATTTAAATCGCTTCGTATTCGAATAGTACGAAATGCGTCATCAGAATTATTTTTGATTCTTGTAAAAAAAATGGAGATTTATTTAAAATGATTTTTCGTCGATATTGCATTTGGTTATCTTGATATTGGACTTTTATTTTCTAGTAAGTATGTACTGGATCTCCCGAATGCAAGGATGTAGCGATGTCAAATTTTGTTTATATCCTATTCAGGACAGTTGCATTAAATCTGGGTACATTAAACCATTCTATAATCACGGTTAAAAATTCGGGGTTCAAAGGGTTAATGTGAGTCCTTATTTTGACGTACCACTCGTAGCAGTGTCCCATCTGATTTTAGATGTCCTAGCCTATTTTTCCACATGAAGTTTTTGTAATTTGGCATAGTATATTAGATATTCGCCACATTTTTTATCCGAAGTGATAGAGTTAATATTTGCCTTTCCGTTTGCAACACTTGGAAATATTCATCTGAGGCTTTTGTTATTTTGAGATCTCTCATCCTATCAAAAATTATCAATATTGTTCTACTTATTAGGGTAGCACCCATATAACGGTACGTCCCAAATTGCGATATTTTGAGTTTTTCTCACTCTACCAACAAGTAAAAAAGTTTCAGTCGATGTTGCCGACAGATATGTACCCTCAGCATATGGTTTGGTTTATTCATTTAATATAAGGTATATGTTTCTATCAAAGAGTTTTCGGGTTTTGTTCATATCGGACATTCTATTCGCCTGATATTGGATTTCTAAATAATGAAAATTTTCACCATTTGTGAGGTAGGTACCAGAAGACATGAACCAATGGGTCCCATCTTCAGAATTAATGATTGAATTGATGTTTAGTTCAAATCGGATCTTCCGTTCGCATTTTGTGGGGGAGGTACCAGAAGGAGTGTTTAGAAGAAATATTACGATGTGCAATTTTTGGATGAAATATAAGGTATATGTTTCTATCAAAGAGTTTTCGGGTTTTGTTCATATCGGACATTCTATTCGCCTGATATTGGATTTCTAAATAATGAAAATTTTCACCATTTGTGAGGTAGGTACCAGAAGACATGAACCAATGGGTCCCATCTTCAGAATTAATGATTGAATTGATGTTTAGTTCAAATCGGATCTTCCGTTCGCATTTTGTGGGGGAGGTACCAGAAGGAGAGTTTGGAAGAAATATTACGATGTGCAATTTTTGGATGAAATCGGTAGTTCTCGTGCATACCAGCCGGCCAGACAGACATACGGACGGAATATTGTACAACGACTCCAAATTGTCTGAAACAGATTTAGTCCAAAGAAACATGGGGAATAAAACCAATATTTTGAAGAGGCACATTTTTGGCGTATCCAAGTGTATATGCCCTCATTAGCCATATGTCTTAGGGGCTAATAAGATAACCCAAACATTCGGTGCTTTAGTGGATGGACCGACATTAATAATATCATGTTTTTATAAAACAATACCTCCAATTTTTGATATTTTGAGTATTGGATTTTTTAACCGAAATGTTTGGTTCTCTGTCGGTAGAAATTCCCTCCTACAAAAAGTACCAACACCGAACCAAGATAGAAGATTGCATGTCCTATTGTTAGCACCAAAATTTGCCTGTCCAATATATGGCATATATACTTAAAGGTGTACCTTTATTGATCATTATTATTAATGAGATTAAATTCAGAGTCAAACCAAAAATGTTCCGGGACAAATAAAAATAGACAAATAAAAATTGGTGCATATTCACAATTTTTAATCCATAGTCGGAATCACACTATATTAGTGGAATTATATATGTCTCATAGTCGGTAAGATGATTTTATGTGTTATATATTCATATCTATAATTCGTGAAGTCATATATGACCTCGACAATATTTTCAAGCGGACCAAAAATGGTGGCTTAATTCAAAAATGTTATTGGTACGTGATAATGATCAAATGGACCTTGCCATATAATTTACACTGTATTTAACGTATCAGCAGAAAATACCCTTTGTCACAGTTTATTCGCTCCGTCTGAGTTATGAAAATGTAGTTTCGATTCGCATTCCAAATTCAAATTTTGTTGACAATTGGTCAAGTGGCGTATAGCCGGATTATGTATATCGATATTTCTTGAAGTCTGGATAAAGATATATATTATATACTCACAACAAAGGGTTGTAGTTATAAAATAGCGTTTTACCACTTTAATTTATAAATAAAAGTTTTTGGATAACATGTTTCATTCAGTTTTGCTTACAAATGTTTCATTCACCATTTCAGTCGAATAGAAACGTAACATAGTGTTTCCTTTTGAAAATCACTAAAAATTCACATTCATTTATCGGAAAAAATGTGCTTGTCATATCTGCCTTATCTTCCGTAAATTAATCATAAATTAAAAAAATTTCAAATCTTTTAGGTGTCATTTAAAATTTGATTTTTCTAAGTGTAACCAATATACAACTTTGTTTTCCTCTTGCATATACAACAAACAATAACAGTAGCCAAAAATATAAGTATACAGTGGCAACACACAAATTCCATTCATTTATGTATCCACCCAATTCATACATTCAACCACGACGACCTTTAAATAGTCCACACTGCAAGCTTGAACAAATTAATAATAAAAATAATAAAAAAAACTTCCCAATCAATAAATTGAAGCACAAAATTGAATTTACAATGGCAGCAAACTGAAACGAGACTATGGACTGGACTTTAAATTCGATATGGATTTCGTGATACTTGGATTTTTATTTCAGAAAATTCTACCAACAAAAATCCATAAACGATCGATTTTCTTCACCTCGAATACAAAAAAGAAACGCAAATGTAAAATAAAATTTGAACTCTCAACTTGGGAGCGCTGTTTTGTTTGATTTGTGCCACACAAAAGCAATGAAACCCCGTTGCTGCCGAATAAAAAAACAAAACTGTTTCAAAAGCAAACAAATGTTTGAAATTTTCTTTTTTTCTTTTTGTTATTGTATTTTGTTTTGCTGTTGTTGTTGTTTTTGTATCTTTGCTAGGGCAGATGGCGAAGTGGTTAACACAAGGAGGCGGTGTTATGTCAAACATGATGACGTTTCACAAAGAAGCACGTCATGCGCCATTCGTATTTTTGTTCAATGAGAAAATGAAATGGTAGATATTGTTGTCTCTGTCTTCCAGCTAATCTCTTACAATTTGTATTGCATGACAGTATTGTCTATAAAACTGCATTCAGGTAGACTAGTGATCTGATTACTTCTAATATGTGGAATGAAAACAATGTTTAGGAATCTGGACATTTGTTAAGACATTCTGAAATGCAAAACACATAGAATGTGTTAGATGTACCGGAAAAAACGTGTACAATTTCAATTTTGATTTTAGCCAGAAAGTTTTGTAATTGTACTGAAATATTCTAAATGATGAAAAACTGGTATAAAGTTTTCTGAAATTATAAATGTAGTTTAACTCATTTGGTGCCTTTTAAAACAACACTAACAATTGTAATACCAATGCTAGAAAACAAACGTTTTCTTGGGCAATTTCTATCAATGTTTTATTTATACTCTCCTAGCTTCATAATAAAACTATTTTTTTTCGAAAATAATAATTTATTAAACATATATTAAAGCTTTAAAATCTAATTTAAGTATTTGAAGAAAAAATCTCTGACGTTATGTGGGTTAATATAATATATGCCTTTTATATTATAATTAAAATTAATACTGATAAGTTGTGATTAAACAGAATTCGCAATAAAATTTTCAAAATAGAGCATGTTTGGGCATATAATATTTATATAAACGGGAAATTACATATATCGGATAAAATAAATTTATTTTAGTTTAACACTATTCTATACTTTTGGGGAGATTATTTAAGTCCAAGTATTAGGTTGGGGAAAAATAAATCCATTATGAAAATGTCGATAAAATCGGAGAAATGATCGAAGTTGACCGGCATGTCAGCTTTCAAACGCTAAATTCTGATCTCTCGTCTCTACAACTGGTCCGTTTGAAGATTGCAATTGACCAGAAACGTTCAAAATTGGCCAACAGGAGAGGTGTCGTGTTCCACCAGGACAACACTAGGCCACACAAATCTACAGTGACTTGCCAAAATCTTCGGGAGCTTGGTTGGGAAGTTTTGATGCATCTGCCATACAGTTCGGACGTGACCCCAAGCGATTATTATATTTTACTTGCTTTGCAAAAGTTATTTAATGATAAATAATTGGTATCTATAATTTTTAATTTTTGCAAATAGAGAGCAGGACTTCTGGCCCAATGCGGACATTCCGAAGCATGTTAAATAAAGCTCTATAGTTCATTTAAAAATAATAGATTTCGTTTTTCCCAACCAATATGTTCATTATAGCATCTAGTTTTCTGTAAGATGACAGGGTGTAGATAAATTAAAAACATATGAAAGACAATCATTTGCATTTTAAATAATTTTCAACTCTCTTGATGTATGTGGTCGGATACAGGGTACTATAAATTATGATATTTTTTACTATTATTAGAGGTCCAAATATTGAATAACAGTCGACCTCGTCCACCTTACTTCGCCGCTCAACAGTTTTTTGGCTTTATTTCAAATCGACATATTTTGTATTTAATTAAAACTGATTTACATATATAACATAGGCCAATATATTATAATACAAATATTTTGGCTTTTCCAAAACCCGGAATTTGGAAAATGTTTCTATACCAAAATAAATACCTATACGTACTTAAATAATAGGTCAACATTATATCGAAATTTCATTTATATCGTCATATCGAAAGCAAATGAAGGATGAGATGATGATTATTTCATTCACATTGAAAATCATAAACAAGGTCTAATATAGGTCAATATTTCGAAATACTGGAAATAATTATCCAATTGTTTTGTATCAAATTATTAAATTCGAATTTATAAACGTCTTTATGACAGTTGCCGATTCTAAAATAATAAAAAAACAATTATATTCTTCTTATTGCATCGATATGTCAATGTTGGTCCATTTACTCTTTTCAAACAATAATATTTTACATAGAATTCAAAAAATCATTAAGTAATAATGTGTAAAGAGAAGTGTGCATTGTCATTATGTTTCTTACAAAAATATAGATCAGTCACATTCCCAATTAATATGGCGCTAACCCTTAAAAGATTCCTTTAAACAGCTGTCTTACATCTATTCAAGTCGTACCATTATTTGCAAAAATGTCCGAACACACTTCCAGTAGCATACAGAAGAACACTAGACTCAAGGTCAAGAAACGATATATTCTGAAGTGGTTAAATTAATTTAAAACTACTTTAAATCTACTGGTTAAAGATGAGTAGGCGTTTACACCTTTGTATGAAAGTGTTGTTTGTCTTTTGCGAAAAATTAATTGTGTGGGCGTTCACAATACTGCACGAAGGTGTTATGTTTTATGGCATTTAACCTTGAATTTGCAAAACTAGATTCAATTTTTGAGAGTTGTTTGCAAAATGGAAACAAATGTTTTGGAATAGGATACATGCGATCCATTGTTGTTATTGTATACCAAGGCGTCATTATTTTTCTATTTATGTGATGGAGGTCATAGTCCGAGATGGTAGTCCCTAATGAATAATGAAATGGCGCTAACCCTCGCACGATGCTACTTTAAACATTTGCATTAAAACTACTCAAATAGCCACATTATTTGCCAAAAAAAAAGTCAGAGCACGCGTTTAAATTCATGCAGAAGAATTCCAAATGGTAGGTCAAGGTCAAACATGAACTATTATAATGTTCGATACTTTATAATTTAAAACTACTGGTTAAAGATGTGCAGGAGTTTACACTTTAGTATGAAAGTATTGTATTTTGCGAAAAAATAAATGTGTGAACGTTAGCAATTCTACATGAAGAAGTTGACATAGAATTTTCAAAATGAAAATAAATTGCAGACTAAACAGCAAGTAAATATTTCTTAGGTGTAATTTTCTGAACTCTCACAATTCGATAGCTGTGATTTTCAATGAGTTTCTTATAGGGAATATCCCAAAAAAGTGTTTCGTATAGCATGAGTAATTATTTCTGCCTTTATGCCAAGTTTATTCCCTAATGAAATAATTTCTATTTGCAAATAATGTCAAGCATTGTTCTGCAAGGAATCATCTGTTGATATCAAAATATCAGGTCGAGGAACATCATATTTAATTATGTATTATTAGTTATTTATGTTAATAATGCTTCATAAACTTGCAAAAATTAGATTACTGTAAACAGCTAGTCAAATCACATTATCTCCAAAAGGTCCTATCACACATTGAGTAGTAGCACACAAACTGAACTCAAGGTCAAACTAGAAATATTCGGAAAATGCTTAAACCCATTTAACACAAACCTATTTTAAATGAACTGATTAAAATTGGGTAGGCGTTTACCTTTATATGAAAGTGTTGTATTTTGCGAAAAATTAACTCTTTCTGTTCGTTTGCAATACGTCATGAAGGTGTTGTGTTTATAGCATTCAAATGTGACATTTGGTTGAAAAATGTTAAGAAAAAGTGAAAATGCCTTAAGAAGAGCCTTTCGGATCGATTTGTTCTGAGTTCTTATAATGCTAGTTCACCAAAATTCAAGTTCAGTAGCATATCAACATACTGGTTCAGATATGAAATATTTTAATTTATTTTAGAACTACTTCAAATAGATTGGTCACGAGAATGAATAAGTCAAATAACCTATTTTGCAAAGAACATGTTTATATTTTTTTAAGAATGACGCTAACCCTTGCGAAATGCTCGTATCCGCTGCATTACAACTATTCAATTCGGCACACTTTTTTTTCTAAAATACCCAATCACACGTTCAGTAGCACACAGAATGCTACTGGCCTCAAGGTCAAGAAATGAAATATTCTGAAGTGCCTAAATTAATTTAAAACTACTTTAAATCTACTGGTTAAGGATGAGTAGGCGTTAACACGTTTGTTTGAAAGTGTTGTCTTTTGCGAAAAATTAGCTGTGTGTGGGCGTACCCAATACTACATGAAGGTGTTGTCTTTTACAGCATTTAACCTTGACATTGCAAAAACTACAATTAGTTTTAGCATTTGTTTGCAAACAAATGTTTCAAAAGAGTCATTGCAAAAGGGAATGTAATAGACATTTAATTGATTGTGATATAAATTTTCTTATACAAATTTTAAAACAGCTGTATTATTTCGAAAATAACCTAATCTAGAATCTAAAAGTATAATATCTTCTATAATACTACTCTAAAGCGGCATTTACATTAGAATTTTATACCGGGTTAACCTACATTACGAGGATTAATTTGAAATATGTACAATGAAATAGACATTTAAACCCACTGGGTTAACGAAATCCGGTACAATGTAAACGTACTTTAGGCATGACTGTGGAATAGAACTATTTTGAAATCCGACACGAAAGTCGACTTTGAAAATATATTTGTATGTACTATAAGTGAAATAGTTCGTATTTTATTTAAGGCAAAGCTAAAAAAATTAAAATTACAAATAGAATAAATGACCTGTATTTTTATTTTTAAATAAAGTTATAGTGAACGTTTTTTCAGAAATAAATATGTTTTTATTCAATTAAAAATAGTATAAATACAAAATTTATTTTGAAATAAAAAATCTGTGGAAAAGCAAATTGACGCAATTTTTGCTTGGTCAAAACTAAAGATTTTTTTATTTTTTTCTTATGAATAACACTGTGCGACACGAAAATTTTTCAAGGGTTCTAATGTACCAAATACGTTTAGTTCCTTGGACCACGAAAATACCTTTGGTTTTTCTGGGTCACTTCGAAAATTAATTTTATAACGGTAAATATAGGGAAAAACGTGGTTTCATGGATTTTCAATTTGAAACTTGAATAACTTATTTACTTTATAACGGATTTATATTATTCTTTTTTTCTTTCCCTAGAGTACAATTTTTCCTTTTAAACAAGATATATATTTACGGGGAAGAAAATTAAATTATCTTTCGAAAATGATAAAAATCAGAAAAATCGGTTAAAAAATGTATAACTTATACACATTTTTGTATTGAATACATAAGCACCTGTAAATATTTATAGGTCTATCTCGTTTCCTTTTGCCTGTTGCAAACATAACGGTTTGTAAAATTTAAAGGTCAACCACTCCTCTTGGATATAGTATCAACTTCCATATTTCCTTTAGAGAATATACGCCATAGAATACAAATTTTGTCACACAAAATGTATATAAGTCCCATGTATATAAGCCATCCATTTTTAACCGATTTTTCTGATTTTTATCATTTTCGAAAGCTAATTTAATTTTCTTCACCGTAATATAATAAAACTTATATGGCTTGATGTCATAATTTCATCGTAAAGTCCGAAGAAAAGTAAATTTTGTCTTTCTATGCGTATTTTTTCACATTTCAACTTCTGTAACTCAGCCAATCCTCAAAAATTTCGATTTACCAAATATATATCTTGTTTAAAAGGAAAAATTGTACTCTTCGAAAGAAAAAAAAAATAATATAAATCTGTTAAAAAGTAAATTAGTTATTCGAGTTTAAATTGAAAATCCATGAAACCACGTTTTTCTCTATATTTACCGTTATAAAGTGAATTTTGGGGCTGCACAAAGCTATAATACCCTGACAACATATTTGCGTAGGGTATAAAAATCTTTGGAAAAGCAAATTGACCCAATTTTTGCTTGGTCAAAACCAAAGTAACTTTTTCATTTTTTCTTATGAATAATCAAATATGCTAGTGATCAACAGCATATTGATTATGCCTGTTTGTTTGTGAAACTATATCTTTTTTTGCTATTTGTGATACTACAAAGAATTTTCTGAAAAGTGAATATCTGATTATTGTGCTGGGCATTATAAAACCCTGATTTTTTTACTCCCGAAACACACCTGTGGCATGTTTCGATGTATGTTTGAGGTTATTACCATGCTAAAATAACCAAACAATTGGTATATTTTCATTTGCGGAGGTAACCAGTGCGTTTTCCAACATATTTTTATAAAAAATCCCATCAATTTCTTTATAAACTTGTTAAAAGATCGAACACCATACAAAAAAATCCCATTGTCATTATTGAACAGCCTCTAGTGCCATTGCAATATTGAGGCCTGAGTCTTTCACCTTTAGGCTTTCTCACCGAAATTTTGTTCGCGTTTGAGCCTTTGGTGGTTCCTGGTATATGGACCTGTTACCAAAGCTCGTCTACAATCTGTTGCTTAGGTTATATCCAACGATAAGCATCTCATCAATTCCGTTGAAGTCCAAAATGACTGTTTTTTTTATTTCTCCGACAATTTGTTTATTAGTACGAACTGATGTTCTAATGCAGTCTTCCATTGCTGATAAAAAATGATAGATTTTGTTTAAAAAAGTGCTAAAAAAATAAAAAGTGCAAAATAAAAGTGCTACAAGTTTTATAAGAGAAAATAGTATAATTGGCTACAATTTGATACTTTGGATTCTCTTTAGGTAAAATTGTTCATACTAAAAATTATCAATGTGAGTATATGTTTCGGGATAGGCACTAGAGAACAAAAGTTTTTGAAACTTTTAATTTGACACGTCTCCACTAAAAAGTATTAATACCGGGTTTTTGATGTAATGCTAAATCTGCTGTATTTTCAAGGTTTTAGATTCATTCTCTGGGTTTTTGCAGGGTAGGATATATTTATGCGAACAATATTCTATATAGGTATATGCTTGGATTTAGAACCTTTTCTCGCCGAAGTGGCAGTAAAGTAAAAAAATTACTGACTTTTTTCTGGACGTACATCGAAAATTTTCGGCAAACATAACCCCATATAAAGTTGAACGCGACGCATTTTTGGTACTCTGAAGTGTCTATAATTTGACATTCCAGATTCTCGGGGACTTTTTAACTTGTTTACAGATGTAAAGACATTTTTTTAACATTGAAAATCAAACTCAACTCAGAGCTCATATGTTTGTACTGTAGTGCTGCTTTAGTATTGTCCAAGCACAAATTGAGACCTGATTTAAAACTGAAAAAACAGCTCGATATGTTCATGTTTTATTATCTTTACTATTTTAGTTGATTTAGTGTTGTGCTATATCAAAGCGTGGATAAATATACCCCATTAACTCCTAGGTGTTATTAACAGAATGACAAATTTATTATACATTCCAAGTTGTTGTGGATGGATCCTAAAACAAGAAATTTTTGGTTGGGTAAATTTTTTCTCCGGGTTTTTTTAAAACGCATCGGGATATAATGGATGTAAGGTAAAATTGATGAATCATTTCTTCTTCAAATACTCTTTGGTTTCATTTTTCTCTCTTCAATTTTAGCATAGCATCATTCATTCATGGTTTTCTTTAGCTGGGAAATACAAAAAATAACATGAACTTGGGGCATTTTTTACGATCGTTTATAAAAAATCGTATTCATTTATTATAACCTATTTTTATTATATAATAAAAAACCGGATTTCGTTAACCCGGTGGGTTTAAATTATCAATTCTTGTATTTATGTCACCTAAATTTTTAACCACCAAATATATAACTGCAAAAATTTAAAGTATTCTTTTTTCGAACTTTTGTTAACAATAAAAGCCTAAACCAAAAAACCAATCTAAATATTATGCGGTTATCGTCAGAGTTTGATCTGACGATCATATGTAACCAAGCTATACGATTAAGCCCCCTTATTAACACCTCAGCATATCGTAAATGTTATCGAGACTTTACTGTTATGGTATATTTTAAAATTGTAAAAGAATAAACGTATTTTCTCTTTTTGTATTTATAGGGGTGTGTTTCACTCATTTTATGCATTGTCTCACTCTCTCCCTTTTATAATATATCTCTCCCTTTTCAACATACATGCCATGTTGTGTTAATTATACGAAGCAAACATGGTGGTGGTGGTTCGCTTTTGTTCACTAAACGATGAGCAAACCAACATGGTATGCAGCTCAATTATGGCCTCTTCTATTGTTGATGGGTGAGTATGAAGTGTGGGCTGGCCTAAACTACTATAGGCATTGAAACATTTTCTGTGTGTGTCGTGTATGATGGACGACCGACGAACAGTGAAATGTTTTTGTTGCTATTGAAAACCAGTAAATCATGTTTTCTCGATACAGTGTGTGCGTGCGTGTGTTTGTTGTTGGGGTTGTTGTTATTTTTTCGTAGAGAGTCAAATTGCCAACTGAAGAGATGGTTGGTTGTGTGTTCGCTGCCATCACAAAGCCTGCGAGCA
Organism: Musca vetustissima; assembly: GCF_032173495.1. Taxonomy (NCBI): domain Eukaryota; kingdom Metazoa; phylum Arthropoda; class Insecta; order Diptera; family Muscidae; genus Musca; species Musca vetustissima. The sequence continues at coordinate 622,194 of NW_026885679.1, read as the reverse complement.
CCGAATGAGTACGGCTTACTGTTTACCGCTGTCAGTATCTCTGCAATCAACAGTGAGCGTGTATCTTTGCGAATGCGTACTAATCGAACAGGTTCGCTAGCTGGCGTTTTTCTGCCGTTTGTTTATAACAAAAGAACGTCTCGTCACGAACGGTACGGACGGATTGTCTGATTGAATCAATCAAGCGTCGTTTGTTTTCTATACAACTGCCAACGTTATTTGTTTTGTTGTTTTTGTATGTCTGTCTGAGGGCATTGCATTTTTCCGGAAAAAAGCGCCGGCAAAGCTTGTGTGTGATCCAAGCTTTCGAATCCGTGTAACATTACACATAACATATGATTTAGATGTTTTCCCGCTACGAAATTTGCAAACTCATCACAATGTCATGGAAATATTTCTAGAAACAAAAAGGAAAACACCAAACAAAAATTTATTGAAAGTGAAACAAAATACAACAGCACCATGCAAAAAATATATTTAATTTAATTAAACAAAAAATAAAATAATTATACACATATTGTATAATTTGCTAAAACAACCGAATACCTCCTACAGTGATAGTGTTAAATGAAAAAAAAAGAATTAAAATATTTATTATAAATATATAAATTAATAAAAAGAGGAATATAAAAAAACAAACAAAAGTGCAAAGAATTGAAAAAAACAAAAAATTTTTTTTCACATTCACAAATTTCGTTTTATAAAAAGTGAAAATAGAAATAATTTGAAATAACGACCAAATAAAAATAAGTGTTAAAAAGATTTTGAAAATTAAAAAAGAAATACAAACGAAGAGTTTAATTTTGATCCCCCTAAAATGAGTTCCTTCATAATGGGTTATCATCCACATGCACCGCATCATGTCCAGAGTTCCATGGGCATGAATAATGGATTAGATCCGAAATTCCCTCCAGTTGCTGATGATTATCACCAATACAATAGCCATTATTCGATGACGGCCTCAACGGGTCATATGGTACCGGGTAATGGTGGTGCGGTTTGTATGCCACCAACACATCCTCATGCAACACACCCGGCGGATATGGTCAGTGATTATATGGCTGCGGCGGCACATCATCATGCGGCCAGTACCCATCCACATCATCCGCCACCACCACATTCCCATGCCCACACCAACAATGGCCTAACGAGTCATCATCAAAATTCTGCCTATTCAAATTATGCCTCAACAGCAGCGACAACACATCATCCTCACCCGCATCATGGACATCATCAAAATCTCGGGTATTATGGTCATCATGCAGCAGCGGCGGCGGCTGCTGCCGTTGGAGTCCATCATACACCGGACTATATGACATCCGCTGGTGGTTTACACTCCGATCCATCGGTTACATCACTAGGATCTTCAAATCTATATGCCCCCGCAATTACATCTCCCAGTGGTGGAGCGGGAGGAAATGGTACAACGGCAATTACCTCAAGTGGTTATTACAATAGTTATTATGGTACAAATGGTAGTGTGGGTAGTACTCATTCTCAGGGTCACTCGCCACATTCACAGATGATGGATATGCCGCTGCAATGTTCGTCAACGGAGCCGCCAAGTAATACGGCACTGGGATTACAAGAGTTGGGTAAGGAAATCAACTATTAAATGCGGAAGGAATCGTTCTATGTATACTTCTAAGTTGTTATTTAAATGAATTTGGGAAGGTTGGACTTTTCACTTTCAAGATCAAAAGCTCAACTGGTATCTTCACATTTAGAACTTTGGAAAATGATATATTTTCCAAGTTGTCCCCTTTATAACCTTTAAGGTTCAAGAAAATAAGGACTGAAAATACTCACAAGTATTCGATATAGAATACGTATTTACGAAAATATTCCTCATTCGATTGGACAAGATGTCAGTCATCCCAAAAATAATATACAATAGCCCCAAATAAAGATTTAAAGCTCGCGATTTCAAATTTATCATCAAAAAAAAAAAAAAAAAAATCATAACGCCATAACTAAAAAACTTAAACTATAGCGAATTTGTCCCTCTGCCTTTCATAAGGAGCTCGATTTAGTTCCTAGTGTTATTTATTTAATATCGACCAATTTCACATATCTATTAACAATCGTTATAAGCTATGAGGGACATACAATTAATTTTAGTTTCCGAATTGGTCCAAATATCGAAAATATTAATATTTAAATATCAAGCATTCACAAATATATTTGTGATCGACCCAATTTGCCACGCTCTGAAAAATTATCTTTAAAGCCGAAGCTATATTAACTGTTCATCAAAAACCCTAATCGATCTTACTAATATTCATAGCCATTCAATATTGCCACCACTCATCGATCATAAAACTTATTGTCAATTTTTTACGATTGGCAATTTTGTGCAAATGATAATCAATATCGTTAGGTCAATCACTTCCAATCAATCACTCAGTTAAGTATATTAATATTTTTTTAAACATTTTATTCTTACATACATCTCATAAGCTGCATTAAATAATATAACAATAAATTTGAATATAAATTGAAGGAAATTAATAAACTTAGCGACAGGTGTTATGTTCAAATTATAATGCCAATTCATAGATGATCGTAAACGTTAAATTCCTCGATTAATTCAATTTTCGAGATGCCAGTGTGTTTAGGATAGGGACAGTAGTTAACTATTAAGACCCGCAACTTTAGGGACAGTAGTTAACTATTAAGACCCGCAACTGGAGTTTTTTTTTTAAAATATGTTTAAGTAAAAATTTCGATTTTACCCATGCATATTTGAACAAAGAGGAATAAAACCTTATTTTCATTTACGGTACTGAAGTCTAACATCGAGCAGTACCCGTTTATGTATCAACATTTTATGAATGACATGGGATATACTAAAGTTTGAACCACGAGACATTTAAAAGTATTAACCACTTACTCCAGCTCATTTTGAGAATAAAATTTCTTCGAGCTATACTTCGTATCTTTATCACTCTGTGGTGTTTTCTAGAGTTCTTTAATCTAATTATTTAATTATTTTATCTAATTAATTTTTATCTTAGCTTTTATTAATTCTTTAATTATTTTCATCTACCTAGAACACATTCTCTTCCAATTCCAATTTACAGAATTAATACATTTAAATACCAGAACAATTTTCCAACAGGATATTATTGGTTGTCAAAACGTTAATGCTCTTTTTTTGTTCGGATCAATATGGATATATGTGGTGAAGATAACAGAAGGGGTGTATCGGTATTTTCAATCTTCGAACATAATTTAAGTTTGGTAGTGCAAAGTTTGAGTCAAGTCGCCACAGTCAGCGGGACGGACAGATGGAAAATTCTATCTCGATTTTAAATTGTCTGAAACAAATTTGGTCCAAAGAAACTTTTCAGACTTAATTTTTATACCCTCCATAATAAGTCGAAGCCTATATTAAATTTGTCATTACGTTTGCAACACCTCGACATGTTTACCGGAGACTCCATAATATGCTATTCTATAAAATTCTATGTAAACGTTTCGATCGATTTAACCATGTCCGCCTTTGGAACTCGAAATAGAGCTTTGAGTTTGGACGTATGCATCGCTAATCCTAGTAGGATGTTTACTTGGTATTTAGATAATTTTGGACACCGATTTCAATCGAATTGGCATAATGGATTCTCATTGGGTAGCAAATCTTCCTTCCAAAAATTGTCAATACCCTAATATTACCCCAAATTTTTGGTATTTCGGATTTGGCTTCACACCCAAGTGTCTGTTGTTTGATATTTTGTTTTCTCCAGGGTATAACAATTTCGGCCGCACGATCGATCTTAACGACATTATTAATTGTATAACGCAAGAAAGTGTATACTCCTACGGGTATCCTTACCCTAAATTTTTCAAGTTTCGAAAGGGTTGGTTCGTCTTCGATTTTTGTGCCATAGTTTATTAATCACAACAAAACAACTAAGAAGACAGTAGACGATGATTAATATTGATTTTCTTAAAAAAGATCTGTGTCTGGATTTATAAAAAAAAATTTTGCACAATAATAATGCTCCTGCTCACACAACATAGTAATTTTTTTCTAATGACAGAAGAACGGACACTCAAATATAATCGATGAAAATAAAACCATTTGTTGGGTGACACATGGATCGAAGATCAATATTTCACAGTGTTACAAACTTCTGCGCCAATAACAACTTACTTAAGCGATACAGGTGTATAATGTTAAGCATACTCAATAAATCCACGGATCATATCGGAAATCCATCATTATCCCTATTGCCAAATTTCAGTCTGTTTTAATCATTAAATTTGCTCTTCAGCACCTAATGGCAAGTGTTATGAGTCATTATTAGCATTCTGCATTATTTTTTCAATTTATAAAAAATTTTACTTCCAAATTGTGTCTAGATTTTGAGGGATTGCCATTTGGTATCGTTCTGATTCCGACTATTTTTAAAATTAACTCTTTCAATATTTTTGTTACTTGTTCAGTAATTACGATAGTATTTCAAAATATTTATAAATTTTACACTATAATTTAATTAACGTGTTTTCTATTTATTTAAGGTTTAAAATTGGAAAAACGCATCGAAGAAGCTGTACCTGCTGGACAACAATTACAAGAACTCGGTATGCGTTTACGCTGTGATGATGATGGTTCGGAAAATGTAAGGCAATCTTCTTTACAATTCTTTAATAATTAAATAAAAATAAATTTGTTGCAAATTATAAATTTCAGGATGATATGCTGGAAGAGGATCGCTTAATGTTGGATCGTTCACCCGATGAACTTTGTTCGCCGGGTTTAGATGATGACTTGGGTGATGATTGTAGCGATGATGATATGATGTTGGGCGAAACAACAGATGGCGAACGGATAATCTATCCATGGATGAAGAAAATTCATGTGGCCGGTGTTGGTAAGTACCTAAATTTAATGCAAAATTTAAAAATAACCAAAAAAGAAAAAAAAACATAAATTCTTAAAATACTAAAAATCCGAATAATTAATGGTGTGAAAAATAAGTGACAAAAATATATGTGCTATGTAAAAGCAAAACATATATCCAAAAAGTGGAGGAGTATTCGTTGTACACATGTCAAATAAATCATTAATCATAGGATTCCTGAAATGTTAGAAAACAAACATGTGTTAAAAATATATATTTTGGTTTTTTATGTTATATTTATTATGACTACCAAATCGAATTATTACAAAAAATAAGAATGAACGAAAGTGGATTTAAAAGAATATTGACATAAATGTCTCTATTAATGAAAACACCACTCAATCAGTACAAACATAACAAAAAAACACAAAAACAAACACCGGCTTAATGCCAACAACAAAACTGTCAATGAAAAATTGTCAAAGTAATTATGACAATTCTTATCACCTCTCATCGTTCGAATTAGTTCCCCAAGGTATTCAAAAGAAATTGTACACCCTCTGCATTTCGTTGCCTATTTCCTTTTGCCGCCTACTTATTTTCTTTTATTTTGTTCTTTGTTTTACCTAAAGCTAAATTTGTTGCTGTGTTAATTGGCGGTAGCAATCACAGCCTAACAAAGCGTGTAATATCGACATACATATTTTACATATTTCCTATCCAACCCTACCCAATATTTAAAGAAACGACAGACACTAGCAACCAAAACAGAAATAAAAAACATGAAATGAAATGACAGTTGACAACTGGGACCACACGCCAATCGTTGTACATTAGCATGCGGCCTTTATTTCCCCCAAACCTTAATATCAGATAAGAATCTCTTTTCAAGTTGATTTACCGGTACCTAATCTGTTTGACAGTCTATGATTGAGAAATTACACTGGGAAAAAATTTGGATATTTTATAAATCTATAAAAAAATGAAGCAAAATTAGGAAGTTCAAAAACGGTTACGGGAACGCGTTATTGTTATAAAAATAAGGAGTTAAAATGGGCGGCTAACCCTAAGATTTTTTTATTTCAAATGGGATATATCGGTCTACGTTTTGGTATAACTGCCATATATCATCTGAAAAAAATGGAATTAGCTTTTCCAGGTTCGTTATTGGTCCAGGTCATTGACATAACCCCATATCCAGAAAATTTTCATTATTGGTCCGAGGTCATTGACAAAAAAAAATATTAAATAAAAAAATTATCTTTGAGTAGCGACCTTCTCCAAAAAAACGGCTTTTTTGCATTTCGGCATATTGGTGGGTAAAAAATGTTGCAAAAAATTGTCAATATGGGTACGTAATTTGGCATAGTCTTTATATAAAGTTCCGATTTTAGGTATTTTAATGTTTGGGTTAAATTTGGCATTCTGGGTGAAAAACACCTTCGCACCAAATTGTCAATTGTCCAAGATTTTACATAGCATATACAAGAAGACCATTTATGGAACTTTTTAGGGATTTAGCCTCATTTCGCCATCGATAGGGCTGTAATTTTGCATTCCGGTTTCTTGGTGTTGTCTTATCAGAAAATTGTCTATATCCGATCCTATTTTAGGTATTTTGATGAGCAAAATTAAATGTTGGGCAAAATTAAATTGAGAGCAATTAAATTGAGAGCAAACGACTGACGTAAAGAGAAAGAAAGAGACAATTTATTTACCCATCGACCCTCAGTTACGGTAGCGTATATGGGTAAACATGCGTGTCCTAGGTGCATTCTCCAACTGAAGTGGTTTTAATTCGTGGAGGGTGAAAAACCCTCCACAGTGAATGGTCAATTGTCTCCGATTTTACATATCCAATATAAGATGGTTCCGCCCATTTACGGTACTTCTGAGGTTTTTTGCCTCATTTCGCCACCGATAGATATGTAATTTGGCATTCACAGAAAATTGTTTATATAAGTCCACTTTTGAGTAGCCTAAGTATATCTAATTTGGCATATCGTCTTCTCAGGATTTAAAAAAAAATCTCACATCAGCCAAGTAACGAAGACATAGCATCCATTTAAAGATGCGAAACAAATTGGGATATTTTGAATGTCAAAACGTCGTTAAGTTCGGCCGGGACTAACTTTTAATACCCTCAACAACGCGGCGTACATTCAAAAAGAAACCCTAAATGAATCGTTTATTTTAAAAGTGCCTTAAGTCCATTTTATGTTCTGATACAAATCTTGAATCTTAAAAAAGCGGGGTGCCCCTATATAGGGAGTAGTCCGAAACTTATGCCAATATTGATGATTTTTGAAAGGTAGATTTTGATTGTTTGATAATTTTAGGAAGAGATGAGTACCCAAAATACTAAATTAAAGCCAATTTAAATAAAAACCTACAAAATTCGCATTTTGGGAGGTTCTTTTTATATGCGAGCTACCCTAAAAAGTGTACAGATATTGAACATATTATATGCCTCTGTAATGTAGTTTTTAATTATTTACAGTTTTTTATATTTGTTCCTTTAAATGTTTTAATCTTCCAATCAGTTTTTTTTTCTGTGTATGCAAAACATTTCAATGTTTTGAATTATAAAAGACATTCCAAAACCCCTCGCTCAAAACAAAAGAAGAGAATATCAGCAATCATTATCAGACAAGTGATGCGTTAATCAAGTTCCAGATGCACCACCAACATCAGCTAGCACCAACAAATATTCCTCGGATGTGACTGTCTGAATGAGTTATTGAGTGACTGACTGAGTGACCGGTTGCTCGCCTGAAGTTCTTGTTGTTGTTTTTTCTTAAGTGAGGTGAGGTGTGTGTGCGCCTTATGCCTAATGATAAATGTCACAACATTAACATCGTATGACATGGCTCATCCGTCACTCGGTCGGTGTCATCAATGTGAAATTTAGATTTTCTTGTTCATCATCTTTCTGGGTTGAAAAACAGAAACCCCCAAACAAACAGAAGGTAGATTGGTGGTCCAAGAGACAAACACTTGTCATTTGAAGATGTTGTTACAATATTTCTTTAGGATTTTTTTGATGGGGAGATGTTATGACTTTGTCTAGTTGTTATTTAAAAAATATTTAATCACATGCAAAAAATAAGAAGAAGAAGAAAAAACAATTTAACATTGACAACATTTCATTTTAATATTGTCATTAGTTATTTAATAACTTTGATGTGCTATAGGAATCAGGTAGGGTAAAACAGTTGGGCGCCACATAATATTAAACGATTTTAGTAGCAATTGCTACCAGACAACAAAGTATAATGTTTCAAAACACAAGATCATGAACAAAAAATAAAAAATATATAAATTATACTAAAGAAAAATTAGAAATATTACATAAGTATGTTTTCGGAGAAAAAGGGTATACTATGTTTAAACAAAAAATGTTATGTATTCTTGTAGTTTCCAGAAATAATAAAACATTTGAAGTCACATTTACACTTTTGAAATATGTAGGGGTTATCATTATTTTTTTATTTTGCCAATTTGTTTCCAATTTTTTCTCCATATAAAGTCCAAAGGCTTATAATATACATGGCATATTTTTATATGTTTTATGCAAACAGAAGTCACATTATTGATTATATTTAAAAGTATTTGTTGATATAATCCATTATAATCTGTGGCCCCCTTTAACATACAAGGTTTGCCCTAACTGACCTACACATTTAAGTTAATGAACTAAAACAGCATGACACTTGTTTTCTCAGACATTGCACACCGAGTGTGTGTGTCTGTCTATTACTTCGAAGAAGATGGGGTAAAAGAAAACACACAACAACAACTAAAACATTGATATGTTGGTTTGATATATTGACCCCAGCAATTTGTAGTAAAGAAATTAGCTACACAATTTTACAATATGCCCACTGGGAATAAACAAATCATAGCAGAAGCAGTTCAACACACACGTTAACCAGCAGTTTTACAAAAAAATTTTTTTCGGGATTTGGATTATTTTCGATTTTTTAATATTTCCATAACAAAATTCCCATAATATACATTTGTATTGAACAAGAAATCAATCGAAATTAACATAAATCTATAACATATTTGATAGACATCATGGCAACTGTAGTACAACTCCCCTACAGCATACGGGGCATACCCTATGAAGAAGCTAATATTTGTTTTGAAAAAATTCAGATTGGAAATTTTCTGTTCTTTCACACACGTTACATATGACACTTTGTATCCTCCACTCTAGAAACCCAAAAACTCATTTAAAAACAATTAATCATAAAATATGTTTATGTTCCACAAGGAACCTCCATGTAACGTGTCATTAGACATTTACATTAACTAAGTTAGTCCATTTTACTGTTGGTTGTTCGGTCGGTTGCTTTGGTTAGTTAAATGGTTTCTCACATATGCACGATGACCCTTTTGCTGGCCAAACCAGAAATTAGGCCAAGAAATGTAAGCGTACATAACACCTTCCCATAGCGTGTTTTACAAATTAGGTATTACATCTGTGGAGAAAGGTGTAGATGACTTTTAAGGGAAATACAACAAAATAAAATATACAAATAAAAAATATAATAATAAATATATATATTATATATTTATTATTAGTTTTCTTTTTAAAAAAATTTTCTTTTCATAGAAAATCAAAAGCGAAACATTTTCCCTGTGACTATACTCCGTGAGTTTGTCCACTGACTGGCGATTTATTTGTTTACAGACGGAGAATTTTTTTATATAAAATAGTTATTCTCAGTGAATGAAGGCATCAAAAACAGGAGTTGATTTTTTTTAATATTTCTTTTTTAAAAGACACTAATAAGACGAAGATTTTTTAGAAATATTTTAAAAGGCAAATAGGGTAGGTTAAAAAAATTAGGGCAACACAAACAGGTAATTATTTTTTTAAAAGCATTTTTAATGCTTGGATTTTTTTTAAAAATATTTATGAAGATCTGGTGTTTTTTTAAAAATATGTTTGTAGGGCGTGGATTATTAAAAATATTTTTTTAAGTTGTGATTTTTTTTAATATTTTGTAAGGCGTGGATTTTTTAAAAATATTTTTTTAAGGCGAGGGTTTTTTAAAAATATTTTTAGGGCGTGGATTTTTTAAAAATATGTTTTTAAGGCGCGGATTTTTAAAAATATGCTTAAAGCGCGGATTTTTAAAAATATGTTTTAAGGCGTGGATTTTTTTTAAATATTTATGAAGGTATGGATTTTTTAAAAATATGTTTTTAAGGCGCGGATTTTTAAAAATATGTTTTAGAGCGTGGATTTTTTAAAAATATGTTTTAGGGCGTGGATTTTTTAAAAATATTTTTTAGGCGAAGGTTTTTGTTAAATATTTTTAAGGCGTGGATTTTTTAAAAATAATTTTTTACTGCGAGGTTTTAAAAAAAAAAAAATTAAAGGTGTGGATTCAAAACAATTAAGGCGTGGATGTTAAGAAACATATTAGGGCGTGGATGTTTTAAAAATATTTTTATGGTGTTTAATTTTGAAAAATATTTTGTAGGGCAACACAAATATATGTGGATTTAAAAAAAATTAGGGAAACAAAAACAGCATTGGATTTAAAAAAATGTTTACGGCAACACAGAAGGCCGTAGATTTAAAAATATTTTTGGAGCAGCACAAACGTTTATTTTTTAAATGGTTTTATAAATCTCATGTTCGAATTTAATGGAGGTAGAAGAATTGGTTCCATTTTCGGAAATATTACGATGTGCAATGTTTAGATTAAATCGGACACTTAAACCGCTTGATATTGAATTATACTTTTACCAAAATATTGACAATTTGTGGTGGAGGTGCCGGAAAAGGTGAACCGATGAGTCCTAAAATACGAGATTGGTAAAAATATTAGTACTGAACTGAATTGTAAATGCCCTCATTAGCCTCATTAGAAAACATTCTCATAGAAAAATTTACCCTTAGTGTCTGATATTTTATAAAAAAATCCTCAAATTTTTCTGTTATTGAGGCTAATCAACAAACGAAGTTAAGTTCGGCCCGGCCGATCTTTTTATACCCTCCACCATGAGGATGACAATTAAAATATCTAAAATTAATGATAGAACTTTGAACTAAGCGAAAAATACCCGTGAAGAAGATGATTGAAATATTTTTTCAGTCCCGGACAGTCCTGAGAACATTTTTAGTAGAAATCAATGTATTATTATCAATGTAAGCAATTTGTTTCCAAGTCCATTTTTTATATAAAAAATCAAAGCCAATAAAAAACATTCCACAATATTTTATCTAAAACATCTTCAGTGACCGATGGTTATTTTCTGTAAAAAAGTATTCACAATGGCCACGGATATTTTTCTAAACCAAAAAAAATCTTCCCAATGTAGTAGGACTTTTTCAATAGAAGTGACCTTAGTGACAATTTTTTTTCTATAAAAGTAAAGAAGGATTTATTCAAAAGAAGAACATTACCCTTAGTCCTTGTTTTCTATAGAAAATTGTCTTCAGTAACTGAGCGATGTTTTTATTGTCAGTATTTATAAGAAAAAAAGTTTTCGCAGTCGACTTTTTTCCTTGGAAATGAATGGAGAATGGTCCCATTGAAATCTTGCAATAGTAAAGATTCTCATTTGTAACCCCTACAAAAGTGTAACGCATGCATTCATCACTTCTTCCACCACAAAAAAAGGAAGGGCTTGAAAACTAAAGTTAAAATACCAATCCTCCAGCCCATTCCCATCAAGTTAAAATACAACAACAGCTACAACACATAAATGATCACACCCCAACTATATTGGATTACTATAATTATCATTCTCTCCTTATCTTTTGACTTTTGTACTTAGTTTGATGGACAAGTGAGTGTGTCATTGAATAATTGCGTGTTGACTTACATATTCGAACATTCGTAAGTATATAGCTCGGGCATGTTATTTGCTGTAGAAAGAGTTTATATTGTGGTTATATCAACAACGTTGGCTGATGATGATGATGGTTGAGGTGGTTGTTAAATATGTAGCACATGCCAATAATTGATACCTGTTTTTGTTGGATTTGTTAATAACTCATATAATCACTTATTGTCGGTAGGTAGGTTGGTAGTTAAGGAAGATAGGTGGGTTGTTCATTTGTCATGGCTATATTAAAAATCTATCTATTTTGTAGAGCAGTTAATAGCATTGTCTTTAGTGGGTGATGAAATGGTTGGTAATTTGAAATATGTGTTTAGTTGTAAGGGGCTTTTTGAGCAAACATTAGTGGACTGCAATTTGGACATCAGGTGAAGAAAGCACATGCCAAAAATTTTAAATAAACGAAAACTTATTATGAAAATTTCAACTTAATTGTTTTTTAAATACACACAATATTATGAAGATAAATATATAATTAATTGTGTATAAGAATTCATGCAATTTGAAAATACAAAAGAAGACATAAACAATTGATATTTTTCATAAATATATTTTGATATGAAGAAGAAACAATAATCAAGCATTGATTATTGTTTCTTCGTTATAATAATAATAAGAAGAAGAATAATAATTTTAACATTCTTTCCCTAGATGCTATCCGTGCAATCTATGACTAATTTTCATGATTTGATTAGAACTTCTAAAACTTTGATTCTCCACACCATGTTAATTAATATGCATTTAGTTTATGCTTCAACTTCCACCATTTTCTTTTTATTTTTTGTATTCTAAGAAAGCAACCCAGTACCGAATCATTTGCAAAACATCTCAATGCCATTTTGCACTTTAGTTGAGGTTCATGTCCTATTCAATGTCAAGCAATGATTATGATTTTCATAGATTCTAAAATGTGAACAAAAGGTTCAGATTTTTTTCTTTTTGCATTGCAATGTAGTATTTTTCTATGAAATAACACACCAATGGTCGCAATCAAGACAACATTTTTATAGAATACAGAAATTTGAAACTCACGTTTGTGAATGTCCAATTGTCTGTCCTCTGGCCATCATCTCTATCTAACTATAGCTAGCTTTAAATAAAAAAAAATCATTTTTTGTTTTGTTAGTTTGCAACGACCTTGAATTTACTCTCTGCACAATAGAATTGATGAACTTTTAGAAAAAAAATAAGAAGAAAAAACGTTTCGACATACTAATAAACAAATAAAAAACACTTTTAAATTTTGCTACTTGTTGTTGAACAACAACATTGGTGTACAACAAGTTATGAGCATACACAATCATACAACAATAATATTCATAAAAGTTTATAACAGGGGAGATGTGTAGTTCTTTTTTATCTGTTTCCACCTAATCAAGCACCATAAAGTACACTCTTGTGTACGGAGAATTCTCTGTTGGAATCCTTTAACAATAGTAATTTTAATTAGCATCAATACATGATACTTAAAATGCGAATAAATCGAAAATAACAAATCGCCGAATGGCCACAGAAAATAAAAATTAAAAATCAATTCCTCCGACCATCACCACAACCAATAAATTAGCAATATTGTTGTGGGATTGTGTGAAGTTCGTTCGGACAGTGGATAGAATTGTATTTCAAAAAGGATTACTTTTTTATAAAAAAATCTCAGTTATATGTGAATGATTTTTCTCTATAAGAAATAACACGAGTTATTATTGATTTTTTTTTTTTTTTTGTAAAAAAATCAATTACTGCAGCCAATTATTTTTAAGTCTATATTACTCTCGCCTGACTTTTTTGTATAAAACCATGTATACTTAGACCCCATTTATTATAGAACACGACCTTCTTTGTTACTGAGGCCTAATCTGTTTCCAATGAAAACAATTCCTTTGTGATGAGTCCAAATTTTTTCTATAGTCCTGAGTTCTGATTTTTTTTAATAGAAAAACTCCTTAGAACCTGATGCCTTTTTTTCTACAGAAAAAACTTTTGTTGCGGTGCATACAATGCACATTTTGTAATTTTTTTACACAAAAGTTGGGGTGCATTTGACCTGCTAAATATTGACCGATTCTTATGTGCCATGATTGTTCATTGGTCAAATACTTTCAATTTATGTAAAATTATGTAATGTTCAGGTCATAATTCTGGTTTCCAGAACAATAAACAAAGAAGAGACGAACATAATGTTTATTAACGAATCATTACCAAAACAATAAGGGGGTTCTTTGGTCCGAACCTACATTTACAATTTACTCCTGAAGAAAATAGACCGCATAAATTGGCAGTACATCCACGAGGAGGGGTTGAGCTTTAAATTGATACAAATTAAATTACTGTATATCCTCAGATAGGGGAGTTATACCTAAACATTTACAGTGATCTTCCTATTTGGATATTTTTTAGGATTATTACAATTAACATATTGTCTGAAATATTACACGAATATCCGGTTATGGCCAAGGACAAGGTCTATAATTTTAGGTGATGTTGAGATGCTAGTTAGGGTATGAAATCGACAGAAAACATCCAGAGGCCACAATTATAAGCCAAACATCATAAGTTTAATACGGGGAAGGGGATTTTGCCATATAATTAGAATAGCTGTTTTGACAATCATCGATCAATATTTAGAGGGTTAAATTAACTAAGACTTTTGTGTGAAAAATAATCTTATGGTGTACATTTTCACTCCGAGCTAAATTTATTCGGAAAAGATGCCTGAGTAAGACATAGGATCTGTTGATTTCTAATTGGTTAACAGGTTGAAAATATGACAAAATATTGCCCAGGGTCGGAATATAAAACCGCAGAAAGTTAAAGTTCATATGGTCGGCCGTTCAGATTATACTGCTCCGCTCGCTGGGTTTTCCGTGAAAAAGCTTGAAGTATTGATGTAAATTTTTTCTATAGAAGATTTTTTGTGGGAAAAGTAGGTGAAGTTTCAACCTAATAGCTATCGGTTTCACTCCTTCTACATAGTACCTCCCTCACGTAGGACAAAAATTTTGAAAATGTGTATGTCCCATATGAAGCGAACAGAATATCCAATGTGATCCAAATATTGCACATCCAAATATTGCACAAATTTTTACCAAGGCTAGATCTTATTCGAAGATGGTACCCATCGGTTCACTCCTTTTGGCACTTCTTTTACAAAGTGTCAACATTATGAAAAATTTACTCAAACATCGAAATATTTATACCAAATCTAAATTAAATTAAGAATTAATTGGTCCACAACTTCTGGTACCTTCCCCACAGAATGCCAACATTTTAGATAGTTTTTTTTTTAATTTCATATGAAGCTAATTGAAAATCCGATTTGATCCACTGATTGTTTAAAAAACTTAAATTAAATACGAATATGGGGTCTATAGGACACATTCACCGAGGCCAAAATTAAAAATCCACCAAAACCTATCCTAATCCACTGTACCAGTTTCTCCTTGTGAAGTGAATATACGTACATACGTGTATACATATATAAAAAACGTTAAAGTGCTAATTGTGTTAACCACTTCTCCGGAAAGGGTGGACAGGGAGTCTTTTTAAGCCAATAACTCAAATACACCAACAAAAAACCTGGGTGTATCCTTTTCAATTGGCTTATTAAGGAAAGTTTAGCATACAATTCACCAACTGCTTTGCTGTTAATGAATTAATCAATTATAATGTTCCCTCTCTTGATGAAATTATATGTTTGCATAAACGCCAACACACTTTTGCCTTCAACTTATTTTAGGTTTGAGTTCAATTTTTTTTGGTTGTACGATTTCATAGAATGCCACAGCCACAGTTCAACATTTGCTGGGGGATATGGGCTCATCTGTCATAAACTGCAAACTTCTTAATTTTCAACAAGTCATTGTCGACAATCGACCGGGGCTGAAGTTTTTCCCTTCATCGTTGGTTATTTAGGTGGGTTATGAGGTTGGTGTTGCTGTTGTTGTCGTTGTTTGAATGCTGTTGTAGCTGAGTATTCCATTGTAGTGCTGTGTTCTTTGTTGTCTACTACTGGCTGGTCCCTAGTGCTCTTGTTCGGTTTTTATACACCCAGCTATGGAGTTTGAATTCAATACAACAGATATTTTTTCTTTAGGATTTTTTTTTTTTGTTGAACTCATGGTGTTTTTGCACCATCAGTATGAGCTTGTATTTTATTCGCTATTGTAAATGTTTGAGCTGCTGCAACGTTACTGTTACTGTTGCTGTTTTATTTATTTTTCTTTTCTTTATCGTTTCCATAAAACAACTCACACAGCAATTGATGAATTATATTGCCAAGTCATCAAACATCAGTGCTGGCTGTTATGATGATGATGTTGCTGTTGGTGTTGTTGTTATTCTGGTGGACCTTGCCTTTGGTACTCTAAAACCCACTGGGGGAGACATGCCATTGAAATTTGTTACAATATTATGTTTAGTTCAAATTCGAAGGCCAAACATGTTCGCAGATTTATTGAATGTAATCATGTTTTTGTTCTACAAAAAAATCTATAACAAATTTTTTTTTATAATTTAGTATATATTGTGGATGTTGAATTTAAATGTATTAAATTTAAACTATTTATTTATCCGTACATACACACTCTATGTTGTTATTTACTGTTTATTAACCTGAGTTCTTGTAATCCTCATGTTGCAAGTAGTTTGCAAACATCTCCAACAAATGTCATAAACTGTATTATGACAACAATCATTGTGTGTTATCCAGACACGCTCGTATGTACTTACATCTATACATATGTATATGCATGCATACTGGTTACATGTTCAGTACATGACTCTCGTGTGTATACGACGAGTTCGAGTACATCATCAACATGATATGTGCAACTTGACACAAAGCTCATGTGTGAAACGTCATCATACCACATGAAAATGTTGTTTAAAATTGCATTAGAGTGGAACGTTGTGAAAATGACCTTGCCACAAGGTATGCAGCAGGTGTTGTTGTTTTTGTAATACACATTTTTATGCTGTGCCATAAAAAGGTTTTTTTTTGTGGAAATTGGAAATTTTTTGAATAGATAACAACAGTGATGTATAATTTGAATGTTGGCTACAGAAGTTCAATTTTTTTCTTATAATAAATCTATCTCTAAATTTTGAAAATTTGTCCAAATGTCGGAAGAGGTCGAATTTATGATACCCTACACTATTTTGGGTATTTAGAAGAGATACTCTATTTGAAATCTTATGTCAATCAGGCATACATAGTGCTTTTCGTGAAATGTAATCGAATCTATACATATCTAAAACCGAGAAGATTACAACCAATTTCTAATATTCTGTACCCCAAAACTGAAGTGGGAACAACCAGGGCCCAGTACCTGAGTCATTTCTTGTAGGAATCTGAGACTTTTTTTATAGAAAAAAACAGTACGTATTTCTCTATCGGAGTTACTTTTCTATAAAGAAACAGTCCTTATTGATCGAAGAGTTATATTCTACAAAAACCTTCCCTTACTTACTTACTTAGCTGGCTTGTTACAGAACGGTTGTTCCATAAGCCGAGCTTAAAAAAGATTTCCAAGAAATAAATAATGATGTTTTCTATGATTAAATAAATAATAATTATGACTTAGTGATTTTTTTATAGGAAAGTCTGAGGTTTATAGTTATACCCTTCACCATAAGATGCGTGTATATTACATTGGACAGTCCGCCTCGCAACCTCTCGTAATATCCGAATATATTCTTGAACAGAATTGTCGATTTACTCGTTTTAGAAAGTTTGGTATTGGCAAATTGGTATATCAGGTTACGTTTTGGTATTTGATATTTTCGGTATTTTGAGGATGTTAGCGGCATTTTTCAGGGCTGTAATTTGGCATACCGCGTTTTCGATGGCTGGCATTCGTTGTTCGGATGTCCAGCAACACTCTCTGAACAGTACTCATATATACGAGTTATTTTGTTCTGTTCCAAATGGTAGCCATCCCGTCGTTATTTGAAAAACCTTTAAAGCCACTTTGAATTGGGCATCCGTTTACCCGTTCCTGGTGAAAAATATACATTCCACTGTCTCCATAGATCCCGACCTTTTAAAGAAATTTTGAATGTACACCACGCCAGAATTAACCACGTATTTACTATTAAAATTAGGGTCTTGATGACTGAGGATATTTTTTCCGTAAAATGTTTTAAAAATAAAATAGTTATTGCATCAATCACTGAGAATAAATTTTTTATAGAAAAGCTCTTTCCCCAACGTCAGGATACAGATACACGAAAATATGTTTTAGTGCCTACAGTAAATTTTCGGCAATGATGATTTTTTTCCTTCAAAAACAAAAAATGGGTTATGTACTTCAGATGGGTTTCTATAGAAAAACATCAGTCCACAGGCACTGAGAATGTACAAATATTATCGCTGTTGGTCAATCTCAGCCTCTCATGGCCTAAAATTCGTGTTTTTACATTTGGAATCTCAGATTATATTTTCCAAATATGTAAAATATGTCTAGACTTTACATTTAATAGGGATATTTTAGAACAAAAAACTAATTTTATTTCAAACCCTTTCCACATTGTTAGCATTTTTTCTACCAGTGTATTTTTCACGCTATGCCAAAGCGCATAATGCCACATACAAACTAAGACAAAACAACAAATTAACAACAGCGGGAGCTGCATCAGCAGCTTGTCAAATGACTTTGCAAAAAATTTGACATTTCTTTGTGTTAAAAATAAATATGAGCTCACTGTCATAAACGTTTCATTTTGGTTTGAAAGATACCGAAAGTTTTCCTACGTTAGCAGGCATGTGTAAGGGTTGGCATCCACTAAACCAAGCCAAACCAAAAAATATAGTCATGATTCTGGAAAAGGGCAAATGAACGAAATCAACACTTTGCTGTTTATTCCACAACAACTAAAAAGAGGTGATGAAGGTCTGTTGAAATGTTATTTAGGAATTATGAAACGTAAATGTAGGAGGGGTTGTTTACTTTCAACAAAAGAGATGAATATTAAAAAGTTATTAACTATGTATGTATATATTCATAGCATACAAAATGATGACACCTAATTCCATTTGCAAATCCAATACAATTTAGTAAACAACATTTTTCTCATTACAATCAACACGGCACACATTTGTCTCTATGAATTTACATACCTACTCGTGCTTAGGTACATACGTACTCGAATATATGTATAGCATCTTAGAAAAACGAAATATCAATTAATCATATTTCAATTACTTGACCGAAAAAAACTAATGAATGAAAAACAAATTCTTCCATTCACTACTGGATCTATGCATGCATGGCAAGCTACTCCAGATTTGTATTCATACGAGTAACCACTTCAATGGGTGTTTGTTATTTTTATTTTAAAGCCCGGAAGTTGTAGTGGCAAAGTCATCATAAAGTATTTACATGCTTCGATATATCGATAGGTCTTTTGTGTGTGCGTTGAAAACCTTAAATAGGCAATGTCGATCAATCAATGAATGATCATGTTTTGTGAAAAGGATTAAAACGAGATAAATCCACGCCAGTGGAAGATCACAAGAAAAGGGAAAGAAAGAAAAAATAACAAACACGCAACGTTATTCATTTATATTGTTGAATGGATGTGAATTAAAGCTGGTTTATCGGCATTCATGATCCATGGTTTAAAAAAGAAAGAAAAAGAAAAGAGTAACGGCTGACATAATTTCTGTGAAATAACAATTCAATGTAAAATTCGATTTTCAATATGTGGGTACAAAAGAACTTTCCTTTGGCAAATATTGTGGGGGTTTGTTGTTTCGTATATGGTCATGCGGTATTTTTTAAATTTGTAAATTTCAGACAATATGTGAAGAATGACAAAAGGGCTTATGTACAAATTATTGAAGCAAAATTTTAATTTCTGCAAAATTTTGATAAATTTTAACAAATAATAATCCTGACATGTCCTTAAGGTAAGAATCGGATCCAATATTATAAATTTTTCCATAGAAAAGTTTGGTCTCAGGGTCTGTATAATAAATAGGATGCAGGCTCAGAGTCTGAGAATTTTTTTGTATAACAAATTGAACGCATTCTTAAGTATCTGAGTAATTTTTATACCAGTTTTACGAGTGAATTTAATCAATTAAAATAATAATTTAATAATAATAATAATTTATTTAAATAATAATAATTTATTTAGAATTGTTTTCATATTAGCAAAATTATACCTAGGGTTTTAGGATTTTATGTATATCCTTCACCATAAAAATACTTAAAAACGATCGAGTGTTGGTTATATGGGTGGGTGTTATGTCGAACTCTCAGTTTGAAAAAAATTGTAGAACCTTCAAAAACCGAAATTCATAAATTACCAAAAACCAATTACAACCCAACATATTATGTTACAATACATACCGAATAATGGCAATGTTACAGACTCTCAGTTTGGAAAAACGGACTAGGAATTACAATATACAGGAAATTAAGCCGGCCTTTGTATGAGGTCTAAGAAAATGGATAGTGGTAAAAACCGAAAATGGTCGGGACTTTATATGGTGGATATGTCAAAACATGGACCTATATCATTATCATTTTCTCATCCTCTCAGAATGCCAATTACAACCCCAAATTGAAAAAAAAAATGGACGAAAAATATTGAAAATGTCGTAAACAGACCGGCAGGTTTTCTCAAGGCATTAATCTATTTTGAATATTTATTGTAGAGATGTTTATCGCCCTCCGAATACACGGAGTGTAAAATTACAGGTACTTCGTTTGGAAAATGTGGCTAAAAACTCGAAGGTATCAAAAGTACGTGGAGATTAAAATGAGGGTTATGTAAAAACATGGACTTCCAAAAACGCGGTATGTCAAATTACAGGTACTTCGTTTTAAGAAAATCTTATATATATCGAAAGTGCGCGGGAATAACATCAAAAATTTTCTCCAGATATGTTTCTTACCCTCCAATAAGCCGGACAAAATTATTCTCAATATCTGTGTAATTTTTTTTATTAAGAAATATAAACTCAGTACTTGAAAAATTATTTTTCTATAGAAAAAATCTGTCCGCAAGTAATTAGGAATTTTTCTACGCGAATAAATCAGAACTCATGCCGAAGCACTTGAGCAATATTCAAATTGAAAAAATCAACTTTTTCGAATTTTTTTATTTGAAAATCAGATTTCTTTTTCAAGAATTGTCGGAGGATTTCGTTTCATTCGAAACAAGTCTGTGCTTCGTGAATAAGGAATATTTTACTATTTTTAAATATATATTCGCAAATTAAAGACAAACATATCGCAAATATGTGTTCAGTATTTTTGCTTAACTCACTTTGCATTTCAGCTGGCATTACATGCACAAACAAAAATGTATGTATGTATATAGAACTTCAATACACCCGTCGACTACGTCCATTTGTCTGGCAAATGGCAAAAATTGTTTAGTCATAATCGAGTAATAAATCATTGTGCTACATACAAGTCAAAAATTGTGGGGTATGACGACAGCAGCAACATGCGGTGGCGGTATTTTTTTCATACTTTTGTTGTTGTTGAAAATATCCAAAAATGTACGAACTTAAATTGAACGCGTAATTGTTGTAATGTGTAGTAATAAATTGAGAGAGACGGCAGGCCAACAAAAAAGTTGTGAATGAGCGCATGTGCTATCAGATCGTGTATGTGAGTTCATACTAATTCCAGCATAATACAGATGTTTCGGACTTGGTAGAATGAGATTTTAATTGGTTTCACTGATAAAACAAAATATTTTTTACTATTTTTATTAAAGATAGTGCCGCAAAAGGAAAAAGTTGCAAATAACACGCACAATTCTCAGATTTAAAATTTTAGATCTTCGAAAATGCGGAACAACAATTACAGTATTAAAAAATTAATAAACATTTTGGAAAGAAATCAAAATTGACTCTGAATGTCCGATTGTAAATAACCGATCAATCGAATATTGTTTCCTTTGATTTGATTTCCACGGTTATTATCTAGCTCATTTTTGATATTGAAGTCCTGTCTATTTTTGATTTTGTTGTGTTTTCCATTTCCATAAGTAATAAACAAAAAATGTTTCTAGTTCAAAACTCCCAACTGCCTCTCTTTTAAATTATTTTAAAATTAACATTCTTAATCCCTATTTTCCCTCCATCCCATTCATTCACACAACTCAAACTGACACAGCATTTTTTTGTAATTCCATGGATTTCATTTTCATTTCATAAATTGGCCATTTCATCAGTGAATAAAAAGCGAAATCGTCACAATTGGCACTCTTTGTCCATTGTTGATGGCTCGTAGCGGTTGTTGTGATGAGCCAATGTAACGTATTCCCTTTTTTCGTTTGTAATATGTATCATCTGCATCATCATTGTCCTTCTCCTATTCATATGCAGAGACATATACAATGACAATGCAGTTAATTCATTTCAACGTTCCATATTTTTGCGGGAATTCTCTTGTCCGTTAGCCAACCATAACCGTATACATAGTCATATCCATTTCATTCCATTATTTTCGTATAAATTTCGCGTGTCGAAGGAATTATAAAGGCGTCCGTCATCAAGTGTTTGTAATTCTTTTGTATAAAATTGTTTGCTAGATATTTTTATTATAAAAGAATACGAGGTCTGTGGAAAATGTAAACCCACCCAAGTGATTGCCCTCAGCATCTGGCATAGGATAGGTGTATGATAATTTATCCTTTGCTACTGTCGAGGTGGAACAATTTTTATTAAATTCACAATTATTTAAAATTGTTACGGCTTTTAGGTGATGTACTAAAGATAATAGACCTATGTAGCCTGTAGTTGCACAAATTCTATACTAAGGCCTGTCAAGTGTAGGCCATACAGGTTTCGCCATTCCATTTATATTATGTATACGTTTTTACCAAAGAGTAGCAGGGGTAGCAGAAGAAATGACCGTATATACCCATCTTCGAATTTTATGTAAAAAGAAGAAAATAATTCGTATATTATATGAATATTATTCAGAAAGTGTTTCCAATGTCGGAATTTCGGCACCCCATTGTTTTATACATTCTATTTAGCATTTATATCGAATTTTCTTACACAATGCAAAATCGGTAAGAGTGTCTTCAAAGATAAAATAAAGTTTTTGAATGTGCAATTTTTGGGTAATTTGGGCTTCGTGATAATGAACCAAGTATTTACGAAGAAAATCGAAAGTCTATCTTGAAAAGTCGACTTTGCAATTTCCTCAAAGATCAGAAGTCGACTTCGACTTTTAGACTTTTCAATACAAAATATAGATTAGTCGAAAGTCGATTTACTTATCCCTCATCGAATTAATTATTTCTGACATTGTGTAGAAAATCTCACAGCCATAATATGTTAATATCGGGCCACGATTAAAATATCCCCCATATAATGTTCTCCCGATTTTCCATGTTTTGAGGATTCTTGGATCTCTACTAAATTATCTGCTTAAATTGGTTCTATAAATGACCAACAACAAATTCGGATTTATTCAAAATCATACATTTTTAAAATAATAATAATAATGTTGATAGATGAGTTACAAATTAAAATGGGTTGACATAATGAATTTATCAAATGAGACTACCTTCGATAATTCTGCCATGGCGATGGCGATACAAATATATTTTCGGAATTGTATAGCCCCATAATTGTGGAAATGTTGATTTCTTTCTCGTGGTGGAGGGTAGCAAAGTTTTATTAACTTTGTAAATTTCCAAATTTTATATTGAATTTTCGTCAAAAAATAAATAAATAAAATCGTCCAGGCAACAAAATTGCTTTTAAATTTGACAATCATTAATTGGCTTTAATTTATTATTCAAATCAAAAAATAAATAATATTTTCAAATTTTTAATGACCTTACAAATTTTCATTTTACAATTAATTACAATGTCAAACTTTCTTCAAATTGTATTTAGGCATTTTTCCTCACCCTTTGAGATCAATTGTCGGATATCTGTCAAAAGCGTCGAAGCGAAATACTTCATTGAAAATCAACAATTAAGACCACAGCTGTGTGCATTTAGAGGCGACCACCCACCCAGTCACACAAATTTAATTTTATCATTTGTTGTATTTTCCTTTAACTTCGTAAAGAGTTATATTTTTTGACCAGTTATTTCTTGTTCTACGCTTCTGGCCAAAATATGGTGAGAACATTGAGAAATGTCTATGAACTTAAAAAAGAAAAGAGGGCGGTTTCGTTTGGCACATGGACATAAGGAAATAAATGAAAATGTATGGCATAGTGGTTATAAGCATTTTAAAAAATACTTTATTCGATTTCATTTTCCTCTATTCTTAGCCTTGAAATTCTTATGAAGTCACACAATTTATTTTGAAGAATATTTTTTTTCTTTTTCAATCTCCTATTTGGAACCACTGTCCGTTACCATCTTCTGTAACATAGAACCAACAAAACAAAAAACAACAACACAGAGAACGCCGAAAAAAAGAGTTCTGCATTAGTTCACATTTCCAATTTGACATTTACGCGTCAGGATAATTAATCAACTTCAAAAGATATGACGAAATTGTATGGCAAGCAAAAGTAACAACTGTGTAACAGATAACCCCGTCGTCTATGGCAGTATGCGGCGCTGATACCATGGCCAAGAAACAACGGTGGTCGCGCCGCCTGTAGGTCTGTAATTTTTTGTTTTGTATGTATACGGGATGTGCGTAAAGAATGAAAAAAGAAAATAAAAAAACTAAAATCGTGTAACTTCTTCTACGTTGATGTGGCCCCTTTTGTCCACTATTCATGGCAACCCCTTTTCTTCCACAGTTGTTGTTGTAATATGACCATAGCTGTAAACGAAAAAAAAAATTAAAATTAAAACGGTTTGTGATCAAGTTGAGTTAATTTGAAAATAAAATTCATTTCTCACACCTGCTGTTCCCTTCTGGGCCTGTCCATTAAATAATGAGAAGAAAAAAAAACTAAGTCTATTTATATCCTAAGTACGTTTCGGTTAGATACAATTTCCTCCATTTGTATTCATCTGAAAACTTTGACAGAACTTATCAAAATAAAAGTTTTTTCTTTCATTATTGTTATTGGAAAGGGTTGTTAGGGGTCATAAGACTAGTAAAGATTTTACTTTATTCAAGTTCAGTATCAAAACTTATTTGAACGTAATTCCCATTGACAACTATATTAAGGGGATTTGTGGTAAAGGGTTCCAACTCAGCCTTTGAGATAAATAATCCAATAAAGGGAAGAAGTTTTTCAGAACTTTTGGATACCGCATTTAAGAATGACAACGTTATAAACGTTTTCAACTACTTTTCTAATTGACAGCATATTATTTTTTACATCATTTATGTATATTAAAACATTCAAACTTATCCTTATAACTAATTTTAAATAATTTAATAATATGTGGTTTATTTTTATTTCATTACAGCAAATGGCTCATATCAACCCGGCATGGAACCGAAACGTCAACGCACCGCCTACACACGCCACCAAATCCTCGAACTGGAAAAGGAATTCCATTATAATCGTTATTTGACACGTCGCCGACGCATCGAAATTGCCCACACGTTAGTGCTGTCCGAAAGACAAATTAAGATTTGGTTCCAAAATCGACGTATGAAATGGAAAAAGGATAATAAATTACCCAACACCAAGAACGTACGCAAAAAGGTCGATGCTAATGGTAATCCAATAGCACCAGTTGCCAAGAAACCAAAGAGAGTTAGTGCTAAGAAGCAGGCGCAACAGCAACAACAACAACAGCAGCAGCAACAACAACAGTCACAACAAAATTCACAACAGCCTGTGATAAATGAGGTAAATATATGTGAAAGCTTTGAAAAATAAACTTCTTAAAAGAAAGAGTAAACTTTAAGAAAAAAAATAAAAATTATGAAAAAATAAGAAATGATATCAGGATACGAAAGTGAAGCCTACTTGGGTTGGCTGCGTAGAAAATATTTTTTCAAGGATATTATAGATTGAGAAAAGTTACTTTTGTACACAAAAGAGGGCATATTTTGGAAGGTGACACAGTTGGTTTTGCAAATGTGAATTATAACCTTGGTGGCTATGCCATGATAAATTTTTTTATGAAGATTTAACACCCAATGTAAGCTTAAACATTTAATTATTGCCCATTTGGTTGAAAAATAAAAATATCGAAATTTAGAATGCTACCTTATGAGAACCCAATATGCCAAATTAAAGCCAATTTGGTTGAAAAACATGCCAAAAATACCTAATATTTAGGAACACTGTTATATGCCAAATTTGTGTACCAATTTTAAATACCAAACATCGTAAGAGTATTAGCAATTAATGTGTGGAATTCCAATGATCTATCTTAGATATCGTGAGCTCCATCGTGATTTCAACAGATAGACAGGCGGACGGCTAAATCCACATACAATTTTATTCTGATAAACTTTATGTGCCCCGAATGGAAAGACAAGTTTAATACACACGCCACCTTATTGTGAATACTCTCATCATTTCTTTAGAAATGAAACCTAAGGGAGGGCTAATTCGCCATATGTCAAGTTTATGTTTTTTTGCTGATGACCCTACAATTCCTCCATTGAGGGATATCTCGAGTCCACAAAACGCAATATTTTGGCATTCAAATATTCTAAATAAACGTTGCTCATTATATTTTAGGTAAGCTTCTCACAGCTAAAAAATCAACATTCGCATCTTTCCGGGGTTCTTTTCCACTTTTTCCCGGTCCTTGCTCAGAAACCCTTATATAAATTACACTATGTCACTATATCCCGCATTTGCGGGAGACATGCCCACATTTTGAGATAATTAAACCGATTTTTGTATTGGTTTCCATCAATGGAATAATATGTCCGATTAAAAGTTAACTCAGAGTGTAGGGAATAAAACCCAAATATTAAAATTATAAACAAATTCTATAAATTTGTTTCTAAAAAACTAAAAAATGTTCTTCTTGTTTTTTTTTCTTCCAGTGTTTGCGCACAGACAGCATGGAAAGTATGGGCGATGTAAATGGTTCGTTAAATAATCCACCCTATATACCAGCTGCTGGTGATAGTGCAAATTTAATGAACCCTCAACAGCAAACAAATGCCTGTAATGCATATAGTAACAGCAACAACAACAACGGATCTCAAACGGCACAAAGTCAACATGCCAACAATGGTGGCAATGTCAACAACATGGGTAATGGTAATCCCAGTGGTAATGTGAATGTGAACAACAGCCATAATATTACCAATGGCAACAATAACAATAATCTGCATCTCAACAATAATGGCAACAACAACACCAATGGAATGCAATCAAATCTGCATTCACATCAAACGCATATGTCACAACAACAACAACAACAACAGCAGCAACAACAACATCATACACAGGATATGATGATCAATTTACAACACATAAAACAGGACTATGATTTGACCACACTGTAGAATTAAATAGTCCGTAGAATTATGAAAAAAGTAGATATTTAGGTTGAAAAAAGGAAAGGAGGAATTTCAATAAGAGCTTAATAATGTTTGTAAAATATTGGGTCTAATATCAAAAAACTAAAATATTTACAAATATTATTTACAATTCCAACAAATTTCAAAATACATTTCATGGCTAAAATGAATCATTCATTGATTTGGAGTTGGAATTCATATTAACCATGTGATTCTGTATCTGCTGGCATTTGAAAATTCCCCCACCAAATCATGATATTTAAGTACCTCAAGCTTTGTAAATGTTTTCTCCCATAGAGAAACTCTAACGAAAAACAAAAAATTCTTTAAATATAAAATATTTTAAATAATTTTAAACTATGTTTGCATTTGATCAAATTGTTCTCTATTTTTTAAATTCAATATTTTTTTTTCTAAACCAAGTGATTAATTGTGTAATATTTCTAAAATTTTTATTTTTTTACGAAATTCATTTTTTATTTTAAGTTTGTATTTTATTTCGTTTAGGACTTAACAAGCATGTGTGTGTCCTACAAAACAAATTGAATTACTTCGGAATATACAGTGAAATAGTTAAGAGCCGTTGATCAAGGTTTTGAAAATACTTTATTTTCAACGACCGACAACAACAAGAAAATTAATTCTACTTCATAGTTATAGTAAGCAGCAAGTCTTTAGTTTTAGGTTAGCTGTGTAAGTACTGTGTAAAATAATAATTAGTTAATTCCCCCTTAAATATTAAAATTAAATCAAATCTGCTTAATTAGTTTACTACAATATCTATAAATACGTAATTTAATTGAAACAACAAGAACAAACTCTTAGACAATATTAAATACCAAATAAATTATAAATGGAAATTTTATTAAATATATATGTGTACACTTTAATTGGGGCTTTATTTTATAACAGTGTGTTCAAAAACACAATCGATTTATTTTTCCATTACGTCAACATTTTGGTATTTATATGTTCTATTCCGGTTGATTTCCAACAGCAAAGTTTGTGGCTGTGGTGTCGAGCTACTTTTGAGTAGGATCCGTTTTTTACTCGATTTCGACCATTATTATTAATTTTTAGACACAAACCCCCAAATAAATAAAATAAGTAAAACGCCATTAATTCATTCAAAACGAGTCGTATTTTCTACCCTATGGTGAAAATTTGAAATACCTTAGTCGAGATACATTCAGGATGGCAATTTGGAGCATTTGTATGAGGGCTTTGTCAAAATTTTGCTCAATCGGACAACTATTGGGAGTATGGTGTGTCATTCACAAAAAATCGCATGAAACTATACATGGGAGCTATATCTAAATCTGAACTGATTTCCAAAAAACTTCGCAGACGTCAGTCTGGGCCTAATACACCACTCTGTGCAAAATCGGACAAATATTGGGAGTTTGGTGTACCATTCACAAAAAATCGGAGTAAACTATATTTGGGAGTTATATCGAAATCTGAACCGATTTTAACAAAACTTCGCAAACATCAGTTGGACCTAATTCTTTACTCCGTGCAAAATGTTGTCCCAATCGGACAAATATTGGGAGTTTGGTGCATCATTTACATAAAATCGGACGAAACTATATGGGAGCTTTATCTAAATCTGAACCGATTTCCCACAATTTCAATAGGGTTCGTCCTTGGGCCAAATAAGTGAACTGTGCCAAATTTCATCCAAATCGGATCATAAATACGAAGTGATTCTATGCATATTCTCAAAAGGAACCATGGATGTATTTCGATTCCTTCCATTTTGTTTTTGCAAAATAGTCAGGCTGAATCCCAGTTTGTTGTTTTTATGAAAAACAACTATTTATTAGTGGGGAATGTATGGCATTGTTTGCCGAGGGGTAAGGCAGGGAAGACTATAGTTTCGGATCACGCCACTGATACTCATCAGTTCCCTTAGTTTTTTGTTGGGATATTCTCCCCAATGCCCCAATGTTTTTATAAAAAACAGTTGTTTTTTATAAAAACAACAAACTGGGATTCAACTTGACTATTTTGCAAAAACAAAAGTTGTTTACCACTAACCAAGTGGATTGCCAAATTAAGACACTTAGAAATACATATAAAGGGGTGAGACCTTACTTATTTTTTATAAAAAATAATAATTTATTTTATTTTTTATTAACATAGACCTATATTTATATATTGTGCAAAGAAGTTTTTTTACCCACCCTGAACTCAAAAAATATATTTTTATTTGGATAAAATTGATATTATTACACCTCACAATGTCTGCAATTTTTGCAATTAAATATTCCGCTTGAAAGTTTGTGTGACCCAATAGTGTCCAACACCACGATATATTGTTTAAAAGTCCACTATAACTTGTAGTCAAATTACTGTCCATAGTTATTCACCGATTGTTACAACGACGTTACAAATTAACCAAAAAAACCCATTTGAAGATTTGTAGGGTCGGCACCGTCCATTACTTTCGAGCTTTAGTTTGTAAGATATATATGGGCAATAGTGCCATTTTTTTAAAATTCCATTTCAATCAATCGGCATTTTTTTTTCGTACTACATCAATTATTTCTGATACATATTTAAAAAATGTCCTGACTCCGAATACTTTCGCCTTCAAATAGTTGGTTTGTGCGCGCAAAAGTTGTCGAGGTTTTAAATTTGGGCGTAAGAAAAAAATCTTAAAATTACGCTGTTCGTTGACCCAACTTCGAGGAAGTCCACAAAACAAAAGCCGTCATGCTGATAATTTGTACATGCAGATGGTCAAAACCAATATTTATTACATGTTCCCAACTAGCAAAAGTCCTTTAAAAACTAATAGCTGACAAATGTATGCGTACAAAACAAATACAGACCTGATTACGAGAAAACAGTCTTGCCAAACATTATCTTATTTCATTTGTCAACAACGGAAGCGGCAAGGGACCATTTAAATTGGAAAATTATAATTTGCTAATGAATAACATAGTTTCCATTTGAAAATCTGCTAACATAAGTGGTCCTTGCCAATTTGTACCGCTTCATTTGATGACATGGTGAAATAAGCGAATAATAAGCGATAATGTATTTTTTTAAACCCAAACCGAATTTCTCGCGCTGGAAAATACCAAGTTGACCTATTATTTAACTTCAAATGAAGAGATTACTATATATTTCCACATATTCAATTCCTGTTGCAAATGTTTTGTGTGTCCATAACGCCCCGACTTGACGGTGATAGTCGTTCCATCGTTATTTTGGATGAAATAAGGTCCAATCACACCTACGGAGCAAAGAGTGCAATAAACAGTGGCTATTTCTGGATGTAATGTGCACTTTTCAATTAATATATTAACCCACCTATGGCGGATGGAAAAAAGGATTGAATAAAAACAATATTGATTTTTTTCTCAAAAATTGAAATACGCACTTTTACAACATTTCTCACAGTCTAAATATAAGCCAGCAATATAGTCGGACAGGCAGATCATATGATACCACACACAACTACCACTAACTAATTTTCTGTGCGTCTAGAACGACTTAGGCCCTCTTGTGTGGCAATGGTAATATAGGAAGTTTCCTGTATATTTACGCATAACTTCCACATCAGAGTACATACAACAACATAATTGGTATACAACATAATGGTATATAATTTATATAAAGGTCAAACACTCCTCTTGGATATACTGTCAATTTTTCGGTCTATGTCCTTCAGGAGTAAATATATATACGCCTTAGAATACAATTTTTTATTTTTTCACAGAAAAGCCCATTTGACCCGCTAAATATTGGCCAATCTTAATCAAAACGGCAATGCTTATTCTATGGCCATATTCCCTTCCGGGTGTAAAACGTGGTGGTGTTCGGGTCAGAATTGAAATTATAAAAGACAGACGGACGGACACACATTACTAGATCGACTCAACTAGTTGATATATGACGATCGGTACACTAAAATGATTAGATTCGAATAACATTGTGGATATTATATATTTATGGATCAGAATTTTTCTCCCACAAACATGTTATTAACCTGTATTGAATAACGAATTTTCCGGTTGAAGACAATAAGGACAAAAAAAGGCTTTGAAGCATTTCAGATATTTTTATAAAAATATGTCTTATTCGATTTTACTGAATATATGACATATGAAAAATAATTACAGCAAAAATTCATCACGTCATAACTAAAACACTTGACCTATGGCGAATATGTACTTCTGGGTTCTTAATATTAAGTTGGGGGAAAAGAAATCCATTAGGACGGTCGTCGATAAAATTTGAAAAATAATCGCAGTTGCCCGGCATGTTAGAAGTCGTAACATCGCCCAGAAGCAAAAAATCGACCATAAAACCTTTTTTTAAACCATTTACACAAAGCTGGATTCAAAAAGATGCTCGATGTTTGGGTGTCTCACAAATTAACAGAAAGAATAGGATGGATTGAATTTTTATCTGCGGAATGAGACCCATTTCTTAAACGGATAGTGACTGGAGATGAAAAAAAATAATGGATCACATACGATAACCCTGTGCGAAAACGATCGTGGTCAAAGAGCGGCGAAGCACCTCAAACGGTGGACAACAATCACTAACGGCCAGGAAGGTACTGCTATGCATTTGGTTGGACTGGAAGGGAATTATTTATTATGAATTGCTTTCATATGGCCAAACGCTAAATTCTGATCTCTACTGTCAACAACTGGGCCGTTTGAAGAGAGGCATTATGAAATTACCTTTAAAATGGCAACAAATCATGCAACAAAATGGTGCATTGGACATTTCGGAGCATGTTAAATAAAGTCCTATAGTTCATATAAAACTAATGGACTTCTTTTTCCCCAACCTAATATATTGGCAACGATTTTCATCTCCCTAAAGAATTTATCGCGCCAACATTTCTTTTTTTTTTTTTTTGTATATTTTTATTAGTTTTCAGAATATATTTCACATTAAGACCGTGAGCATTACGAATCTGTGAACATCTTCCAAATTTTACTTTGGTATAACTATAAGAAGTAATTTAACAAATTCATTTCAAAACACTGAGACTACTTCGCATTTCCAAATCCTCACATTTGTGAATATAAGTAGAACTTAATCCGTTTATCACCTCTGTTTAGGTATGTCAAAATATAGTTATGAAAATGACAATATGGGTATTATTTATGTTTATGCATTCTTAAGTAGCAGCTTACCGCCACTTCGTGAGCACGCAGTCAAACAAACAATCAAGCGCACGGACACGAACAACGACATCCTTGAAAATTTTGGAATATGACATTTATATGTTTTGCCATCAATGCTTGGTTTGGTTACTTTGTGAATAAAAAGACTCGTAGCACAGCAAATATACCGACAATGACAAGCATCGCCCTCAAATGGCCACAAGAACTCAACAAATTCTTGTTATCATTGCTGATACACCACCACCTCTCAGCTAGGGACACCACATAAGCCATCCTCCTCTGCTCCATCGTATAATGTGCATGGAACGCATTTGGGGGATATGATTGTTATGGCAGACGTGCCGGAAAGACAGAAGGCGCAAAAAAGTAACGACACACGTTCGTTCAGCCCAGCGAACAAAAACAGATCTCTTTGCGATGATAAATTAATCGCTAAGAGTATTTTCATGTTCTTGTAAGACAATCCATTGTCAAAACGGGTAGATTGATTATGTCCAACCGGGTTTTGGCATGGCTTTCATGCAATTTATACGAAATGAATGCTGCTGCCTTGTCGTATGTGGAGGGCGAAAACAGTACAAAAATGTTGTTGTTGCTGTTCTTGTTGTTTTTCATGCATGAAATGTCACCAATTCCATGAAACAGTACAGAAGCCATAGAAAAATAGAGATGACAAGAGAGAAAATAGGAATACACAAAGAATGTACTCAATTTTTGGTGTCCGTGCTGCAGAAACCGAAGGTTTTCATCCGAAAATATTCAATTAAAATTGTATTAAATGACTTTCCACTCACTCGATTGTGATTAGTTTTGCATTCCATTGTTTCTCTATTTCAGACACTCTTATGGGAATATGGGAATTTTGTAACACCATTGCAGCGATCGGTCTGCATTGGTGTTACAGAATTCCCATATGTATTTTCCAAATTATTTCGATATAAATGCTAACTACAATATATCAAACTAATGCTGATTTTATGAATAGGATTCATAAAATGCAGACTTTCTGAACACTATTCATATAATATACGAATTATTTTCATCTGTGTACACAACATTAGGAAAGTATGTGGTTCTGTGTATCCGGTTTGAGGATGGTAACTCCCCCGTTCACGTGAGTCATGAAGGATCTGTAAGATCGTATATGAGAGATCAAGAAAATTATGAAGCAACGTCATGGGAATCCAACCGCACCCTCGTGACTACATTCCCAGTTGTAGTTTTTATACCCTCTTTGAAACAGTAGTAGTTTATATTTTGTTGTTTTCTGAATCGCTTTTGGCCCTTTGGGCTAGATTCTCGTTTATGAAATAAATTGAAATTGAAACAACACAAAGTCTGCCCCGTCGAAATACCAGATTTAGACCCCAAGTGTCATTGGTTTTAATTAGTTTTGGTCAATTTGGAGTCGATTTAGAAATATCAGTCCGCCCCTCTTATTGTGATTCTAAATATTCAGGTCTTTCTGCATGATATCATGCGAAATGAGTATCCTATTTAATGCGAATTGTTTGTACGGTTATATATTTACCAAATCTATATCCTGTGGTACATCAAATACGGCGCATGAAGTTTCCGATTTGATCCAAAATATGTTTACTAAGCTTAAATTAAGTCCGAAGACCGAACTGATCGATGCACCACTACTGTTTCCTCCCCCACAAAGGTTCAGAATATTTATTGAATTATGCCCGACTTTTTCACATGGTACCAAGTATACAAGAGGTCTTCTCCTTTTAGACAAATAATCAACATTTTACATAAAGCGGATTCTCCAATCCATACCATAAAATTTATACTGAACACTTAACATAAAAAATACCCATATTTATTTTCAATATATTATCTGCTTATTTCACATGTACCACATAACAAAAATTCCCTTTTCCCTAATCGCATTCCCTACATTCATTCCCATTTGGAGCAAAAACAAGGTGGTGATGGTAACCACTGTTATGTACCTCACAACAAAAACAACTGAACAAAATCTTTAATATTTAATAATATCATTTTTCTTAAAAAATTTGATTTAACTACTGAAACTCACTTTAAATCACGTTTAATCATCGAAAGTTTAGCAGGCGGACTACTGCCGTGTAACACAGTAAGCCTTTCCCCACATCACCACCATTAAACAATTCTTCGCGAGCATTTGTTATTTCAAAATACGACCAGAAGTTGGTTAATTTTGTTACTCTTCTTCGTCTTCTTCTTATTTTGAAAGTTTACTCGAGCATTACATTGGACATGATGATTGCAATACAATGAATAAGTCGTGGAGAGGGATAGTCAAACGAAGTGAAACTCGGCCTGGCATTTCATTAGGACTTTGGCAATGCGACTGTTGTGCCAATTTGGCCTCGTGTTAAAGACATCTCTACATATTTCCAGAAGCCAACAGGTGCCAAAGAGTTGCGATCAATCATCGACAGAATCAATTTTTAATTAAGAATTCTTGTTATGGCCGTGGTAGCGGAGTATTGTCTCTTATCTGTGACCAACATCGATCCGTCGCTTGACATTGATTGGTGACAATGGGTTGGTGGCTGGTTTGTTGTTTCGCAGTAGGTCGAGGATTGCAAGGATGGTTTGATGTAGTCATTGCTTCCTTAATTCGTCGTACGTCTGCGTTGAATGACAAGCTATGTCTGTGTGTTCCTTGGTGTTTTCTGAATAAACTAAATGTCAACAATGCGAAGTATCCAATTTCCAGGAATGGGTTGGGTGCTAATCAGCATGACTTTGGTATATTTTGAACAATGTTCGCCAACTATGAATGAATGGAATGGAGTGAATGTATGTACATGTTTTGTTTTTGTTGCTAAATGGAATTTGTTCTAATTAGTTAATCATGAACTATAATATAGTTTGTGCCATGTTGGTATATAAATATATATTCTTTTCGCTATGCCCCAATATAATTATGTGATAATAATATTGGGTGGAAGTGGCCCAATCCATGTAGAAATTCGCGGTGTTTGGGCCATAATTGCGGCCTCTAGAGCGACCAGAAAAGCAGACAAAAATTTAGTTTTTGGTCCATTTCATTCCCTAAATATTAACCGATCTTTACTAAAAACAATAGGGGTCTTCATTGGGCAGAACCCATCCTATATGCAAAATTTCGTGAAGATTGGTCCATAACTGCGGCCTGTATCGTGTTTACAACTTATAATGGACAGACGGACGGACGGACACACATGTCTAGATCGACTCAGCTAGTCGAGATATGACGATCGGTATACTTAAAGGTGGGTCTAATATTTCGCGGCGTTACAAACTTTTGGGGCTGCACAAAGCTATAATACCCTGACAACATAGTTGTGTAGAGTATAAAAATGGAACAAAAATAAATGTATACTATCGCATCAATTGAGAACGGCTGTTCCTATTTGACTCAAACGTCTTTCAGTTGTCAGTAATTACAGTAAGAAGGATTTTATAAAAGAAAATTTTGAGAAAAATCCGCGAAAATCTTGCAAAAATTATTTTAAAGAATCGTCTGGACCGATTTGACTTAAATTTTCAGTTAGTAGTCTGTAATTGAAGTGGAAAGGTTTTAATGAAAGAACATTTTTAGAAAATCGGCGAAAATGTTGCAAAATATATTTTAAAAGATATTAGCAAAATAAATTTATATTTTCATTATAGTTAAATTTAATAATAAGAAACCGCGAGATTCCGCAAAAAAAAAATAAGTAATATTTATAATGTTTAATTTTTAAATAAATTACTGTTTTGTAAGACATATGATTTTTTCAGTTAGTTAGATTAAAACTTCTAATTTAATAAAATATGTATATGTTCCAATATTAATAATGCGATCATTAACATCGATGAAAAGCTGTTGGACATTAAATCTCATTTTCTTATTAGTCAAAAAAATGTATTATTTTTACGACAATGTTTCCTTTTTTGCCGACCACTTGAAGTTTAAATGTTAAATTGAAATCAAATTCTAAAAAAATGTGAGGATATTTCAAATCCTATTACATTATTTCACGATTTAGAGTTAAGATATAAAACTAGCATTTACAATTAAAAGAAGGTATACGGCGTCAACTTTGGCCAAATATTTCCCCCATTAACTGTCAAAAACCCATATATAGAATATATTACAAAAATATGCAAATCTATAACTGAAATCTGACAACTAATTAATAATTTGTTTACAAATGAAATATACCTATAACTGAGCAGAAACCACTAAATTTATATGCCCAATCTAAAATTTTGCACATGAACAAAATGATGATGAAATTGTAATTACGAATCCTTCAAGAAGGGACAAATTAGGTAATGTAAATATATTGAAACAATAACAAAACATGATCTTCTATTGAAAACAATTTTGGTGGAAAAAGTTCTACCAAATTATAAACTGTTAGGTGATTGGGCCGGCATTGGCGTACCAGTTAATACTTTTTATTGACATAAACTTCGTGGCAAATGGTTTTTACCAAACTTATATTAATGCAATATTGACAAGGTAAAACAACGTTTGCCGGGTCAGATAATCAATGTATAAAAAACACTGTTAGAAAACATTTTTATTTTAAAAAATTTCCCGGTGTGAAATTTCAGCTAAAAGACCTTCAGGAATTCTAAATGTTTCCATCTTCCATTTCGGCATAAGTCAACACAAAAACGATAATTTGTGTTGATTATTATTGATCTGTTGTATGTAGATATTTGGTTAAATTATTTCGGCTTAAGGTCATTGAAAGACGTTAAATTTGTTATTTTAATTTTTTCCTTTATTCAATTTTCAATATTTCGTTTGACATCAAAAACCGTCTTTATATTACATTTTTGTGAGAAAAACCATTAGTTACTTGCGTTGTCAGAGCTAGACTAGTAATTTTAAAATCGACCTTGATGTTGAATTTGTGTGAAATCGAATATATTTTATACACTAATAAATTTTAAATCCGCATTTATGGATCTGTTAACTATGGCAGCATATATGATTCTGCCCTGTCCCACATACAATATCTATTTATGCCTATATTGGCTCCATTAAAATGGCATATTTTGTGGACAAGGGATTAACATCTTATCGAGTTAGCCTATTTCATAATTCGTCTATTGACCTAATAAGTGGATACTTGTTTTATATAAGCTAAACCCTTTATTTTATTAGTACATTATGGGAGACATTTAACAAATATAACCCTTTAAATAAATTTTAATTTTCATACATACTACACACATTAATATTTTCATGCAAATTCTCCAACAGAGAGCAGGTAAAACGAATACATGGTCAAAAATTAAAATAAAACGATTGACTTTTAACCAAATCCAAGTTTAATGTGTTTTTAAACGCTTCCTTAAATCGCAAATCCACATCTTCGGCTAGTTAACTCAGTCCCTTTAACAACAGACTTAAACCCTTTTTAAGCAAGCCGACAAATTGCCAACATTGTCCCAAAGACAAACAAACAATAGCGCTTAATCCCCTTTAAATCCCCCTCTCAACGTTATTCATCCCGGATTATCTGTGAAAAATCAGCTACACATACAACCCTTTTCCATATTCTTAATATGAAACAAACAAAAAAATCATCTTTGGGTGAGGACTTCCGCGACAATGACTCGACAAAATTAGCATTTTTAAGGAAACAAACAATTAAATGGCGATGTCTGTCTGTTGGTCGGTCTGTTGCTGCTAATTTCGAAAAGATCAATAAGTCACGACTTTGCATATTGATGCAGTTGCTGCACAACAGTGAACGCTAACGCCCACTCACTGTATAGATACAAAGGGAAAGAGAGGGTGTGCGAGTAAACATGTACACAGCATGCATGCAAAGTGACCAGGATCAAAGTAAAGGATTGTCGATGGGATTAACTTTAGGCTACATAGTGCACAGAAGCATTAGAATATGACTTTAGTCATGTTACCAGCTATGTCGGGAGCATTGTTAGCGATTGATCGCTAACTTTTGTAGGGGCGTTTATATGCATATTGTGAACACTACTGACGGACGGATGGTTGCCAAGCAAAACGTATCCTTTGGTTGAACCGCCGCAACTAAATATATTCGATGTGCCCCGACTACCGTACAAAGTTAAATACTTTGGAAAATTATTCATATTTCTTTGGAATACTTCGTCATGTATTTGACAATGCTTTCTATTAATCCTAGAAACACTTTAACATCATGTAAAAAAAACACATTTGACAATGCTTTCTAAATTTAATAATATTTGAAAACACTTTAAAGGTACAAATAAATAATTTTTTATTTTGGAAAAAACACATTAAATATTGTTGGAAATAATGAGATCTATTATTAGTAAATATTTCAGAATAATCCGATATTTTTTAATTTATCCGAAATGTATTTATGTACGTGGAAATAATTTTTTATGAACAATGTAAAAGTGGAAAGGACGATGAAAACATGCGAATATCGACTTCTTGTCGTTGGGGACCATATATAAAACCTTGTCAGCGACATTTTTGTAGAATATTTAGAAGTCACTAAATCTCATATTGCGGTGAATTTACCATTTTGGGTCCTTAATATGCACGATTATCACTTGTTAACGTTTTGTAGAGCTATGGTCACTAATTTCAAATGTGAAATCAAATTTTGTAAAATTAATACAAAATGGCGGATCAAACAGGAGAAAATGTAAATATTTCATTTCTGAGCGGTATTTAAAATCAAAATAGCATGAACTCGTAGTTTTGTGTACTACGGTCATACTATTGCACTCAGGGGTTTCACGGAAAATTTTTGTTGATATATCATATATAAAGAATGTTACAAAATTTCAAGTGAAAATCTCGAAGATATAGCCGATTTATTGTGTAAGCATCAAGTGACGGCTGAAGGGCTTCTCAAACTTTAAACGCGTTTTTATCTAAACATTTTTTTGCGAATGGCGGGCACGATAACTCAAAAACTAATAATCCAATCGGTTCCAAATTTTGCAACGTTGTGGGAGTGTATAGCTCTCGTATGAACTAGGATAAAGCCAATCGGCGAAGATTTTCCTTATTTTTTAACTTGGTTTCAAAAATTGAAATTGATCAAAAATCAGCGATTTTCCAAAAATATTTGTTCAAAGGTCCGCCATTTTATTAATTGTAGAGCGAAGTCAATAATCCTAGTTCATACGAGAGCCAGTCATGTTCACTTTCTAACACCGTTGGAATTTTCGGATTCCGATGTTCCAGTGAGGAGTTATCATGCCCACCATCAAAAATAAGGACTTTTCTTTAATTACAAAAAACAACAACAAAACAATAACAAAATTTTTTTGTAAATTATTTTTCTTCTCTTTTAAATCTTCAATTATATATGTGCAAAGTTACAAACCTTAACAAGCATTTGTATTCATTTACCAGCCCATTGAAAATCTTGAAAAATTAAAATCGAGAATGGGGGGGGGGGGGGGTTTCCCTTAAGTACTGATATTAAGGGAACGATAACTCATGTCCGCCATCAAAAATAAGGACTTTTATTTAATTACAAAAAACAACAACAAAACAATAACAAACATTTTTTGTAAATTATTGTTCTTCTCTTTTAAATCTTCAAATATATATGTGCAAAGTTACAAACATTAACTAGCATTGGTATTTATTTACCAGCCCATTGAAAATCTTGAAAAATTAAAATCGAGAATGGGGGGGGGGGTTTCCATATAGATTTCAGATGTGAAACTATAAACTATAAATATTTCTGTCTGTTGCAATCATGCATTTTTGTGCATGCATTGTAACCACTTCTAGGACGTTTAGTATTGAAAATGGGATATTACTTTACTTAGCTGGCTTGTTACAGAACGGTTATTCCATAATTGGAAGACCACGTTCCAAAATGTTGTTTTCTACTTGGTCTTTCCATCTAATTCGTGGCAATCCACTTCTACGGGAACCATCAGAAGACTCGCTTTTATATGCCTTTTGAGCTGGGGCATTGTCATTTACGACTGTACCATGGTATATAATGTCTTTGACTACCTCGAAGCTGTAGTTCTCAAGTTCCACAGTTGGCCCGAGTCTACTGGACGTCTTGCGCGTTGATACCATCAGCTTGGTCTTCTCGCCGTTTATATCGGTTAATATTTTGCGGTGGGTACCCCCATTATTCGATATGTTGGTTTTTGGCGCCTGCTTTTAAAACCGAATTGACTGGTATTTCCTATTTTAGGTTCTTTCTAGGTAGGAAATCTTCATACTAAAAAGTATATTGGTCCACTTTTTAGGATACGATATGTTCAACTAAAATGACTGTATTCTTTAATTTTAGATTCTCTACAAAAAAAATTCAATATTTGCCCAAGATGCGAGGAAGTCGCCGTATAACGGTCACGTTTTCCATTGAATAGATTCAATTTTATGTATTAAGTTCTCGTCGAGTTCCATATGTTCCTACCAAATATTTAGTTATATTAAATATCACGATTTTAACAAATGTTTCACTTATGGCTAAATATACACTCTGTTACGCAAAAATGTGTCTCATCGAAATATTGGTCTAGACCCTTATATTTCTTTGGACTAAATTCATTTCCGCTTGCAATAAATCTCAAAAAGAGTAATATTTTTACCAAACTTAAATCGAAGATGGAGAATATTGGTCCACTCCTTTGTGGTCCCTATACCATAAAATGGTCAAAATGTTGCTGAAAATTAATTGTATAATACCGTGCGATAGGTGTACCCGATTTAAATAATATTTGGCTAATATTTTAGTCAATTCTGTATAATGTTTGAAGATGGGGCATATCGGACCACTCCTTCTAGTACTGTCCACGTTTAGGAATAGTCACCATATAAGGGTAATTCTCATTTTTTTTAATTTCATCTTTATCGCTTTACGTCGGTACTTTGGTTTGTTATTGGGTACCACTAAAAATTATAAATATGGGCCCAATTTTTCGTAAACCCACATACAAAGTTAATCCTAAGTATTACGTATTTTGAAGATTTTGACAGCATTTTTCGACAGAATGCTTATAGGGTACTAAATCTTCCCGCCAAAAATTGTAAATATTAGTACAATATTTAGGTTAATCCCCATATAACAAATTTTGGGCATGTTAGGGATTTATAAGTCTTTTTAAACCGAATTCTGTGTAATTTGGTATTTTGTATTTGGTAACAAATCCACCATTTTGCCTGTTTATACCCTAAAAAGGATATGCTGCAATAATTCTATCTCTCAGAAAATTTCGGGATGAAAAACTAGAACGTCTGGTTCGAGAAAGAAATATGTCAGCCCGTATTTAGGACTAGCCACCTCTCGATTTTCGGTATTTTTAATAACTACACCTTTTTCACATGTTGTTCAAATCATATC
Organism: Musca vetustissima; assembly: GCF_032173495.1. Classification (NCBI taxonomy): domain Eukaryota; kingdom Metazoa; phylum Arthropoda; class Insecta; order Diptera; family Muscidae; genus Musca; species Musca vetustissima. Next base: position 580,606 of record NW_026885679.1, on the reverse strand, counting down.
AAATGTAATTCGAGAATTCTATTTGTAATTCACAACATATAATTTGCAATTCGAGAATTCCATTTGCAATTCACAACATATCAGCTGTAATTCGAGAATTTCATTTATAATTCCTAGAATACCTTTCGAAATTCATAGAATTCCATTTGAAATTCATAAACTTTCATTTGAAATTCCAAGTATTTGCGTTTGAAATTCATAAAATTCCACTTGAAATTAATAAAATTCCATTTGAAATTCTTAAAATTTGTTTTGAAATACATAACATTCCATTTGTTTTTCATAACATTTAATTTTAAATTCGAAAAATATTATTGGTAACACACAAAGAATATGTATGAATTTTAAATGAATTTTTACGAATTACAACTGGAATTTTATGAATTACACGTGAAATGTTATGAATTTCAAATTCGATTCTTTGAATTTCAAGTGGATTTCTTTGAATATCAAATGAAACTCTACGAAATTCAAATTGAAATATTCGAATTACGAATGAAAGTTTTTAAATTTCAAATGAAATTTTTTGAATTTCACACGAAAAGTTTAAAATTACAAATGAAATGTTGTGAATTACAAATTACATACTCGAATTACAAGTGAAATGTTATGAATTGCAAATTGAGTTTTCGAATTACAAATGAAATTCTCGAATTGCAATTGAAATGTTTTGAATAACATCTGAAAAAGGTGTAGTGAAGGAAGGAATTGAGATACAAAAATAAGAGATTAGGTCGAAATAGATATATATCGTCCCTTAATCAGGCATAGCCCCTCATATAATGATAACCCCAAATATTCGCTAATTCGCTACAATATGTAATCAATATTGGTCCCGTTTTTTTTTGGCATAGCCTCCAGTGGCGTACGCATAAAAAATGTATTTCTGCAATAATGCTGTATACCTTGCTAATAGCCTCATATAATTTTGCCCTCTAAACTGCAGTATTTTGCATTGTCAATAACGTTCCACGTTTTAGAGTTTTTAGATTTTAAGAAAAATCTCCATTAAAAATTGCTTAAATTTGTGATTGATGTATATTAAGCTACATATAGGTCCACTTTTTTTGGTATGTTCCCTATATTTTAATTTCAAGTAACTGTCAGTATACCTGCGGTGGAGGGTATCCAACCTTTGGCTCGGCAGAATCACTTGTTTAAAATATATGCCTATCGAAAAATGAGGGGACCTGATGAGAAACTGCTGCGAAGTCCGAAATTTTGCAATATGTATACACAATGTTGATTCTAGAACCAATAATTCAAAATATTGGTGGAAGTGTTGAACACAAATTCCAAATTTTCTTTCCTCCACAGTTTTACAATTTATTATGTATGTGCGTGTGAACGAGTTCAAACATTGCCTACTTTAAATGTTCTACTTAAAAATACCCATAAATTATTATTTTGTATTTGACCTTCACAACTAATGATTACAAAATGCATTTCTAATTTACCATTGTTCTGACACACTGTTCTTCGTCGACAACAAACGAGGTAATGTCAGTGCAACACGAAAACACCAAACAATAGTCGATCAAAACGCTTAGTGTGGTCTCAGAAATCAATCAAGGCTCATCAACAAATTGCAGCCACTTCACCAGCACCACAAAACACATCATAAAGTGTGGTTATTTATTGCTCTAACTCTCCCCTCGAACATTGATATTGTTCTGGCAATATGACGAAGACAACGACGTCGATGATGATGATGATGATGAACTGGCCATCATAACCCTCAATGCCAAATGGAAACACCTATCCATATTGAAAATAAATAAAAACAAACACACATTCTAAATTGTGATGGTATTACAGGGCTTTAGCCCTTTTGCGGGTAGGTGTGTTTATCTTCGAAAACCAATAATTAATGGGAGGCCATTTATAAAATTGGCAGTTTTGAAGTGTTTTGGGCTTTTTTCATCTTCTCCCTCTGCTGCCTCACTCGAAGAATATAGTTTGATTTTTGTTTACGATTTTATTCGGCAATTCTTGGTAACAATGCTTGTACTCCATTCTCACATCTCTTCGGCATGCACATCTAGCCGACACGTATCTAATTAATAATCATTAGTATTTAGGGTTCCACTATTCTACTCCATTCCATTCTACTTGGGTAGTCCATTAACAGTGATAATGGTTCATTATTTGTGATCTGATTGTGGCCATAATTTAATTATTGGTTATTGGCGGGCCACGAAGAGTATTCTTGGACAAATCGTCCTAGTTCACACTGTTGTGAGTCAAAAGATAGTAATTATTTTTGAAACGGTATTTGCCTACATTGAAATGGTTTAATTGAAAAACTTTTATGTATTGTAAAGACACCGCCTATTTTTGTTTAATGGTTTTGATTATAAAAGTATTTAATTTATTATTTATGGAGTTTCGATATTACAAAGAATAGATTTTCACATGTCTTATCCTGGTAAGAAAAAACCGATGGATAATCGAATTTCCAATGGAAAAATCAAAACGTTATGTATATTAAAACGTGCAAAAGAATGTTAAATTAAGGTAAGCGGTTCTTTTAATAAAATTTCCTCCATAATACATCAAAAATGCTTCTAGGAACTTTGGCATAAAGACCAAATGCTTGCGTCGGTATGAGATTATAAAGTTGAAGCATGTTTGTATGTTAAAATGTATCATTCCGATGGAACATATTCTTGATCAGAATAGTTCCATATAATGAAAAATATGATATATGTTTCAAATCTATAATCTTTGAACTGTACACCATTCATTCGAATTTGCTGCAAATTTGGAAGCAAATCTTCCTACTAAAAATGATCTATTTGGTAATCATTTGGAGATTTTGGGCACGTTCTTCGATATTCTTACAAAAACTTTAAATATTGACTTAAGTTTGGGATTTGGCCCGATATAAACGGAACCCCCAATATTCGGTAATTTGGGCTCGTTTTTCAACCGAATTGGCTATATTCAAATTTAATTTTTTCTTACGTTTGATTCCCCATTTCACTTGATTTTCAAAATCTGGTTTCACATTTGTTATCAGTGATAAACGTGTTCAAAAATAATTTGTTTATTTTGAATTTTTATTTTTTCTTGCAGAATCGTAATCAGCGTTCCCGAAACCCTTATATTTGATACTTATAATTATTTCAAAAACACTTTGCTCTAATTAGTTTAATTTGTTTATTTTATTTTTTTTTATTTTTTTTTTATTTTATTTTTTTTTTATTTTTTTTTTTGAAAAAACGAGAAAACCTTATATATATTTTGAATCTGGGGATAATATCAAAATAATCGTTGAAAATTGCTTTTAAAAATTTAAATACAAATTTAGTATTTTGAAAATTATCAGTAATTTGAAAATAATGTAAAAAATTAGTAAACTCATAACTATAATTTTTTTTCCAAAAATATTGAGTTTCTATCCAATATTGATAGCAGAGGTTACGAATTTTGGGTATAAATTTAAGAGTTATCGTCGATAATATAAAAATAATTGTTGAAAATTGCCTTTAAAAATTTAAATAAAAATTAACTTTTACTAACATAGCATTTTTTCTTAGTGCACGTTTTTTATTGTCAACCAAATTGGATATATTGGATATAACTAAAATTTAATTAAAGCAAACATTTAAAAGGGAAGAAATATAATTTACAAAATTTTCTTGTTTTTTTTGCTGTTCCTTTTTTGTGATTAAAGAAAATTCCTTATTTTTCATGGCGGGCATGATAACTCCTCATTAGAACATCGGAGTGCGAAAATTTCAAAGGTGTTAGAAAGAGTACATGTATAGCTCTCGTATGAACTAGGATTATTGACTTCGCTCAAAAATTAACCAAATGGCGGACCTTTGAAAAAATATTTTTGAAAAATCCCCTATTTTTGACCACAAACCAATTTAAAAAATAAGGAAGATCCTTGCCGATTGGAGTTATCCTATCCGATTGGAGAAATCGATTGGGTTATTAGTTTTTGAGTTATCGTGACCGCCATTCGCAAAAACGCTTTTTGGTAAAAAAGTCGTTTAAATTTTGAGAAGCCCTCTTGCCGTCACTTCATGCTAGCATAATAAATCGGCTATATCTTCAAAAATCGTTGAGATTTTCATTTGAAATTGTAAAGGGACATTCATGAATTAGTGTGGATTGGAATTAAATCAAAATACAAAATAAAATTTTTTGAAACCGAGAATGGGGGGTCCCCTTAGGTATGTCATACCCCCATTCTCGGTTTCAAAAAGACCATAATACATAAAAATACGATTTCATGATATTCTTATTTTAAATACTGCCAAGAAATAAAATATTTATGTTTTTTTTAATTTGATCTGATTTCACATTTGTAATTAGTAACCATAGCTCGAATTAAAAAAAAATTGACCGCCGTTTTCCGTCCACCCTATTGAATTTTTACTTTTTTCTAGCTTAATCGTAACCAGCGTCCACAAAACCCTTATATGTGATTTTTATATATCTCATAAACCCACTGCTCTAATTATGGCAAAATATGGAATCTCTAATCCATAAACTATTTGAGAATTCCATTATTTACTTAAAAAATACAACAACGGGCTTTTTAAGTAACGTGTAGCTAAGTCATCAAACTTCGGTTTGCTTTTGAAGATCCCTGTGAACGCTTCAGCTGCAATTTTTAACGACGAAAGTCGTTGACCACGTTTTTTTCGTGATGTGCGGATATAAAAAGATGTCATTGTGTACCAATATATGGTTGCATAGCTTATGACAGTAGCTTATTTGAGCTGACGTGTGAATGCTCTCATTGTCATGTATTCTCTTGTTTGTTTTTCGAAATTCTTCCGAAGAATTCTGATATCTAATATTAGATTTATAAATATTGAAAATGTTGACTCTTTGTGGGAGAGGTGCCAGAAGGAGTAGACCAATGAATCCCACCTTCGCACGTGATATAGGCTTGATAAAGATAATAGGATGCGCAAAATGTGGTTTATAATATTATAAAATTAACTTTTTTTGCAAAATTTCGATGAGGAAAATTTTTGCCGCATCAAAGTGTATATGTATTAGCCATAAGGCTGAGGGTGCAATACGTATTTTCCCCAATGGAAGAATAGACACGATTTAGAAATCACTGAGCGTCGGCAATGATTGAATTCACAAGTAAGTTAATTTTTTTGCGAAATTGATTTACGTCACTGGAAACTGCTAGAAAATATCGACATTTCATATGAAAATGACAGACAGCGATAGGTAACTACAATACAATTAGTCTTTGAATAAACTAATTGTATATCCAATATTTCCTAAGACTGAGGAATATTAACATCAATGTTGTCACCCATATATAGCTCCTGATTTTCACTTTTCCTTTTAACATTCCTGAGGTTTTCGTTCATAAATTTGTTTAAGGCCCTTAAATATTATTTCTTAAACTTTTTGCAAAATGCTTGACGTATTTGTAGAAAGACGAAACCCCTTGGCTTAACGAAATCCGGTTAAATGTAGATGTACTATAAAGAACCTTAAAGTTTTTTTAGGATTAGTTGATAATCATCTATAATACAAATACTATTCTGCCATAATGCTTAGCAGTTGGCATAATTCCCCTAAATTCAGGATAAACAGCCATTTTTAAGTGTGTTGATAATTGTGTGTGAGTGTGTGCGCTATAATTTGCACAACTGTCTGTCGTAGACACAACACACAATAGTACTGACAGGATTTTCCCAAAAAATTAAGAATCGCACTCACACACAACCATGTGCTTACATTCTTATATGAGTGTGTGTGTGTCTCTGAAAAAGAAATGGGGGAGAAATTGCAAATGGATGAAATTGTTTTCGTTTTCATCATGGCATTCTTGAAATGATACACTTTCCTTTTTCGGATGATGAAGGTTACGTCGCCATAAATATAGGGTGGCAAATGTTTGTGGTATGATGGCTGATGGTGGGTGGTAGGGCTGACATGTGATGCTGCCAAGAAAATTACTTTAAGGACGTGTGGGTATGACAGGGAATTGCTCTGCTGTCACAAGCGACTGGAGTATAAATAAATAAGTATCCTTGCAAGACGTATTATATGTATCTTATCATTACTTTACTAGTCTAAATACGTAGGATGTAAGACAACGGATTTATAAATGTTAGAAATAGAGAAATAATGCAGAAGAACAAAATATCAAATGTATTTTAAAATCTCGATGATTAGGACCCCGCCAATGAGGATTATCCGGTACTCCGGACTGAATTTCACAACTCACAACCCATTCTATAAAACAGATTGTTTGACACTACTTGCCTCTAAAATCCGAATCGTGAAGAGATATTAGTTTTTATGGGGTTTTTTACAATTGTTGCAAATTTTTTGTGAAAATGTTACCTATTATATTTAAAGTTCATATTTTTGCGATGAATAATTTTATTTTTGTTTAATAAGAACATAAAAGTTTTTAAATCATCACTAAATGAATAAAAAAATTAAACCCTTGATAATAAGGAAATTTTGGCAATTCGCAATGGGGTCTGCAATCAACTGTCCAGATTAGCAAGATTTTTATGTATTTAAATTCTGTCAGAAATAAAATTATTAGTTATATTTAAAAGTTCAACCCCTAACCACCACTATAAACCCCCCTCGTATTTCTGACTGAAGATAAGATGCTATAAGATGTTGTCGTATGTGAGGATTTGAAATGTCTGTCATGAAAAGAAACAAGTATGTGTAACTTTAGTAAACTCCTACCACGTAAAGTAATACATATGCATGCTAAGCTTACGGAATACCTTAACAATACTATTTTTATTACTAGGAAATGTGAATATCGTGAATGTGAATATGAACCCTGTTCAACACAAATACCAGGTACTTCAAATAGAAATAGTAATAGTGGCAACTTTCTGCTGGCAATCCTAGAACTGGACATTTTTATTTCCTTTAAAATATGATAATGGTCAAAAGCAATTTTGTCCCCTAAACTTAAATATTTGACAGGAGATGTATCCTCCTGAACTAAAGTTCTGGAATTTGATATATAATTTGTAATGTTGTGAGGGCATTATAAGTTTGTGTGGCGCAAAATATAGTAATGTCACGAAATATTACTTCTAGACGACAATTTTTAGTACCACAATCGTAGTATTTCATTGTAGTATTTCAACGTCGTATATATCACTGTGCAACAAGATTTTGGGGCGTGGAAAATTTCTTTGGAATGTGAGTATATTAAGAAACCGAAGGACTAATACCGGCATAAGAAATTTTTGTAAAGGATATCCTCATTATGTTTCCAGCCTTAGTAGATCCTTTCATCCTCATTTTCTTATATTGTAATTTAAATACAACATGGCAATATTTGTTGACCTATAATCCCACAAAAATATCGCTCCTAAGATTTCAGGACACCTAAAGGCAAAAAAATCGTATGTATTCATATGCCCTTTCCCATGTTTACCCAGAAAATCTTACATTTAAGACTGTCTGATTTGTATTAAATACTTACTTACTTATCTCGCTTGTTACAGGACGGTTGTTCCATAAGACGCGTCGGTCTTGTCCGCATCTCCTCCAATTTGCATGCCCATGTTCCGAGATGTGGCCTTCTACTTTGGTCTGGCGGGAGGTGGCATTGTTTCTAAACTGCTTACTTAGACAATAGTAGCATATGTTGGCTAACACTATCCTTCTCCGAATTTCAAAACTGATGTCATTAGTATTATTTATGGCGGTACCAAGTTATATAAAGTCTTTAACTACCTCATCTGTTTGCGCAAGTACCCATGCTTTAGATCCATATGACAGCACGGGTAATATCAGCATGTTTTAGAGTGTGACTTTGGTCTGGCGGGAGGTGGCATAGTAGTAGCATCTATAACTGTTGACCTTGTGCCACTTAAAGTTATCCTGCATAATCGTATTAATTTTGCAGGAATGCCGAACATGGCTTTAAATACCTCTGAACGGATAGGGCTGTCGAATGCGGCTTTATTGGTGACGAATAGGTGGAATGTGTCGATGTGATTTTCGTGGGTCTTTTACAGTATTTGGTGAAAATTGGGTCAATGATGGATTTGTCAGGTCTGAAGTTGCATTTGTACATATCGTCTTGTCTCCTTTTGTGCACGAGGTTCTAAACATTGGGCATGCATTCCTCTAGCCAAACTGTACTAATCAGCTGGTACATGCTCCTGACTAGCATCTGACCACCAGTCTTGAATAGTTCGGCTGGTAACCCATCGACTCGTGTTGTTTTATTACTTTTCAGTCGATTGATTGCTATACTGACCTCATCTTGGCTAGTAATATACACTCTATACCGTCATCTCTTATTGGTTCTGGGATATCTTCTTCGACGCTACTAATTTGATACCAGAAGCTTTTCAGAATCCTCCTTGCAGATCCTCAACACTATTAATCTTAAATATTTACCATTAAAATATTTCATTACTCTAACCACATTAATAAAAAACTTGCTGAAGGGATCTCTAAATTTTTGAACGGAAGTTTCAGATAATATGTCCGAATTTGTATTTTATCATTTTAAATCTAACAAGTAAAAACAATGTTAAGTTTGGCTAACATTCAAAATGCTTAAAATAATGGGAGCTCCTAGGAAAAAATTCATGTTATGATAGGACCTTGGACATGCTAAAATAGACCCGAGAAAAATATGTTTTAAATTCTCAAAATACTATAACAAAACGGCGACTGATTTTGATAATGTTTATACCCTTCACCACACTGTGGTATAGGGTATTATGCCTTAGTACATATGTTCGTAACAGGCAAAAGTAATCAAGATGGAACCATGGTTCCTTTATTCATGTCCGTCTATGTAAGTACAAGTCGCATTTAAGATCCGATTCGGATGAAATTTGGAACATGTGGCCCAAGAACGAATCCTATTGAACTTGGAGAAAATCGGTTCAGATTTAGATATAGATTCCATATATAGTTTCGTCCGATTTTATGTAAATGGAACACCATACTGTCAATATTTGTCCGATTAAGACAAAAGTTTGTACAGATTACTGAATTAGGTCCAGATTGATGTATGTTTGTATGTATGTACGTTTTGTTGGAATCGGTTCAGATTTAGATGTAGCTAATCTATCTATATATATATATATATATTTAATCTTTCTATGACCACGAATGTGTGTAGCTCCACAATAGTATTTACTTCAGCTCGTCCAACTATATGAGAGAAACATATTCAAAACCATTTGATAAACATCAAGAAAGTGTCAATTTATGAATTTTATGCGGGCCAGTAACACAGTCTGATATAAAATATCTTATAAATTAAAGAATATCTTCTTGCAGGAAGTATTTAAACAAACAAACAAAAATTAAAGAAAAAGCTGCAAAATAAATAAAAATAGAAACAAAATACGAATACAGATACGGCTGTGACATCAAATGGTAACAACTGCAACAATAAAATAACAAAAAAGGAAAACAAAAAACACAACAACACCACCAAGAATTGGCATGTCTGCAACAGCAGCATGCATTTTGATTAATGATCAATTGTCAATTATTTGGAAAGAAAGAAACTGCTATACAATTGCATGATAGAAATGCCCAAATACTACTGGCTCAGACACACACAAACATATATGGGTATTGGGATATGAATGTATTCCGTTTTACTCTCGTATATGGAAACACATACATATATGTATGTGAACAATATATGAACTTCTGCTGTTCTGTTTATTTTCTCGATTTTCTGTTTGAATATTCTACCCTGCAGTTTCCATGAGAAAACTTTAAAGCAGATCAATACAAATTATATTAATTGAAGAGCAATGAAGCAAATAAAGTACTGAGTAATAATTAATTAATATTTGTATGTGTGTCTATACACAAGTAAAAAAGGAAATGTCACAAATCGTGATATACATATATGTATTATCATATTGTCCATGAAAATATCATTAGATAGAGAGGTAGATAACGCCAGAGATTTTTTCTTTAATGATGCTGAACATTTTTGTATGTTTTTTAATAGAACAGTGGTAGCAATTAATTAACATAAAAATGTAAGAGTTATTATCGATTAAAATATTCTTATTATTTCTCAATTAAATTCATAACATTAAATATAGATCTATGAATAAAATTTACGATTGGTACGCTACAGTATAGCGTCTTGTACAAACAAAAAATGATGATGGAAGCAATTTCTAAAACTGAACCGATTTTCTCCAATTTCAATACGTTTCCTGCTTGGGCCAAATAAGTGAGCTTTGCCAAATTGCATCTCATTCGGATCATAAATGCGATCTGTAGTTGGTTTACAATTTAACATGGACGGACATGCCTAATTCGACTACGAAAGTGATTCTATGCATATTCTCAAAAGTGGTCATTGGTCTATCTCGGTTCATTTTGCATGTTACAAACATATGCACAAAGTCATAATACAATGTACTACAGTGTGATAAATGGTATAAATATATACAGAGTATAAATATATATATATATATATTTCCACATTAAATGAAACCTTTTACAAATTAAATGAACCCTTTTCCAAATTAAATGAAACCTTTTCCAATTGAAATGAAACCTTTTACAAATAGAATGAAACCTTTTCCAATTGAAATGAAACCTTTTACAAATAGAATGAAACTTTTTCCAAATTAAATGAAACATTTATTCTTATCTAAGGAAATATAATATTTGCAGTAATTTTAAACCAATATTTAAAAATTAAATCAAAGAATAATAACAAATATAGTTGTATGGGTATGTAATTAACATAAATATTCTTTAATTCGGTGTGATTTCATTTAATATCTTTACTACATAAAACTAAATAAATAGTAATACAAACTGGGGTATTTCTTGACATTTTAATAAATAAATATTTAAGAACAAGAATTGAATACCCGGTCCTAAATGCGAAATACATATTTGACTTAATAAATTGTTGATGATAAGGTAACTGCTTATCTTAATGAAGGGGTTCCCGACTTGCAGCTTGTGGGATTTTCAAAACCTTGTCCATAACGTAGTTAGAACATGTCCATAACGTAGTTAGAACAATGTTATGTTCCATTGAAACGTCACACAGCTCAGCTCTTGCACATAATTTTATTTTTGAAAATGCATTTTCAATTGGATTTAGCATTGGGGAAAAAAGCGGTAAGAATTTAAGGTTGCATCTTTTGGATTCGATAAAATTGTTTATGTCATGTCGCTTGTGTATTTGAGCGTTATTTTCCAACTCTGGATTGATTATCTCAAAAAAAAATTCTATAAATAATTTAAATCTGTCTGCATTGACACTGGAATTAGAAACGATTGTGTGATGTACAATTCCCGCGTTGTTTATTGCTGCAATTATAGTGACATGACGACCTCTGACCGTAGGCAACACAATGTGTGCTCTTGTTCCTTGTCTTGAATGGGCTTGGGTTCTTCGTATGTGAAGATTAAATCCACACTCATCAATGAATATTAATTTTTACCTTGTTGGGGTATCCATTTTGTAAAGTCTTGAGCATATTTTTGTCTCAAGCCTAATGTTCTGAAGTCATTCTTTCGTTCTATTTCAATAGAGGCCATCTTAAACGTAATTTTTAATTTCCGTAATCCATATTCTATGCAGCTTGTGGAATATTTATATCATTTTCCAGGTTGACTTTCTACATAGAACTCGATCAGACTTAAAACTTGTGGTGTCAACAACTTAATTCTATTTCCCTACGCTTATTTTCCTTCAATGTTTCAAAAGATATTAAATGAAATCACACCGAATTAAAGAATATTTATGTTAATTACATACCCATACAACTATATTTGTTAATATTCTTTGATTTAATTTTCAAATATTGGTTTAAAATTACTGCAAATATTATATTTCCTTAGATAAGAATAAATGTTTCATTTAATTTGGAAAAAGTTTCATTCTATTTGTAAAAGGTTTCATTTCAATTGGAAAAGGTTTCATTCTATTTGTAAAAGGTTTCATTTCAATTGGAAAAGGTTTCATTTAATTTGGAAAAGGGTTCATTTAATTTGGAAAAGGTTTCATTTAATTTGGAAAAGGTTTCATTTAATTTGGAAAAGGGTTCATTTAATTTGTAAAAGGTTTCATTTAATGTGGAAATGCTATATATACCGAAACACTGAGTCTAGAAGGACATATCTAGACTCAATCTCAATCGAACAAACCTTTTGGATTGTATAGCATCATTTAAAGAAAACCGGCCGAAAATATATATGGGAGCTATATCTAAATCTGCAATAATTTCAACGAAACTTAACACACATCATAAATTTTGTATATCGAGCAAAAAAAAAAGATGTTTTATGTACCATTTAAAGAAAATCGGACGAAAATATATATAAGGGCGGTTCATTTAAATCTGAACCGATTTCAAAAAAAAACTTACGCTTATATGCGCTTACTTCGGAACGTTTTGAAAATTTTTGTCTCAATCGAACAAAAAACTATACGAACAAAACGTTGGGTTTTTGGAGCTTCATTTACATAAAATCGGTCGAAAATTTATATGGGAGCTATAACTGAATCTCAACCGATTTAAAAAAAATCTTCACATACCCGTATCTGTACCTCATTAAGGTCGCTTTGCAAAATTTGTTCCAATCGAAGCCACCTTGGGAGTCTGGTGCACCATTTACATAAAATCGGGCCAAATAAATGACCTGTGTCAAAATTCATCAAATGCGGATCATAAATTGCTCACATTGTTCACAAATTCGGGATACTACCTTGAAGTTATTGAATTAATTCGACAGGAACGCAGAGAACTGTGGGAACCCAATCACAATTTTTGTACGATGATAACGCACCAGCTGACACTTTTTATGCTTCAACCGCCACATGCACTTTCCAGAAACGCCATTATAATGTATTAACAAAGTGCCCGCTACTTCGTATTCGGAATAAATAATATTATATATGTAAATCGTGAATAATGTATATTTTTGCACTATAATTCCGAATATCATCTTTTTTCCTACATCTAACATCAAGTTTATTGCAATTTAGTACTTTTCATACTCATAAGTACGAATTTCCAAATACTACCCCAATCCCGCTTTCACTAAAATCTAAATTGGACCAGATTTGGTACCATTCTGCACTTATCGTGCCCATATTGCAAAAATATCAAACTCCAACAGTAATCTTAGTTGCCACTTTTAGGATTCCAGTTCTACCCGTTCACCAATGTGCAAGTTGTACCAAATTTAATACTTTTCCCACGAATTTCCAATAATATTCGAAAGTCCATATTTAAATATTCCATCTCTATACGTCCACCAACATCCAAATTGTACCAAATTTAGTACCACTTGTTAATTTTAGTAGTGTCATTTAGAACTTGTCGTGCCGTAATTTACGAATCAATTCTACTCGCCAACAGTGTACCTTAATCCTACACTTAAGCCGTAATCTAAATTTTAGAATTCCAACTCTATCCTATTATCCAAATACGAATTTGCAAAACTACCTCAATCTTACACTCCAACAGTAATTTTAATTCCAAATCTATCTATCCGTTTAAAAAATCCAAATTGTGTAATATTAAGTACCACTCTATCTGTTCACCTAAATCCAACATTTACCAAATTTAGTACCATTTAGTACTTCTCATGCAGATATGTACGATTTTTTAATGCTACCTCAATCATGTACTCCAATAGTAATCCTGATTCCTATTTGAGGATTCCTATACACCAACCACAACCCAAACTCAATATTTCAAGTTTCTAGCTTCAGCTATTTCGTGTGGGCGATGATCTGCGCTCATTAACTCACTTATCACAAAGATCTTTTATATATTAAGATTTTGCATAAAGACTTGGGTCTTATGGCTTATAAAGTCCAGTTAATACAATAATTCAAGCCGAATGATCAACACCGACATTTATTTAACACCTTGCTACATTTCTTTGGGAGCTACGGATAATAAGGATAATGTCGACGCCAACAGCCTAGCTTCGATTCAAAATCTAATTTTCCACTTAACGTATTGAGTATGCTAAATTTCATGAACGGAATGTGTACCCATTTCCGTCTGTTGAAAACACAATAAAGATCGAAATATTTTAGATAACGTTTTTCTAATACTTCTATGTTGTTTTGTATAAAAAATGGTTTACATTGGTCCATGTTTGTCTAACGATACATTTACATATTCTAGATTTTTGGCACGAATTCGAACCGAATTGGCTGTAATTACTGTATTTTGAGTTGTCCTCGAGTAGAAGATTCCCCCTTGCATCTATAAAACGCTACAATTTATTTATTTTTTTGTAAAAATAATATAAAATAAATATAACCGAGTTGTCATTCGATCATTGGGTATAACTATATAAAAGTGCAGTCCCCATTATATATATATATGGTGGTACTAGCCTCAAATTAATATAGTTTAGAATTACGAAGTGGATGTAATTTGGATTTCCGGGACATTAATGGGTAAATAACATCTTTACTGAAGTTCATAGTTTCCTACATTCGTAGGAATTCGTCTGAAGTTTTTTTCAGAAATTATAGATGTATTTTATACCAACGTAATTTTGAATGTATGTCTCGAGGAGGAGTGGGTGTTCTGCCCGTATGGTGCTTAACAGTTTTCTAAACTTCACCTATGTAATTACATACTTCAAATAACCAAATAATAAAATGGAATCAATGAATTGTTAAATACCTTTCGACTCCTTAATTAGAAATCACTTTAAGTAAATAAAATTAATAGCATCTTCAAAACTTCCACCAATAATGATAATGCAATTCATTTGTACGCCCACTGAATCAAGTTGAAGAAAATTAAATAGATACAAAACATACACTCCTCCCTCCCTACATCCCTCCTTTCCTCAAATAAAATTATCCCAAATACACTCTTCAAGACAATACATGCACGCACACCTTAATTAAAAGGACACTTTGACAAAGTGTTGAATACGTCGGGCAGCAGCAGCAGAAGTCATAGCAGTAATTAAAAGGATTCTAAGACTAATTTTGTATCCATGCTAAAGTTTGACCATTATACCATTCATTACCGATATTTAAGTAGCTGATGAGTAGATGAAAGCACCACAAAATACCCCCCGACAAATACTGGAATACAAATGTTGTCCACATTATGTTTTGGTTGGAAAGGGAAGGGGAGAAGTTAATTTCCCCTTCCCAAAATGAACGAAAGGAAAAAGCGTGGAACTTGACCCAACTAAGCTTAGAGATATTTTTCGTAAATACATTTGGTTTTTTGGGTAAAAGTCCATCATTAAATGGCCTACACCATCCTGTTCTACTCCCACACCACACTCTCGAACACATCAAACGTCAGGCTGTTGTGGGATTTAGTCTATGGACAACGGTTTGATGTGTGGCATTGGTGTAAAGGTGGTGAATGACATGTGATTCTCAGCAAATGGCCAGTTGCAAAACAAATCACACGGTATCGCATTTTTGAAATATTTTCTCAAAACTCATAGCAACCACGGACGGATGGATGGATGGACATTGGTACGGATGGATGGCTGAACAGTTGTGATGGCACCGAGACAGATACATAAACAGGAATAGTCAACCATTTTGGTTCATTCGGAATCCACCATGTTGTCCTTTTTTACAGTTGTTGGCTGTTGGTAATGGTGGTGGTGGTCTTGAGTTTGTTCCTTTTTCCCTCTGTTGCCTTTGAGGGTGTTTCTCTTAAACTGGTCCTGCTTTTTATTTAACAGTTGTGTTGTTGTTGTCGTTTTTTTTTTCTTGTTCCCCTTGCAACACACAAATGTGTAAAGTAAGCGTAAAGAACGTTTAAAGGTTCTTCACACATTGTGTAGTCGTAGTTGTTGTTCTTTTGGTTTAAATACAAACATCCCTGTCTTCGAAATTCCTACATTCATACAGTCTTACATAAAGAACAGCATATTTAAAGTCTGTTGGTTTATGGAGGATTATTTAAAATGGAACAACCATTTGGACAACAAAACCCTGCATTACTAACCTTCATCAAAGTGACTGACAGGTCTTCAAAATGTTCACACTGCCAACGGTTTCGTCATCTTGGACCATGCTTAATGTCTTCTGTTGTCTTTTAAATGTAATTTTTTCCTTACATTTATACCCAACACCATAAGGTGTAAAGTTTTTTTGTCATTTTTTTCCAACACCCCAAACTATTTGTCGGAGACTCCATAAAGTATATATTCTTGATCATAATTATATTCAATCACGATAGAGATCTCAATATTTAAAATAGAGCTTTGCCGTTGAGATATTGCGGACCACAGCCGCTGCAATATGACATACATCTATGCAGAAATTATCAATATATGTTTATGTTTAGTACCGCCCCTTTTTCGGTATTTTTAATATTTTAGCCGCATTTCGCAACATGATTATTATTTAGCATTTCTGATGAACAAAAAACTTCCTGCCAGAAATTTGAATAGTCCCAATGGGTGATACTGTTTAGTATTTGGTACCTTGAAGTTCCTACCCCAATGTCTATTCCATTGATCCCTGGTTTGCCTTGAACTTTTTTCGGAATGTTGACGGTTTTACCCGCAGTTTCCCACCGAAGTGGCTACAAATTGTCATTCCAGATTCACGGCGTATAAAAAATTTCTTCCCAGAAATTTTTTAATATAGGCCCTTGTTTTTAATGGCCCCCATAAATAGCTCTATTTATTTTTCGTTGTTCTTCCTAGCCCAGTTTTCCATTCCGAGTGCCTATAATATGATGTTTTATTCTCTCAGAGCCTAAAGAACCTACTATCAGAAAATTTAGCATGATATCGTGGCCATATAAATGACCCGAACTTGTTAAGAAATTCCACACCATATGGTTGAGGGTTTAAAAAGTTCGTTTTTACTTGATTTATAGTAAAAACCAAATGTGAGAATGCCAATGTGGTTACTTTAAGATACTAAGATACGTTATGAACTAGCCGTTTCGCCTCATTTTCGGTGCCTGTTTCTTTTCAAATCGTGGGTAGGATAAAACACTTTCTCGATATAATGTTAAATATATTTCAACTGTTTGACACAGACCCCATATTATGGTTCTATCCCATTTTAAGTTTTTTTCTATTTCTGAAATTTAATAGTATATTCCTATCATTGTTACTGGGATTTAGAACATAATTTATGACAGAGCTAACTAAACGCACACCATTTACATTAAGTCACACAAATCGCAAAGTTTTTTATCACCCATAAATGAATTGCTAATATGCTTATTCTATGAAACTCAACCTTACCTGATGTATAAATTTCTCTCTATTCGCGTTATAAAATATTTATTTTTCCGCTCTCAAATGTCTAAATCCTCAAAATATTTGCATCGACGAAGTAATACATGAAATTCAATATTTAAAATACAACGCTTTATATAGTGGCGACATCTACACAACTCGAGCAAAATTGATTAGAATAGAAATTTAGTACTTCGTGTAAATAAGTTGTCTACTATATACCGCTAGATGTCACTAAAAATAAATATTATCTGCATGAGATACATTGTTTCAGACATGTTATAACAATATATCCACAGACATGTTTGTGTGTTTGATGCTAACAAGTTGAGTTGAAAAAAAAAGAAGTAACGGGCCTTTAATAATTATGAAACAAATTCATTGGGGTGCAATGAGTGGAATTCAAACATGCCTAAAACCCTTCCCAAGTATTACGATCTTTAATGTTTAAACATAGCCTAATGAAAATATAGACGACGAAATGCTCTCACCCGTCCTCTCTGAATTGAGTCTGCTGAATGCGCTACTCAATTTTAAATGTCGATTTACTTAAATATTTGAACCTTTTACTTTGGAATGTCACTAAATATAGTTAGTTTTGATCAAACACTATATCCTCAGATAAAAACATTAAACAAAAATACGCTCGGACTTGACAAATAACATCACTTTTCAACTGCAATGTAAAAATAATGTTTTTAAATTTATTTACGAATAAAAAAACAAAACTTCAAAAGAAAATTAATTCTTTTTTCACCGATATTATTTCATATAGATTTTTACTAAATAATAACTACTTGAAAATATCATTTAATTTACTAAAATAATAAAATTGGTATGCTGTGATTTCAAAAATTATAAAAAAAAAAAAAAATATTTTAGTACTGTACTATTGTACTGGATGAAATAATAAATTAAGTCCATTCTCAGAGAAGACACATAACGTGGAGTCTCCCACAACCACTCCAAGACCTAGATTATGCGGGTAATATCTGTTATATCTCTCACAAGATGTTGACTGCAGTCAAAATTATAAGATCTGGAGAAACTGACTCGCCATGTTAGACTTGAAATTAATATCAAGAAAACAAAAGTCATGAAAATTAATAACGGAAGTACTGCTATCTAGGATGTACTGTAACAAGTGTTGCCAATTTAGCACTTTTAGTGCTAGATGTAGCACTTTATAAACTCGATCTATCACCTAGCAATTTAAAAAAAAATTTGGTATCACCCACAAAAAAGTGCCGTTTTTCGATTTCACATTGATGTGTCCGGATGTTTTAAATTATAAATTTGATTTTCCAATGTTTAAGCAGTGAGCGGAGCAGTGAACCACTGAACTTGAGTTTTGTGCGAAAATAATTGTGTGTCGTTGAAGAATTTCGCGAGATATCCATCTACTGGTGTGATATTATTACAGTCGACGCCCGGTATAACTAATACTCAGTTTAACGAATTCGGGATATTACGAATGAGGAAAATGGTCGAGCTTTTACACTGACTATCGCATATAACGAACATTTCCCAATCATATATTTTTTGTTGGAAATCCATTGAAAAGTGGTTTAACTTTTTTGTTTTTAAATAAAATAGCACCTTAAAACTTCGCGATATAACGAATGGGCCTGATTCGCTATATCGGGCGTCGACTGTACTACTAAACAATATTATAATGTAAAAATTCTGTAACAATTTTAGTATAATTCACATATCCGTGTATATAAATCATAGATCCTCATGTAATGTCATGCAAAAGTCCTGGTTCATTTGATTAGAAACATATTTACCGATCGCTATGATATAATGACTGAGCCAGGCTTTTTCGTTGACTAGATTCCCTTTCCGTATTTATTGGGTTATAAATGCGACCTCTTCAGCGACAGGAAACACTGACAAAAAAAAACAACTTTTTGGTTCATATAATCACCTAAATATCATCCGATCTCCACCAAAAACTATAGATATCGCACTTCAGCACAACCGGAATCAAGTGATGAAAAATTGAATAGATCGGACCAAGATTTGGTAAAGTTCTCACATAATGAAAGTTAAAATAAAATCGTTTAATATTCAGGCAAAATCGCTGAAAATTTGCAGTTTTCTTCTACGTTGGGAGAAGACAGAAACAAGTATTGTTGTTGGACCACGTTTCAGAATAGCCTATATATTCTATAAAATCGTTATATTCAATTAAAATAGTGTGTTTAATTTTTTACCTTTTATTAATAAACAACAAATATTTGATATACATTTCTGACTTATCATTCATCAGATTTACAAAACATACAGGTATATATTGTCTTCCCTAATGTAAGAAATAGTATATTCCATGTAATAATATCGGGCCTTTATTTTATGGTCGTTCAAGGATGAACAGAGTGGGATTTATATAAAAAATACTGAAAATAAATCCTTTTTTGACTCGGTTCTACTAAATTTTCGAGTTGTTCCTAGTTATTTTGTGATATTTCTCGATTGCATCTTGTGAAAGCCACTCCGAAGGTAGTGTTGTGTATTTTTCATATCAATGCCATGAACAAAATTGTTTATAAGGTGGTATCTAAAAGGTTAAATAACTCTTAGATCCGCAAGCATCTGTAGCTGAATTTACTTTCCGTTGAAAACACACTTTTCATACCAAAAAAAAAAATCGGTTCTTTGTTAAAACTTATTTTCTACTGCACTAATTTTAAAATGTACTTTACAAAGTATATAAACAAAGTGCCAAAGGTACAAATAACTGTAAACATTTACATTAAAGAACAATGAATCCTAGTTTAAAACATCTACAGCAAACAAAATAAAAACAAAATGATCAGATTTGAACCCCTTTTATAGCCAAAACTATTTGATATAACAATATAAAATATTATATTAATTCCAATTACCAATTCTCATTAATAAATTTGTTCTCCTAGGACGTAGGGTAGGTTCGGTCGTGGCACTATGCAATGCTTTGTGGAAGACATATGTTCCCAATAGGAGTAACAGAAAATATCCATTAGTCCCCGTCCACACTAAATTTATTTCATGAATAATTTACTTGAAAGTAAATAATTTCATGTCCAAGGACATCAACATAGAATGCAAATAAAAACAACAAAAATTATTTTTTATTGAATTACAAAATTGTTGGATACAATAATTTTTATTATCAATTATGATTACATTAATATGAATGTATGTAGGTACAAATGTAGTATTTAAGCAAAACACACTTATATACATTAAGCCTAATGATAACATTTCTTAAATCTAATAGTTTTTAGAATTTTGTGTTTGCATAAATGTATGTCTGTATCATGACATGTCTGTATCATGACATAAAATTTTATGGAATTTATTTTACATTTTATTTGAAATAGATATATGAGTAAAAAATTAAAAAGGGTTTCCATTATAATTATCTCAAATGAGACTATCTTCCATAATTATGACATGGTCCGAATATAGAAAAGTAATAACAATATTCATATAAATTGTTATATAAAAAGCAATAGAAAATTGGTTCTAAATATAAGTATATTAGTTTTGCAGCTACCCGGTATCTGGGTAGACTTCTCTTTTGAAATGTTTTTTTTTACGTTGGTCAAGTAGAAACTACGCCATTAGTAAACGCGAAGCAAACGGATATCTCAAAAACTTGAGGTTTGCTCTATATAAATATAAAACCAAACCTGTTTGCTCGTTTTATGACAATTGGAGATTATTTCCAGTTTTTACAAAAGAATGGACATTAAGGCCAGAAAAAATAAACCTAAAAAATTGATATACAGATTAAAATTATGTAAGATTTTTAATTCAATTATTATTATTTAATAGATTAGAAATTCGTTGCTTGTATAAAACAAAGGAGAATTATTTTTGAAGCCATGTTGAATTCGGGAAATAAACAGATTTTAAGAAATAATTTGATCTTACAATTAACTCAGCGAAGTCTGTAAGGGATTAAATATGGGAACAATTATCAATTATGTACAAACCCGTTTTCCACTTGTGAGAGAACCAATATTGACATTTTTCAGTTAGAGTTTATTCCATGTCCAACATTATTTTTCAATGATATCCCCAAATCCAGACTGTGGAGTCATGTTGGTAGTATTTTGGAAACGTTCATATACCAATTGTTAGGGAAAGGAAATGGGATTCCAAAGATTTTTTGGTAAATCGCCTATTATCCACCGAATACCAAGCTATAAAATATATTAAGCTAGGTAAAAAAATTCGGTTAAAAATTACAGAATTTCAAATTATGGCTATTGATTACGATTTTATTTTATTTATAGAAATGTATACTGCAAACGTAGGTTTTTAAACCATCATAATTTGTACATAAATGGTGTGTTCCCGTAAGGGATTTACTAGATTATACTATTTTTTTTTTCAATATCATAAACGAAAATTCGTTATCGTATTAAAAAGTAGTTGATTCCATCCATGCAAAATAGCCAGTTCAAGTTGAAAATGGACGACAGCGAACCTTTCATTCCTTAATACATAATCCCTCCAATTATCATGACTTAAAAAACTACGTTTATACACTTACGTTTTACGTTCAAACAATATTACATATCTTCATAAAGAAAAAATTGTTATCGTAGCACAATTCTTACATTCTTCCAGTTTCTGCAACAGACAAATAAAATAAATCATTTAACATCATTGACATTACAGTTTATTGAAAAAAAAAACAACTTTAACAATTTAGCGTTATTGTGCTCATGCTTTCGTTCTCTAAAAAATAATTATGCATGAGAACACAATTAAATAACATGTTCAGAAATTATATATGGGCTTGATCTAATTACAAGTTGATAAAATAAAATCACATTTTTAACTTCTTGTTAAACGGTGTATGTAAAACTATATTTTATGTTTTATTTTTTAAGAACGGAAATCTAAGAAAACATATAGGAATTTAATCCCTCTGTATATAAAAGAACAAATTTACAATGGATTATATTGGTGGAGTAACAGAGGGATATACAATCATACTTTAAGTTAAATGTAGTATACATTGGGTTTCACAAAAGGAACAACAGTTCCATAATATAATTTTTAATTATACGAGAAACTTCATAGAAATACTTCAATACTATCAGAAATTGTTGCCCTGTAATGTTCATCTATAATTACAGATTTTATAGCATTTTATCTCTCCTTATAATGAAAACATAAAACTCGCTGCATACACTTTCCAAAATACAATTATCCTTAATTATTATTCGTAATAAAAGAAACAGAAAAAAATTCTATTTTATTTTGAATATCAGCAAATCACATAAATCACATTTCACTTTTAAAAAACAGATCACAATTCGTGTTTTAAACAAATCTTGGTACATAATTTCCTGAATGGATTCACATTTGTAATGTATAGTATTTTTTGTTTCTTCTTGTTTTGTTTTTTATCTGTAAAAAAATATTTGTTTCTTTTGTGTATTGGTTACCTTAAACATAAACTAAAACTAACAAATTCAAATGGCTTGTAGTTATTATAAAAAAAGTGTGTAAAAATATATGTATGTTTGTATGTTGTTCTAACAAACAAATAAAAAAACAACAACATAGTAGATAGTTGTTCCGCTTAACAAACTTTGTTAATCATATTAACTAATTGTTTGTACAAAATACAATCACGATTGCGTGGTTTACAAATTTCTCGATGGTCCAAACGTATGCCGCAGACATCACCAATGCCAGGATCTGAAAGAAATTTGTGGATATTGGATTATACTATAGGATGCCAATAAATATAAATAACTAAAACTCACCTGCTGAGTCCACACCAACAATTCGCAAATATAAAACCGACATTAAGGTTAATGCCGTTTCCACAAAACTGAACACTTCAATTTTCAAATGGCCCAAATGATAAAGGCCAACAAAACGACGATGTAAATCCAAGAGATATTTGCTATCTGCAATAAAACAAATATTTAATTATTTCCACAAAAATTAGTAACACATCCCACTTACTCTTTTCAATATCTATTAACTCTACGGAACGCGTTAAGAATGGAGCTTTGATACTGGCCAAATGTGAACCACGATGCGGTACCGAATAAAAGAAACAGCCTTTTGAGGAACGCCAAAATGGAGCCGTTGCCGGGCGACCACTTTCCCAGGCATCAACAATAATTTGTTTAACAAAGAGACCGCCCTTCGAATGGCCAACCCAAACAATTGGATGGCCGTAGCCGACACGATGTTGTATGAGCAATTCGGCCATTTCTCTGGCCCGTTGGGTGAGACCCGAACGTGGCTCCTTTTTCTTCCACAATGGACGCCACAAATATTGATCGGTGGTATAGTTTACGGCAATCACGCGAACACCTGGACAATCAATTGGTAGCCAATCTCCGGGCCAACATTTGGAATAGTTGGGATCATTGGGAGAGGGTTTTGTTGATTTTTGTTTTTTGTTCGGTGTGTTGTTGGTGGTATCATCGGCATTCTCTTTGTCCTCAGTCGAGGAATTTTGAACTTTTTGGAGTATGGAATCAATTTCACCTTGCAGCAGACGTCCATTGTCGTTCATGCGCAAACGGAAAGTGGGAAAACTATATTCAACGCCATCGCAAACTTGTACATCCTTGGGTTCTCCACACACAAAGGAATATCTGAAAACGATAAGACAATCATTAGAAATACATTTTTCAAATGTTTTCACAACATTTCCCACTTACTCAGCATCCTCCAATTCGTCTATGGATTCAATATAGTAGGACTGTTTATGTTCCGGGTGGACAAAACGTGCTCTTTTCTGCTTCAGCGGGGCATGCAGAGGTGTACTACGCGAATGTCTTGGCCTCTTGGGCGGACGTACTGGTGGTTTCGGTGGACGATCGAATTCAACCGGCTTCCGTTCATTTTCCCACAAGCCCTGCTTCCAGGTGTTCACCAAAGAACCATGCAAACCGTGTATGAAAACAATATCAGCCCGTATAGGCTGTCCGGGCGGTGGTTCGGCCAAAATATTGATGGTACAACATTTGGGAGCCATTTGTTCCTCGAGGGCAATCTGTTTGCGTGATGCTGCGTGAAAATTCGGTAATGAAGGTCTTGGCTCACGGAAAAATGGCGAAAATACCGGCGATGTTGGGGTACCCGGTGTTGGCGGTGTCAACATTTCAGGGCTACTGGGCAAGGAATTGGGTACGTCGGGTAAACTTTCAATGCCGTCTCGAGATTTGCGAATTTTCAGCAATTTTAATATGGGCTCAAGACGATGTGACACTAAAACGGTAGCAACTTGTGAAACAACATTCGACATTAGCTTGAATCTGTACGATCCAACTTACCTTGTACGGAGGACAAATTCATGGATATGGTATTAGCGGCAAAAGCAAATAGATTAGATAAAGACTGGCGGCTAGAAGCTAAACTACGGAAAACTCTTAAAAATCGCACATCTCTGATGCCTTTAATACCTCGGACGACACCATTGGCTAGGGGGAATATCAATCTGAGTATCACTCCGATTGCCACACGCATACTCTTGTTCTCTTCTCTGTGGGTGTTTTGGAAAATATAAGAAAATAGTAAATTAATGATATTAACTGAGTTTTCTCATCGTGAAAATGGAAACCTACACTTGCATTAGTTTATCAGCACCAGCAGCATTGACCAGCTCCGTAATGGTTTGCTCTTCCTCATTTCTGTCAATTTCCACTTCGTTCAGGTACAATTTGGTGAGACCACATTCGTCACCCTCCACCTGTTCTTCACTGTCAATGAATATGTCATCCTCTACGTCCTCCAAACTGTTGATATCTGTTTGTGCTTCGGATAAACTATAATTGTTGGTTGTGAAGAACTCATCGTCGTCTTCTTCCTCTGCCGCTTCCACTTCATTATCATTGTCATCGTGGGTGGCATTATCATCGATTTCATGGCAATTGGCGATTGGATTTTTATCACATTTTAAAGTTTCAGGATTCTCTTGCCGAGGGAGGTCATTTTGGTCATTATTATTGTTTACTTGGTGGTTTTCTGTAGTTACAGTTATTGCTGTTGTTGTTGTGTTTCCAGTGACGTTCAAATTGTCATCACTAATGTCCATGGGCGAAGCCCTATCACATGTTATTGTGGCACTCACTGTTTCGGTGGATAACATTTTCTTAATGTTTTTTTATTTTGATTCTGCAACTATTTTGTTTGCTTCAGGATATCTTTTGAATTAGTTCATTTTTATCTGGAAATAAATAAGCAATTGATGTTTGATTATTATTGTATAATAGGTTATAAATAATAAACGTAAATTAATAAATTAAATTTATGGAAAATAAATTTTAAAATTATAAAAACCGTGTTTTTGAAAATATTAGGTCTGTTTCAGTACTTGTTTAATAGTAAATCTAGTAAAAGGGAAACATTTCAAAATTGCTCTCAAAGTACAAAATAATTTCGGGAACGCAAATCTAGTAAATATGCCAAAATTAGATGACAATACTTCAAAATCAACATAACAGCCAATCAGAAGTAGGCATTCCTGTTTACCATTTTTACTCGACCAAATTTCTCGAGTAAAAAGTTTACAAAGAGAACGCGATTTTGTTTTGGGCTCTCTTATATTTTAGTCAATGTTTTACCAGTATTGAGGGTTGAGGAACGGATTTCGAGTAAAAAGTGGCAAAACTTGTAAAATTAGTAGATTGTTTTAGGTTCTGGAACGGAACTATTTAGTATTAGGTTTGACATTAAAAACATGTGAGCCAAATTTTAGCAGCCTACGTCATGTGGTACACCAGTTAATAAGTTTATACCCAATTTTCGGGTAAATACTCGGGTATTTTACCCACGTGTTTAATGTATTGCAAAATTATGCATTTTAAATTGATTTGATAACAGAAACCCGGAAATAGGATATAAGATGTGGTATAAGCGATTCGATATAGTAAATACCGGGTATTTACCCCATTTTCCGGGTATTTATCCACTGTCCATCTCTAACCATGCGAGAAATTTCAGAATTTTTTATAAATCAACACAATTAAGATGTTTCATTTTTTTCATTTTATTTTCTATCCAGAGCAGGTTTCTTTAGAGTTTTGTCCAAAATTGTGCAGAAAATCGAAAATTGCCTCAAAATTTCCATTTTTCTCCCGAATTTTGTAAAGAAACTCGAATGCTCCTTCCGATTTTTTTTGAAAAACCATTCCGAAAAATTTTGGAGGGAAGTTTTCTACTCAATGAGAACCCAAATTATAAAATTACAACCCAAAAGCCTCAAAATACCATACCGATTTCCCATTTTCAATACCAACCATCCAAGGAGTATATCAAGGAGTCGAGGACTGAAACTCCCAAATGCAGGAGGAATTAGCAATTATCTTGTGCACAAAGATGAAAACTAACTCATAACTCCCAAGGATAGCCCTGTACTTCCCTCTACTTTCTCAGAAGTGACGAAGAGGATTAGGTCTGCATAAGAGTAGACAAATACCAAATCTGATTCCCGAAGAAAAAACAAGTTCAATCCCGAATCGAAGAAGATTGCAACGAGACTCCGTTTGCAGAGAGCGGCAAAGCTAGCTCTAGTATCAAGAAGACGATACCAGCCTTTCGTAAACGAAAGGAGAAGGTGATGGTGAGGTGATACGAAACAATAGTAGGGAACCATCATGGGTCCATGTTTTAAAATAGGCATTAAAGGGGTTCGCTCCATGTGTGTCCTTAAACATAATAGAATATATAATGTAATTTGTTATATAGACTTTTCTAGAAACCCGAAAGTCGTGTAAGTGGCCACGAATGTGCCCATATCGAGTTTTCAGAAGCCCATACATCGAATTAGTCTCCATGAAAATGTCCACCTTTTTTATAGTGGTCCACATTACCCGACTTTAATTTTTTATTCAAAAATAATATTCCGTTTAAATCAAAACTTAACACAATGTTTAATGTTTGCTTTCACTAATTAGAAAAACATATAGATAACTTTTTTATATTGTGGACAGAAAAAATTAAAACAACTTGTTTTCACAATATAGCGGTATATTTGTCTATGTGTTATTGACAATTAAAAATATCTTGGTATGTGTGGGTAATGTGGATCAGTAAGTTAAAAGGTAGGTTGTGATAAATTTAAATTTATTGCAATTTTGGGTAACAAAGTATGCAAAAATATTTAGGTTCATGTTTTAAAATAGCAACCAAAATAAGGCAAATGGGGCGGTACCCTTACCATTTGCCTTATTTTGAAGGTCCTAGCTTCATTATCAAACCGAAGCAGCTGTAATTTCGCATATCGAGTTTTCAGAGGATAGAATACCTCGTCGCATATTAAATGCGCCCATGTTTCGAACACGTCCTCATGAAAAGGTCCCACTTTTTTATAGTGGACCACTTTACCCGACATTGAATATTTTTATTTAAAAATAATTATCGGCTTCAAAAATTAACAAAAGTTAAAAGTCACCGCTTATAATTACAGTTATTCGAGAAAAACAAAGTGTTCGACTATTGTGCTAAAAAAATAGAGCTTATAGTACGTTTACATTTAACCGGATTTCGTTAAACCAGTGGGTTTCATTTGTCAATTCCTTTGCATATATGTCAAATAAATCCTCATAAAGTAGGTTAACCCGGTAAATAATTCTAATGTATATGCCGTTTTAACTACATTTACAACATTGCAATTATTTATTCTAAACCAAGTTTGATTTTTGTTTTCACTAATTAGGAAAACATTTATCAACGCGGCATATAAGAAAATAGTTTATTTCCGCTTATAATAACAACATTTTCAATTTTTTTCGTTTTTTTCGTTGACTACTGTATGGCATAAATCCATAATGATGCTAGTAGGTAGCATTGTCTTGCCATGATAGTGTATTAAACTCATGCTGGTGGAGAAGAAGGACATTCCTGGTTGGATTCGGTATTCGGTCCATTGAACAATACATTGAAGAAGTGGAAAGTCTTCCATAGTGAATTCAGAAATTTAGATTTATTTCCTTTGATATCCTTCTTAATTTGTTAACAGTAAAATATTTTCATCAGTTTTTTTTTTTAATTTAATAAACAATATTATTATACATCGAAAATAATTATTATCCTTCGACAATATTTCACAAACTACTAATTAGAATTTCAGCACAATAAAAAGTCCTTTTTTGATTTACTGAAACATTTAAAAAGTTCATGTGAAGAATAGTGTACATTCCTTTATAAGGACATACATTTTTTTGGCACTAACATACCATGAAAACGATTCATTTCCACATTTTGAACTATGACAAAAAGTTCAGAGGTTATACTTTTGAATTGTTTTTTATATTTGTATTGCATATATGTTGTCGAATGCATTTTTTGTATATTAAAAATCCACTAATTCATTTAAAATATATTATTCAAATTGAATTTGTATATACATTCACCAAATTCATTTGAAATTCACACAAGCCATTAATTAAATGAAATATGGCACACTTTTAATAAAATTAAAAAAAATAATTCTATTATATTTGAAATTTACCGTTTATTAAATTAAAAACTATAAATATTATTCCTTCTGGGTGATTATTAATGAAAAATAGGCTGCATAGGCTGGTCGGAACGAATTCCCTAGCACCAATGGTGCACCCGTTGTCCGTATGTGATGTTTATTGTACGCGGTTATAGTTCACACTGGAAAGCAATATTAAGTTTTAAATATTTTTTCATAAGCCAAACTTTTTTTCAGACGATCACCCCATTTTACGCGGGGATTATAGTTTTTCCATTTTCCACCAACACTTGTTATATTATGACGTTTTTGTTGTATTTTCAACCCGTCGGCTACACAAAAACTTTGTGGGGTTACGCGGCCGGACACATAAATATGGAAAATTATTTATAATGCGAACAAGAATATTAATCCGCTTAAAATACAATGCACTTTTTTCCTTTGCCCAGAAAATCAACAAAAGTTTTTACTAAACATTAAAACAAAGACCTATCAGAAGAAACGTCTGCTGTCGACTGAATCAACAGACAGTTGTACAGGCAACCGAACAGCTAGTACGAATGTGTGTGTGTTTGTTCTTGTAATTGACGTTATGGGCAATCTATAAAAGAAGAAAAAACACAAATAAGAATGGCGGGCTATTCTTGAACTTGCTCAGAAATCAATGAAAAACCTAAACAGCCACCATGCAAAGAAGACGAAAAGCTGAAAAAACAATGAATGACAACAGCAGGAGTAAAATAAACCAAAAACAAATCGAAAATGCATTCGTTTGTAAACAGGTTTACATCTTAATCGCTTAGAAATACTACGGCAAGTTCGGTCCCATTCACACAAAACAAAAAAAAAAAATCGAAACCCTCTGCCACCCACCACAAATGTACTTAGAATGTGACGACAATTATTATGTATCGTCAATTACTATTCATTTACAATTATATATTATATGTATATGTGTATGCATGCCAGCAGATATATATTTATATGGAACGAGTATTTAACAAATCGACGATATAGACATTTCTCATATCATTCAATTGCTCAACAATTTGAATGCACCGGAAGAAATTTGAAGAAGGCGTTAAGATTTAGCAATGCATAATCTAATATAAATTACACTACGCAAAAAATTGTGGTATTGTGTTTTCCGTTCAAGAAAAAAGGACGAAAAAGACGCACAAGGACTCGAGATTGAGGGAGGATATGTTTCAAATGGAGAATATGTTTGGCTGAAATCTCAAAAATATAAAAAAATGCTACATCCGTAAGTAAAGATATAACATTTTTATACACTTCACGACACTGTGGTACAGGGTATTATGTCTTTGTGCAATCGAGATAGACCCATGGTTCCTTTTGAGAATATGCATAGAATCAATTTCTGAGTTGATTTACGCATGTCCGTCCGTCTGTCCGTCCGTCCATGTGTTTTTGTTAACAAAGTACAGGTCGCATTTGTGATCCGATTTGGATGACATTTGGAACAGTTCACTTATTTGGCCCAAGAACGAACCCTATTGGAGGAAATTTATATATTGGAAGAAATTTATATACAGCTCCCATACATAATTTTACTCGGTTACTACAAATGGCACCCCACAGAGTCTGTCCGTTTGACAAGCAATTTTTCATTGATTTCAGATTAATTGGTTCAAATATCGATCTAGATAACACATTTAATTTCGTTCGATTCCATCTCAATAGTCCTCCAAAGATTCTATGTCTGTTCTATCTACAGGATATTGTAAATATTAACACCTCTTGTATGTACCCAAAGTGGTGAAGGGTATCATATAATCGACCCGTCCGACTTTTGTACTTTCCTTACTGGTTTATTCATGAACTTTAAAGGTAACAGGAAAAAAATCATTACGACATAATTCAAAAACATCACCTTTTATAAATGTGTCCTTCTAGGTTCCCAAAACCAAATTTTTCACTCTAGGACCGCTTCCTGCTTTTTTTGCATTATTTAATTTGTCTAACTTTTTATTTTCGTTTATTTGACATTTAAAATTCATTATTGATTCCGCAATATCCATTTTCCGCTTACGAAGTAGATGGTAAATGTTAGTTCAATTATAGTTAATTTTTATTCCATCTCAAATATATCCTTTGCTTTCGCAATATTAAATAAAGTATCTGTAATATTTAATTGTAGAATGAACCCTTTCTTCTACGTGTATTTATGTACAGAACTGTTGATTTAAATCATACCGACAGACATCCAATAGAAATGCCACAATGCCAACAAATGGAAAACCCACACACGCAATGTATTTTGTATTCCATAATATTATTGGGGAAGAAACTGTAATTCATATAACTATATTGGCGAATTTTGACATATGTTTTATTTTCAAATTCAATTCAATAAAAATACTAACTAAAAACAATTTTTTTCATTTTTTGAAATGTATATCCCATCTAATATTGTATTTATATTTAAATCCTCTTTATCCTTCTTTTTGGTTTAGGCTGATATATTGGGTGTCAAATCTTACTTCTTACTAAAACGATCAATATTGATCTAGCCCCAAATATAACGAAACTACTAATTTTTACGATTTGAGGAATCCATTTCTATTGGCTTTAATTTGAGTTCTTATTGGTTGGTCAAATTTTATAAATATGGTTTGATCTTTGGATGTAAATCCATAGGGGAGAGGGGGCACCTTTGAACACTTTTTTTCTTTCGAGCCTTATAAAATTGTTTATATTACAATCGTTGATTTCTTATAACTTTTAACTAATAGGTACATATGTAATCTTTACACAATTAATATACATATGACATAGTTTAAGCTTGATATAAATATTTTATTACTGTTTTAATGGACGATGTCAAAGTGTTCAAAGCTGTAAGAGTCACGGCATGGTACAAACGACCAGCTCGGTCGTGGCGGGGTATCTTGACTCTAATCCTTCCCTCGATAACAAAGAAATAATGCCCTGCCTATTGCTATGTAAATTTTCAAAAAGAAAGTAATAAAAACCCTTGAACAAAGCGAAGCGTAAATCCTGTATCTAATTGATAAGTATAGATCAGAAATAATATCTTTCAACGTAGTATGGAGGATATAGAACATTTGGAACCCACAAAAACATAGAGAAAATCCTACGACGACTTCGAATTGGTCCACTTTAGATATGGTCCCATAAAACTTTTTTCCGTATTTCTATGATTTTTTACCCGTTTTCGAACCGAATTACTTATAGATTGTGCAGCAAATTCCCACTTTTTATCTTTCTGTGATTAAATAATAAGTCAAATTTGTCAAAAATGTTTACTGGGTTTTGAAAATAGTCCCTCCAATTCTGATTACTAAATATATGAGTTATGGTTGTCCATTAACATCGTTCAAGATTATCATCAGCAACTAATCAATCATATATGCTTGGCTATTATTCTTCTCTATTCACCATATCCGCCAATTTATATTTAGAAATTAAAAAAAAATCGATAACCCAACAACAAAATAAACAACAAACCAAAAATACTACAGGTAACTGGAGGACAACAAGTGCATTATCGCATCGTGTCACACACAGAGGTAATAGGTAAATGGATAGCGTCGTTTATATGTTGTAATAGATGGCACAACAAGGACAAACGTCTGCTATTACGTATCCTCAGCTTTTCTCCGGCAACAGGCGCACTTTTGACACGCAAAACAACAAAAACACGAATAGCTTGTGTGAAATGTAGAACAAATGTTGTAACGCAATTGAAATGGAATGTGTAATCAGGACAAGTATTACCAACCAAAGAACAACAATAACAAACTGCATTGTTATTTCATAATCCTTTGTTATTAAACAATGATTCACGAATGTGAACACATGCAAAATATATTATGTCGATTATCGATGTGGACAAAAGAAAAAAAGAATCAATTGCTTAATTGAAATAAAAACAAACAAAAAAGACGAGGAAGCGATGGTAATGGTAAGTAACAGGGATAAATTGAGTTTTGAACGAATAAGAGATGGATAATTCATGTTTTCCTAATCATGTTGTTGTTATTCTAAGGAATAGAAAAAAATGCAATCAATTTATTTTCAATCAAAATATTTTAAGATTTTTTGGGAAGTAAATATTCATATAAATTTTGTTTTTCTTCGATATAGATTTTTAGTAGTGTTTTTTGAGATATAATTTGTATATTATTATTTGAAATTCTGCCTAGGACCACACGCCGGGTTTGTGGCTTATATTAAAAATTTACTATATATATTCTTCTGC
Source organism: Musca vetustissima (assembly GCF_032173495.1). NCBI lineage: Eukaryota > Metazoa > Arthropoda > Insecta > Diptera > Muscidae > Musca > Musca vetustissima. The sequence continues at coordinate 547,700 of NW_026885679.1, read as the reverse complement.
AAATATGTTTGTTGTTCAGTCTCATGTCTAATAACAGCCATTATTCTAGAAAAATAAATGGGATATTACCATTTTATATACCAAAAATATACTATGTGGGATCTCGAACGAATATTTCGAAAGCTTGCAAACAGAATGACACTGTTAGTAAACACTTCACCTTATGGTGCAGGTCATAAAAATCTTAAATAAATTGCAAACCTTAATGGCTTGATAAATTCGAAATTTCTATTAATTGATAAGTTTATTAAGCGATAATTGTTTCCAGAAGTTTCATTTATAACAGTTATGATAGTCTACACAATCTGTCTAATATAAAACATTTTTATTATTTCTATTAATAGACGTTTTGGCAAGCCCACTGGATATAATTCTATGACGTCACTACAACGTACCTATTTTTTAGAGAGTATATAAAGAGATCCATGAATGAAATGGTAACACTACGACACGATTGAGATGATAAATTAAAACATGTGAAAAAGGCATTAAGTTCGGACAGGTCGAACTTTGGATATCCTCCACCATAGGTATACTGATAGTTAATTTAAATGAAAATATAGCAAACATACCAAAAAGTATACTTATACCAACAATTGTACCACGCTATATTTGTATACCATAATTAGACCTCGGATTTTGCATATTTGCATATTTTTTAATAATGAAGATATCGAAATTCTGATTGGACACAAATTCGTTTCAAAGGATTTAGAATTATTTGAAGGGTTCATATATTTTTAATTTTTTGCATATTTGCATATAATGCATATGCACGAGATATGCAAAAAATATGCAAAATATGCAAAAAATATGCAAAATATAGGCAAAATATGCAAAAATATGCAAAATATGCAAAAAATATGCACGGTATGCTAAGTCGATATGCGAGAAATATGGAAAAAATATGAAAAATATAGGCAAAAATATGCAAAATATGTGCAAATATGAGCAATATATTTCACATATGCAATCATTTTAATAAAAAAAAAGATTTTTCATGGTAGTTTTCGAATTTGTGTGCTTTATTTTTTTTAACCTATAGAAATCTAATTTTGTATGTATGCGTTTCATGGTTCAACTGTTAGATTTTTGGGGCATTATGAAAAATTTGCTAAATATATGTATAAAACATGCAAACATATATAACCGTTATATGGGGATATACTAAAACGTGGACCGATATATCCCGTTTCCAATACCAAACATCCTAGGAGTAATAATAATATATGTGCAAAATTTCAAAGTTCTTTCTTTAATATTGCGACCTAGCATACCGTGCATATTTTTGCATATTTTTTATATTTTTGCATATTTTGCATATTTTTGCATATTTTTGCATATTTTGCATATTTTTGTATATTTTTGTATATTTTTGTATGTTTTTGTATATTTTTGCATATTTTGCATATATTGCATATTTTTGCATACTTTGCATATTTTGCATATATTTTGCATATTTTTGCATATATTGCATATTTTGCGTGTTTTGCATATTTTTGCATATTTTTGTATGTTTTTGTATATTTTTGTATATTTTTGCATATTTTGCATATATTTTGCATATTTTTGCATATATTGCATATTTTGCGTGCTTTGCATATTTTTGCATATTTTTGTATATTTTTGCATATTTTGCATATTTTTGCATATTTTGCATATTTTTGCATATTTTGCATATTTTTGCATATTTTGCATATTTTTGTATATTTTTGTATATTTTTGTATGTTTTTGTATATTTTTGCATATTTTGCATATTTTCGCATACTTTGCATATTTTGCATATTTTGCATATTTTGTATATTTTTGTATATTTTTGCATATTTTGCATATATTTTGCATATTTTGCACATTTTGCATATTTTTGCATATTTTGCATATGTTTGCATATTTTGTATATTTTTGCATATTTTGCATATATTTTGAATATATTTTGCATATATTGCATATTTTGTATATTTATTTGCATATTTTTGTATATTTTAAATATTTAGAATATTTTTGCCTATATTTTGCATATTTTGTATATTTTTTTTTTTTTTGCAAATATTTATTGCATATCGACCTAGCATACCGTGCATATTTTTTGCATATTTTTGCATATTTTTGCATATTTTGCATATTTTTCGCATATATTTTGCATATTTTTAACATGACCCCAAATATCGATCAATTGGAGCATGAAACGCCTAAATACAAAATTTGAGTCCAATCGGATAAAGCATAAAAAATATGCAAAAATCCGAGGTCTAACCATAATATACCATGTACCAAATAAAAATTTCAGCAATTTTTAATGGAGATTTTTCTAAAATAGAAAAAAAAAATTGGATCTATATTGGAGACTTGTAGAAAATGTTTATAAAATCCTCAAAATATTGCAATTTAGAGGGCATAGTTATATGAGGCTATCAGCAACGTATACAATATTTTATTTTATTTAAATATTGAACCAGAAGATTTTACCCACTGCTGGTTCAATATTTTGCATTGCAGAAAAAAGGCTAAACGTAAAGCAAGACCAATCTTGATTGCATCGTGTAGGAAATACCGAACATTTGGAGATATCATTGTATGAGGTGCTATGCCTAACATCACACTAAATATTAAAAATACCGAAAATCGATAGATATCATTATATGAGAACTAGACTCAAATGCGGGCCGATATAGTATATTGTCGAACCTGACGTTCTAGTTTTTTACCTCGTTATTTGCCGAAGGTAGAATGATAACAATAGATGTCTAAATCGGCAAAATCGTCTTACAATTCCATAATTTCGAGTACAGAACATCCAACTACTATTGTGGGACACACTGAAAACACGAAACAAATCACCCCTAAAAGGAGGGGAATATTACTAATTTTTGGAAGGGAAATTTGTTACCATATACGACTAGAAAATACCAAATTACAGTGATTTCGGTTGAAAAGTCAGCTCAAAATCCCCAAAATACCGAGAATTGGGGGAACCTTTATATGGGGGCTATCCGGGAAATTTAACTTATATTCATATTTTTTAGGAGAGATTTGGCACATAATAAGAACTAAAAACATTAAATTATAGCGAATTCGATTCAATAAAACGATAGAAACCCCCAAAATACTGAAAATTGGGGGATACCGTAAAATATGGGCTACTAGAAAAAGTGAACCAGTATTTACAATTTATAGTAAAAAAATGGTACCCAATAAGAACCCAATGTGACAAATTTCAGCGAATTCGGTTGAAAATGAGCTCAAGATCTCTAAATGCTGAAAATTGGGTGCTAGCCATGTATGGGAGCTATGCCATAATGTAGCCGATATATTCCATTTTCGAACTTGACCTGCCTGCAGACACATGACAACTCTATGCTAAATTTCGGCGATCTATCTCAATTCGTTTAGAGGCTAGAGTGATTACAACAGACAGACTGACCTGTTTAAATCGTCATCGAATTTTACGCTGATCAAGAATTTATACTTTATACACGTCCGAATCCAAAATCACGATCACGTCCGAATCCAAAAAATCCAACGGCATTTAAAAGAGTACATGCCTGGCTCTAGTTAGGATTATTAACATCGCACAAAAATGCCGGACATATGAAATTATATTTTTGGAAAACTCCCTATTTTTGCTGACACAATAAATCGGCTATATATTTAAGAGATGCTGAGATTTTGAAATTTTAAAGGGACACTTTTGATTTTTTTTTCATTTTTTCAATTTTGATTTTATTTCTATTCTTCCTTGTTATGTCTTAGCTCGTTATTTCTTATTTACTTACATGTTCATGTTTCGCGTCATTAGAACAATCATATACAATGTTAAAAATTCGTTTGGGCTTGTTGTTCGTATAAACAAACGTTTGATATTTTTTTATTTAGCATTTATATCGAAATAATTTGAAAATACATATGCGAATTTCGTAAAACCAAATACGAGGTTGGTATGAGTGTCTGAAATAAGAATTAATGCACAACTAGTCAAAATCATGTAGTGTAAATACGGCGGATGTTAGCAGTCAATTAAACGGTTGAAAATACAACAACCACCAAACCAAGTAAAGAGGGAGGCGGAGAACGATACCAAAACAAAAAAAGCCGAACAATTATTGGTAAAGTAGGAAAATAGTTGTAATATTAATGAAAGTGGCTTCCTTATAACTATAATCAACATCTAAGTTTAGTGTAAATTTGATTAAACGGTATCCCGGTATGCAAGGCCAGGGAGACAAGTGAACCGACAACTTCGAAATCAAATGTTCGATGCTCAAAATTTGGATTAAATTGAATACAATGTTGGCCCTTTGCAGCAGGGTGAACGAATGAGAGAACTGATTTTCACATTTTATTATTAGAGTGATTACGGATACTCAATAAGATTCATATATAGTGTTAATTCGTTGTGGATGCGTACTTGAAGGAGTTCCCTCTTCAGTACAAATGAAATCGGATATTTTGTCCACATGATATTATACATATAGTTTTCATCAGCATTTTGTAAGAGAGGTAAAAGGAGTGGACCGATATTCCACATTAGTAATTATAATCGAAATCATGTTATCATTGAAAACATTTAGACGAACTTCTTTTTAATATAAGAGTTATTACATTATAAGTAAAATAAATAAATAATAATTCAGCAAATAAATGATATACTAATTTCTACGATAAAAATTCCTTAACGTCTTAAAAAAACTCACTTTTCGTAACATCTCCAAACTAATCACAAATACCATACGAATTTAGATCTGAAATGGAGAAGAAAAAAATAATTAGTAAAAACATTGATCTTCTAAACATGATTATTAGAAGTATCCTTTTGCGCCAGAACCGAAACCATATTTAAAATTGTCATCAGTTCATTTCTGCGGTCTGCACTTTACAATTCATGATGGGCAGATGGTCTAATATTTCGTGGCCTTGCAAACTCTGTGCCACACAATCATAAAATAAACCCTACAACATTGGGGTGTAGAATTAGAATTACTTTGAAAGTATTTAGTCGACAATTTTAATTAAACCATTATTATATTATAGTTATAAGCCGGATAGCAGACTTTATATACCCTCTCATCATATGGTGGTAAATTTTAAAATCACCTTAACCCAAATATGAGAAAAATCATAACTCTCACAAATTTGACCTTCATATGTAGGTTACGCTTTCGCATGTGAAATGCTATCCAGACAAGTATGTCAATTATTAATTCAGTATATTCAGTATATTTTTCCTATTGAATCGACAGAAAAACTTTTCGAAAAAAAGGTTTCATTTCAATTGCATACATATGTATGTACGTAAACACAGATTGCATTCAATTGAAAAACTTTTTACATTAAACTGACACAGAACCACACAACTGTTGTCCATTATTACTGGATTTTCAGTTCATATATATATATATATAAACATCTCTACAAGTAATCACGTAAATCAACACATACATATGATATCAATTGTTATTTAGTTTCTATTCATACCCAATTCAATTAAATACTATATCTTCTATTCTATTTCGTTCGATATTCGAATTCTGTGGGCGTTTTTAGAGTGAGTGAAATGTTGTCAGAGAACGAACTGCCGGCGAACTAAATCACTATGTACAGCGAACGTCAAAGTTTATTGACTACAACAAAAGGTAATTGTATTGCTAAAAAGCTGACACACAATACTCTCACACACGTTAGCATTCGTTTGTATTGTATTTATCGTCACAGATATGTTAAATTCAACAGATATTGGATAAATAAATTTTGATTAGAATGTTAGTAAAATGATAAGAAAGTCATTGGAATATGAAAATCGAGATTTTTCCCGAAACCATTTTTTGTTGTATTTTTTATTAAAGACACAAAAAAATGTGAATAAAACACTATTTCTGATACCGATCATACTAATCTCCTAAAATAGAATGGCACACTTATGCCATTTGTGAGCAAATTTAAATTCATTGAAAACGCCGACAACGATAAGCGTTATCATTTAATTTATCGCAACGATAAAAATAAATAGGATTGAAGAAAATAAATAAAACTTACATTTTATCATAAAGGATGTAACGTTTACATGAAGATGATGATGCAGAAATAAGAGAGGATTTAGAAATAGTTACATTCGGAAACACCGACTAACACTTCTTTCTTTGCTTTCAATTATATTGACTTAAGTTTCGGGGTAGGTCCCATAGAGCAGTTTCTCACATTTTAGAGGTTTTCAAACAAATTGGCTATATCGCATTTTAGGTTTTCATTCGGTGTGTAGTATTTCTACCACATAAACTTGATTCACGATTTTTGAATGCCCCTCAAATGATGAAGGATATAAAAAGTTCTGGCTAGCCGGACGTAACGACGATTTTACTTCTAATAAGAGTAATTTAGTATTACTCGGCCATAATATTATAGAACATTTCTAGCAGAAAATATTTAGAATGAACCGGATGTAGAAGCCATTTCGGCTGATAGACTCAATGGATTGACAGGCGGAAAGAACAATAGGGCGATTATTATTGAGATCGACAGTGTTTCGATAGAATTGGGTTATGTTGGAACTTTCTTCAATGTCGTTCGTGAACGACCTAGTTCAATTGACCGAGTCAGTCCACTGAACGAGTGAGCGACATAGTTCCGTTTTAAATATTGTCGTTCACTGAACGATTTTGTTTACCAAACGCAGTCGGTCTCTGAACGACTTTGCTCAATGAACGCCGTCGGTCACTGAACGACATTGTATTTTCTTCTACACCTTCAGTGTTGTTCACAGGTGATCGGCGTTAAATATGAAAAATTTTTATATAAAATCTGTTAAATTGAATGAAGGTACGTGTAATATATTGTTGTCCCATTTCATGGAATGCGGTGCTTAAATTATCAAATGCTGCAGTAGTGTTTTACGCGTAGCTGGAAGGTCAGTAAAAAATGTGAAGCGACATTTAAAAGCAAAGCACCCACATAGACAACCCTGGAGCTGGAAACCACGGAAAAGAGACAAAGGTGTCCGGAGCAACAACTGCAGCGCAAACAAGTATGCCATCGACCTCCACACATTAAAAAGTGGAGAAAATAAATAGAAAAGTCCGAATGATTGTGAAAGGTCATCATTCTTTACAGTTGGTTGAACTGCAGACCTTAATTGGAATGCGCTGTCATACCAATTAAACTGAGTAACCATTTGAAAGATATAAGCAACTGAACGACCTAGTTCGCTTTTAAAAAATTATGTAGTTCGTTCGATCACTGAACTGAACGAGATTGACCAAGACTATACGTTGGAACGTTTGCGTATAAATTCCAGTCTTTTGGCTTTGATAAGAACACCTGTAGAATGGTCGCTAATTCCTTAGAGTTCGTGTTTTTAGACTGAGAGTGGATGGTCGGCTCTCTAGCCAACGCCCAATTTAGGGTCCGATTTGACCGGTCCGATGTTGTACAATATTTTTTCGTGTGACATTCCGGTACATCCCCTGTGGTCTTCTCTTGACCTATGCCAATGACGTCCTATTAGCATTTTCTGGTCTACTTGCTAGGGCGGTTAATAGGAGCATTAACGAGTACATTGATGCACTCCATCGTTACTTCGTTAGATGCCATCTTAAGTTGAATGTAGGGAAATGTAGCGCTGAGGTCTTTCTTGGTAGGCCAGGCGCTGTTTATCCTAATTTTAGAAGGTTTCAACCTGTTCTAATGGTTGTTTCGGAGCAGGTTTCGGCCTCTGAAGTGCTTAGGGGCAGTATTTTTCCTAATAGGGCGAAAGGTATTTTTTCAGATATGGTAGGGTCTTGCGGATGAGAGGTGGCCTTTCCCAGGATGTTTGGCTCTTAATCTACCGGTAGGTGGTCAGCCATATCATTGTCTAAGTTTTTCCTTTCAGGAATGGCATTTCGTCACAGCACATGGAAAATTTAAATAAAAAATCGCTGCTCTTGTCTGAGGTTGCGCCCTATTCTGTAGGAGGACGATTACTGTAGGTCTCACTCTTGTTGGACGATCTATTAAAAGGCACATATTGATAGGATTGATGTTTTCATGACTAAGTGTGGTCTCCCATTCTGGGATAGGAGAGAATAGCATCGTTCAGGGCTTAATACGCTATGTGGAGGATGCGGAACAATTTTTTACCATTGTTATCCTCCTTCTGCTTCGATTCCTTGTTAAATTCGGGTCATTGGAATTTTCCAACCAATAACATGTACTCAAATTTGTTGCATTGTGCAATATATAACTCAAGAGCACCTATAGTCCACCCCGTCTGTATTTTCCTCTTTTTATAAACAGACCAAACACTTGAAAATTGAAGTCTACAGTCTACGCAACTCACGTAACTCAAACACGTTAGTTTGCACCCAATTTTTCCTTTAATAGATTTTGATCTTATACAAATGTGTCTCCTCCGTAAGCAAGCCTAGGTTCCAATGTAGCGCACATGCATTTGACTTTGGCAACGATGACTTGTCTGACTGGCATAAATAATTTTTTTTTAGAAATTAATTTGCATACATTAAACGCTTAAATGCTTCTGCCAGCTATATTCGCTATACATGAAACACGATATGCAATGATGATCAAGCCACGAAAGTGCACTCTCGTCCAAATGTTCGAAGACATGCATACACATGCATATTACTTGTGGGTATGTAAAATGTAATAAAATTAATGTAAAAATGTATGAACAAATTGCTACACATTGCTACAAATGTATGTACTCGTATGTATGCCAGTCTATTATGAATGTCGAACTGATTTTCTATTTCATATGTATGTGTGTGTGAGTTGATTGATATATCGTAAGTCATCGACACGTGACTGACTCCCCTTTGGAACATGTAACATTGCGTTTTTTCATTATTTGCAACATCTTCAATGGACCGTAGCCAATGGCAACAAAACTGGGATGTACTTCAGACCAAACGATAGATGTTGTGTCGATGATGATTTAACAGTCTGGACTGACTGACTGACATGATTGTCAGCATCATCAAAATTAAATGAATTGATGCTAATGAAGGTTGCTACCGTCGTTGAAGACGCACATCTCTGACATCAATTGTCGTTGTGCATTGGATGCTGCAATGATGGAATTGTGTAAGTATGTACATTAGGGTTATGACTTTTTTACAAACTCGTACATCATATTTCGATGAGTTTTAAAACTAAAATTAGGAAAAATCTTAATGTTTACGTAATTCCATAAACACCCTTACGCTTAAAATCACTTAAAAATAATTTATGAGAATTTACTGCAACACCGCTGTAAATAAAAAAATCGATTTTGCAGAAAACGCGTTTTAATTTTTTAATTTACTCACACCTTATAAGGAACGGAACAACTTCTTCTAAGAGCTTCTAATAGTGTGTAAGAGATTTTTAAAGAAACTTTTTATACCATCCACCATGAGGATGACATTCAAAATATGTAAAATTAATGGGGGCTCCTAGAGAAAACACATGTTAGGACCTTCAATATACCGAAAAAGACGTAAAAAAAGGAGATTACCAAATAGGGGGATAGCGTTTTATGGGGCTATACAGGAAGATGAATACTTTCAGCTCTCCTATAGGATGAAGAATATCTGCAGGTCTTTCACAGGGAGAAAAATACTTGCAGCTCTCCCATAAGAAGAAGAATTCCTGAAGGTCTTCCACAGGAAGAAAAATACTTGCAGCTCTCCTGTAAGAAGAAGAATACCTGCATCTCTTCCACAGGAAGAATATTACCTGCAACTCTTCCTTAGGGGAAAGAATGCCTCCAGCTCTCCTAAAAGAAAAATACCTGCAGCTCTTCCAGAGGAAGGAAAATACCTCCAGCTATAGAGTAGTGACGTCATGGGAGAAACACTCAAACTTGGTTCAATATTAATAATTTTAAGCACAAGGATGTGCTATACAATGTAAACCCAAAATACAAAATTACAGCCAATTTGATTGAAAAACGTGTCCAAAATGACAAAATTACCGAATATTGGGGCGCCGTTATATGGTGGCTACCCTGAAACGTGTGTCAATATTAATAATTTTTGGTACGTAGATGTGCTATACAATGAGAGCCCTAAATATTAGGTTTTATAGGCCAGGAGCTAAAAATCGACCATAAAACAGTTTTAAGGGGACCCCCCCCCATTCTCGGGGTCAAAATTTTTGTTGACTTAATTCCAATCTACACTAATTCAAGAATGTCCCTGCAAAATTTCAAGTTAAAATCTCAAGAACTATTGAAGATATAGCCGATTTATTGTGTCAGTATCAAGTGACGGCTGAAGGGCTTCTCAAACTTTAAACGCGTTTTTCTCTAAACATTTTTTTGCGAATGGCGGGCACGATAACTCAAAAACTAATAACCCAATCGATTTCAAATCGGTGAAGATCTTCCCTATTTTTTAACTTGGTTTTTGGTCAAAAATCGGCGATTTTCCAAAAATATTTTTTAAAAGGTCCGCCATTTTGTTAATTTTAGAGCGAGGTCAATAATCCTAGTTCATACGAGAGCCAGACATGTACTCTTTCAAACACCGTTGGAATTTTCGGATTCCGATGTTCCAGTGAGGAGTTATCATGCCCGCCATCAAAAGTAAGGACTTTTCTTTGATCACAAAAAACAACAACAAAACAACAACAAACAATTTTTGTAAATTATTTTTCTTCCTTTTTAAATCTTCAAATATATATGTGCAAAGTTACAAACCTTAACAAGCATTGGTATTCATTTACCAGCCCATTTAAAATCTTAAAAATAAAAAATCGAGAATGGGGGGGGGTTCCCTTAAACCATTTACACTGGATTCAAAAAGAAGCCCACACCAATTAACAGAAAAAATAGGATCTATCAAATTTCCATCTTCGAAGCTTTAGCCAAACGGAATGAGATATACATAATAAAACTCCTTGTACATTAAAGGTCGTTTACATTTAACCGGATTTGGTTAACCCAGTGGGTTTAAACTTTCAATTCCTTTGAATATATGCCAAATAAATCCGCATAAAGTAGGTTAACCCGGTAAAAAGTTCTAATGTAAATGCCGTATTAGAACTTTTTACCGGGTTAACCTACTTTATGAGGATTTATTTGACATATATGCAAAGGAAATGACACTTGAAACCCACTGGGTTAACGAAATCTGGTTAAATGTAAACGTACTATAATACATAATTTTCTTTCGTTGCAAAATTTTTTTAATGATAAAAAATTGGTATCTAGGTAGGATTGTGAAAATCAAATCATACAACAAACGGTAAATATTTGGCCCGAATCGGACATTCCGAAGCATGTTAAATAAAGTCCTATAGTTCATACAAAAATAATGGATATTTTCCCTAACCTAATACCAAATTAAACCAATTCTGTTGAAACACATGCCGAACATCGCCTTAATACCTGTAACTTAGGTCAATATTATTAGTTTTTGGTACGGACATGTGCTATACAATGAGAACCCAAAAAAAAAAAAAAAAACTAAATTACAGCCAAAAATCCTAGGATTACTAGCAATGTCTGTGCAAAATTTCAGTACTCTCTCATAAATACTGCGATCTTTAACTCGATTTAAACCTCTATTTACACAAACGGACAGACATACGGACACGTATAAATCAACACAGAATTTTATTCTGTGGGCTTTGCGAGGTATTGCAACCGGAATGACAAATTGGAGATACATTATACAATATGGTGGAGGATACATATATATAATCAAAAAATTACTTAATTAATAGAGCAAACAAACAAAAATTTCTTGACCTTAGATATCACTAAGGAAAACATAAATATTTAAATATTTGCAAAATATTTCGCCAGTATACCATCCTTATTCTAAAATTCTTTACATTTTCGCTGAGTTCTACATAAAATATAAAAAAAACGATTTAACCACAAAAGACATCTATACCTTCATATCACTATGGATATCCTATTGTCTTTCTAAATACAACGATAAACTACTAGAATAATGGGATGAGCATATTTACATATATTAAATAGACACTAAAATATTATAAATAAATTCTGTGTTGCTAATTCCTGTTTTTATTGCTGTAGAACTCACACAATCGCATGCAAATGTTTCAGCAAGTCAGTATTTAATGTGGTCCATTTTATATTTTCAATGTTGGCTTATTTTCTATGAATTCAAAATTAGTATGTAGACACATTGTAGTTGTTTCAAACGCTTCAAAAAACATAACTTTGAACTTTGTTTTTTTTTTCAATGACATTCATTTTGCGACCCATCCATTAACGGCTCGCGTGTTTCGAGCGAGACTTCCGCTACTAATTTGTCTTCATTTTCGTTATGCTTTATTGAAAATAATAGTATATTAATAAATTTGAATAGAGAGGAAGTGATTACAAATCGCCAAACATATCTATTGATAGGAAAATATAACGGAGAATACAAAAAAAAAAATTGAAACCGATATTCTAACATTTTGAATTATTATCATTATGAAAATATTATTTAAATCACAAATACGCTGCTGTTGAAGCTCCATAATTATTACATTTAACAATATTTATTAATGAAGAACTAATTATTCGAGAAAAAAATCGATTAAAATAATACAAATAGACCAAAGGCAAAATTCTAGCAGGATAAGCGACAAAAGTGCCCATGTAAATTTTACTTTAATAGTGTTTAATTTATTTTAAGGCAGAACAAGTAAAATCGTCTTTAAGAGACCGATAGGATTTATCCTAGTTCAAACGATAGCTATACACTCACAGAGAAACGTCCCAAAATTTGGAATCGATCGGATAATTAGTTTTTGAGTTATCATACCCGCCATTCGCAAAAACGCAGTTTGGAGAAAAATGAGTTTAAAGTTTGAGAAGCCCTTTTGTCGTCACTTGATGCTAGCACAATAATTCGGCTATATCTTCAAGAGTTGTTGAGATTTTCACTTGAAATTTCATAGGGACATTCTTGAATTAATGTAGATTCGAATTAAAATACAAAATTAAGTTCGGCCTGGCCGAAATTCTCAAATTCTCCAACTTGAGTTGGACATCCAAAATACCTTAAATCGATGGGGACATTTATTTGGGGTCTATTTGTGGTCCAATAATACCATACTGAAAATGGTCCCCGAAGTTTGAAAAACAAATATGAAAAATCCCGAAAATTCTTGGCTATGAGGGCTATACCCAAACATGGTCATTATAGGTCCGCGTTTCAAAACTTCGTTTTTTGTACGAAGATTTGATAACCAATAAGGATAGAACTAGTTAAAACGTGTAATTCGGAGTTGCCGTCAGATAAATGCCTTCGGCACACGGTTTGCCTAATTATTATCTAGTGTCGGGTCGAGTTTTTTTTATACAGTTTATAATTTTTCATAATTGAGACCGTTTGTGAGGTAGTTACCGGAAATGATAATTTTATATAGACGATAATTGCATAAATATTAAGGTCTGCCATGTTTAGACCACATAGAATTAAATATTCGCCATATAGAATGTATGTATATATTTTTCTTTTCATGCATTTTTTCATTTGCTGTAAGACCGGTATAAATAAAAAAATCGATTTGGAAAAAAAATAATTTTTATGTTTTTGATTGACTCACACCTTAAAAGAGACAGAGGAAATTCTACAGATTCTCCATTAGAGATATTCATTTTGTTTTTTTATACAACATGAATTCTGGGATAGCGAAAAATTCTGCATCATTAACTCAAAAATCACGATTTTTTATTTATATCGGTCTTGCAGCAAATGAGCGATATGTGCGGAGTTAACAGAAGACGTTACCCAATATACTACATATTCGTATTTGATCGCTTACACCATTCGATGTGCAATCGGTTTACAACATTTGGATACACTCGGGCGTTCCATTAGATTCATATTGGATTTACAAAATCTCAAGATTTTGACCACCATTATCCAGGATTGCTTACTTAATTAGGTTTAAATTGGATAGTCAGTCCGTGGATATTAGCTTGATAATGCTTGAAATATGTCAATGTCCCCTTGATAAATGTTTTCCTAATCATTGAAAACAAACATCAAACTTGGTTTTTAATAAATAATTGCAATGTTAAAAATTTAGTAGTAGAAAATGTAGCTCTGATTGTAAAAGTGTGATTTGAAATTTTTTTAGCACAATAGTCGAAAGTTTTTGCAAAATAGTCGAACACTTGGTTTTTCTCGAATATAAAGAAGTTATGTGGTTTTCTTGTTTTCTTTAACAAAAATACGTTTAGCAGTAATTACAATCGGTGATTTTTAATTTTTATTCATTTTTGAAGCCGATAACTATTTTTAAATAAAAATATTCAATGTCGGGTAATGTGGACCACTATAAAAAAGTGGGACCTTTTCATGAGGACGAGTTCGAAACATGGGTGCATTTAATATCTTCTGAAAACTCGATATGCGCGAATTACAGGTGCCTCGGTTGGATAATGAAGCAATGACCTTAAAAATACCGCAAATGGGGCGGTGCCCTTAAATGGGGGCTATTCCAAAACATTAACCCATATATGTTTGCATTCATTGTTACCCAAGAGTGCAATAAATGGAAATTTATCACAACCAATCCATAACCTACCTTTAACTTACTGATCCTCATTACCCACACATACTGGTCCACATTACCCGCAAATTTATTTTTATTCGCATTATTATTAGAGTTTTTGAAATATAATGCAATAACATTATATATATATATATATAATATTTGACCTGGAATATATTTGGCCAACAAATCTACTATATTGTCAAAACAATTTGTTTTTATTTTCCCCCGTTGTTACGCCCACAGTATCAAAAAAAGAAAATGGTGGTCCACATTACCCGAAGTTACTATAAGTAACTTCGAAGTGTTATTATAGTTTTTATGATATTAAAATAATAAACTAATAGAGACGATCTATTATATTTTCAATTATCTAGATTGATTTTAAATGTTGATAATATATAAGTACTTGTTTGTTTTTTCAATGCCAATGCCAATTCATAAATTTATTGACTAGAGTATTAACCTGCATTAACTCTGGCAAAAAGACATGTTTTACAACCTTCTTATCACTTTGCACTACCTTAATGTAACAAGTAGTGCACTTTTAACAATAGTTCTCATATTTTTATTCATTTATAATAATTGGCAATAACTAAGTAAACAATAAAAGATTTTTCATTTGTTTTTGTATTCCACTTATCAGAACTAGACTCTTCAAACAAAAAAAAAGAAAAACCCACAGCTGTCGTTAACCGATAAAATGCAAACAAGCAGCGAGGGGGAGAAGCGGTAACTCTTCACAACCACATGATTGTACCAATTCCAAAGTGGAAAGAAAATCAACAACAAATTTCAAAAAACAATAAAAGAAAATCAAAGTACTTTTAGATAAGAAATTCTATGAGAACTTTTGTTGCTCCAGTAAAGAATTATTAAAAGTACCCCGACAAACTTATGGCTGTTATTATGGAAAACCGAACAAAAACTGCCATTGTGCCAGAAAAACAAAAGTGACAACTTTTTTATCATTTGCAATATGTGAACTTTGTTCTGTAACATTAAGTACTGTATGTTCATAAACATATAATTATAATTTTACAAATGTGATTGTAATGAAATCAGAAATAGGTTTCTTGATTCTGTTTTTCATCACGTACTGATAGATAAATTAGTTTAAAAAAATATTTCATTTATATTTTATTGATGAAACCCCATTTGGTTAGAAAACGGTGAAAATAGAGATAAAGTTCAGAATAAATTCATAAATCCTATAAATATTTGCCGATTATGCTCAAGGTTGTATCAAATTAATTTTCTACGAAATTACAATTGGTAATACCTCAAAAATCATCGATTTCACATTTCATGCAGAATTATCATTCCTTTTGCATCATCCCAACATTTTCGTCTGAGACCATATAAAGTATATATTAATGATCAAAATCAAATTGTATATTATATATCCTAGACCCACATTTTAGTATACCGATAATCATATCTCGACTAGCTGAGTCAATCTAGCATATGTGTACGTCCGTCAACCTGTCCATTAAAATTTGTAAACACGATACAGGCCACATTTATGGACCAATCGCCACATTTATCGTCCAACACGGCATGTAGGACGAGTTCTGGACAAAGAAGACTTCTATTGTTTTTTTAACGATCTATCAATATTTAGGGGCTGAAATAGAACAAAACCTTTATGTTTGTCTGATTTTCTAGACGCAATTATGACCTGAACATCACGAAATGGAGAAGGGGATCTGCCAAAGGATAGGCATAAATGTTTTAATAACGATTGGTCAATATTTAGCGGGTCAAATGGGCCTGACTTCTGTGTGAAAATGGCAAATTTTGCATTCTATGGCGGTATGTATTTCCTCCTAAACGACGTGGACAGGATATGTTGATAGTATATCCAAGAGGAGTTGTTGGTCTTAAAATCGAAACCCATTATATTGCTGTATGTACTCAGATGTTGGAGTTATACTAAGATAAACAAATATAATGTTGTATATAGCTCCCATTTAAATTCCCGCTGTGTTTATGGCCTTAGCCGAATTTTCCAACAAGAGTGTCTGTAAATTTTCGTTTTCTCAGAGGATAAAAAAGTACTGGAAGACATTTATAATATCCCCCAGGTTTTTAAATACCCACCCCATGATGGAGTTTTGTTTTAATTAGTCCTTGTAGGTTTTGTGATTTAAAAAATCTTCGTTTTTTGCATTGGACAGGATTTCAGCACCCTGCCACGGCAGCAATTAACCTATTAAAAAAACAATGTGGGGTGCCGTTACGCTGAAACTTAAGTCACTGAGAATCCAAACTACTAACTACGGTCAAATTCGTATACCAAAATATGGACCGCTATATCCCATTTTCAATACCAAACATTCTGGAAGTACTAGCAATGCATGTGCAAAACTCTATAATAATTATTGCAATCTCTGTCGTGATTGCATCGGACGCACGTGGTTAAATTGACATAAGTTTTTTTTTTTAAGAAAGCGCTTGATAGTCACTGAAAAACGTATATTTAGAAGATTATCCTCAGGTCAAGATTGGAAATTTGAACGGAACTCGTAAAAGCATTCCAAATATATGCAGAAAACAAATTAATAAATATTTGTTATAATTATTTTCGTAATGTACATGTACCCCGCTTAAAATACAATTAATAATTCTTATAATCATGAGAAAGCTACTATATTTTTTTTCAAAAATGCAAGTATTTCATTAATATCACAATCCTATATCCTACGCTCATTGCTCTCTCTCTGTCTGTCTTTTGACAAAACAAATGTATTACAACTAAAAAACACCACCACGACCACTATGCATTCGTCTGTTCTTTCCCTGTCGTCAAATGAATAGCTAACTACAAAAAAACCAATTTAAAGTTAGCTGGTATAGACTGGCTACAAAGCCACTACTACGCAATGGAATAAAAATGTATGAAAATATCGGCGATCGGCCACCAACGCCGTTCAATTTAAAAGGCGTAAATTTTAATGTACGCCTTGGAAGTGTAATTTTGTAAACAACAAATCCCGCGTTTATTTTGTCGATTGAAAGTCGTTTGTTTGTGAATAAAGTGTTGTGATTTTATCTAAAGTTTTACAGTGAGTTTTTAATTAAATGTAATAAATAATGCGGTTAAATGTAATGTGGTTGTTTGAACACACATTTTTTTTAATATAGAAGAAAAAAACAAACATGAGAAGTGCGAGTAAACGACATTTGAGGCGGCTTTATAAAAGGGAACGAATTTTGTACATCGCAAAACTAACATCCAGGAATGTTGCAGATTCCCAATCAATTAGCCCAAGCGATGACTTACCAAGCACAAGTGAAGGTTATAGTCAGGTTAATAGTGCTGAAAGTGTTCCTTGTGAAGATGTTCCCGAAAAATCATTAAGAGAAAAACTGAAACTGAATGGTATTTTAAACACAAGCCATCCCGAGATTGTTTTGAGGATCTGCTAAAAATTTTGATTGAAGAAAATTTGAATCTGCCCTCCAGTGCAAACGCTTTTATTAAAAAACGAGACAAATTGTGTTTGAGATCGGAGCCTCCGGGATTTTATTGCCATTTTGGTGCCTGTTTTATGAATTCCTTCTACTTCATTGTGCTACCAGAATGTTGTCTTGTCCGAGAACATATGAAAAAAATTTGGAAAATGCGCAAGTCCTCTTTGAACTGTTCATGGAGAACTTCCCAGTGATTTTTAAAGAAGACAGCTTATCATACAATGTACATAATATGTTGGATATAACTGAATGTGCGAAAGTATTTGGCCCAATTCAAATTCTTTCTGTTACCCCTTTGAAAATTATCTCCAAAAACTGAAAAAATATGTAAAAAAACCTTCAAAAATTTTACAGCAAATTCATATTCGCATGCAACATGAACAAATGTTTAGTACAAAAAAAGAAGTAAAAATCAAGAACAAAAACGGGGTCATTGTTGGCGTTGAAACAAATGAATATTTTTTCACCTATTTGCCCTAACAATTTTTGCGCCATCAAACCATTTATACCATATGAAATTACTGCTTTCTCATTAACTACCCCTGTGTCAGTAGTGGGTCGTCGATTTTTAAATATTGAGCTTTTTTCAGGAGCCATTTAATTCAGCTGATGTTTTGGGCACATGTGTAGTATATCAGAATGATCTCTGTGATGAAGAACATTTCAACATTGAAGACATTGAGTTGAAATTTGCTGGATATGCATTTGAAAACAAGTATCTCTTAGTACCACTTTTGCATGGCTGTTCAAACAACCACATTGAAAAATAAAAAACTACGAAAATATTATTAAACTTACAAAAAAAAAAATCAACATTTAAATATCTAGATGTCTCTCCCCCAAATAAATCGAAAAACTCCTGGCCTAAAACCCGTAGCTACATGTAAGTAAACATCACACCAACATGTTTTTGTTAATAAATAATATATTTCATTGCAGATCAGAATAAGACAGAGGAGCCCTGCAAAAATTGTGCCAAATATTTTGAAGAGCAGTTTAAACAAATTAACAGTAAGACAAATAAGCAAAAATAATTTCCTAAAGCCAATATATTTATGTAAAAATGTATGTTTACTCTCTTTTAGATTCAATACAAAATCTTCAAGGTAATTACTTTCAATACCATTCAAATCGATATTAAAAATGTAATTTTTTCACGAGTCCTAGCTTACCACAAATATCTTCATTTTGTTTATATTTTATATGATTATTATTCTCTATTTACAGAAACCATTGTTAAACAAAATGAAGAGATTATGAAAGCCCTTTCTGAACACAAAGTGTTATCAGAAAGAATTTTATATCAGTAGGTAACTCAAAATAATTTGGCCTCTGCATTCCCGTGGAAAATAAAAAAATATATATATATATATATATATATATGATTTAAATCTAAAATCATGTACACATTTTCATACATATTTCTCATTTAAACAGATGCCCTTGGCTCTGAGGATGTAGATGCGGATCTACGCAACGCCCTAGAAATAATCAAGAAGCGTAGCATCCATTCTAAGTGCATCCAAAACAAAATAGGTAAAACTAATAAATAATTTAATATTTTTAACAATTTTTTATTTAAAATACAAATGTGCAAACTATTTTTTTCCATTCCTAAGATTTTTAAAACCAAAAACTAATATTAATTTTATTTTTATTATTAAACCGCAAATGTTCAAAATATTTATAAAAATCTTTATGATAAATGATGTGATCCTTGTTATGCTTTTTTATAATAATAAATTTTTGTTTTATAATAATGTAAATTTTTAAACCTCGTTTTATTTCAGCAAGATACAAATAGTGGCTTTTCACCTAACGTGCAAAAAACTAACTTTTCTCCGACTACAATTTGACTTGCAAATAGTTTAAAAAAATTAACTGAAAGCGTATTTAAACAAGTAGATATATAGCTAACTGCAAAGAGTTAACTATAAGTTAACTGCTGGATAACTGACTATAAAGTTAACTGAAAGTAGTGCAAATTCGGACAATTGACTACTTCATAGGACATCACAATGTTAAAATAGTCAGTTGGTTACAGGTAAAAAAGTCGATTTATCAACCACTACTAATTGAAAAAAGTTAGTTGAATGTACGACAGGGTTGTTTTATTTTCGTCCTCCCTCTCTCCGCTCAGTCGGTAGTTGTTAGTTTTGTAACCATTTAATTGACTACTATTTCAGTTGTTAATAACCGCCGACTTTTTCTCGAACTGTACAAACATTAGAATTAATTACCATTTCTAATTGTTTTGATTTTATTATTGTTCTGATCCTTGGACACAGTTTTTAACACCCCACAGTCTTTGGGACACAAAAATTACATGTAATCAAGTCCTTTTTCCATCTGGCGCAGCTATGCATTTTCAAATGTCCTTGTTGTCAATATCAGGTCACTTGAAATATAATACCAGCTCTTATATTGATTTGATTTTTTATTTGTAGGGAGAATTTCCCTAGGCTGTAATGTATCTCCTGCAAAACTTCCTTTTTTTAATATTATTACGAATACAGTCTCGCCGTAAATTCAAAATTTATTTCACTTTGTAATTTGTAACTGTGTGCTGATCGACATATAGCAATTACTGTCCGATTTACACATAGTTTTGACTTCACTCGTATTTTTTCTTGCAATGTCTTTAATTGCTTTATAATCACCTTGTAAGCGATGTGTCGCAATGGAATTAGAACAATTTTAATTGTGATATTTCATGTTCACGATAGCAAACAACCACAGAAACATCTCCAATGAGAATTAAATGCAAATGTACAAAATAACATTATTATATTGGAAAAGTTGTCTGCCAAATAAAGAAAAATGCTAATTTAATCGGAACACCAATAATAAAACCAAATAACGGCACCAATTAAATATTTATTAATGACTTAACTATTTTTGTTGTTGTGATAATTAATCAAATGACAACAAAAAGAACAACAACAACTTAAGTCGTTAAAGTGACAATGACGTTGAAGTCCGTCTGTAGAGCAAAACGATAAAAAAATTACTAATAAACCACGACCGTCCTAACACAACAAAGCCACCCAGTCAATTTGCTAGTTGCACAAAAGTTTTGTCTGACCACCGGTGATTATAAAGCAGTGGAACAGGTTAATCAGCATACACGAGGGATGTTGGCGCGCGGAATAAGAGTCGCGTGATACACTTTGCATTTAATTTAAATACTATCAAGTTTTGTTGAAATGAATTAATAGCATTTGGAATTTTTCTGCAAATATTTTATTTATTATAAGTTAAATATATAGCAAACGATTGAATTGATACTACATATATGATACAGAATCACCAACAACGCCTTATAGGATCTTTTAAAATGACGACATCGCCGAAAAAGAAGCATTTGATGAAAGAGAAAGTTTTGCTTGCCCAACACAATGCAGAGTGTAGCAGGTCTGCAAAAAATGATAACAAAAATCAATAAATTTCTCTTAGGATCCGACGGCCTGTGACTATTACTTATTTTCGGATCGGAACCCAAATTGGAGACTATATGGAACTCAACTAGTTAAAAAGTCGATGTTGCCGATTAATATACACTCTCATCCTATGTATCCTACATTTGGTAGGTATTTTCTACCCTCCACCATAAGGTAGAGTATATATTAAAAATCCGTTTGCAATATATTCTAGATCAGAATAAAAGTCTATGTCTATTTATGCATTTTCGTCTGTCTGTTGAAATCACCATTAAGATCGCAATATTCAACGAGATCTGTGTCAACCTTTTTAAATGAGTTAGTACACTATATTGAGTGCACCTTCGCTGAGAAGATGTATACCTTAGCGGTATGCATTGACATTGAAGGAGCCATGAACAATGTCAGCACTAATCCAATCTTAGATACCTTCCAAGTTGACCGGGCAATCATAGACTGGGTTAACTATATATAGATGGATAAATAGATGGATAAGATGTAGCATACATGACATAACAATCAGAGACAATGTAGGTCAGGGAACACCACAGGGAGGGATTGTCACCGCTCCTGTGGATAACCACCATATATGGACTCTTAAGGATCTTAACCGATGAAGGATTTTAAACAGTCTGCTATGCAGATGACGTTATAATACGTCATAGGGGAAAGACTCCTAACTTATTATGCAGAAAAGCTGAAACGGTGCTAAACATCGCCTATAATTGGGCTAAACAGAGGGGGCTTAAACGTAAACCCGGACAAATCGGAGATATGTCTTTTCACCAGAAAGACAAAAATATGTCGGTATGAAGAGATCATCTTCCAAAACAAATTGATAGCCATATCGAATAAAGTTAAGTATCTGGCAGTAATCCTAGACAAGCAATTTAATTGGAAAGACCACTTACAGCAAAGGGCTGACATGGCCTATAGATGCTAGCCAACCAACTAGCTTGAAGTCACAGACAACGTGATAGCCAACCAACTAGCTTGAAGTGCCACTGCACTAGCCACTAGCCAAATGAAGACAAAACTAAACACATCCTAACGCTAAATAAAAAAGAAATAAGCAAACTGATGGGTATTCTTACGGGACACCTCAGCCTGAAGGCACACAGACCTCGACTGGCTTAAGTGTATGTCTTTCTTTTTGTTGGACATGGGATGGCATTATCCACCCCTCTTTTCAACCTAACCTATAAACTCTTGGAGTCAAACAAACCTATAATACCCTTATAATATAGGTCCACACAAATTTTGGGAATTTTGAACATGCACCACGTAATGGATGAAGTTCAGCCTGGCCGAATATAACGACAGGTTTCTTATCAAATTTGGTCTTCGGAAATTCTATCTTCGTATTCGAAATATATCTGATGTAGTTTGACATACATTTCCGAAGATGTTTTGGACATTTCCGACACATTGTAAAATATTGGCGCGCATTAACATAAATTCTCCACAGACATTATTTTTTTTAGTTTCCTTTTTCTTTTTTGTATGGTTTAATTTTCAGTGCCTTGAACTTTATAGAAATTGATTACAGTCATGTATGCTAATACCAATAATAATAGTATTGAAGTGTGGTGTACTCACGCCAGCTTGCCTATACCCGATACTATTATCAATCTATTTATAACCAAATGAAGCTTGTTCTAACCAATTTAATCTTAATTGTACTGCTTAATCAAAATAGAACATTAGTCGTATAATCATTGCAATAGACCGGAGGTTGTACAGTCGAGTACGCTTATAACGAACACCGGTTATAACGAACTTTCTTTATAGCGAACACATTTCCTGGTCCCCAAGTTTTAAGACATATTTTTATATAAAACTTTACTCTTATAGCGAACTCTCAGGTTCATCAAATGTTCATAGTGAAAAGAGAAGCAGCTAAAGTATTGCCAAAAAGAACACAAAAATTACATATTTTGATACTTAATATATTTTTGTCTGCTAATCCAGACCTTGGATATAACGAACTTCATCTATAACGAACTAATTTGCTTTGTCCCTACTAGTGCGCTATAACCGTACTTTACTGTATTAATTTATTCAATTCGTTTTGACCTTGGGTGAACTATATTTTTTCCTACTAGGAAAGACATTTTTAAGATCACAAACTAAGATTTAGATAGCCTATTGAAATCGCAAAATTTAAATATATTTAGGCCTGATTATATGCCCTTCATATTGCTGCGTAGGGTATAAACAGTTCGCAGTATTTTGCCACTTCAAATACTTCCCTCAGACATTAAGATTATATATATTCAAATAATGAACAAATTTCCACATTTGCTTATTGAGATAGGCTCTTTGATAACATCGTTAACATCAAACTATTTTCAATATACTAAAACATATTTATGTTTAAAATGAAGATAACAAAACTTAATTCGGCCAGACGTCCAAAACCTATATGACCAGGTGGTGAACAAAATAGCTTCCGTTTTTCGTTATTGTCGGTGCATTTTTTTAAAAAAAAGTACTCATGCCTGATAAGACGCTTCAATAACCCCCATGATAAGAAATTAAAATTTTGACAGTGACATTGATACAATGTTTCGTTATTAATTAATTAAATAATAAAACCTTTGGATCGAAGAAAATATGAGTCGTTTATTTTGAATGTGGTTTAAGTCAATTTTTTCTTATATTGAAATATTTTAAGGTTTGGATTTGATTTGTTGCAAAAATATTGTTAAGTGGTATTAATTTTCTTTGTGGCTTTGTATAACGTAATATGTTTCAAAACTTAAAATGGACTTAAACTACTTTCAAAATAAACGACTCGTACATCTGAATTGATTTAATTTAAATGGACATGCCAACTATTTGGAATATAATTTCATAAAATGTTCTTAAAATGTATGATATTGAAAAATGTATATGAAAAAAAAACATAAAATAAAAAAATCACAAACATATGTGTGCTATTGATTTTGGCTACCCATTCTGTGTGAACCGAAAGGAACCGAACAGAAATACATGGCCATTGAACCCGATCCACATACATTGTTGCCTCATATTGATGCGGAATGTATGTCACTGTGTGTTGCTAAGAGCAATATTTATGAACTTTCGTTTTATTGGGGAACTGTCTGTCTACTTTTGATACCATTTAATTTGTTAATGTTTAAATAGTAAGTAAACATAGGATTTCTTTTAATTGTTCTAGTTAAAAACACGATAAATTTAAATGTAGAATATTGCTACGGTTTGGCATGTTTAGACTTTAAATTGTGTTATAGAGTAGAGTAATAGCCTAGACAGACGACAGCCTTAATTTGCATTAACAGCCTTAATTCAAATTAACTTGTACATTATCCTCATTTTTATGTGTTGTTAATGCACAAAATCAAACTGAATTTATACTGATTTAAGCAATTTCAGTATGGCAATGCTGTTGAAAATAAATTGATTGTTGTCAAAATAGTTTACGTTTACGAAAATAAAAATTAAAAATAAAGGCAAAATTCAACATTTCTTCAAATTTGGAGCTGTTTTATCTTCATTATAGCTGTTAGTTTTCCTTCCTGCCATGTAAAAATTTCAAAAAGATGTAATCCTAAAAAATATTGTAAAGAAATGTCAATATTTTCTTCCTACACACAGACAAACAATAGTTTTGAAACAAAAAACTGGTTCATAAATGCAGAAACTCTCGTCTGTCAGGGGTAAATTTTAATTCAAATTAAGAACTTTTTAATGCAAATTAAGGATGTCGTCTGTCTATGGTATAATTGATATATTTTTGCTATACTAAAACTACATATTTTTAAATATTCGTATTTACTGGTTGTTGCCATCTTGTGTATGTTTATATAAATATCTTATGGATACGATCGAATATAATTCAGTAGATAAAGTTGACATTTTTTCGCTTACCTATAAAGACAAAGAAGAAAGGAAAACAATTAGCATTATACTTATATATAATGATAAACAATTTAAATATAAAATTATTGTATGAATGGAAGTATAAAAAATAAATATAAGAAACATATTATTTATTGCGCGTTTTGCTATTTTGGTTTGCGGCGGTTGTGTTGAAAGGCCATACGTTTGTCCGATTGAGACAAATTTTTGCATAGCGTATTGATTTGAGTCTGCAATGGCATGTATTAAGTTTTGTTACAATCGATTATGATTATGATATAGCTCCCATATACATTTTCGTCCAATTTTTTGTAAATAGCGATCCAAATACCCGCAGCCGGTATTTCTGACAGATATATACCCTCAGCCTATGGTTTGCAATCCCTTTGTGGCGGAGGTAACTTAAGAAAAGCACCGACATGTCGCACCGTCAAACTTGAACTATGTTAGGTAATCATACTACGATGTGCAAAGCTTCGATTAAGGGACCCCCCCCCATTCACGGGGTCAAAATTTTTTTTGATTTAATTCGAATTTACACTAATTCAAGAATGTCCCTACAAAATTTCAAGAGAAAATCTCAAGAACTCTTGAAGATATAGCCGATTTATTGTGTCAGTATCAAGTGACGGCTAAAGGGCTTCTCAAACTTTAAACGCGTTTTTCTCTTTTGTGAATGGCGGGCATGATAACTCAATAACTAATGACCCAATCGATTCAAAATTTTTACACGTTTCTCTATGAGTGTATAGCTGCCGTATGAACTAAGATAAAGAAAATCGGTGAAGATCTTCCTTATTTTTTAACTTGGTTTTTGGAAAAAAATCGGCGATTTTCCAAAAGTAGAAGTGTACCAATATTCCCCATCTTCAAACTTGAAATAAGTTTGGACGAAATATTGCGATGTGCAAAGTTTCGATGAAATCCGTTACTCCCTTCGAGTGTTATCGTGCGTATTCGTTTCAGATTTAGATATAGCTCCTATATATATTTTCGTCCGATTTCATGAAATTTTGACTAAATACCCAACGTTTGTTTGATTCAGATGAAATCTTGGAAAGAGTGCACCAAGTTTGCTTAAGTCCACCCGATTAACATAAAATTATGCATAAATTTTAGAATGACATGTGAACGGGTTGATTTAATTTACATTACATGCTTCAAAGATACTATGTATGTTCTATCGACAGGATATTGTACGTAGGGGCATATCTGTATGTACCCAATGTGGTGAAGGGTATTATATAGTCGAACCCGTCGACCATACCAATGTTTAATTCACATGGAAAGGATTTGAAAAAAATTGCTCGACTTCAAATTTCTGGCCTATATCGTACAGCACTAAATTCAGTGTGGAAAAAGTAGTAACATTTGAAAGCTAAAAAACATTGCTAATCATATGAAATGAAATATTTGCTTAAGAGGACCACCCATTTCAAAACATTGATTTTTTTATTTAATTCGAGCCTACAATAATTTAAATATGTGATTTTCCAATGAAAAATCTAAACAACTCTTGAAGATATAGCCGATTTATCATCAAGTGACTGCAAGAGTGATTCTTAAACTTTAAACTCGCTTTTTCGAAGCAGTGTTGGCGGGCAGGATTACTCAAAAAGTACTAATCTAATCACTTCCAAATCAGTTCCACTAAGATAAATCCAATCGGTAAAAATCTTCCTCATTTGTGGTAAAAAAAATAGGAAATTTTCCAAAAAAGTCCCTCATTTTGTTAAGTTTTGTGCGAAATCAATAATCATAGTCCATACGAGCCCAGTCAATTGCTCTTTCTAATGCCGTTGAAATTTTCGGATTCCGATGTATCATGCCCGCAATAAAAAATAAGGACTTTTCTTTAATCACAAACAAAACAAAACTTAGTGAATTATTTTTCTTCTATTTTAAATCTTCAAATATATATTTGCAAAGTTACAGACCTTAACAAGCATTGGTATTCATTTACCAGCCCATTGAAAATCTTAACAGTTCTGTGCTACACAGTAGCTACGTTTATTGTTCGAAGTCGTAAAAATGGTTCTATTGTGATAAAAATGAAAAAATGCAAAGAAAATATTCGAATATCGATTTCTTGACTTTTAACTGTATCTGATATCTTATGAGCGACATTTTTGTAGAATATTTGATTGTCAATAAACCTAGTCCTGTGGCATTTAGTTGGCGGTTCCGATAGAAGGAGGAAATGTCTTACAAAAAACTCATTTGACTGAAGACATGTCATCTGCAAACCTGCAATAGACACAAAGATATAAAGTTTTTTCATGAATTGTAGGATTACCAGCATGGCTAGAGATGGGCAGTGGGTAAATACCCGGTAAATTGGGTAAATACCCGGTAAATTGGGTAAATACCCATTTGTGGGTATTTATTTGGGTATTTACTATATTGAATCGGTAATACAACATCTTGCACCCTATTTCCGGGTTTCTGTTATCAAATCGATTTAGAATGGATAGTTTTACGATACTTTAAAGACGTGGGTAAATACTTGGGTAAATACCCGAGTTTTTACCCAAAAATTGGGTATAAACTCATTAACTGCCGAACCACTTGACATAGGCGGCCAAAACTTTGCACACATGTTTCTAATGTCAAAGCAAATATAGAAATTCAACATGGGGACCCTGGGTCCAAGTTTTGATGTAGTTGTAAAATGTGTCTAATAAACAAAAAATACCTTAAATCGGGAGATATGGTTATATGGGGGCTATATCAAAACTTGGACGCAGGGACCCCATGTTGGATTTCTATATTTGCTTTGTCATTAGAAACATGTGTGCAAAATTTTGGCCGCCTATGTCAAGTGGTTCGGCAGTTAATGAGTTTATACCCAATTTTTGGGTAAATACTCAAAATAGGGGTGCCTTTGTATGGGGGCTACCAGTAAACGTGGACCTACATACATAACATTTTGCATGGATATTTGGTACCCAAAAAGAACACTCTGTGCCAAATTACAGCCAATTTGGCCTTAAAATGTGTCTAATAGGCAAAAAATACCTTAAATCGGGAGATACGGTTATATGGGGGCTATATCAAAACTTGGACCCAGGGTCCCCATGTTGGATTTCTATATTTGCTTTGTCATTAGAAACATGTGTGCAAAATTGTGGCCGCCTATATCAAGTGGTTCGGCAGTTAATGAGTTTATACCCAATTTTTGGGTAAAAACTCGGGTATTTACCCAAGTATTTACCCACGTCTTTAAAGTATCGTAAAACTATCCATTCTAAATCGATTTGATAACAGAAATCCGGAAATAGGGTGTAAGATGTTGTATTACCGAGTCAATATAGTAAATACCCAAATAAATACCCGCAAATGGGTATTTACCCGGTATTTACCCACCCCTTGGGTATTTACCCGGTAAATACCATCTCTAAGCATGGCATTATTAAATAAGGAAGTTTCGTGCAGACGTATGATTTAATTTTTTCATAATTTTACTTTTGACAACATTCCAAATGTGCGCACAACACGTGTTGAGTGCCAAAAATTACAAAATTATTAATATTGTTTAATTTTTTATATAAATATAAGTTGTAACACCTATAAATATATCTTGAGAAAAATTTACATCCACAAATAAAGATATTTACTTTATAGACTTTTATTGACCACAAGTTCCGATTAAAATATATGTATGTCTGTACATAGCATGCACATTTATATGTGGTTTTATAAGGACACATCCTTATAATCA
This sequence comes from Musca vetustissima, assembly GCF_032173495.1. Classification (NCBI taxonomy): domain Eukaryota; kingdom Metazoa; phylum Arthropoda; class Insecta; order Diptera; family Muscidae; genus Musca; species Musca vetustissima. The sequence goes on along the minus strand of NW_026885679.1, from coordinate 518,677 downwards.
CAATCACAAACTACATAAAAGCTTTAGAAAATATACATATTTATTTTGTAAAAAAATGTGTCAATCGACATGCATAAAATTTTTGGAATTTATTTCTCATATTATTTGAAATTGATATGTGGGTTACTAATTAGAAAGTTTTGTCATTATTAATTTCTCAAATGAGACTACCTATGAGAGACTTTAATTATATCATAGGTTACTAGCACCAAATAATTCATGTCATATGCTTATATAGAATATTTTGAATATATATACTAATTACATACAGTGGCAATAATTCCTCACAACCAGAGATGGTCCGTCAGAAGCAGTGACGTAAATGACATACATTTCCGACGTATAATACATACGTCAGAAACCTCGGAAACCCACGCAAAACCATTAGGTTTTTGACAAAATAGCTATTTCCATTAATAAATTTGGAAATTCCGTATGCTTTACTGAAATCCATATCAAATTTCCAATTTTATTCTCCAAAAAGTTTAAAATTTTTTAATAAGTTCTAGTAAGGAATACTCATATTTATGTAAAAATAATGCATATTCCTGAAAATAACTCTATATGGTAATAATATTCAAATAAATGACGTTTACTACATTTATTACATTTTATACAGGTATATGACGTTTTCGACGTTTACACCTTTTTGACAGTCGAAAACCTTAAAATTCGTCATACGGACCATCCCTGCTCACAACAAATGCAAACAGTTTTCTGAAAATTTTTCTCGTTAATAAATTACGACGCCTAAAATGTTTACAAATTCTATTGTTGTTTATTTTAAACACTTTAAACGCCAGTATACGTGCAATTCAACTATTCTATAATGTACGAGTATTTAGTTTTTGTTTTTCCGTTTAAAATGCTATTTCCTTACAATGAATCACTCCGTATTCGCTGTGAGTTTGGTGGCAGCAAAATTGCATTGTTGTCACTTATCCAACATCTTTGCAATCTCTAGAAACAACAATGTAAACGGTCATTGATCCCATCGAATTACATCCCATCGCCATAATGACGATTACAAAATTGTTTATTCAATAGAATTGCAAAAATAATTTTTTTTCTAATAATTGCTCAATTTTAATTGATACAAAAACGACACCTTGTTAAATGAAGTTATTTAATAATTATTAATAACAATTAGTATATAGTTTTGCAATACAAAAACTCACAAACACACATACATATCTATGTATGAAAGTGACGCAAATTATCCACTATAAAGTGGGTAACCTTGAATTTACTCTAAGAGCGCCACATGCTTGGTACGAAACGTTTTGCGGACTGCAACGTCACATAAAAATAGTTGGTCATATTTGTTATTCAATAAATGTAAACACAAATTTGGTCAACTATACTAAAAATTGGTTTCATTTGTGACTTGTGCCATTCGCCGCGGTTATAATGAACGTATCCAAATTGAGATTTTAAGTCATCCATTATAAATTTTACGGTTTTATTGCTCACAAAAAATATGGTAAAACTGGTATTTTTTAAATATATGTTTTGACAGTGATTTACTTAGTTCTTACTAGTTTTACTGCGAAATGTCACCCTTCCAAAAATGATAAATGACATTGTTTGATCGAAATCTATCAGTACAGCCATCTGCCGAAAGTAATGGATTTATTTTTCCCCAGCCTAATATAATGTTAAACATTAGGTTGAGATTTTTTGCTCGTATCAACAATTCTATGATATATTGTATTTGGTATTTTTATCGAAATAATTTGGAAAATACATATGCGAATTTTATAACATAATGCAGAGGCCGTGTCAAAAATAAAGAAACAATGGAAAGCAAACCTAACCATAATCGTGTGAGTTGGGAGACGGCGGCTGTTAGCAAAAGAATGAGTAGTCTAACTAACAACCACCAAGTGAGTGACGAATTGTGGTGGTGTTTTCTCTTTTTTTTTGGTATACATTTGTTTTTGTCAAAGAGACGAAGATAGAGAGTGAGAGAAAGGAAAAAATAAGCGCTAATAGCGGTAAGGTAGATCAAAGTAGGAAAACAATTTTGATATTAATAAAAAGTTTGCATTTTTGAAAAAATAGTGGCTTTTTCATAATTAAAAGAATTTTTAATTTTATGCTAAACGAGTTACATCTACATTATGAAAAAAATAAACTATCAATGAAAATATGAAAATATCCATTAAAATATATTTTCTGTGTACATATTCATCAAAGAAGTATTCACTATTATTAAATTAAAGTGGATATTATTAAGAAAGGATGTATGTCAGTGGGAGGTTGTCCTTGTTACGGCAGGAATTGCAGTAACAAGGACTTGCTCGCTGCAATGATTGCTTTGACCAAGGTTGATTTTTTCCACTTTTCTTACTAATTACTACTAACTCAATGATCTGTGTATAAATAAGAATAGAACGAACAGATTTTAAGGAACCTTTTCCGGAATTTAGGCATCAGATTAACCTCAAGAATAGCTAGAATGACAAGAGAGTTCCTGCGTACATTGCAGATGTTGAGATCTGCTTAGTCTGGGACGAGTGAGATCCAGATCCGCCTGTTTCCCTTATCTCAGTTATACTATTGCTGAAGGTTGATTTCAATTGATCATGGAAATCCTTCACAAAGAAGTACTCGATGTTTGGTGATTAGTTGACTAAATCAAACTACAACGCCTGGCCTTTTGACTGTATTCACGTTTGTTGTATCGTCGACAATCATTTGAAGCGGCCAACGACGTGTATCTTCAGGGGCGTGCGACCCCGTTCACTGAGCGGAGATTCAACCATTGGCATTTTGCCTTTTCTTGATGGCGCTTGAAACTAGATTAGGTTCTTTGCTAAAGGAATACAAATAAAATTAAAAAGTCATAACTATAATTCTATGTCGATTTAACCGTGACGTTTTGTATGGAAAATATTTTTATACAGCCCTCATATAACGGAGTACCCCTTTGGAAATTTTACATTGGAATTTGTTGTAATTTTGCATTTCGGGTTCTGGGTGGATAAAAATATTGTTGCAGAAAATTTTCAGTGTAGGTCCCTATATTGAGAGAGCCGCATTTTCCAACCGAAGTGGATTTTTGAAGCCCAGTTTCCGCCACATTCCTTAAAACAATCGTGGCAGACATTTCTCCACATAAAGGTCACTAACCATATTCGGTATTTTAAGAGGTTTTGTTGCATTTTATCTCCGGATTTCTGGAAAATAAAATATTCTTCCCTGAAATTTGTTTAGCACAATTCCATGTTTAAATAACCGCGCTTAATTTTCGGTATGTTGAAGTTCCTACTTAGTTTTCCATCCTAGATGTTTGTAATTTGGAATTGAATTCTAATAACTTCTTTCAATTAGCAATGACGTAGTCGCTATGCAAGAATCTCAACCGATTTTAATAAATTTAGAATGCACACTACATGATGAGGTGTATAAAGTCCGATGTTCGTACTTCATTTAATTCTATAGACCCAGCAAGATGCTAGATTTCGAAGATTTGTGAATGCAATATTTAGTATGTCTCCCAAAGTACCGATGCCAAAAATTACCTATGTACCGAACGAAGTTTTTTTCAAAAAATATTTTATGCCATGAAATGACAAAAAGAAAAGGTGGTCACTGACCTTAGGATTAACAATTGAGGATCCATTACTTGATATCGGTCATTTGCTGCAAGACCGGCATAAATAAAAAATCGAGATTTTTAATTAATAATGCAACATTGTTCGCTATGTCGGACTTCATGTTGTGTTAACCATTCAGACCACTCTGATTGTTAAACTGTAGAAGAACCTCTGTTCCTTGTCTGGTGTGAGTAGATTGAAAACTTAAACCGCTTTTCCGAAAAAAAAACATTTTTTTTAATTATGTCGGTCTTGCAGCAAATGAGCGATATGGCAATCTAGTAGCGGATTAAAAATTCAAATGTGATACATGACAAGGTATTATCCACATCGGCCCAATTCATAAGGTATAGTTTTAGAAAGTTACAAGAGTAATCGGGATACAGCACCCAAAGCCATTTTACCGATAGTTACGCGGCGTATTCACTGTTCTCTCTGTAAGGATGATCACAGGTCCAAAACAGGTTTAGAAAAAATATTATTTAAAAATCCAACACAATGTTAGATTGGAAAAAATAATTAAAAAATCCACGCCTATGTTAGGATGAGATAAAATATTATTTAAAAATCCAAGCCAGATTTGGAAAAAGTTAGGTTGGGAAAAAATTAATTAAAAAGCCACGCCTATGTTAGGCTGGGAAAAAATAATTAAAATGCCTCGCCTATGTTAAGTGTATTAAAAAATCCACGCCTTTCGCTGTATGGAAAATGGAAAATTGAAATGAGATGATTACGTAGTTGACTATTATCATCCAATCTAACATCTATAGGAAGTGATGCAAATGTGGTATAGGTTGGTAATGTGGTATAGTCACTTTTTTGTAAACTGAAAATTTTAGAATAACTGAAACATGTTTTATGGTTTGCTGTTCTCAAAAAATAAGATAGCAATGATCTGTTTAATTTATTTAACTCACGTTGAGAATCAGTAGCAAAAATTAAAATTTTTCATGAAATTGACTTTTTTCGTTTGAAGTTTAAAAATAATTTTTGTTTTACAGATTTATTTTAATCTTTATTATGAAATCATTAAAATAATCAGTAAGTACTACAAATCAAATAATATGCGCGATTGCACCACATATTTACCAATTTAGGAAAAAACTAGACAATTATTCAGTGAACACAAGTGCAGGTAAGGTGGTATACCTGGAGTCTGTATGAAAAAATGCCAGCACAAGACAAAATTTCATTACTATTTGAAACATTTGTCCTCTACGAGCGCCTACCATGCATCATAAGGGTGAAAAACAAAGGTTATGGAATTTTAACTACTTCTCCGTACAAAAATTAAATATTGCCATGTGTAGACATTATTATATAATAAAAATTAAAGTTCCACTTCACGTATCCGTTAAAAATCTTAACATACATAAATCTCGAGTTAATTCACATTCATTAAAAACAATGAATTATATAAGATATCAATTGCAAGTGAAAATTATACTATACCACATTACCTACACTTTTTTTAAAATCACTTTTAATGGAATTTCAAATATTTTCTCAAATATCTCTTAAATTGTTAGAATAATATTATTTTCAAATTGATACATGGAAAGACAACACATGTTGCTTGTTATGTGTAAAATTTCAGTTTAATTGGATAAAAAATAAAAATTTGGCGATCTAAAAACAAATGGGTATAACACATGTGCATCACCTCCTATACTTTCACATTACACCATCATTCTTGATCAGCTTAAACTTATAATTAGATTAAGCCATAGCCTTCTTCCGTTTCAGGTTTTCATTACTGTGGAGGTCTACACATGCGTTATTACATGTGTTTTTATTTGAATCCAATTTTAATATTGTCTAGAAAATGCCTTTAGATGCATTTTCTAGCGATGAAGCGATGAATGCCAATCATAGTCCCTTTAATAGATTACGAATAAAAGTATCGTTTTATTTGACCTCGACTTGGGTCATACACAAAGCCCTACAAATTTACACCCTCACCTTGGTATCTGTTTTATTTATAAGTACCAATAATGGTCTAAGTTATCAAATGATTTCATCTATATATTATATCCTTCATACCTCCTCTACTACTTTAATTATCTTCCATTGAATAGTTTTTCTCAGTGTACCAGTTACATATTTATATTTTCTCAAGAGTACAAGAGTAGATAACAGACATCTCATTCAATGCATTTTCATATCTAGGCACTGCACAAGTAGGTACTGACTATCTGACAGAGTGACTGTCTGTGTACTTTTTTCGTTTAGATAAATGCCATTGTTGTTGCTGTGCCTGACAGCGTCGTAATTTTCAGATACAAAGAATAGCAAAAAGAACTGATGAATTAAACGTGATTGTCAAAGAATGATAAGTTGTGCCATAGAAGGAATAGATGGAAAACAAACGATGAAAACAGGAAAACACCAACCAACGACAATAAGATGAAAAAACTTAGAACGATAGAAAAAGATTATTTTAATCTTTCATACATACATATGAGTACGACGAGTATACTTGCTGCTTGTTACCTGCTATAGGTCTCTTGCTATTGTCACCTAAACAAAGGCTGAAGGCTTACAACAGGCATTTGCAGTACAGATGCAACAGAAATTGATTGCAAGTGAACAATTTGAAATTACAGTGGCTCTTAATGGGGAAAGATGTTTTTTTTTTTTTTGTTTGTTAATCCAGATTAATTTTCATTGAAAACACAGGTTGGTCTGTTTTGTCAAATTTCAATTTAAGGAATAGAACACAGTGGAATCAAATAACATTAATTTAGAATAATCCTTTATTTGGAGGATTTCACGTTTTTCAACCGTATTGGCTGTAATTATAGAATTTTGGTTTACTTTGGGTGGCAAATCTTTCTTACGAAAAATGTCGTGTCATTGCTGATTGGGTTCTTCAAATGCACGGAAATGATCCGCAATTCCATCGGCAAATAATCTGGACTGATAAGGCCCATACCAAAAGTGAGTGTGATTGGTGCGGTTTATGGTCCGATGGGGTCATTGGACCTAATTTTTAGGGTTAAACATTTACGGAGAATGATTTACGCTTTCAAAGGATGATTAATGTATTTTTTATTGTTTACGGTCGGAGATGAATCGTATATACATTGTCCTTAAAAATACGACGATACGCGGCACACAATCAACAAACCCATTACTCTTTTTCGGAAAAGATTTCCAAATTGTGTTATCTCTCAAAGCCGGACTTAACGACGGTCTGAATTTAGAATACTTCCCTAGGGCTTGGAAGGGGGCTTTGTTATTTCCCATACTGAACCGGGGTTCCAATCCCATTTAGTGTGGTACCTATAGGCCTATTTACTTCCCTCGCCTTTGGGGAAATTATTTGAATTCTTTATTTTAGCCAGGATAGGAAAACTATGCTTGACTGCAAGCTCGGTTTTATGCCGGTTTTGAACAGATAGGAACTATAACTGTGTCGTTAGATATTGCGAAGGCTTTTTATTCAATCTGGCATGATGGAATTTTATGTAAATTGCAGTCGTTTGACTTTGACAGTAAAACATATGGCTAATTTCCTTAGAGGACGTGTTTTTAGGCTGAGGCTGGGTGATCGGCTCTCTAGCCAACGCCCGATTTTCGCTGGTATTTCTTAGGATACTTTGATCGGTCCGATGTTGTAAAATATTTTTTCATGCGACATTTAGGCATTCTCCCCCTGGTGGTCTTCCCTTGGCCTATGCCGACGATGCCCTTCTGGCATTTTCTGGTCCACTTGGTTGGAGTCCATCAACTTGGCCAAGCGAGGTTAATAATCTTAAGCCTTTAATGTTCGCTAAACGAATTAGAGTCGGAGAGTCCAGACTCGGATTGTAGCGATTTTATTGAAATTAAATTGAGCTTAGGTACTACTTATGAGAAGGGAGATTCGAATCTAGTATTGGTTGTATAAAAATGTAGTAATATCAGTGTTGTAGTTTTTGGTACTATTTACAGATTATTTACATAAGTAACCGTTACTTTCAAATATTTAAATAAGAGTTGCATTTTAGGATTTAAATGATTAATAAAACGTATGTGTTTATACCATAGTAAATAACATTTCAATGAAAATAGAGTTGATCCGCTTAAAAATTATTATATTGAAAAACACTGTCTAATTTCCATTAAAATATAACCAAACACACAACCGGCAACAACTTATCGCAACACTCAAATGCTTTAAATCGTAGTAATGTTTTAAACCAGAAATACAACGCCTATTTGTAATATTGTCTATTCAGGTAAACAAATATACCTGACATTAAATAGCGACTACAATTGAATTTCCCGCCATAATTCTAAAGCCATATGGATTTTTGTTCTCTAATCTCATTCGAATATATTTTCTTTTATGTGTTTTTCTTCACAAAAACCTATTGTATTTGTACAATAATAAAAAACTTAGGGTGGATTATTTGGCGGTTCAGTATCACTGTTTGTTTGTTGTATTAACAGTCTTTCAAAAATCGATTCGATTATTTATAACAACAATAAAAATAATCCAGCAACAACGACTAATTTGCGAATTGAAAAAAAAATGAATTAATCGCCGCCCTATAATAATTGACCGCAACCATAAAAAAGACGAAAATTAGAATTATAACAAGACGCTCCACTCTCATATACTTTGAGAGAGGAAGAAACGAAAAAGTGAATATTATTTTTTTTAACCACAACAAAGGAAAAAATTAATTTCTCTACTAGTTTGCATAATTTCGTCTCGTACATATGTATGAATATTTGCATGTGTGTCGTCTTTCTTTCTCCTTTGCTTTTAATTTAATTAAACCGATGATCGCGTAGCATTAAACTATGAAATAATCGCAAGTGTCGCGAGTCTATTGAAACACAGTGTGCATCGAATAAGTGGCACAACCACATAATACGTAGTTGTATGTAAATATTTTTAAAACAGTGTGAAATCGAATTCGCAATGATGTTTATATGGGCGCTGCAGAAGAAACATGAATTTATGTGGAAGATATTCGATGAGATGTTGTTTATCCACCAATGCCCCGGAATGCATAATTACAGCTATTATTTAATGCAATCTTAAACTATTCTAATTTTAGGATAAACATCCAGTTCCGAAGAAAGGTTCGGAGCCTGTTTCGAACTTGGGTAAGCTGTAATACTTAGAGGTAGTTTTTGAGGAAAGGTTCGATTTTATCCGCCATGTAGACTTCATCCTTTTCGAATATGGTAGGGTCTTGGGAAGATTGATAGGATTGATGTTTTAATGGTTAGCTGCGTGCTCGTAAGCGCATGCCGCCCGTAGCCCTCGCCAGATTAAAATGAGCTGGGCTTGCTCTACGGAGCGGAGGGTATTCTGTTTAACCACAGAAGATTTTACTCTTCGGGCTGGAACAATTTGGTTTAACCAATAATAGATGTATGACTTGAATCAATAAAATGGCCGTAGGTTAAAAGGCCAGTATATTAAAGGTCTAGCCCGAATTTTCCGAGTAGGCTAAATATATGTATGTTTGCAAACAACAAAAATCCCAAACTATGTTGTTATCATGGTGGAAAAGCGATCATTTGTGTTTTACAAGTATTCAAAATATTGACTCTTTTGTGGGGGAGGTACTAGAAGTGGATCGATCTAGGCTAGGTAAAAATATTACGATATGCAAAGTTTGGATGAAATTTGGATATTTCGTTTTTAAAAATGTTGACACTCGGTGGGTGAGTTAATAGAAGTATTGAACCGATTGTTTTCTGACTTTTTGCTCATCGATATATTTTTTCTAACTTATATCAATTTCAATGATAAATCCTTTCGGGCCATGCTCATTTATACCTCCCTACAAAGGGACAATATATTCATTTAGAAGGAATGAACATTTGTTGTCAGGCTCTATCCAGCGCCTTGATTTTTGACATTATACCATTGTCATATGTATGGATGGTTGACAATATGATAAAGAAATATGTGTCTGGAACGATAATGTATATATGGGCACTTCCGCAGTCACTTACACGACTTTCAGAGGCAAAATCAAATTTTAAATCTTAAATAAATCGAAAACAATTACATTTTTTACAATTCTCCCATAATACTTTTTTATAGAACTTTAGGAGTACTATCAGTGGTAAATAATTGAAGAGCCTCCAGTTTTTACCTTTTGAGATAAAGGCCACAAAAAAGCGGTCACTCACGCGACTTCAAATACACATGACTTTAGACATCACTGCTAATAATGGGAAAACTCTGCGAATTGTGTGAATATTTTGAACATCTTATATTATTTACATGAGTAAGGGATATCAAGCTTTATTATTGCACTTTCAAAATTTCAAAATTTGGCATATACTTTATTTGCGAAGGATTTTTCTCGGTCCCCCACGTTTTTTGATTTTGCTGTTTTTATTTCTGCAGTCTGGGCATTTATAGTCATTAAATTAGTATTTATGATAATAACAAGAAGAAAAAATGACAAATGCGGCATTTCTTTGTATTTTTGCCTTTACTGTACGTACTTAAGCACAATTAAAGAAAAAATTCTTCCACTTTGGTTTACCTTTTTCCGGAAGTGCCCATATGTTTGAAAACGGTTCCTGTATAAGCCCAAAGTGGTACGTACGCCTCGTGAAATGTTGGTGATTTCCTTTTGGTGTAGAATCAATTAAAAATTTCTATATTTATTGTTTCATAGTTAACATAAAACAAAATAAAAATAATTATTTTTTTTCTATAATGTATGTAATTCCATTCCATATAATTTTACTTAGAAGACATTGTCGCTATGTAACAAAATCATACCTACGAATAAAAATACAAAATTCGATGTAAATAAACTCATAATAAACACTTTATTTTTAACACCATTATTAATAGTGATGTTTCGTGGTAACATCCTTTAGGCCAAAGATCAACCTTGTAGTTAACCCACCAACACCTTGTATTAAAGCCATGGCAAATGCTGTCCTAATTCATACCCATATCACACAAATATAAATACAAAATAACAATTGTTACGATAACAACACAAACACACCAAGAATCATCCTTTCACAATCAGAGGCACACAACAAATGTGAACTACAAATGTCAAAGGATTCCTTTCTTCCTGTCGTCTTTCGTCCTTCGCCCTTGAATTGTTTATGACGCCAAGTGAACTTCTTTGCCGTCGACATGTGCTCGAACAAACAATCCGGCCACGTTCAAGAAATGAAAAAGAAAAAAACAGGAACAAATAAAAAGGAAGCCTACACAACAAATACGAGAATGGGTGTGTACGTTAGTGGGTATGTAAAACTGTAGGGTATGCCAACACAAAAAGGCGATGAGTTGTCATGGAAAGTCAGCAACAGTCAGCCTGAAGGGAAATCAGAGCTTCCAAGAACAGTGATTTGTTTTCCTTTTTTATTTTCCTAATGACATATTTTATATTATAATTTGTGTTTTTTTTAGAAATTAATTATGCAAATAAAAAAGAAGGAACAAAATTAAACGCATGACTGCTGTGCTGTTGTAACAAATTCCGATTAATTCCTAGAAGGGAAACCTAAGGCGTTATAGAGTTTATTGGGCTCTGTTAATTACCTTTACTTTGGAGATTCAATTCAAGGTGGAATTATGTTTAATCGACAGTGATGGGATTATGGTATATTATATATAGGCTAATAATCATTATAGTCTTTTTTTATACCTTACTGGTAGTATCGCGAAATATAAGTCATAGGAACACCATTTAGTATACCGATCATAATATCTCGAATAGCATAAATATAAATATTTTAAAGTGTTCCAATGGCATTCACATTTCTTGATGTGTTCCTTATACAGATAACTTCGGTAAAATTGTGATACTAATTCTAAGTAATGTTTTACTATTGACAATGTCATACATAAAAGCAATCGTCAGTATATAGATGGCATATGCTATATAAATGTGGAGATAAAATCGGTCCAATTATTTTAATTTTTTTAGCAAGTAATGAAATTCTAATCAAAAAGTTCTACCAGCAAATAAAAAAACTAAGGAATAATTTAATAGCTTCCAGATAAAAATTCAATTTAACCATTTTCTATAGAACTACCATATGTCCGCTACTTCGTTAGCGAATGTGGGAAGTATTTTAACGTATTTCACAGAAATCAGCATATGTCAAAAGAACTCATCAATCCACATACAAATATCGATCATAATTATAATTTTGAGTCCTATTTAAAACCAAATTTCATGATTCGAGCTCTATAGGTACACCCAAAATTCAAATTTTTCAACATTAACATAAATTTCCATAATTACTTCCCCTCAACAACCCAATAGAGATCATATTTCCCAATGTCAGGATTCCAATCCAATTTGTTCACTCAAATCCAACGGGTACCAAATTTGGTACCACTTTGTACACATAAGTACAAATTCCCAAAACTTCCTAGATACGCCAATCATAAACTTCATTAATTCCAAATTTCAGGACATGTACATAAGTATACATTTCCATTACTATCATACAACCAAGGTTCGATTCACCCAAATCCAAATTGTGCCAGGGATCCTAACTCCAAATTTCAATATTCCAGCTCTATTGGTTCACCCAAATCCACATTTGGTACCATTTAATGCACATTAATTTGAATTTCCAAAACTTCTTACATATCCCAATACTACAGCCCAACGGTGACCTAACTTCAAGTTTCAGGATTCCAGCTCTATTGGTTCATCCAAAATTTAAATTGAACCAAATTTAGTTCAAATTAGTAGGAATTTCCAAAACTTCTTACCTAGCCCAATTCTACACCCCAACAGGGATCCTAACTCCAAATTTCAAGATTCCTACATCCAGGACTCCAGCTCTATCGGCTCACCAAAATCCTATTTTTACCAAATGTAGTAACATTTAGTATACATTAGTACGAATTTGCAAAACTACATCCATACCCCAATCCTACACTACAACAATAATCTTATTTCCAAATTTCATTGTTCCAGCTCTATCGGTTCACCCAAATCCAAATTGAACCAATTATATTACGATTTAGTACCTGTGGTACACATAAGTAAAAAATTTCCAAAACTACGTACATATCCCTACTACTACTCTCCGACGGTAAATATCAGAATTCCAGCTTTGTCCGTATTTCCAAATTAAAATTGTACCAAATAAAGTACCATATAGAAGATTTCGCCTATTTATCAACCTTAATTCGCATTCAAAATTCCAAGTTTTTAGCTCTATCCGTTCATATGCTACGAAACTCTACCAAATTTAGTACATTTCGGATATTTATGAATCCAATATCCAAAAAATCCTTTGGAATATCTACTCTACAATCCATCAGTAACTCTCACTCCATGTTCCAAAATTCTAGCTATACCGGTTCGCCACATGGTACCACATTTAGTACCCAGCCTTATCTGGCACCGTTGGACTAAGATTCTAAAATTTCAAGATTAAAGCTTCAGCTGTTTCGTCGGGTCATCTGTTTCGTCAGTCAATCACTTTATTCTTTGGCTTAACTCTAGTTTAGTAAAAACGATCAGATTTTTCTGAAATTTTTTCCAGAGGTAGGTATTTTTACCCTGATTATGGGGATATATTTTTTTCTTGGGGGACGTACCCGGTTACCCGATTATTTGACCCGGATCCGATTAATACAAAATGGGTATCATTTTAATGGTTATACCTTTCCAATGAGTGGTGATATGATAGGGTTATCTCAAACCGTTTTGGAGATACAACCAAAAAAGTAGATTTTGGACTCCTATTTTTTGAAAAACTCCCTAAAAGTCGAAATTGGGTCCATTATAGTCTCTCTCCAAAATGGTGTGATATGTGGCTTTATCTGCTGTGGATCAAAAGATATGGGCTTTAGAACCCTACAAAAACAAGAAAATTCTGTCGCGTAGCCGGTGTTGGTATCTGTCCATAGGAGAAAGTGTTAAATCCCCGGCCGAAGGCCGGCTACCCAGAAAACTATTCTTTATAAAAGGAGATTCTGTCGCGTAGCCGGTGTTGGTACCTGTCATATCTCATATCTTTGCATTTGCATATAAGACATTCATGTTAATACTAAACATGAATTTGACATAGTCGGTTTGCAGGGTTCTAAGGCCCATATATTTTGATCCACAATAGATACACATGTCGAACCATTTTGGAAAGAGCAAATTGTAGTCTATCATTTGAGTCATTTTGGGAGTTTTTCAAAAAATAGGTGTCCAAAATCCAGTTTTTTGGCTGTGTCTCCAAAACGGTTTGAGATAACCCCAGCATATCACCACTCATTGGAAAGGTATTTTTATAACCTTTTGTATTAATCGAATCCGTAGAACCTGGTATAACCGGGTACCCGGACCCGAACTTTCGGGTCAAATATCCGGGTACGTCCCCCAAGAAAAAAACATTCCCATGATTAGGGTCAAAATACCTACCTCTGGAAAAAATGTCAAAAAAATCGGGTCGTTTTTACTAAACTGGAGTTGTTCCGAGACCCGAATTGCGTCGATTTTTAAACAAGTAGAAAAATTCGTGCTCTAATTTGGTCTGGACTACAAAATATTATCGTCTGCTATAATTCTGAGCATAACTTTAATAGTAATATGAGGGAGGATGGCAGGGTTTGACACATAAAAATATCTATGTGCATATGTGGTTAATGTGTTTGTTGTAAACCCAACAACAACAACAAAGGCAACAACTAAGACGCAATAACAAAAAGTAGTGTGTGCGTTCTATTCCACTGCAACGAACTTTAATCCAACCAGTCACACTTGAATCCGCACAACAACGAGTTACTTATTTTTTTTTTTCTTTCTTTCATTGTTGGTTTCTTCTTCTTCCTCTACTTCGTAGATTTTTGTTTATTTTCATTTATTATTATTTCATCTTTTTTGTTCAATAAAATACATAACACTCTCATTTTTATAACAACAACAACGACAACAAATAGGGAAACACCATAAATACTCTCTTTTTCGGTGATAAGGCACAGTGCGAAATAAAACGTGATTATTTTTTTGGTTGATTTTTTGTTTGTTTTTTGGCTCGAATGCATCTGCCGTATCCAATAGATTGTTTGTATTTTTTGTTTTGTTTTTGGTGTTGCTGTTGCTGTTGTTTGGTATCTACAAAACTGAATACTTTTTACAACAAAAATCTTCACTCACTCACATTCAACAAGCTAGTTGTAGGTAGTGTGGGGCCAGCCAAACAGAAACCAACAAAAATATGAAAGAAAAAATGGATGGATAGATGTTGGCGCGAGCACCAACTGACAACTGACCGACAACCACCACGACGCGTACGAGGAAACGAACAACGGCAATGACAAGCGAACCGTCTGAACAACAACCGACCCGTTTGATTTCTCACGCTCAACTAAATGCTGGATAGCTATTCGGCAGACGACAAGGCAGCCCCCAAACGAGCAGCAGGGCTGCCAGATTTGACGATTTATCGTCATTTTGACGATTTTTTTGTCAAAAATTGAAAAATGACGATTTGACGATTTTTGCCCAAAAAATGACGATTTTTGGTCATTTTAGTAATATTGCAATATTTGAGTTCTTTTTGTTATGGCAACATCAAAAATGTATAAAGCGAAAGAAAAAGTAAAAAGAATTTGAATATTTGGCATATGTGTGTGTGAGGTATACTTTGTACTGTTACAAAGCCAACAACAGTTTACGTTTACCCAGATAGATGAAAAACTACCAATCAGCTGTGCCGTTCTCTGGGTAGACAGCAACAAAACAAATAAAAGTTAACGGTTGATGTTTTTTGGCACGGGCATATTGAAGAAAATTGGTGAACGGAAACGTTGTTATATTAAATTTAAGTTTCAATTTATACAAAGTTATTACAATTTTAAAAAGATTCGATTTGAAAGCATTTTTAAAATTGTATCTATGATAAGTCCCACGTATATTAGTAATGAAAAGAATAATTCATTTTTCGATATCCTTAAAGAATTTCCACATTTTGTGAACGAAGATGAAAAACAAAAATTGGATTCAGAATTTCGGGAACTAAGGTTGTTTGATTTTGATAACATTTGTGAAAATGATGAATCCGATTTATTTCGTTTTTGGAATGCAATATTTGATTTGAAACGTGGTGATGGTTCATATGTTTTTCCTATAATAACTAAATTTGTACGGAAGGTAATGGTATTACCCCATTCCTCAGCAAATGTTGAGCGTGTTTTCAGCCAAGTAAATCTTAATAAAACGAAAAGCCGAAATTCCCCCAATAAGGATTCAATGGAGTAATTTATACCAAAGATTATTTAAAAGTTAATTAAAACCGACATGTTGAAAATGATTAACACAAATATTTCTTTTCAAAATGAATGACTTTATTAAAGTCGAAATGACTATTCAAATATTTATTTATAAAATAAATGAATTTCTTGATTAGCTTTAAAAAACGTGTAAATTGAATACCTCTTTTATGTTCATTTTAATAAAAAAATATATTTAAATATATCTAAATGTGCGTATTTAAATTTTTGACGATTTTTGATAAAAAAAATCGTCATTTTGACGATTTTTCCAAAAAAAAATCTGGCAGCCCTGACGAGCAGTACTGTGACGCACTCTCAATATCTCTCTCACTCTCGGTGTGCTTGAGTTTACTATTTTGCCATGAAATGGGGTGGCCAGAGTTATGTATTTAATAGATACAAATCTTTGCATGATACAGCTGAGTGTGATACTTATACGTGGTGTCCTCTGCAAATTCGAAAAGAGTACCGAACAAAATATTTCGAAGAGAAAATGATTGTGCTGATGTTTACGTTAGCATTTTTACGATCCGTTCTGTATAATTTTTGGTAGAACGTTGAAATTTTGCACATAGTTACTACTCTTATGATGTGTGGTACCAATTCTATATTTTGGGATCTACCTACCAAAAATTATTAATATTGGCTTCGGGTTCTCTCCCTACTAAAAATTTAACATTATTGGTCTAAGTTACGGGATAGCCCCCATACAACCGTACATTTATTATTTTTGGTACGAATTAATTTGACATTCCGGGAATAAGTAAAAGGGTAAAGTGAGGGTCACTCTTGGTCCAAATGTGTCAGATAAGGCAGAGCTGATGTTGCATTTGTATTTAGCAAACGGATAGAGATAGAACTCTTAAATTTGAAATGAGGGTCACTGATGGGATGTAAAATAGATATAGCAAAGGGATAGAGCTAAAAACTTGACATTTTTAATGCGAACTAAGGATGAGAAACAGGGTTCAAAATTCATGCCATCAAAAATAAATTTCCTCTTATTTTTTACCGGTTAATTGCATTAGTATTGAAAAATAATCTGACATTTTTATAGACCCATGGTTCTTTTTGAGAATAAGCATAGAATCACTTTCTGAGTCGATTTATGCATGTCCGTCCGTCTGTTGATGCTAAATTGTATACAAAGTACAGGTCGCATTTTTATTCCGGCCCAAAGAAGAACCCTATTGAAATTGAGAAAAATCGGTTCAAATTTACATATATCTCCCATATATATTTTCGTCCGATTTTATGTAAATGGTGCACCGAAGTCCCTATATATTTTACGATTTTTACGAAATTTGGCATAGCATACTGATTTATGACTAGGATATTGTATGCTAAATCGGTTCAGATTTAGATATAGCTCCCATATCTAATTTCGTCCGATTTTAGATAAAAGGTGCACCAAAGCCCCTATATATTTTCCGACTTGCAGGAAATTTTGCATATCGTACTGAATTAAGTCTAGCATGACTTGTTTTAAGTTTCGTGAAAATCGGTTCAGATCTAGATATAGCTCCCATTGTTTTGAAATGGTGAAGTGTATCATATAGTCGGTCCAGTCCAACTGTATTAATTTCCTTACTGGTTTTACATACATATTTGACATCATTTATGAAAAACACTACTAATTGAAAGCATATGTTTATTCCTAAGGAAAAAAACGGGAGAAAGCGTAAGTGTTTAATTTGTATTTAACAATAACATTAGAAATTAATTTCGCCCAATTATGCGTGATTTCTGTAATTGAACAAACAGTTCAATTAAGCGGGTATCGGATAATTGGTTCCTCGGTTAATTGAATAAAAAATTGTGCAAATGTTGATGTGCAATTAACCGAAAAATACTGTATATTTGGTAGAATTTGAATTTGGAGAAACGGATGGAGCTGGAATCCTAAAATTTCAAATTAACATTACCGCAGGAGTGTAAGATACGTGTACGAAAAGTACTAAATGGTACTATATTTAGTACAATTTGGATTTGGGTGAACCGATAGAGCTGGAAGACTTGTTTGAGTAGTTTCGGAAATGTGTACTTTGGGTACTAAATTTGATACAATTTGGATTAGAGCTGGAATAGTAAAAATTTCAAATTAATATTTCTGTAGGTGTGCAGAGTTGAGGCATGTAGGTAGTTTTGTGAATTCGT
This sequence comes from Musca vetustissima, assembly GCF_032173495.1. Lineage (NCBI taxonomy): Eukaryota > Metazoa > Arthropoda > Insecta > Diptera > Muscidae > Musca > Musca vetustissima. The sequence goes on along the minus strand of NW_026885679.1, from coordinate 500,695 downwards.
ACTTCTGTGTACTAAATAGTACTACATTTAGTACAATTTGAATTTTGAGAGAACTGATAGAGCTAGAATACTGAAATTTTATGTTAGGATTCCTATTGGGGTGTAGGATTGGCATATGTAGGTAGTTTTGGAAATTTGTTGTTATGCATACGAAAAGTACCAAATTTGGTACAATTTGGATTTAGGGTAAGTAAACCCATAAGTCTGAAATCTTTAATTTGGGAAATAAAATCTCTATTGGATTATATGATGTAGGTAGAAATGGTAATTTGTACTTATGTGTACTAAATGGTACTAAATTTTAAACAATTTGGAATGCGGAGATCCGATAGAGATGGAATCCCGAAATTTGGAATTAAAATATGGGAAGTTTCGAATATTCGTACTTATGATTGTTAAGGTTATGGAAACTTGTATTAATGTATACTAACTGGAAATTAATTTGGATTTTGAAGAAGCTATTATTTAATTTTGGAAATAAGTATTAATACAAATTATCACAGAACATTTTCAGTATAAGTCCATGTTTCTATATAGTTCCCATAACAAGGTCGTTTTCTGTATGTTCAAGGTGCACCCACATTAAAGTAGCGACTGATTTGATGTATAATCAAAGTATATGATGAGTATAAATTGTTCGGGCAGGCGGAACTTTAAAACGTTTTATATATATCCAACCATTTTCGAAGCATCTCAATTTCGAAAATAAAAAACAGCATTTTTGCCGAATGTTGATGTAATTTCGATAAAAATGCAAATTGTGGTCTAAGCGGCGAAGAGTATAAAGTCCGGCCGCAAAAAGATCATGATATGATTTTTAATGGCGAAGGAGGTTCCTGTAACAAAGAGGGACGAAAGTCACCTGGCAAGTGTCTCTGAAATCAACTGGGCAGGATGGCTCAAGTAATCAACCGGAGATTTCAGATAGTCGATGAGAGAGATTCAAAAACTTAACGAACAAATTCGAAATCAATGTATTGATCGGTTTACCCTACACATAAAGTTAAATGTTCATTCGGAAATTAGTTATAATTTTGCTTCTTGGGGAGAGTTGTAGACTGGATTACATATCGGTCGGACGAGATACCGTTCAGGATTGTTGGACAATACAATGATGATGATGAAAAAGCTGAAAATCGCACTTCTAATGAGTAACTTGAGAGTCTTAGACACTTTGTCGAAGAATGACAGTCCTCTCATTAGGTTTGCCACCGATAAGGCAATATTCTTCGTCCTACATATCTGCCTACCACCGAAGACGTTTAAGATAGTAACCAGCAAACTAAAATTAGAGTTTATAGACACTCCTCAAATATGTATATCAAGAGTCTCAGTTATATCGACATCACCTCCGTATGTCACTAATAGTTACTTGTAGCAACAACTAATAGTTACCTCTGTGTATTTACCTTACGAAGTCCCGAAACGACTACTTGTGAGAGAGTAAACCTGGTCTGCGATGCCAATGTCTACCATTTGTACTTGGAGAGTAGCGATACTAGTGCCAAAGTTGACTCCATATTCACATCTTCTATTTGAAAATGGAGTGCTTCTAATATAGGCGTTTCTTTTCGAATAACACGGTGAAATTTTTGAGATTCAAGCGGCCGCCGATGAGGTATTCTTCATATATTCATTTTTCTAGTTTGAGCTTCCTTACGAATCGTTAATCTTTAATCTTTTTAAGAGAGTTGTTGACTGGCTGCCATATCGGCAGACAAAATTTTGTGCGGTAAAATTGGAGAATGCTAATTTTTTTTGGAAATATAATGTCAAATGAAGAATGGTCTTATGTTTAAGTTTGTCGAAGTCATCTGTGCCTACCACCGGAGAAGCTGAATGTAGTTATCAGTAAACGATTAAAATTGCGCGGAGCCAAACTTCCAATATCGATATCGATTCAGTTAAATCGACATCAACATCGTAAGTCTAGACACAGGATATCAGAAGCCAATGTCTATTCACTAGAACCCCGGTTATAGAACCCCGCTGTAATCTGAAAAGTAGTCCTGTAACGACAATGTCCACAATTTCTGCTTCTACATTAAAAAGTGAGAGTTATGCCGTTTTGTATAAGTTTCCGGTTATAGCCAGGTTATTATTTACTGGAAAAGCCAAGTCTATACCATAGGAGTTTTTTTATCACTGTATGATTTTTTAAAGTACTCTTCAAATATCGATTTAATCCAAGAGTCTGTTTACTAACCAGAGGTCGCTCTATGTTTACAACTGGAGAGTATCGGAAAGGTGTTCCTTTTTGGATCGAAGGATGATATTTTTATGTTTCCTAATAACGAAGTCAAAATTATTATTTTCGAAAAAATCAACAGCATCTGAATAAATTGGTCAGTATGACCTGCAAATTGTTGGAATGTGGTAGCGATTGCGGTACTAAAGTCGCGAGCTAAACATTCAGTAGCGGTTCATGACTGTAGAGCAGTGTTGTGCGAGAGCTAAACATTCATTAAAAACGCGGTTGTGTTTACCCATCGACACTCAGTTACGGTAGCGTATATGGGTAAGCATGCCTGCTGTATATACACCCGTTCGATACAAAACGAAATATTTGATGAGTTTGCTCGATGGGGCCAATCAATTGTTAAGTCTGTACAAACACCTCTTGGCTATTATATGGGCAGAGACCTTAAGATGTCCTGCAAGAGTACCGGTATTACATATGATTTGAGTTATCTGTATGTAGAATTACTAAATCGTTTTGATCGATTATTTCACGTCGTAGATCTAGTGTAAGAATCTCAACTGGTACCAGCACCATTAGCTCAATTATTTCCAAATAGGATGTTAGAGGGGTCGTTCAGTAAAAAATACATCTAACATTTATCTTCAAAAAATATCTCATTATTGTTCATAGCTCTGCCAAAAAGCTATCCTGTCGAGGCTATAACACCTATTATCAATATTTCCTCTAAGAATATAATTAAAAAGACGTTTCAAACCGTTAGTTTCTTTATTTTATTTTTCTAAATTTCACAAAATTATCATGTAAATGCTATTCCTATATTTTTTTAGTCGATTGTTACAAAAATTTACCTTATAGTTACCATCGTTTACATGTTATATATGCAAATGTGAATATGCTATAAAATATAACAATTATACCAAAATTTATTCATTACCAAAAATGTACGCCTTCTTGGCGATTTGACAAATTTTTTCGATTTTCTTCTTTTTCTTATTCGATACAAAATCACGTTAAAAACCGTTCAAATCCAAATGATTTTTATTAACGGCCATCCAAGAGGATAACGTTTTCTATTCCCTTCGATGATGTCAAAAGGAATAGTTACCAAAAAACAAAGTAGTTAACCAATTGCAACCAATTGATTTAGGCCAATTTAGAGTTTTACGAAGATTCCGACGAAGACGTATCCGAAGAATCACTGCTGGAGGAGGAAGTGGAGTCACGTCTGCGTCTTTTCGATTTGGACTTCTTTTCATTGATAACTTCGTAGCTAGGCAATGTGGAGTTGCTGGAATCACTGGAGCTGCTGGAACTGTGCGATTCCTCAATAACGGCATCCACTCGTTTCGATTTCCTTAAAATAAAATACAATAAAATGGATTAATGTTTATATGAAAATGTTTATATGAAATTCATACTTCTTTTCTGCTTTTTCGGATTTTTTACTATGCTTGGACTTGCGTGCCTCCACAACATCACTACTGCACGGAGATTTACTGCGTTCCCGTTTGCTCTTCTTACCCTTTTTGTCTTTATGTCGAGTTCCCTTCTCAGGATCACCTTTGGTGGAATAAAGATTTTGTGAACTGGCTGTCGAATAGCCGGTATCTTTACGCTTACGTTTTTTGCTTCTGTAAATAAGAGATTTAATACATAACTTCTTCAATTTAAGCAAATAATTTCAAGCTTACTTTTCTTTTTTGGCTTTCTTCTTATAGACAACCTCGTCGTCGGAATATTCTTTGGCTCTGAAATGAAATAGATTCAAAATATATTATACGGGAGATAAAACAAAATCAAGGTCCAGCTCCAATGTTCATACGCGTCGTAATGTAGCAACAAAGGTCCGATCTAAAACAACACAGAAACTCGACATCTAAAAGCTACAAACACAACACCTAACAGAAGTCTAGTCCGCTCAACATACACACCTACTTGACTAAAGTTCTTCTTGTCCCGATAATATAAAAGCACAATGGAAAAGAATAGCCCACTTCCCACAAACTTCAGCAAAATTAACACTTGGGTACCACAGACCACCATCAAGATCAGGAGTTTCGTAATGGCACTGTGGTGAAAAACGCCGTAAATTTTAGGAACAAGTAAAACACTAAACTGTAGGCCCATTCTCCTGAAGATATGAAGAAGAAAACCTCTTGACAGATAGCGTGTTGAAGATCTGGATGGAGTATTTCGCAAAGCTCTTGGTATTAAATAGTGGGGGTAAAGAAGATACCCCGAACCAATTAGATATTACGGTATAGAGTACATACCACCTAGCCAAGATGAGGCCAGAATCAATAGACTGAAAAATAATAAAGCATCCGATGTGTTACCAGCCGAACTATTCAAGACCGGTGGTCAGATGCTGATCAGGAGCATGGAACCAACTGATTAGTATAATTCTGCTAGAGGAATTCATGCCCAATGAACCTCAGCATCCTGTTTCCCGTGCACCAAAAAGGAGGCAAGCCGATAGGTTCCAACTATAGAAGAATTAGTCTCCTTCCTATATTATATAAAGTGCTATCCAGCGTGCTGAACCCAATGACATTATTGGACCGTACCAATGCGGCTTCAGACATAGCAAATTCACCATAGAGCAGATTTCCAAACTTCCCCTAACTCCTGGAAAAGACCCACGGCTATGCAGGATAACTTTAACTGGCACAAGGTCAACAGTTAAAGTCGGAAACGACCTTTTGGAGCCCTTCAATACTGAACTCTCGTTCGGTATTGACAAGGTGACAGTTTGCCGTGTGACCTGTTTAACATCCTCCTGTAAAAGGCAGCTATATCGATATAATGGGTCGAACATTGCGAGCGGTAACAGCCATCTTTGAACGAATTGAGAAGGAATCTGCCAAAGTGGGACTAGCAGTAAACGGCGAGAAGACCAAGCTTACTCGGACCAACTGTGGAACTTGAAAACAAAAGCTTCGAGGTAGTGAATGATTTTATATAACTTGGTACCGCCAAAGGCAAAACTAATAAATCCGGAGAAGGATAGTGTTGGCCAACAGATGCTACTATGGTCTGAGTAAGGAACTCAAGGAAAAGGCCACCTCTCTCCAGATCAAACTCACACTCTGCAAGACGCTGATACTACCCGTTCTGTTGTATGAATCTGAAGCATGGGGTAGATCTATGGATCGATCTTCGTCGACGGTGAGTATCGCCGTCGAATGAACCATGAGCTGTACCATATATTCTCAGACATCGTTGGCTAGGTCATGTTGTGAGAATGAATGAGGATGCCCTAACTCAAAAGGCATATAAAAGCGAGCCAGCTAAAGGTTCACACAGAAGGGAAAGGCCACGAATCCGATGGAAAGATCAAGTGGAAGACAACATATCGGAAAATGGTCTTTCAAATTGGATAACACGCCTTGAAATCTTTTTTAAGCTCGGCTTATGGAACAAACGTTCTGTCACAAGCCAGGTAAGTCCTTGACGAATTCCAACAGCTGCTGAGCGATGTCCAGGTGATAATGTGTTTGCTCAACAAGTCTGAGGCCAAATTGATATGATGTCATAGACCATTGACGTTCGTCCTTCCACTATAAAGCCGCATCCGTTCAAAGGTGCTTAAAGCCATTTCTGCGTTCGGCATTCCTGCAACATTATACGGCTATGCAGCATAATTACAACTGGCACAAGGTCAGCAAAGTCGAAACCTCTCGGAACTCTCCAATACCGTGATCTCTTTAAAATTCAGATGCTACTGTAGTCTAATTAAGCAATTTAGAAACAAGGCCTCCTCTCGCCAGACCAAACTGACACTGGTACTACCCTGAAGCTTGTAACGCAACTCTTGGAATGTTTGAGACAAAAAAATAACCTAAAGATCCTAACGACACTGTAATCGAAGAAAAAAGTGAGCAAAAATTTCACATTTGACTGAACATGTTTCGATCGATTTCCGGTCTTGTATCTTCTGAACGTTTCCATTTAGGCGATTGGGTTTTGGTTTCAAAGTCATATCCATACAACCATGATTCGTCATAACATTTTTGAGGTAATATGGATCGTTGGTGATGTTCAACAATCTGTCTGTGATTCAACGTGAATCAATATTTTCATCGGATGTTGACGCTCCGTTGTTGCTCCGGCGACCAGGACGAGTAACGTAATTGACATCTACTCGGCCTTTCTTACACCGGTTTGAACTTGTGTCCAAATAAATGTGATCTGTACTACGTTTACAATAATCCACGGACGGACAGACTAATCGAATCGAGACATGGAGTATAATAATACCAAAATCGAACATATATACATTATCACGAAATTTGCGAATATATAGTCCTGTCAATCTGTCCGGCGCCATTTACGAAAAATCTGACGAAATTATATTTGGTTTCTATATCTAAATCTGAATCGATTAAAAGCCATTCTAGACATTCTAGGCCTCTCCTTAGGCCAAAAATTGGGCTTTGTCAAAGATTCATCTCAATTGGGTAATAACTGGGATCTGTAACATATTTATCGAAATACGTGAACTGATAGACATGCTTAATTACATCGATTCTTGGGAAAGTGATTCTATGTGTATATATTTTTCAAAGTGTTCCCCACTGAAAGTACCTTCTTTATACACATCTGGAAGCCCTTGAAATTTATGATAAACTTTCTTATTAATTATGTAGTAGGTATATTTGTCAATATATGATTCTGGCCAATAGAAATACAAAAAAAAATCAATTAACATACAGACCTCTTGATTTTCCGCTTCATTTCACTGCCACGTTCCGAAGAAATCATATAAATGCCGTTGGGATCGTCATCATTGCGTCTCTTCGACTTGTATTGGCGCTGTCTAGCAGCTGCTTTCATTTCACGGCGATTCTTCCAAAATTCCGCATTAACAACATACAGACGATATAATTGTAGGACAATGACCAACGAGTTCTTGCCTACAACGTTATAGTTGGCAATTTATTTTCTACATTCGAATCAAGAAATATCCCATTAACATATCATACTTACATGTAAAGAATACATTCATATAGCTAATAATGTCATATTGGAAAATAATGAGCAAACGAAACGTTAGAAAGGGGGCATCCTGGAGTATAACGTTCAATACAATGCCCCAGACATCGATGCCACAACAGCAATTATTACAACAATCTGTTGGCGGTCTTAAATAAAAAAGCACACACACACAATTATTTAATTATTTGCTATCCTCTGCGGACATAAATCGCTACACTTACTCATCCTTTTTATTAGAACCTCCACCACGAGGCCTGCGAGCTCTGGTGGCTGATAAAACTATTGTAAATTGCAATAGACTCCATGACCATATACCCAAAGTCAAGTAAACCAACAGCGGTATTTTCGCTATGGAATCATCTTTGTAGGAATCAAAAAATTCAATAATATCGGCAGCAGTACCTGTAAATTACATATATTGTATGTATCAATACCTAATCGTGTAGAGGTATTTTTTATGTTACCCACCTATATAAACCAATAACAATTGACTTAATTGATCTCTGGTTAGATCCCCCTTGGGCAACATCCATCGACCCACAATTAAAATCAACATTAAAAATTGTTCGATTAATGTTATCCATGTGTCTTCGTTGACTTTCGGCACACCCAGAGCTTCGGTTATAATAACATTTGTCGTTGAGTTGCCTTCAATACTTTTGCCCGACAAACGTCGTTCCACTTTGTGGAACTCCAGCAGCCAAATAGCTGGAACAATACTTCCCAAATAAAGGAAAACGGATGGGCAAAACCTGCAATAAAGAGCATAGGGTTATAATGTACGATCATTGACAAAGGCGAAAATGCAAGCCAAGCGGCTAAAATAGTGAATGGTGTTTATGGTTCCGATACTGTAACAGCAAATTATGTGCAATTTTGGTTTCGCAGATTCCGTTCAGGATGTTAGAGATGCACCTCGCACAGGCCGGTCGTCGAAAATGTCGATAAAATCGGAGAAATCATTGAAGTTGACCGGAATGTTAGCAGTCGTAACATCGCCCAGGAGCTAAAAACCGACAATAAAACTTTTTTAAACCATTTACAATTGACCAGAAGCGGCCATAAGTTGCCAACAGGAGAGGTGTAGTTTTCCACGAGGACAACGCTAGGCCACACACATCTACAGTGACTCGCCAGAAACTTCGGGAGCCTGGTTGGGAAGTTTTAATGCATCCGCCATACAGTCCGGACTTGGCACCAAGCGATTATCATCTTTTTCTTGCATAGCAAAAATTTATTTAATGTTAAAAAATTGATATCTAGTGAGGATTGTGAAAATCGACTATTAAATTCTTTTGCAAATAGAGAGCAGGACTTCTATGAGAGAGGCATTATGAAGTTACCTTTAAAATGGCAACAAATCATACAGCAAAATGGTGCATATTTGGCCCAAATCGAACATTCCGCTCTGCAGAAACAAAATACAAATGGTATCCCATATAACCAGCCAATACTACCGTAATTATATGATTTCTTTAAAATCTTTAATTAAAATTTTATAATTATCGAGGTACCAATTTAAGGAGGCAAGTAATTATTCAATTATTTTGAAACTTTTCTTACCACATTTTCTTTGATATTCACACATTATAGGTCCATAAAATGTTCCCATCTTTGTGCAAAGTTTGAATGAAATCGATTATTCCCTTCATGGGGTCTAAAACCAATATTTGGGTGAGAATGTGTTGAAACCAACAAGTTTTTTTTTTGTCTTCTTTCCTGATTTGTGGCGAAACTACACAACGCACGCACATGTGATCAGTGACTAAGTTGAAGAATACCCCATGGACAATATGGTTCTAATGTATAATTTTTTGATATAATCACTGCATGCACCCAAAACGGATGCTGACATTGTGAAGTCGAATTTTGGGTATTTTTTTAATTTCTCTTATAATCAGGAAGCGCAACCAGATAATGGACTAAACTTATTCTAGGATTGTAGAACTCGTGATTTTGCTACGTTTTTTATATGTCTCTAATGAGTTCAGCCATGTTCAATTCCGCCTCAAAAATACGGCGGATATAGGTACCTTGAAGAACTGCAAAAACTAATTTTGATTAATTCCCGTATTGTGTATTTTCATAGGATATTACTGAAATCTAATGCGCATAAAAATCATATGCACGATGGGCAATTTTTAGCCATTTTTTGGGGTTTTTGCATAGTAAAGTTCATCGAGCGGCACACTTTTGCCGCTAAATGAAACCTTAAAAAATTCATAATTATTGGAAGAGATTGATTCGGTTTATACAAAACCGCATGCGCATCTACTGATTTCAATGAATACGCGAACTGCTTGCTTTTAAATGTTGATCATTTTATATACTGTAACTGCAGTATATTTGGTCATTTTTAATGTCGAAACTCTTAATTAATCGATTTTTAATATTTTATCCACAATCTATGCTCTTCTTTACTCTTTTAATGTTGTTTGTCATATTCTCCACCAATTTTTTATGATATTATCTGGGATTTTGTTGCAATCCACCTATGTTTGTCGAAATGTGGAGAAATCTAGTGGAATTACAAATTTTCATTGTTGGATCATTAATCCCAAAATCAAAAAAAAAAAAAATACAATAGAAGCTTCTTTGTCATAATATGTTCTATACGTTTTGAAATGTCTTTAATTCTCGATATAAAGTCCTGAGTCCTCATCATCGCGTTTTTGTGGTATTCCGTTTTTCCGTTCGTGGACGGTAAAGCATGAGAAAGAAGGAGAAAATGTGTTTACCAATCGACCCTCAGTAACGGTAGCCTATATGGGCAAGCATGCCTGGTTTAAATTTTTTGATTAAATGACGTTGACACTACTATTACTGACAACAACAAATTTCCCTGTGCTTATTGTACTTGCTGTTACCTTATATTGTTATACCATACCTATACGTTGTCAGAGATTACTTAAAAAATGTATGTAGAAATTTTGAGAATTCTAATGGAATTCAAAAATTCCTGGGTCACCGCGATCGAACTCGGTGACCCGTGTTTTGAATTTTTTTTAATAAAGTAGTTTGATATGCCCACTGTAAATCGAAAACAAATTAACCGCGGATTTTTATTCAAAGCCTGGGCAAAATTTCTTCATATTTGTACCCTCTTGTCCGATTAGAGTTCAACAGCACCTCTTCCTTACACTGACATATTTTCCGAAAATTACTAATATTCAGTACAGTCCTTCTAATTACTTGTCCAGATTCCCTTGACCGTGGGTTGTGTTGTGATGTTCGGTTTATATAGATCGACTCGAAAAAAAAAACAAACAAAAAACGTTTTCGGTGTACTTCATCCCAAATTGTTATCTGATCATCACCGAAAATTATATACGCCATAGAATACAAATTTTGTCATTTCTCACACAAAAGTCAGGGTCAATTTGACCCGCTAAATATTGGCCGATCTTTATCAAAATAGGTATGCTTATTCTTTGGCTCAATCCCCTTCTCCACGTAAAAATTCGAAATGTTTGGGCCATAATTGCGGCCTCTGGAGCGACCAGAAAATCTGACAAAAATTAAGTATTTGGTCCATTTCATCCCCTCAATATTATCCGATCTTTACCAAAAAGAATAGGGGATTCACTAGGCCGAACCCATCCTACATGCATAATTTCGTGAAAATTGGTCCATAACTGTGGCCTGTATCGTGTTTACAAAATATAATGGACAGACGGACGGACGGACACACATGTCTAGATCGACTCAGCTAGTCGAGATATGACGATGGGTATACTTAAAGGTGGGTCTAAGACCAATATTTCGGGGCGTTACAAACTTTTGGGGCTGCACAAAGCTATAATACCCTGACAACATAGTTGTGTAGGGTATAATAAAATAAATTAATTTTTTAATTAAGACAAAACGTTTATTTGAATTTTCGATTTTTTAATATGGACAAGGTAATACGGGTTTGCCTTAATCTTCTAAAATATATATATTCTTTGGCAAATTCTTTTGGGTGATTTTTAAATATCGGTAGATTCATCAAATAAGAGTTTCGACGTTAAAAATTTTTAAATTACAATACAAAAAAACAATTACAATACATAAAAATGATCAATATTAAAAAGCATGCAATTCGCGTATTCGTGGAAATCAGTTGTTGCGCATGCGGTTTTCGTATAAACCGAATCAATCTCTTCCAATAATTATGAATTTTTCGATGTTTCATTTCACGGCCAATGTGTGCCGCTCGATGCACTTTACTATGCAAAAACCATAAAAATGACTGTAAATATCGCAACGTGCATATAATTTTTATGCGCATCCGATTTCAGTAATCTCCAATGAAAATACACAAAGATACACCTATTTTAAAAGAATTGGTTAACAACCGCGGATGTGCCGCCACAATCAATTTTGGATAAAATGCGCATTTTATTCGCGTATCGATGTATATATGACCTATTTTCACACAGATTCGCGAAAATTATAATGCAAGCATGAATATAGGTAAAAACAATTCGCAGAAAAACGCGATTCTATAAGCGAATTAGTCAAAATGAGTTTTTGCAATTTTTCTCACATTCAAGGTACCTATATCCGCCGTTTTATTGGACGGAATCGAACATTAGATTCGGCACGTAAAAAAACTAAAATCACGCGGGGTTCAACGGCATTTGAGTGGACTTTCTTAAATTAAGACTCAAACAAGGTTTTTTATAAAAATTTACGCACCAAATTTTCGTCTTGGAATCTAATTGCAAAGAAGCTACGATGGGCACATTCATGAGATATACATTAAACGAAGCAAAATCACGAGTTCTACAATCCTGTAATCACTTCAGCCCATTATCTGGATGCGCGTCCTGATTATAACAAAAATTCAAAAAACACTGAAAATCCGGCTTCAAAATGTCAGCATCTTTTTTTTGGTGGATGCATTGATTATATCGAAAAGTAATACATTAAAAGCATATTGTCTATGGGGTATTCTGCAACTTAGTCACTGATCACATGTGCGTGCGTTGTGTAGTTTAGCCACAAATCAGGAAGGAACACAAAAAAACTCGTTGGCTTCAACACATTTTCACCTATTTTTTTATATTACAGCAATCACAGCTTCCACCCAACTTATTATTTATTACCAATATTTGAAGATTTTGACAAGAACACTTCATTTTATAGAAATGAATTTAAATTATATGCAATATGTTCATATTTCGCGAGTTATAAATTTGCAAACCCCAGTTTCAAGGAATTTCAAAAATTTTTGTAATTTCCCATATCTGTGTATATGATTAATTAAGAAACTAATTACAAAATATAATTTTTTTGAACAGTCAAAGTGTTGGTTGTATCAAAAAAAAAATGGAAAAATGTTTGCACTAAATCCACAAACTATTTTGAAGTTTCTCACTTAGGTTGGGTTGAAAAGAGGAGCGGATAATACACCACCAACAAAATGAAGACCATACATTTACTCCAGTTGCGGTCTGTTGTGCGCTCTATAAATGAAAAAGTTAGTATTAGGGAAATTTTGGTTAAGCATCTTGGGTTTGATCCCCTATGATTCTAGGAATGCTGTGTTTTTTGAGAATTTATTCAGTTCTCTCCATTCACACCCCCTCAGATTGGTTAGTCCGTGAATAGTGTCCTATCCCAGGAATTGTTTTCGAAGACATGAGGTGGACAGTGGCACAGGAAATGTTCCAGCGTTTCACTTTCTTCCCCACACGCTCTGCACCTGCTGCTATTCTCGCATCCAATCTTGAGTAGATATGCCTTCGGGCAGAGGTGTGCGTAAGAATTCCCGTCAGTTTGCTTATTTCTTTTTTGTTCAGCGTTAGGATTTACTTAGTTTTGTCTTGATTTGGGTCACCCTAAAAAAAATTTGTGATCTTTCCTGTCCCCTCATTATCCCAAAGAGTTTTGTGGTTCTCGTTCGCCCACGCCTCATTTTTTTGCGTGTTTCGGCAGTACTCAAATCTATTGTGGGTAGTGCAGTGACACTTTGCTATCTCGTTGCTTGTTACTCCTGTGTGACTGGGTACCCATATAATTCGTAGAGGTCCTTATTGTGAGAAGTTTCTCACTAAAGGACAGTGTTTTTATGAGTATAATAACCCCACAATTCTCTCACAAAACTCGTAGATTTTAATTATGCGGAGGATATATGTCTTCTCTCACACAAGATATCCAACATTCATACAATACAACAACTTCTAAATTAGAGGCCCTGGAACCAAGCTTAAAATTCTACTTGAAGCGATGAAATCTGGCTTGTGTCTAACACTATCACGGTTATTCATAAACGAATACCTCACGGTCATATACAGAATATTCTGGCCCAACACTATTCTGGACCCATACAAACAAGTAACAGAAAAAAATTCCATTTCGCCATAACTCAAAAACTTGGCCTATGAAGAATTTGAGCAGAAACAACATCGCATGGACATCGGTTGTAACTGTAAGCGAATTGTGGGTGTATGGCTACGCCATTTCTGTAAAATGAGTTGGTTTTTTATTCACTGTTTTCTTCGACTGCAATAGCGTTGGCTATACCGAAGAAGGTCTATCGAAATTTTTTCGAGGATTGGAAAAAAGCGGGCATAAATGCATTATATCTTAGAGGATTACTTTAAATAGTGTCACATTTATGAATAATTCAAATAACAGTTATTTGAAAATATGATAAAGGATTTAAGGAAATCCCTTCGTTAATAATTCGAACCACTGCTAAGTGTTTTTACTATCGTCATAAGCTTTAACATTTTGGAGTTCCCAATTGGTTCAAGATTTTAGTGACTGATGTGTCCGGTAATCTCTCATTAGCTATAAGACTGAGCATATAACATTCATTTTCCAAGGAAGTTTAACAAAAAACGACTAATAAATTCAGTTTTGTTAGAAAGTATATCTATGGGGTTTAATTAGTACTGAAATCGGGTGTTTCCTGATAGATATATCAAAAACAGCCTATAACGTGGCTTTCAAGTATATAGCTTTTTTTCATTATATATTGATATACTTGCAAACAGCAGCCAGCATTTTTTTATGATCCAAGCTTTTTTAAACAATCGTATGATGCTTCAAATTTATCGCTCTTTACTGCAATAAAAATTCTCGTCTCCAGATGTCAGATGAATAATTAATTAGTAAAAAAATTTCAAATTAATTAGTATAAAACACTTGTCCGCAACCAATGACCCAATTTTACAATAGTTTTACTACATCTTACATGTATTGGCGTGATCCTTGAATGAAGAACATAAACACAACTTATTACCTGTCTGGCTCAATGAAAATTCTGCAAACATCAGACTACATAAGGCTGAGTTTATTTACAAACAATGAAGAAATCACACCAACACATCAAAAATCATGGCAATACAAACAAATAAACGATGGAACGAACGGACAATGGACACTAATCGCCAAAACACTAAATATTTTGTGACCCGGGAAATGGGAAAAGCGATTTAGTGGAAAGAACGGACATCATCAGTATCGACAGCGAGAGAGGGCGCATTTGTTCCATTAAAACGGGACGACGTCGTCGTCGAAAACAACAAGAAAAACAAAGGTGTGTACCGTTGTCGAAATCCCAAAAAGAGTGGGAGTAGGACATTGAAAAGTTATGCGATTTAAGGTTTTAATTGAAAATCAAAGGAAAATCCATGAATGAAATAAAAACGACTGTTAGTGGAAAATGACGTCAACCAGTTGTTTACTTTGAGAAAAAATCCATTGTAAAGAAAAATCTAATGAACTAAAATTCGAAAATAACAATAAATATATTAAACATTTTGAAAATAATTTAAAATATGATTTACCATCTCCATTCTTGTGTTTTCTTTATAAATATTGTAAAGATTCCTTCGAAGAGAAGCAGCAGCAGTGGACAACTAAGACTCCAGTACATCATATCATCTTTGTTCTTCACGACCTGCCAAATGGCAATAATACTGTGGGCACTGAAAATTATACGCGTCAGCGTTGCCTTAATCGTTGATATAATTTTGGCCATCTTGTGTCGATTTGGTTTTAAATTTTATAAAAAAAAGAGAAATTCACTTGTATTCAATTCATTTTCTTGTAATTTAATTTTTCAAAAAATATTTTTTGAGTCACCACCACCGCCGCCAGAGTTACGAAATAGTTCACCGTTTAAACGAACTTTACCGTTAGAATCACAAACCGCAACTGACTGCAAAGTCTAATCGTTCAATTAATTTTCGCTAAAAGGATCTCTCCTGGAAAGTTTAACGCTTAAAAATGTTGTACGTTACAGTGTTGTGTAAAAAAGTGGTGGTTCGATGAAAACCGGGTTTTGTTGGAAAGCACGGCGATTGTATCACTAGTACTGGGCAACGGCGCGTGTTTTTTTATCTGGGTAGCTCTAGAATACATAAAAGCATAGAGATGAGATAAAAACGTCGTTAAGTTCGCCATGGATGATTTTACACTCCATCTTTCGCGGCCCTTATAAATGGCGCCCAATGATTGCAATTTTTTGGTAATAAGATTAGACATCCAGTGAGTACAAATTTGGCGCAATTTAGCTAAAAACTAAAAACAAAATACGGAATAATGGGGGTAATATTATATGGGGACTGTCGAAAAGTAGACCAATATCAATAATTTTCGCTAGGGAGATTTGCTACTCAATTATAACTCAAAAAAATATATTGATTGAAAAACGTGCCTACACTCCCCAAAATACCGAATAATGGCGAATAACGTTATAAATGGGCTATCCAAAAAAGCAGAGCGATATCGATAATATTAGTAGGAATTTTTCCTAACCAATGATTAATCCAAATACTAAATTGTAACTAATTTGATTGGATGGGTGTACCGTTTTATAGAGGCTACCATAAAAAATAGAACGATATCGATAATTTTTGGTTGGGATATTTGCTACCCAATGGGAATACAAAGTACTAAATTACAACAAATTCGGTTAAAATACGTGCCAAACTCCACATTTAATATGCGGTTACCGTAAAGTATTTCAGATTAGACGGCTTGATCTTGTTTTGCAGACCGATTGGGACTTGATCAGACATTCAGTGCGAACCACGGTTCACCTATACAGTTTAAAGCCAGTTCGACTGTGCTGGAATAAAAGAAACTCTTTTCGTGTCAGCGGGTCGTCATGTTAGCATATTTCCCAGTGTGCCGCAATGTATCCACAGATGCGTTGCAAGTGCTGCTTGACAATGTGCCGTTTGATTTGAAATGAGATGTGGGGAATGTTGTTTGCTTTGTTGAGCTGTTGCGTGGCAGGTTAGTATTCTTTTAATTTTTGTTTTGGTTTGGGATCAGCCCGATCTGAGCAGAGTTATTCCGTAACGCTGGTGCTGAGTGCCTCTGGATCGATAGATCTAGCTCAACGGTTGATGGCCCTCTGGAGAACTTCCAGGGTGTTGGGGATTCGCCGCTCACCAAGGAGGTGTTTTGTAAGCTGATGGGCGTTAATCCACATGTGGCTCAGCAACCGTTAGGTAGACCAAAACCGCCGTTCGAGTGAAAACCATTTATAAATTGTTCAAAAAACGATGGGTCCCATCTTCGGGTACGATCGAATTTTAGTAAAAGTATTTCGATTCACAAAATAGGGATCAAATCGGACATTCCATTCGTTTGATATTAAATTTAAAAATGTTCAAAATTTTGAAGGTATCAGAAGGAGTGGACCGATGGGTCCACATTATATAGGCTTGATAAAAGTATTACGTTGTGCAAAGTATGGATCAAATCGGTCATTTCATTCGCTTGGTGCTGACTCAACAAATTTCCAAAATATTAACACTGTGGGGGAGGTATCAGTATTTAAACTTAACCCATCCAGTCAGACAGACGGACGTACTAACTCCAAATTGTCTGAAACGGATTTGGTCCAAAGAAAAATGGGTTCTAAAACCAAAATTTCGATGAAGCACATTTTTGTTGAATTAAAGTGTATGTACCCTCATTAGCCATAAGTTTGTGGGTATAACAAGTAAAAACGTTATGTGTGCCTTCGACCATGAATTGCAGATACAAAACACCTAAAATTGGTTAGGATATGCAGTCATAACAACTTTATGGCTGATTATTTTCCCACGACACTTAATTATTTAAAATAGTACCAAAAAGATATAAAAAATAGTATTAGTTAAAAAATTTTACAGTTTTGTAAAAAAAAGTCAAATTCGCCGAATGTGCCCCAACCGGGGTAGCTTCGCCATTTGATGGGGCCATTCGACACCATAGTCATAGCCGGGTTATTGCCATCGCTATCAGTCTGGATAAAATTCTGATCCTCTAAAGGGTCTATTTGGTTTTAGTACGTCACACAACGTTTGAATTATAGGACTTTATTTTCTAGCGGCGGACGTTTACATCTCAAGGTCGCACACACCATCAGAAATAGGGGGTTTCTATCGCATTTTCGTCAATACAAGCACGTTTGATCTTATATATGTAATTTCTAACCATATTAAAGGATTAGTTTTAAAGACAAACTCAAAAACATTTTAAGGAAATAATATTGCACAATCTGTATATGGCCGAATGTGCCCCACTTTAAAATGCCGACTGTTCCCCGAATGTACTTTTTATAGTTTTTTTTCATTTTTTTAGCAGTTTTGTAAAAACATTATATTTTTATTTTTTTATAATAATACACATCGTAGTTAACCACTTTTTAATAATATTCTCTTAAAAATTTAAAAAGTTTTATACACGAAATACTTACGAAATGGAATTGAAATATTACAGAAACATCTATAAAAATACAAAAACCTATGTATCTAAATAAGCTTATTAGCTAGAAATTTCAAACTTTGTGTCAGTTATTTATTTCGATATTCGATGCCTATGTATCGAAACTAGTGATGTACGGTGAGAGCTTCATATCGAAAACGCGATTGCCGAAGGTGCCCCGATGCCGAAGGTGCCCAGTCTCCCCTACTTTCCAGCAAGTATTTTTTTTAATGCAAGTTTTTTTTTTTTAAATGCCTAGAAAGGAACTAACTATTGATGAGCGAAAATAATAATTAATAACCATGAAATGGGAAAATCCAATTCCGAAATAGGTAAAATGATAAACAGAACCAAATCAGTAGTCCAAAAAGTGGATAATCGATACAAAAAAGAAAATATAACTGAAAATAAACCGCGATCAGACCGTCCCAGGAAGCTCTACATAAGAGAAGAACGAAAAATGTAATATATTATTAAAGAAGATCCATTTACCAGCGCTCCTAAAATCGCTGCAGACTTAAAAGAATCATTTGGGAAAGCAGTTTCAGCAGGCACGGTATGTAGTTGCATAAAGAAGTGTGGATTCAATGTTCGTACTGTCCGCAAAAACCCACTTGTTAACAAGACAAACAGAAAGAAGCGTGTCGATTTTGCAAATGATTATAAAAACACGACAAATAAGTTCTGGGAAAAAGTTATTTTCTCGGACGAATCGAAATTTAACATAATTGGGTCTGACGGACGATCTTTGGTGTGGCAGAAAAAGGTGAAGAGCTCAATTCAAAGAATACTCGGAAAACAGTAGTAATGGGGGTGCAGTAATGGTATGGGATGCATCTCAGCAACTAGTGTGGCAATTTGGTATTCATTGAGGAAATAATGAATAATATTTTGAAACAAAATTTGAATCAAAGTGCTGAAAATCTCAACATTCGTGATAATTATTACTTCCAACAGGACAATGATCCAAAACACACTGCTATTAACGTTAAGAATTGGATACAATACATCACACATGCTGATAATACCTCCACAAAGCCCCGATTTAAATCCGATCATACAATTTCCAGTAAAGTCCAACTCAAAGAAATATTTCTGACAGAATGGGGTAAAATATCGTCGGACTACATTAAAAAAATGTATTCTCAATGCCCGAACGATTGAATGCAGTTTTACAACTCAAGAGATATCCAAATTTAATTTTAAAAATTAAGTAATATTAAATAATTGATTATTTTTCACCAGGGGTACCAAGACTTATACTGTGCAAAAATACAGACTTGACACTATGTCGATTTTGTTTTAATAAAAAAATGAAATATTACTTTAATTTGTTGTAGTATAGGATTGAATACATGAAATAAAAATATATATTTTAAATTTTGTGAATTACTTTTTGAGGAATTACTGAATATTTTTAGATTTGCTGCTCACTGTATAATAATCCAAAAGATCTTCTTTAGAATTTCCGTTTTTTTAAGTAGGGAACTTCGAAACGGATTACGCTCTTCTTGAATTCGACGAATTATACATTGCTTTTGTAATCTAACAGGTTCTTATCTAATTGTATTGGTATTCAACACGACACAGGGAACAACACCCCCACATAACGGTACTGCTGGTATTTTGTTTTTATAGCCATATTTTTCAACTAAATTGACTGTTATTTAGTTTTTGGCAGTTCTTAGTGGCTAAGAAACACCCTTGTAGATAATTGTCAATATCTGTAATCAAGGTCCTAATTTTCAATGTTCTAAAATGTTTGAACATATTCTTCAATTTTCAAATTAATTGTAATTTAACATGTTTTATGTTGATTGGGCGCCAATTCTACCTACTAAAAATATCAGTACCCTAAATTGAGGAAAAATTAATTAAAGAATTTAGGACTGTCATTGGAAGTTTTACACGTAGCTTCCAATAACATTCACTGATATTGTACTTAGTTTGTGAACAACAGCCTTCAAACACACATCTGCACAATTACAAGCCTTTAAAATAATACGTGTTCGTTTGTCAGCCGGTTGGAAATAATCGATGTGTGAAATTGAAAACGGGACAAGACCCCCTAATCTTTCCGAATCGATTGTGACTTTACAAATAAAAAAACCGAATATTGCAATCCAATACCCGAAATCCGAATACTCTCCTCACCACACTAACATTGCACATATCATACAGGTAGGGCATTAAATAGTTACTTAAACCAACCATACAAGCAATAAAAAAATAATTCACTTCCAATATACGCTTGTCCATTTTAAACGTTTTCTCTCACTTTCCGTTCATATTCTACCCAAGTCTGTCATATCCGCTCAAAGACAAACACGAAGGAACACCACACAGACATTGTTTGTTTGTTATACCTTCTTCCCTTTATTTGTTTCCTTTGTTGAATGTCCTACATCCAACAAATCCCACCAAGTCAAGGCATTAGCACCACATTAACGTCTCATTAGTATCATGAACGAAAGTTATTAAAACGCGGCATGCTCCGCAGAATGTGCGAATGAACCTTGGCCGCCAAATGCTGAGAAACCAAACCAAAACACACCCACTCACTTTATTATCATCGCTGTCCTGGAAATAGGTATGTTTGCAGTGCAATGTTGTAAACTCAGAACTGCTCAGTCCAGCCGTGACACATATTTGCGGTGTAATTGTGCAGCAGTTAGCCACGTTAAGTTGTCATCAACCCCCCCGTTAATGGTCATAAATTTCACTGCTCTAAAATCTGTCTTCAATTCGTCGAAGGTGGTTCTGTTTGGTGTCATCTATTTTTATATTTACTTACCAGTCTTGTCGACTGTGAAACATTCAACTGTTGATTTATGACTGTTGTGGAGGTGGCCTCAAAAACCCACATGTTGCATTTGCATGTTAATAGTATTCTTGTTGCGAGTATTAAAACAAACATACCAATAACAAAGGAAATATGTACAACTTTTTATTTCGAGGAGATGATTCGAAAGATTGTTTATCACTATTCGATTTTAAGAATTTTTGAGATCTTTATTCAAATTTCTATTTTGAATATCTCTCCGGGTTAACCTCCTCTAAGAGGATTTATTTGGCATATGGGCATTTCCGGTAAAAGATAAACCAAAGTCGGAGAATTTGTTTCTTTAATCGTGCTTAAATACGCGAAGTAACGGCAAAAATATAAAGAAAGACCACATTTGTCATTTTTTCTTCTTGTTCTTAGCATTAATACTAATTTAATGACTATAAATGCAGACACTGCCGAAATAAAAACTGCAAAATCAAAAATTTCGCGTGAGTTACGTCGCGTGAGTGACCGAGAAAAATCCTTCGCAAATAATGGGTATGTCAAATTTTGAAATTTTGAATGTGCAATAATAATGCTTGATATCTCTTATTCATGTAAAGAGTGCTAAAAGTTCTAAAGTCTAAAGTCATGTATATTTGAAGTCGCGTAAAAAACAGTACAAAACAGGAGGCTCCCAAATTTTTTTACCACTAATAGTACTCCTAATGTTCTTTAAAAAAATATTAAGGGAGAATGTTAAAAAATGTAATTGTTTATGATTTATCATGGTATAATAATAGAAGGTAACAACAAGTGTTGTTGTACAACAAACGATACAATAACCCCATGGAAATTTGTTTTTGTACCTTATACTACACCTTTTTCACATGTTATTCAAAACATATCAAATGTAATTCGAGAATTCCATTTGTAATTCACAACATATAATTTGCAATTCGAGAATTCCATTTGCAATTCACAACATATAAGTTGTAATTCGAGAATTTCATTTGTAATTCCTAGAATACCTTTCAAAATTCATAGAATTCCATTTGAAATTCATAAACTTCCATTTGAAATTCCAAGTATTGCGTTTGAAATTCATAAAATTCCACTTGAAATTAATAAAATTTCTATTTGAAATTTAAATAATTCCATTTGAAATTCTTAACATTTGATTTGAAATACATAACATTCCATTTGTTTCTCATAACATTTAATTTTAAATTCGAAAATTATTGTTGGTAACACAAAAGGAATATGTATGAATTTGAAATGAATTGTTAAGAATTACAACTGAAATTTTATGAATTACAATTGAAATGTTATGAATTTCAAATTGGATTCTTTGAATTTCAAATGGATTTCTTTGAATTTCAAATGAAACTCTACGAAATTCAAATTGAAATATTTGAATTACAAATGAAATTTTTTAAATTTCAAATGGTATATTTTGAATTTCATACGAAAAGATTAAAATTACAAATGAAACGTTGTGAATTACAAATTACATACTCGAATTACAAGTGAAATGTTATGAATTGCAAATTGAGTTTTCGAATTACGAATGAAATTCTCGAATTGTAATTGAAATGTGTTGAATAACATTTGAAAAATGTGTAGTGTCAACGTCATTTGACAGAAAAATGTAAAGAAACAAATAAATTATATTTATTTTGAAAATGAAATATTTTCGAATCCTCAAAATATAATTTGAACCAGTAAGGAAAGTAGTAAAGTCGGACGGGGCCGACTATATGATACCCTTCACCACTGTGGGTATATTAAACAGATGAATCCTAACAGACGTCGCATTATTGAAGAACCATTAACATGAAATTAAACATGTCATTCTGCAACCTATACTAAATTTTGGTCAGGTATAGAGTTGCTTCTTACGATGGGACAAAATAATGTAAATAAATTTAAAGCGAAATATCGAAATATAGGTTACACTTATTTCAGTATGGTTTTTGCATTCGGCCACATTTTGAGTTCTTTATTTACTTATAAATCCAAATTTACTTATAAATCCAAAATCGGACGAAAATATATATGGGAGCTATATCTAAATCTGAACCGATTTTCACGAAATTTAACACACATCGTTCTAGACTTAGTTCAGTAAGCTATGCGAAATTTCGTGCAAATCGAAGGATATATAGGGACATTGTTGCACCATTTACATAAAATCGGACGAAAATATATATGGGAGCTATATCTAAATCTGAACCTATTTTCACGAAATTTAACACACATCGTTCCAGACATAATTCAGTACGCTATCCCAAATTTCGTGCAAATCGAAGGATATATAGGGACATTGATGCACTATTTACCTAAAATCGGACGAAAATATATATGGGAGCTATATCTAAATCAGAACCGATTTTCACGAAATTTTACACACATCGTTCTAGACTTAATTCCGTACGCTATTCCAAATTTCGTGCAAATCTAACGATATATAGGGACTTTGGTGCAATATTTACTTAAAATCGGACGAAAATATGTATGGGAGCTATATCTAAACCTGAACCGATTTTCAGGAAATTTAACACACATCATTCTGGACCTAATTCAGTACGTTATGCCAAATTTCGTGCAAATCGAAAGATATATAGCGACTTTGGTGCACCATTTACATGAAATTGGACGAAACTATATATGGGAGCTATATCTAAATCTGGACCGATTTTCTCGAAACTTGGCAGACATCACTCTAGGCTTAATTCAGTACGTTATGCCAAATTTCGTGCAAATCGAAAGATATATTGGGACTTTGGGGCACCATTTACATGAAATCGGACGAAACTATATATGGGAGCTATATAGAAATCTGATTTTCTCGAAACTTGGCAGACATCTCTCTAGGCTTAATTCAGTACGTTATGCCAAATTTCGTGCAAATCGAAAGATATATAGGGACTTTGGTGCACCATTTACATGAAATCGGACGAAACTATATATGGAAGCTATATCTAAATCTGGACCGATTTTCACGAAACTTGGCAGACATAATTCTAGACCTAAATGATTAGGCTGTACCAAATTTCGTGCAAATCGAAAGATATATAGGGACTGTTTACATTAAATCGGTTAAATATATATATATGGGAGCTATATCTAAATCTGAACCGATTTTTCCCAATTTCAATAGGGTTCGTCCTTGGGCCGAATAAGTGACCTATGCCAAATTTCATCCAATTCGGATCATAAATGCGACCTGTACTTTGTTTACAATTTAACATGCACAGACAGACGGACGGACGGACGGACATGCATAAATCGACTTAGAAAATGATTCTATGCATATTCTCAAAAGGAACCATGTGTCTATCTCGTTTCCTTTTGCCTGTTACAAACATATGCACAAAGACATAATACCCTGTACCACAGTGTGGTGAAGGGTATAAAAACATGAATGAAAATCTATCAAAATTATATTTCTATTGCTTCCACATCTTTCCTATAATTGAGCTATTGCCATTTGCTTCCTCAAACTTTCCCAGCAGGCAGATTGAGTAAATTGAATACGGGAGCATATTTAAAAGGTCGTTTACATTGAACCGGATTTAGTTAACCCAGTGGGTTTAAATTTTCATTTCGTTGGAATATATGCCAAATAAATCCTCATAAAGTAGGTTAACCCGGTAAAAAGTTCTAATGTAAATGCCGTATAATAAAGAACAATTTCAAATTGTATGTGTTCCAAATTTTCCTGTTGGTTGATTTTTAAAAACATAATTTGTCAAATTCATATTGACACTTGTATTACATTGGAATCAAATCAGCTGCGATTTGTTGTTACCTTTTATAATTTTACCATAATTATTTATTTAATATTAAATTTTGATTGTGCCTCTGAAAGTCGTGTAAGTGACTGCGGAAGTGCCCATATATGTAATGGAATTGACAAATTAGATCTACTGGATTTACAATGTAAACGTACTATTTGCCATGTCCGATTAGTCATGTCACAATAAAGCCGGTAATATTTAAATAGAGTATAAACATTTTAAAGATACATTGTTAATACTCCTAGGATGTTTGGTATTGAAATCGGGATATATCGTTGTGGTACACCCAAATATTTGGTATTTTGTATTATGGGGAGGTTGGGCATGTCAAATCTTCATACCAATAATATAATATGGCATAGTCTATAAGCGACGTCGCAAGTGATTCAAAATCGATTTCATCCTGTCGTCTGTAACTACGAAGATATTTGCAAATTTTTTACAGGTAACATAAACAACTTTCCAGCGAATCTAAATTGATCATATTCAGTTCGGATTTCTTTGACCTTGAATTTCGAACTTTAAAACTTTTTTTATAATTTAACAGATGGCGTTTAATTTCGAACTTTGAACCTTTTTTTAATATTTAACAGATGGAGTTTATATATATAATACAAGATCATTTTTGAATTTTTTGTTGAAAATCTATATACATTTTATATACAGATTTTACTTGTTCGGTGACTTATGCTAAAAAATGATGGAGAATCTGTTTGTCCCTTATACCATCCTTCTAAAACGACATCTTGTGGGAAAAATGGGTAGAAACTAGTAATAAGTACGATTTTAACCCTAAAATGATTTTTCGTTTTTTAAGATTTTTGACGTTTAGGCTGATTTTTGAGTTTTAGTCTATTCTGAGACTTAAAGTAAAACATTTCTGTACAATATTCTGAGCACCTTTAACCCCGCTTTGAATGAGCTTTTAATCACTTCTGGAAAAGGGGACCAAAAAGACCACTTCAATGAGTCGGTTGAGGGTTATAGTTGTATACCAAAATATTCGTCCATACTTTATCAGTAATATTGCCGTAAACACTATATACCTAAAATGCAAGGACTTCATGAAATTCTGAAAAGGGGGAATATTGCCCCCCTTTTTAGGTTACCCCCGACGTAAACTTTCAAAACGCCGATACACGTGTTTTATTTTCTTACCCCTTCTTTCATAATCTGTTGGAATTTCCCGGTAATTATTAAAAAAATTGAAATTTGTCGCATAGTGATATAAATGTATGGAGTAGCAAATTGTTTCAATTTTTGTTTGAACAAAACTAAAGCAATACTTCAGTACAAACAGGTTAGCTCTGAAATTTGAATTATTTTTATTGTTATAATTACTATGTTTTGGTTTCCACGCCTATTTCGATTCTTATAATTATAACTCAGCTAATAATTATACCCTCAGCCTTATGGCTAATGAGGGTATATACACTTTGATACGGTGAAAATGTGCCTCGTCGAAGTATTGGTTCTAGACCCCACGTTGTTTTGGACCAAATCCATTTCAGAAAATTTTGATTTCATCCAAACTTTGCCTATATTATTATTTATTCAAAACTTTGTTCAAGTTCGAAGATGGGAAATATCATGGTACAATAATACAAGGTAGGGCAGCTTGAGGTGAATAACAAAAATCAACTATGCACGTGAGGCTTCTTCTGCCAAAAATAAATATACGCATCAAGTGTTTGTGTTTATTTGACATTTTTTAACACAAAACTAAAAACGCGAAAAATGAATGAAAGGTTATGATTTCTTCCCAAAATCCAGTAGGGAATACCATCAAATGTTTGTTTCATCAATAATAAAGTAATTACTTCCAGGCGAACATGTTGAAAACAAAATTTTCATTTCAATTAAATTTGAATATATTTCAATTTATTTTGAATTTATTTGACATAGTATTCAAAACAATACACACACACACCTTGTGAAAAAATTGTAATCAGTTGGTAGCTTTGCCCTACCTTGTAATAATTATACCATGGGAAATATCGATCCACTCCTTCTGGTACGTTCCACACAGGGGCTAGGCCTAGGCCTAAGTCCGGGCTACAGTTCATATATATTAGATTATCGAACCTTACGTTTTATCCTCCGCAGGTGAAATGATTACAACAGAGTCTTAGAACCAAACCCAAAACGCAGAACAAATCAGATAACTATTTTAATATAAAAAGGGTTTTATATGGGGACTACGCCAAAAATTTTTAGTAGGGACTACGAAATACCATATTGCAGCGACTTCGGCTGAAAACGCGCTCAAGAAACTCAAAATATCGAAAATTGGCGGTACCCTTATATGGGGGCTACCCGAAAAAATTTACCTATATTTATATTTTTTGTGGAGAGATTTGCTACCCAATAAGAACTCAAATTACTAAATTTTAGTGGGGAAATTTGGTACCCAATAAGAACCCCATGTACCATATTTCAGCGAATTCGGTTGAAAACCGCGCCTTAAGAACCTTAAAATACCGAAAATTGGGGGTAACCTTATGTGTTTTCAGTTTTTACAAATTTCTTGAAGTAAATCTACTTTTATATTGTTCCAGGGATATTTCCTTCCCTGGCACAATAATAGGGAATACTGACGACCTCACCCAATATTAAGACATACATATATAATCTACTAATTCTTACTATTTTTCCGATATTATAAAGGAAAAATTGTTATCGTAGTAAAACAAATGTACATTCGTGAGGGTTCTGGAACAGACCAATAATTACTCTATTTTATAAAAGGTTTTCCGTATTCTTCTGTAAATTTATTCCCTCAGAACGGTGTTGAGGTTTAGGGTTCGTTCTTACAATAAACATTTCAAAAATAACTAACATTATTGGCCTGTTCCCGTACTGCAAGAATCTACGAGTTTTTACTATTTTTGTCGATATCATAAAGAAAAAAAGTGTAGTAAAAAATAGTAGATTCTTGCAGTACGGGAACAGACCATATACTTTCATAACTTTTTTTAAATTAAAAAATTTATATCGAACGTGATTTTGTGAACACGTGCATTTGAAATTATCATTTCCATTGATTGATTACATGTCAAATGATCGATATTTGTTCACAAAATGTGTTCTATGTAAACACTGCCATGCCCAATTGACTAAACAGCTGGATTCTTTGCAATGCCTTTCTGTGGTAATGCAGTGCATTATTACAGCCAAACAAGAACAACAACGAAGTAAATTACCATGCAGCTGTCATCGAACCTAATATCGATTGCAGAACAATCGATTAGCACCTCACACATCGATTTCAACTTTTTTTTCGATTTATTTACTAATAAACGTCGATTAGCCGAATTTCGACTTACGTATCCCTACTATAGGAGAGCGAGCATACTGAACACAAGAGACCTCAGCGAATCTTTATTGTCGTTAACTATTGGAATTTACTTAAATTTTTTACTTAAACTCTTTGAATTACTAAGAGTCCTCAATAAGATTAACAATTAGCGAATCTTTGAATCAGATTCCTAGTGTCGGATACAACTCGTGCCTGTGAACACCCACAACAGTCGCTTTAAGCGGTGGACGGACAACACCAATCTACCAAACCAGCCTGCCAGCAGCAGCAACACATTTAGAAGCACATCGCAGCCGCCGTCGAGCTAGCTAGACGGTCAATTAGGCAAACCAGCGTCCAAAGGAGCTATCAACCAACCAAAATCCACAAGTGTTCAACACACATTTCTATCCAAGGGATACGACTTTGTAAACAGTGCTTTGGCGGAAGAACTCTAAGTAGAAGCCCCCCAACAAACAACACCAACCAACACTCACGATAATGGAAAAAGTGTCAGCAAAACAAAATGAAAAGTAAGTGGAGCAGCTGATGTCTGTGCCTGCCTGCCTGTCAGCCAGCCTGCTAGTCATCAAGGCTGACCACCGGGTTGCAGGCGCAGTGTGACAGCCCCACGGACCAATGTCCGGACTGTGTGTTTGGGCAAAACGCCAACTTTATTACTAAACCCCTGCCCCTGTCGGTCGGACTTTCGGTTAATGATCGTAGTTTTTTCTTCTCAGCTCTTCTAAGTTCTTTTGCTGCCTGCCCAGTATGTTAGGTTATGTTACTCGTTCTGTGTGAAGTGAGTGCAAGTGTATGAAGAAAGACAGAGTGTGTGTGCGTGTGTGCGCGAGTGTTTTGATATAAAATTTGGGTCTGCGTTTATGGTCTTAGAAGAGAGGCAGGCGATATTTTAGTGAACTTCTAAGTGGAAATAAAAACGGATCTGTGAATAAAATGAATGGTCCTTCACTAGGAAGTAGTGGATGTGTGAAAAGGCTTAGAGTGAAAATGAAAAACCTGTTGAATAATGTTGCAGTGCACCCCCGTCCGTGTTTCATTGAGGGTGACGACAACGTCAACGATGTGCGAGTATTTCGAATCGAAGGAAACATTACGCACACACGCACGCACACTGACGCATTCCTATTCTAGTTAGGATAGGGCAGTTAATATAGTGTGTTGATGCTGACACGCTGCGTGCCTGCCTGCCATCCATCCCATAAGATCGCACCGCGAATAGGAATCCAATAAGAAAATTATGCGGAGAACAACTAGTTTTTAGCACAAGTTCGAATTAGAAAACATGTTTCCGTTCCGTGTGTGTCTGCCTGCATGTGAATGATCTTGTTTTGGGTAGCAGCAGAAGAGCAGCATAATAACAAAAATACGACAAACGTTTGATGTTGTTGTTATTGTTTGTTTTTTTTTTTTTACAAATTAATGGAAATTCAGAAATAATTTCTAATCGGTTTTTTGTTGTTTCTTTTTAGTTCAAAATTATCGTCTACAACTGCGGCTAAGACAAAAAAGCAGCAGCAGAAACAAAATAAGCTGGAGCAAAAATTGCAGCAGCAGAAGGAGCTACAGCAGCAACAGCAAAAACAAAAACAGCAACAACCACCACAACCCAAACCAAATCCCCAGCAGCAGAAGCAGCAACAAAAACAAAAGGAGAAAGATAAACAGCAGCCGCTGCAACAACAACAGCAGCAGCAGTCCAAAGCAAAAGAGCCACAAAAGCAAAAAGATCAGCCCACGACTCAAAAGCAGAGTAAGAAGCAGCAAAAGAAACAGCAAAAACTGCTGCAGCTGGATCAGAATGGCCAGAACGACGACGGCGAGTTGTCAGAGTTGGATTCACTTAACCAACTCTCAAATTCGCCATCGCAAAATGATTTCGGTGGAGATTCGTCGTCGCAAAATGACGATGCTGGCGATGCCTATGGGAACAATCAGGCCTCGCATTCCCTGTACGAGTTGCAGGGATTGCCTCCCCTCTCTCAATATGAGCTGCCCGAGGGAATGTCCAACAAGGCTCCGTCGTTTTGGCAGTACGAGTTGCCTAGGGAACAATCGTTTTGGCAATATAAACGAACCGAAGCCCTTACAACTCAAAATCAGCCACCCTCCGGAAAGCCCCCATCACAGCCTCAGCAGTACGAGTTGCCATTGGAGCCGTCTGTAGCTTTTCCTGAGCTACCAACGTCTTCGTCGCATAAAGCTGCACCCAAGGTGCCATCTGTATGGCAGTACGGTTTACCAATTGCTCAGCAACATGAGCAGCCAAAACCTACACCGCCACCACCAACTCATGAAGAGTTTCCAAGTATTTTGCCGAATAATGCTCAGAATGAGGTGACAACAAGGAATCTGCCTATGCCTCATATTGAGTATGCAAAGGCAGTGTTGTCGGCTCATAAACTGCAAGAGCAGCAGCAACAACATCAGCAGCAACAACATCAGCAGCAACAACAACAACAGCAGCAACAACAGGCGAAGGCTAAAGAACAATTGCAGCAGCAACAACAACAGCAAGAACAAAATAATAAGCAAGAAAAACAAAAGGAACAGCAACAGGCCGCGGCTAAGTCCAAGGAACAGCCACAACAGCCTAAAGCCACAAAACAAAGTAAAAAACAACAAAAACAACAGCAAAAGAACCAGCAAAAACCCGAGCAACAGCAACAACAAGAAAACCAACAAAGTAAACCAAATCAACAGCAGCAGCAACAGCAAGGGGAGCAAAATGACAATAAAGATGAGGTTGAGAATCAGTTGGACTCACACATGCAGCAGCAACAAAGTCAAAATGACAAAAATTCCCAAACGGCAACAGGGGATCTGTCTGAGTCATCATCCCAAAATGAATTGGAAAAGTCCATTTCCAATTCTCCTGTGGCAAATCATTTGCCCAATTCAGTGGAACCATCTGGGCAACAGGAAAATAATATGGCTCACATGAACATGACATCACATGACCAAATGACTCTTCAGCAGATCGAACAACAGCAGCAGCAACAACAGCAGCAGCAACAGCAACAACAACAGCAGCAGCAACATCAACAAGAACAACATCCACAACAACAACCACCACCGAATGATATTAACCAAATGCAATCTCAGATGCCACCCTATGGTGTGCCCATGCATGCATCGCCACATCAAATGTTCGACTTACAATTCGAACAGGCAAAGATGCAGCAACCACCTCAATCGCTGTATGATGTTCCCCGACCTATGCCAATGCAACCGTTTGATTTACCGCGAACTCAGTCTGTGTGGCAATATGAACAACCCGATGGCGGTATGCAGTCGCATTATCCATTGCCAAAACCCCCGTCAATGTCACCATTTGAGCAAATACCACGACCTCCACAATCTTTGTGGCAATACGAATTACCCAAAGCACCATCCCGTTCGTTGTACGATATGCCCGAGTCTCCTTCGCTGTCGCAGTATGAATTACCCAGAGCTCCCTCCCAGCCTCAGCCATTTGATCTGCAAGAACCTTCGCCTCAGTCGCAATACGAACTGCCTAAGATACCCTCACGATCACTCTACGAAATGGCCAATGCCTCCCTGATGTATAGATACGAGATGCAAAAGGCTGCTGCCTTGTCGCATAACGATATGTCAAAGATGCCGCCTACACCAATGCAAGCGGATCTACCAAAGGTGCCGCCACGCTCTCTCTACGAGATGGCCGATTCAACGCCCCAATCGCCATATGAACTACCCCAATCGCCATCACGGTCGCAATATGAATTGGCTAAGGCCACGCTGCAGGCTCAGTTATTGTTGCGAGAAGCGTCGACGTTGTCACCACAAGACTTGCAAAAATTACCGCCCCAAACTATATATGAACTTCAGAGAGCATTGCTGCTGACCCAGTACAGTGAAATGACACAGGCTCAACAGTTGGCAGCGGCACAGGCCCAGGCGCAGGCACAAGCCCAACAGTTGTCGCAGGCCCAACAGTTGTCCCAAGCCCAACAGCTGTCTCAGGCTCAACAAATGGCACAACAGATCCAGGCTCAACAAATGTCATCGCATTTCTCCATGCAGAATGCCCAATCAAGATCATTGTATGAACAGCAACAACAACAGCAGCAGCAGCAACAACAACAGCAGCAGCAACAACAGGCTCAAAAGGGCGGCCCTTCGCTGGTACCTTTCGATTTAAATGAAAACCAACAACAATCGCAATCCCAATATCAACAGCTGCAGAAATCGCCATCACTGTCGCAATTTGATATTCCCAAAGCATCATCACCACCCCAGTTCGATTTATCGAAGACGCCTTCATTGACACAATTTGAAATGCCAAAATCATCGACACCACCACAATACGATATTTCAAAGTCCTCGTCCTTTGAGGCTCCCAAGGCGGAAACATCGCCCTCGCAGCAATTTGAACAATCCAAGCCATCGCCCAACTCGCAATTCGATACAACGGATAACGGCGCACAATCCCAACAGTCGCAACAAAATGAACAGCCTACCAAATCGGATTCGTCTACAAATCAGGACGACGAACCGAAAACCCCTTCACAATCGTCGCAAAACGAAATGACAAAGTCAACATCGCCCTCACAGTTTGAGTTGCAAAAGGCATCGTCCCGCTTGCTCTATGAACTACCAAAGGGTCCTTCTCGTCTGCTCTACGAATTGCCAAAGGGACCGAAAACCGCTGAAAAACATGATATTTCTGAAAAACGTGAGAATCACGTCAAGTCCGATGGTCTAACCGAGAAGAACGACCGTTGGGAGCGTGGTGATCGTTTCGACAAAAGTGATCGTTTCTTTGACAGAAACGATAGATGGGAACGCAATGAGCGTTTTGATAAAACTGATCGTTTCTTCGATAGAACCGATAAATGGGAGCGTGGTGATAGTTTCATTCGTAGTGACAGCCGCTTTGATAAAACTGAACGTTTCGAAAGAAGCGACAGTCGATTCGATCGCAGTGAAAGATTCGGTCTACGTGACGAAAGATTCGACCGTAGCGATAAACTTGAAAGAAGTGATCGTTTCGATAGAAGTGATCGCTTCGATCGTAGTGATCGTTTTGAACGCAGCAACGATAGATGGGAGAGAAATGTTTCGGCTGATAGCCCCGGCAAGCTGGAGAAAACCGAAAGACCTTTTGATTTTCATACACGTCAATTTAATACGTATCGTTCGTATATTTCTAAAAAGGACAGTTCTTTGACAGAGACTGGCTTGTCGTCCAAAAATCATACTTCATTGGATACATCGAGTTCGGATGGTATTAAACCGATTATTAAAGCAAGGTAAGTAGAACATGTAATTTTAATTTAGGTGTGCGATTGAAATTCTTGTCTATTCAATTAAAAAATTTATCATTTTAGATATCAAAAGTAAATATTACGCATGGGTATTCTCAAAATATTGGGTTTATTTAATTTGGCCCGTGAATTGATTTTACTCATCATATCAGAAATGAGTCATGTTTGTCAGATTATTGACTGCCGCCCTTCAATGAGTTATGGGTTCCTAGTCTCCTCCCCTAAACTATGACTCCCGAACGCCGAATTCTTTCCCATCAGTCAGGGGTTCGACTGTATTCCAACGGTGCTTCATCGATAGCTGTGCGCCTCAATGAGTATTGGGTTTAATTACCAAGTCCTTGCCATCAATGTCTATCGAGCCTCAAACCATTTTAAACAAAAACTAAAACGAGTTCCTCGACTGATGTTGATGTTATTGCCTTGGCACCATAAGTCTCAAGTGTCATAAGCGCAAATACTCAGAATATAAACTCGGATTCGGACTTCTCCTCACAAATTAATGAGCGCAAAGGCGCCAACTTCGGAAGGAGACGTCTTTGCGTCAATCTTGGGCGACATAAATGAATATTTGACCCGACAAAGTGATTCCCTCATCATCCTTATTGAGCAAATGGCATGATACCCCAATGTAAGATGAGGCAGATGATGTTGATGTCACTGTCATCAGCAGCACTCTACCCTCGAATCGACAGGGAACGTCAAATATGTCAGACAGACCATAACTGCTGAGGCAAACGGCTACTGAATGGGCAGAAGTTAGAAGTGAGTGGTCCAATGCAACTTTGGAGACCTCACTGGCGGCTCCTGCACCCGAAATTGCCTAGCCAAAAGAAGCGGTGTATTGAAAGGCAATTTGTTATTACAGGCCCCGATGCGATAAGCGAGAAGGAATGGATAAAGAAGCACCTAAAGGTCGTTAGGAAGTACGAAAATAACTGTCCCCACAAGGCGTCTAGGGAACTTCCGATCCACCGAATTCCTACCTCGCGTACGGGACATCTAACAAGGCAACGACAAAGAAAACCCGCTGTACAGGATTAAGATATGGAGCTAACACGAGGCCAAAGACTATTTTGTATAACCAATGTATCTTAAGTGCTCATCGACGTCCCTTCTCAATTTGATGTTCTACCAAGATACTAAATTTCCATAGAGAAGTCCAAGTATATAACTATCCTTGATTGCTGTGTAGGTCTGTTATATATTTGATTCTAACACAACGTTCTGCCAAAATTGCAAGTTCTTCCACTGAAGGTTTTCCCATTCTGCTTTTCAGAACTCTTTTCGAGGCTATTACTGATTCTCTCCAGCTGTACAAAGTTGTCGATAAAATCTGCCAATGTTAGAGTTTTTCGTGCTATTTTCATAGTGACCATTCTCCTTCTATTCTTATAGGTGGATCCACTTCCTCACCAGTGTTTTATTAAATATTTAAGTTGCTGATAAATGTCTTTCGTCTATTATTGATCCTATGTAGATGTATAATTTCCCTTTATGTATTGTTGGTTTTGAATGGTTATCCCCCTATAATCGTAATCTTTGCCATTAAGAAATGATTCGCAACAAATGTTGACAACATTTAGTGTTTAACTTTCCTTCTCCGTATTTTATTTGATTCTAATCGCCATCTATTTCATTACAGTCACAATTTCAGTAATTACCGACACAGTTCGGAAATTTTCGAAAGCGATGAAGACGATATGGATGATTATGATGCTGACAAAATGCCACCCATGGAGGTGGATCCCGATGATCATCCTCTACAGCATGAATACTGGCTATGGTATTCACGCAAAGGTGCCCATCGTGCCACCGATTATAGTAAATCGTTGCGCATGGTTGGTCGCTGTGCCACCATTGAACATTGGCTGTCACTCTACTGTAAATTGAGACGTCCCACAGCCTTAAATCCCTTCCGTGAGTTGAGTCTCTTCAAAAAGGGTATACGTCCCATGTGGGAGGATCCAGCCAATTCGAAGGGTGGTCAATGGTTGATACGTTTACGTAAAAATCAAATTGATAGAGCGTGGGAAGATATTTGTATGGCCATGTTGAGTGAACAGTTTATGGTTGACGATGAGATTTGCGGTGTAGTATTGACTACAAAGATTCCGGTAAGTCCAATTGTTTGTTAATTTTTTCTTTATTAAAATTGAACCAAAGATGATGATGATGATGTCAGAAAAGATAGAAAACAAAACCATGGAAAAAATGAAATGTGGTAAATATTCCATCAAAGAAAAGACCATGTTGATAAATGGAATTGTGAATTATTCCAAAATATAAGAACCTACTCATCAAAAGGTGAAAATTATGGTGTATAAATATAATATTGAATTCATCACTAAAGTGAAAATTGAACTAAAGTTATGTGTGTTTGAGGAATATTGAATTTAGCATAATTAAACAAAAAAAGTGCAGCAGATTTTTGTTTATGAAAAGAATCTTAAAGTATCCTGCTAAAGATTACGGCAAATCCATCATATTTCGTTGCTGATTTTTAAGGTAAATATTTTGACTTTTCGTTATTTAATTTTAAAATATATATTACGAATATATGCCTACATGTAGTAGTCAGGGTCAATAAGCTAAGAAAATAACATATTTTTGAACTGGTCGACTTTTTTCAATTGTATAAGTAAATGAAGCTATGCTATTAAAATATTATAATATACTGAATTTATCGAAAATAAGGAAAAATATTTCGGTATAACCGAACACATATCTGGTGTCACAGAAAAATCATATTTTATTGGTTTGAAAGCCCCCTTTAAGGCCAATGTAAAGAAATTCCATAATATTTTTATAAATGTTTTTATCAATAACCTTTAAAACTATTTGCAGGTCATGTCCACTCTTAAAGTCGGTTCAGCCGGATTTATTCCTATCGTATTTATTTAGTTTAGGATGCTTATCAGCTTTTCGATTTAAAACATGCAGTCAATGCTTCTGCCTCAAAATGTTAGGCAATTGAATTGGCTGGTACCAACGTTTTTAAAGCGCATCGTTATTTAGGTCCGGTCATTTAGAATAGCTTACTCTTTGAAATTAGGCAATAAAATGGCCTGCAAAATGGTCGCTATAAACATTTAAAATAAAGATTAGAACATCGATACCGTTTTTATAACCGATATGTCGCTATAAACGATTTTGAAGGTACTCATCCCAGATGCAGTTGTTGGTGTTGATTCATTACACTTCATTATATGTTTTTAACACTAGGGACATCAAACTGATCTAGCCTAAGCCTAATGTCGTCTTCAAATATACCAATAGATCTTCCTATATACCCAGTGGACACACCCTTGATAACATATGCATTTTTTCTTTACGAAACGTTCAAAAATGTACAACTTTTTACTACAATAACAATTTTTTTCTTTATGATATCGAAGAAATCTGTAAATAATTGCCGGGAACATACCAAATATACATACCCCGATTTTACCAGTTTTACAAACTATTGCTTACTTCCAGAACCGGCTAGAATCTTATATTTACCGAAATTGTTTTCGATTTTTCCTTTTCAAATTGTTTAAGATTTTGTGTACGAGATATAAATTTAAAAATTAAAAATTCCCATTAGAAATGGTGTTCAAATACGTGTATTTTTTGTGACAAGTCATTACATATAGCATTGTTTAACTATTTACATTAATAACATTTCTTTAATTACAAAATGTTTAAATTAATTATTATTTTGTTTTTTTTATGTATTAACTTTATAACGTTAAGAATTCAACAATCTCTCTGTGTAACCATTTTTTCACTTTACAAATTATTTCTTTGAACTGGCAATGCTGCATGTCTTTTTCTCTCATGGTCTCTCTCTCACAAACAAACTATTTTGACATTTCATTTCTGACCATCCGCAAATGCACAGTTGCACTTTGTAGTACTCTTCTCGTAAATACATACGTTTACAACTGTCACCCAACAAAGCACACTCACTAGGGATACGTAGTCAAACTCAAAAGTCGACTTTTCAATTTTTTTTCTCTGTTCAAAAAGTCTATTTTTGACTTCGATGTTTGCCTTAGACTAAAATGTCAACCTTTCGATGTTATTACTATTAATTTTTTTTATTTATACGAATTTTTGTCAACAGATCATATAATGTTTTGGCATTTGTAATTTTTTAGCAATTTGGGTTGATTTGGGTTTTGTGATAATAATCCAAGAATTTATGAAGAAAATCGAAAGTCTACTTCGACTTTTTAATATAATCGATTAGCCGAAAGTCGAGTTACTTATCCCTAACACAGACACACAAAAATCAAAGTGACATAAAATTTTTGACGTAATGGTTGGAAGCAAATAGAAAGAAAAAAATCCACAGTGAAAACAACAAATACAAATTTTGTGGCATCGCCGAGTAAATAAATTGTGTTGAATTCTATTTATAAATAAATAAACAACGGCGGGCAATAAATGCAATGTAACAAAAAAGTGCAATAACCATTTGTGCATAACTATTTTAGACGACCGGAAGATTTTTCCAATCGTCAATCGTTTTTTTCTTCATCCTGTGGAAAGGGGTTAAAACAAAAAAAGAAAAAAAGGTTAAAGAAGAAGAATAGTGCAAAAAAAGAAGAAGAAAAGTGTCAGTGGTTCATTGCTGCTGCTGCCGCTGCAAAGACAACCAACAACAAACCGAAGAGAACATCGAAAACACTCCCTCGCTTTTTAAGAGCATTGTTAACGCACACTCTTTGGGAGCCACACGATTGTTATTATTGTTTTTGTGCGGCCATCACTCTTTGGCGTACGTCTGGCACAGCTCCCCATGTGAAAAATTCCCAAATTACAAAGTGAATGAAAGCAAAAAGAAAAAACCCCATTACTACAAGAAGGAAAAAAGAAGAAAAGAATTAAATAAAATATTCAGTGAATTGTTTAGTGGAAAAAAAGAAGAGAGCTAAACAACAAAAATAATTGCAATTTATAAAAAGAAATTCTTGTGATCCGTTTTTTGAAAATTTTTTGAAAACACAAAAATACACACCCACCGTTTGTTGAATTGGAGACAACCGACCGACCAAGCAAAAAAAAATAGTCAAATCAAATAGCCTACGCGCGTGAATAAGCAAAAGTGTGCTATTAAAACCAAACGTACCCCCGGAACGAAAACTCAGTCTCCTCTATCTATTACGGCGGCCTGACGAAACAAAAAAAGTTTTTTGCTTTAAACGTTTACGGTAGGCTTTGCGCAGAAAAATCGATATTTTTACATTGATTAAAAGTCCCCCAACAAAAACGACGACGACAACAAGCAACAATAGCAGCAGCAGGCATTTTTCAAGGCGTGTGAATCAAAGTGATTATCCATGAAAATTTGAAAGAAAAATTAAAAACGAATATCCTCCCCCTCAAAAAATAAAGCAATTAATAAGTTTTGTGCAATAAAAAAAGTTAACCATAACTTGAGTGTGTGTGATTGTTAAACAAAACGAAAAAAAATCAAATAAAAAAAATTGTAATCAAGTGTTGAACACAAACGACCAACACAAGAAGAAGAAGCAAAAGAAAAAGCCAGTGGCATTGTATGGATACCAAAGAAACAACAACAACAATATCACGAAAACCTTAAAACAATTTATTTAAAACGGGATTACTAAAAAACGCCCCTACCGCTGCCTAATCTTCCATCCTTTATAGTTCTTTTATTTTGGCTTAGTCAAGGTTACGAAGGAAACATTCCACACACATACAACAAAAGTTTATTGTTTCTGCAAATAGGAAATAAAATAAAACTATCAACTAAAATATTTGGTGCGTGAACAACGTCAAAGGAAATTATAATTAACAAAAAAGAAAATCCCAAAAGCAATACACACACAAAATACCTTAAAAACTGTCTCTTTCCCCCACTCAGTGAAATAAAGAGAAGAGAATTTAACCGCAAGAGAGTGGAGCCCTCATCACACACTGTGAGAGCATTAACACCAAAAAGAAGAGTCTGTCAAGTGTTGTCTGTCAATAAGAAAACAAGGAATTGCAAATACTTTGCAAAGTTAATAAAAACAAAAACAAAATAAAGTGAAGAATTTTTATAATAAAAATAAATATATTTGTAAAAACAAATTCAATTCATTCACCAAAAAGTGAGTCACGTTTCGAGCCATATCAACTCAACGACAAGATAGCAGCAGCAATCAACTAAACAGCGGAAGAAGAAGAAGCATAACAAATTCTTTCTCTCTCTCGCTCTCTGTCTTACGTGTTTGTATGCCCGGCTACCATCCCCCAAACCCCTACCACAACGTTTGATATCATCAGTCATCAGCACACGCTGCCTGTGCTACTCCAAAACTAAACGAAAAAAATATATGTACTCACCAACAACAAACAAGGGGGAGACCAACAACAACAACAATATCACCATACTTTTGATGCTCTCCAATCAGCAAAAAATATGAAAAAAGTTGCCAGTGTATAATCATTAAGTGGATTTTATGTTAGAGTGGCATTGAAAAAATCTTATTGGAAAGAGAATTGAATAAAAAGAACAAAACGAAAAAAAAAAACTAAACAAAAAAGATCATCGATATAAAAAAATATTAAAACAAAAATACGAGTAGTCAACAAATGCCAGTTAAAACAAGTATTGAAAACAAAAGCAGTGGAATTTAAGACACCCTATAGAATAATTAATAAAGCGGAGAAGAAGAAGAAAACCTTGGAAGTAAAACAACTAGAGGCTATTAAACCTTAAAATAAACAAAGAAGAAGGCAACAACAACGGCAAATAAACCGGTCTATACAACAACACTACCAGTAGTTTAACTTAACTTTAATACCGCCGCCACCACCAAAACCAGCATCATGACAAAAGACAGATTAGCCGCTTTACATGCCGCCCAATCGGACGATGAGGAAACCGAGGAGGTGGCCGTCAATGTTGACGCCACCCATGACTCCTATATGGATGACTTCTTTGCTCAAGTCGAGGAGATACGTAATATGATCGAAAAAGTCCAAGAAAATGTCGAAGAGGTAAAGAAAAAACACTCGGCCATCCTCTCGGCTCCCCAGTCCGATGAAAAAACCAAGCAGGAGCTTGAAGATCTAATGGCGGACATTAAGAAGAATGCCAATCGTGTGCGTGGCAAACTAAAAGGCATCGAACAAAACATCGAACAGGAAGAACAACAGAATAAATCCTCGGCCGATTTGCGTATACGCAAAACACAGCACTCGACATTGTCGCGAAAATTCGTCGAAGTAATGACCGAATACAATCGCACACAGACCGATTATCGTGAACGCTGCAAGGGCAGAATACAGCGTCAATTGGAAATTACTGGCCGTGCCACAACCAACGATGAACTCGAAGACATGTTGGAACAGGGCAATCCGGCCGTCTTCACGCAGGGCATTATCATGGAAACGCAACAGGCCAAACAGACACTGGCCGACATAGAAGCCCGTCACGCCGATATCATGAAATTGGAGACATCGATCAAAGAGTTGCACGACATGTTCATGGATATGGCTATGTTGGTGGAGTCGCAGGGCGAAATGATTGATCGCATTGAATACCATGTGGAGCACGCTATGGACTACGTGCAGACAGCAACTCAGGATACAAAGAAAGCTTTGAAATATCAGAGTAAAGCTCGCCGGAAGAAGATTATGATTCTGCTTTGCTTGACTGTGTTGGGTATCATAGTTGCTGCATATGTTAGCAGTTATTTCATGTAAATGCCATATATAAATTCTATTTAAAATCTATTTAAAACAAAAAACAAAAAGCGTATTATAATTTTCAAATTTTTATTATTATTATTAAATTTATAATTATTATTAATTAATTATATATAATATATATTAAAAAGTAAAGAACGAAAAACAAAAAACAAAATTAATTAGACAAAACAAAAAATAAGAAATCAATGAAAAGTTGCAATCCAAAAAATGTAGCATTCAGCAGCATCAGCAGTGAACGATGATGACGTAGAAGCAGAGAAAGATTTTTTTGAAATAATGCAAGAGAAGAATATTATTCTTAATAATATTATTAAAACAATATAAACTACCTTACCTACCTACCTACCTTATCCCCCTTCTACTACTACAACAACAACTACTCCTACCATACATATTATAAATATTTATCTCTGACAAAGCAAAAACAAAACAAAATTTACTACCTATATAAATATTAAAAACAAAAAAATAATTATATATCTCATATATTTATTAAAAATAAACAACCAGCAGAAGAAGAAAAAGTTGAAGAAGGAAAGAAAAGCAAAACAAAAAACAAACCGTAGTAACAATTTCTCTAAACAAACAAAAAGAAAACAAACATTAACTACACTTTACATAAAATAATATAAAACCAAAAAAAGAAAAAGAAACGTATATTCAAAACATATAAAAATTATGGAAAGGTTTAGAAGCATAAGAAGATCGGGTAATCGATGAAGAATGATGAAGAAGAGAAATAAAACAAAAAACCGAAAAAACACAATTTGTTGCTAGATTATTAATTAATTAAAACAATGAAACGAAATATAACAAGAACAACAACA
The DNA here is from genome assembly GCF_032173495.1 of Musca vetustissima. NCBI lineage: Eukaryota > Metazoa > Arthropoda > Insecta > Diptera > Muscidae > Musca > Musca vetustissima. Next base: position 459,076 of record NW_026885679.1, on the reverse strand, counting down.
AAAACAAACATTTAACAGAACAGTTTTTCAAATTTCCATAAAAAAATTAGGCCTTAAGCCTTAAATAAGCAATTATTAAACAAAAGGAAAATGTTATAAAACAAAAAAATTACTTTTAAAATTAAAGCCTAACGAGAAAATAAAAAAAAACAATTGATAAACAACAACAAACAAATACTTAACAAAATATCAACCTGCCATAAAAGGCCTTAAAACCAAACCAATCATAATTATTCTTCTTCAGAACGCGGGGATAAAACAAACTGTTCAGAAAACCAATTGGGCTGCTTTTCAGTTTTTCCAAAACTCTCCCCCACAATAGCAGCAGCAACAGCTTCCTAAGAAAAGCAAACCATTTTAAGGCCTTAATTTTCTTTTTCCAATTGTGTTCTCTTCTTCATTGTTTAGTTTCTTCTTCTATTTTGTGATAGAATTTTGACAACAAAATGAAACTACTATAACAGAATTACTTAAGACCAATTTATGGTTAACAGGCCATGTCAGATTTTTTAATTGTGGATTAGTTTTTTTTTTTCACGAATGACAGCAAACTAATTTTAGTTTTTGTCTGAATTATAAATCATAAATAAAACTCCCCCCTTTCCATCCAATACCTGTTCTATACTACTTCCCCTTTATCTCTCTTCTTGTAATAAAAACTAGTTTCAATTTGTAGCTATATACAAAATGAATATACATACATAAATATTATTATATTTACATATATATGTCTTAAAGTAAAATTTCCAATATATTTCATCTCTTTACGCTTTTCACTTGGAAAAGACAAAATCGTTTTTCAAAAAACAAAATAATAATTAGAATTTTGTTTTAATTTTTATAATTAAGCTAATTTTATTGTGTATTTTTCCTCCCTATTTATTGTTATAAAATTCAAAGTAGAATCTCTTTTTATAAGAAAAAAGAAAAAAAAAACAGACAAACAATTGGAATTTATTGTTTCTTTATGTTGTAGTTCATATTTCTAATTATATACAGACATTAATTTATTGTTATTTTTTATAGACTTTTTTTAATATTGATAGGTCAGTGTGGTACGTTGTGTTTTGTATATTAAAAAAAAATTAAAATTTTAGTTTGGTGTGTGATATAAATCTATTCTGTGAAATTTTAGATACGAATGAATGCAAGTACACTTTTCCAATACATATGGTTGGACAACAAATAAATTGGCACTGAAAACAGCTGTTTTAGCAAACTTAATAGCCAGCTTCCCGTACCGTCCGACCTTTGTCTGATCCATAGATATTTCATTCATGGAAATATTTGAGAATAACGAATTCAAGTGTTTGGGTTTTCATTTATGTTTTCATGCAAACAAATTTGTTTACATAAAACAAGATTTTGTAGAAATTGATTCATTTCAAATTTTACCGAACCAGACTCAAGGAGTTTTTAATAATTCATCATTTCGTTCCGCATCACTTCTACTAGTTTCTGTTGAAAGTATTATTTTGCTTCTACTAGTGGATGAAAGGAAAGACACTTGTGCTCTGGCTGGTGGCTTTATTGAGAGTGATTATCAATAGCTTACACACTATACAAGAAAACTTATTGCTACGAATATTTACAGTGGTGATGTGTAGGTTACTATAGGCGAACACATCGCAATTAGTCTACGCATGTATGTTGTGTGTTGGAAGTCCGTAACGTGGACATTCAATATTTACAACACTCCTCCTCAACACACATACATACATGCCCAATATCAACATCTCTCAAAACTTTTTTATTAAAACTCAAAATTGTAAACAAAATTACAAATACAATACACACAGTATTTTTCTTTAATAGTATCAGCAATCCATCTCCTCCTGCATACTTTCCCCCTCCACGGGTTCGACACTGGTTGACCTAACGGTGCCTTCATCTCATCGAAACACATTCGATGCCGTTCGTCGTGGGCTCTCCCCATCATTTTGGACCGTAACGGTATTGGCACTTCTTTGAATTGTTCTTGTTCTCGGCAGAAACACATTCTTCTCACAAAAACAACTCCCCTCTTGCGGTCAGCAAACTCCAATTGCTCGTCGTCAATCTGCGCACTATTTTCTACTTCACGACATCTTACCGCTGCTCCGTCAACCGTCATTACATTGACTTGCAGGTACACAAACAACACACTATGAGCTCTACCCCTTCCCTTTCGCCAGAGACTTCTTGTAAACAAATTACGCATCAATTCGTCGTCCCACCGTTAGGCAAACACACAATGCTCTTGCATGCATTGTTGTTGTCAAACACATCACTAACGGTGTACGCATGCTCATGGGGATTTCGCTGCTCAACCTTTTTCGCTGCCTGCAGTTTCTGCTGCCACTACTTGTGCGCGAACTATTTTCTGCTACCTGCGTTGTTGTTGCTGAATTATTCTTGTGCGCCTCGGCAATCGCACCCTGCTTTTGTTGTTGTTGCCATTCACTCGCCTTTTCGAGTTTTCCAAATATCAACATTCTTATCTGCATTTTCTTCCATAGAATCACCTCCCAAACACATTGGTGGACCAGCACTGATTCTCTTGCAGATTCTACCAGCCGTAATTGTCCTCTGACAATTCCAATGCAACACATGCATAATTCCAGATGCGTATGTTGTCGACACACGACATAACATACCCGACACTCGGTTATACAAACTGGAATGACTCTCAATGCCCTTTCTATTTCGCACACTTCGATCACACAGATCGGACCTTGTCTTCCTTTCTCACACCATCCACTAGTCTCACTGGGATTCACTCTTTCCGGGCTTGGTACTCGACACACGAATAACCACGTAAACTTCGTCAAATTACTGCCGGACACTTATACACAAAGTATTGTTGCTCCTTCCGAGTGATCCTCCTTTCTGGCTAGTTCTATGCCATGACTGGTCTACTGCGCTGGATTTATTTGCTGTACCTAGAGTCCTCCTGGGTTCAATACTATGACTGCTTCTTGGCTATGCCTGGGGTGACTGGGCCCATAACCTGTTGAAAGTATTATTTTGCTTCTACTAGTGGATGAAAGGAAAGACACTTGTGCTCTGGCTGGTGGCTTTATTGAGAGTGATTATCAATAGCTTACACACTATACAAGAAAACTTATTGCTACGAATATTTACAGTGGTGATGTGTAGGTTACTATAGGCGAACACATCGCAATTAGTCTACGCATGTATGTTGTGTGTTGGAAGTCCGTAACGTGGACATTCAATATTTACAACAGTTTCCCAGGAAATGCTAAAGAAATTAGGAAACATTTTGCTAATTTCGAATTTTCAAAATTATTTCGATCCTTTGTATTCAAGTAGTTTCTCAGGAAATGCTAAAGAAATAAGGAAAAAATTATAATTTCAAAATTATTTGGATCCTTTGTATTAAATTGCAGTTCACCTCATAGTTTAAAAAATAATTTTGATGAAAACCCACAGTAAAATTCGATTTTACTTTGGATTAATTTCAGGCTAACCCCTCTTTTTAATACCAAAAAATATTTCATGCTGTGTTTTTTCTTTCTCCAAGACACGGAAGGGTTTAAATATTCTCAACAGCTTTTGGAATTGTTAACCACATTTGAAATATTATGACCTTGTTTAATAAGAAATGTCAATGATTCCATTGATCACACACCAAACTGAATTAATTTGGAATTTAAAGACAACATTGTCTTGCACATGATATTTATTTAAAGTATTTAAAAATAATACAAAATATTCGATATTAATAAATATTTAAAATTCTACGACGACAGGTCGTGGTCTCTTTCAAATAATACAATTTTCGATATTTTCCCCTAACTCTTTTAGTTCTCAATTAAATATGAAAAAGAATTTAAGGCTATTGTTTGAATACAATTTAAAATTCATTTGGCATCCATTCGAATTCGAATATGCCACTGACTAACTGTGATGTGTGTTGATTCTCTTTTTTTATTTGGGGAATGACGTACCCACTGACCGGTCTATAATAATTTTTGGTATTTGTTTTTTTTTTGTGTTAATACAAGATATACACATTCACATCACCAATCGTTTCAAGCTAAATTAAAAACCACAAACAAATGACAAATCAAATAAATGTTTGCCATATTTATTTTTTTATGGCCATCTTTGAATACTGCATAGCAGTAGATTTATTTTGAAATAATTTGTCATATGTTTTGACCATTTATTGGAATGGTATATTGATGAATTACAATTTATTTTTTCTAACTTTAAACGGACAAGGTTTGATTGTTGTAAGAACTGATTCAGTGTAGATAGATCCCCATTTTTCCCTTTGAATACTTTTTTAATAATTCAAATCGATTTCCATAAATCCTGGCATTTGAATACTTTTTTTTTGTAAAAACTCAAATTGATTTCCATAAATTCTGGCAGTCGAAAAGCTGCCCAAGACCTCTGCAGAATTTTGAACGAGCAATTGTCATAAAAGCTGTTCAACTGTAGATACGATCCTTCCATATGAATATTGTTTCAATTCTCAAGTTGATTAACATCCCTGTTTTTGTATTGAGGCTTTTGAAGCATTTCAAGAAGGCCATATTACACTTTGTGAAAAAGTCCGGATCCAAAGGACACAACTTTACATACTTATGGTGCAATGATTAGCATACTCGACATGAAACCATAGCCTTCGATTTTAATCGTTCTATATATTGTTGTTTTTTTGAATCGCTCTTGGCCCTTTGGGCTACATTCTCATATATAAAATAAATTGAATTGAAATTGAATTAAAGCAATATCACATTTTCATGTAGTCGCTACATGGCCAGACATATTATCCGAATTGAATCAGAATGCAATCATTGATGAGAGACAAATTTAATAGGGATTTTTTTAAATTTTCTGATTTTCTTGAGCCATTTTTGTTTTTGGCAATACAAATTTTATTTGGTTATGGTATAGGGAATTAAATCAGCTGTTGTTTTTTATTTTGACTTGAAACCAAAATCTATCAATTTGTGTATTTGAATTTTGAAATATTGTTTTTGTTTTCGTGTGGTGTATATCTCCAATAAATACATTTTATATTTTTGTTTTTTTTTCTATTTTTTGTTTTCCCAATAAAGTAAATTATAAATAAATCCTGTAAAAATGCATTTACTTTTGTATTATAGTAAATTTATTTGTAATTTTTTATTTCTCTTGTAAATGTTTGTTTTCTGTTAATAGTATTTTTTTGTTTAAATAATTTTAATTTAAAAAAAAGTGTTATTAATACATTTATATATAGAACACAGAAGACATATATGACGTCACTATTTCTAGGACATACTTAAACAACAACAACAAAATCACAAAACAAACAAAATTACCTATAAACAATTATTAAATATAATGTATATTATTAATCATCAAAATAGCAAAACCTATTCAACAATGCAAACAACAATTATTAGCAAATCACAAATACTTAGAGACAACAACAACAAAACACAATCACCCAAAAAAGAAAACATGTAGAAAAATATTTAATTTTTTATAAAAACATTTTTGGATTTTTTTTCTTTTGTATTTGTTTTTATTATAGAATTTATTTGTCATAAATATTTTTTTGAATCTCTCGGTTTTGCTTTTCATCTCAGATTTTTTTATAATTTATTCCTTCTCCTCCTCTCACTCTCTCTTTGTCTTTTATGTTCTGTTTTAAGAGAGAACAAATTTTGTTTTGTTTTGCCTTGTGTTATCTTTTTGTACAATAATTTATTTTTTCTTATATATATGTATATTATTTTTTATTTATTGTTTTTTTATAAATATATTTGTATATCAAGTTAGTTTATAAGTTTATATATTAATATAGAAAAAAACAACAACAAGAAAAAGCTGCATATGTGTGATTAGATTGTGTGTTAAATTGTAGTTATCACCAGTTTGGTTTTTTTCTCACTCTCTATAAATATATATGAAAAAAATAACAGAAAAAATAAATACAGGGTGTTCGAAAATGAATTGATAAAAAACTTAGCGCAGAGAGGGGCAGATAATTCTAATATTGAATTTATACTAAATATTTAAAGTTCAGGTCATACTAAATATTTAAAGTACATGTCCTACTAAATATTTAAAGTTCAGGCCCTAAGCACACAACGTAAAGGACTTATGGTGCAATGCTTAGCATGTTCACATCCAATGGGACCCATAGCAGGTCTTCTGTAGCTCAGTAGTATGTGCGTTAGAGCACATTATTGTCCCTCTTCAAAATGAAATATAAAAATATGGCCCCTTAGTAATTTCGGCCCCAGTTCTAAGGAGTGAAGAGATTCAGTAGTACTATGTTTATCGTGAATGGGATGAATCGTCTTTTAAACCATATTTTCTGATTCGTGCTATCACTTTTGGGCTGGTCTTAGTACCATAAATATTTTAGTTGGTTGTAATTTTTTGGACAACCAAGTGATTCGGTTTTCCATTTGAAAACAGTTTGACCAGTCTTTAAAATCTTAAATTCTGGTTACTTGTACTTTACACTTACAGAAACCTCCAGAAAACATCTCTGGAACATCTTCATTAAGACCATACCCATTACTAGTTCAGGTGATACTCAATATATAATAAATACCCAAATTTTTCCAATTTTGTGTTCCTAAAAAATTAAAAAAAAAGTATGAATGAATTCATTTTCGAATTTGAAAAATTTTTTACTTATGAATTCATTTTCGAACACCCTGTTTTATGATAAACAAGTAAGAATGAAAAGAAAATCAACAACAACAAAAATCTCAAGTAACAAAATGATGCTAAAATGCTTCCTTTTGATAAGCATAATTATAATATTCCTTTTTTGCAAAGAAAAAGAAACCTAAAACCCCAATTACAAAACTACAACAACAAAAAACTTAATACTATATATATAAAAAAATTTCATTAACGAAAATAAAAAAAAACAGCAACAAAAAGCAAATAAACAAATATTGTAAACTAGTTTTTAGTAGTAGTTAATTTAAAATTCATAGAATTTTTAATTGTTTTCTTTTTTCCCAAAAAAATTAAACAAACAAAAAAAAAAACATTGTTTAAAAAAAATTAATTATACTCAAAAAATTCACAAAAAAAAACAATTTTTCCAAAAAAAAAACCCAACAAAATCATATTTAAAAAATAAAAGAAAAGAAATTATATATTAAAAATAATAAAAGAAAACAAAAATAATTATATACAACAAACCAACAAACAAATGCATAATTCTCGATATTTCAATAAAGTTTTAAAACGGACCGTTTTTTATTGTTAAAATAAAACGAAAAAAAAATTAATAATAATAAAGTATTCCATTATCCATTGGTTTTATTTCAAACTCATTTTTGCGGATCATGAAATCTGTTGAGCTCACAAATCAATAATTGAATTGAATCATTTCGCAAAAAATAAACAGGTAATCAAAAAAATCAGTTTCCAAAACATTTTTTTAAAAACAATCTGCTTCGTATTTGATTTTTTTTTCTAATTTTTTTTTTTCGTCATCAATGTTGTCTGTTTTTTTCTCTAGCTGTGTGTGAAGTGAGTGTAGTTCCATGTAGTTGCTGAAAGAAACAAGACATTGTCGTGACCAATCCCAGATTTTGTTAACCCCCTTCTTCCCCAAGTTTTTTTTCAGTTAACATTTGTTTTATTTTGAAATACATCTCAATACATTTCTTGTTATTTGGATGTGTGTGTGTATCTGTGTGCAACATACTAATTGGACATCGATTAACACTGTGTTTTTTTCTTTCTTTTTCTCTGTTTTCCATTTCTCAAACATGAGCTCGCCGACTGACCTTATTTTATACAACATATATCAGCAAGACATGCTTTTCAATTGATTACATTTTTTTTACAACTCAATTACAAAAGCAAAAGTAACTAAACATTTTTTAAGTGAAACACGGATGTTAACATTTAAATGATGGTCGAACAAAATTTCTTCAAACACGATTTGTTGTGTTTAATATGGGATATAGTCCGATGTAATTCTACTTTGGCTCAATAATTTTTTGTATAGGTCTGAATAATTATTTGAAAGCTCATTCAACAATATCGAATAGACCCTGACGATCTGAAATATTTTCAATAGATATTGGTTGAACTTGGCTTCTTGTAGCTTTGAAAAAATATTTACATATATTTGACTTTTTCATCATTAAGAAAAGGAAGGATAATTAATAATTTAAAAAAATATATTTATACTTAGATGTTCTCGAATATCAGCAACAATTCTCTTGCTTTAAACAGAAATCTATATCCATTCAAAGCCTTTTCATTAACACACCATGTCACTAACAACATTTAACATTTTTTATATTATTTCTAACATTTTAACTAACCTTCTGAGACTTTAAAGGGTCATTAATACATTTTTACAAATAAATCGAGAACAATTGACTTTTAATTTGATACCCCCTCAAAATATCTCAATTTATCATCAGATTAACATTCCAATTTGAAAATTTGTTTATTTGTTCTCATCATTTTACTTATTTTGTTTATTTGTATAAACCATTTATCATACCATCACAATAATTACAAAAATAAATATACTAAAAACTACTACTAATACTATTACAAAAAAAAAAAAAAAATACAGTAACAATAAATAAATAATAACAATTGTTACTAACATTAAATGTAAATTAAAATTATAACCGTTAAATATTGTAAAAAGCAAAAAATAAAAAATGATAAAAAAAATAAACCTTACTAACTACAAATTAACACACAATAAAAATACTCTTGTTCTAACCAAAAATTTGATTATGATTTATGTATATGTTTTTAATATTATTTTATGATGTTTTTTTTTTTCATTTATACTATTATACATAACTAACATATTTGTAATATAATACGCATTTTATATGTAAATATGTATTATATATGCTATATATATATTTTTCTGTTAATATTTTAAAAACAAAGATTAGATACTAACGCTCTCTCACAATGGTAAGCCAAATTGAAAAATAATTTAAAAATAATTAAATCAAAATTGATTCAAGATAATTTTAAATTAAAATATGCAATTTAAGAAAAATGGCCATTCAATTCGATTTTTTCTTAAGTTAACCAAAAATAAGAATTCCGCATAATTTTGTTTTTATTTCTAAAATTTTGGAAATAATTTCTCAGAATGCAAAATAAAAATGTAATATTAAATGGTTCTTCGATTTCAAGTATTTTTCAATATTAATAAATTGGTCCTTCGAGTTAATTTTCCCCATTTTTTATTGCTAGGCAAGAATTGTGAATGTTTTGAGCAAGGAAGTCATAATCCTGCTGGTCCTTCGAGTTGATATTTTATTAAATAAACAAAAAAAAATCATCATTTGAGACAATTGGATTGTTTTCATTGATTAAAAAAAAAACTCCCAAGTTGAATCAGTGTTCTACAACAGATTTAATTTAAATTAATATTGGTTAATTTTCAATGTTTTTATACATTTATTTAGGTACATCAAAATGGTATAATAGTTTGATGGATTTGACATTTTGGCTTTGGGCTTAAATTTTCGACATAGCATCTGCAGTATTGACCGAATTGAATCGAAATGTACTCTTTGAAGAGGGAGAAGTTTTATATAGCACACAGCAGGCATGCTCTCTTTTTCATTGGTACTTTACCTTGTATGTCGCTCTTCTATAACAAAATATAACAATATGATAATATGACCCCTTAGTCATTTTGGACCCAGTTTTAGAAGAAGGGGAATTCAATACTGTGTTTATTGAAGATATATAGTCTTTATTAAGGAGCGGGAGAAAGGAAACTGCAGAGGACTTGTAAGGTCGAATGTCATTTCAATTCTAATTTTATTATTTAATATTATTCCTTAAGAACTACCTAACCTAATCTAACTTAGCCTAATATTATGCACATAAGAGATAACAGTTGAGATAAGTGTGCTCATTTGTTTACATTACCAAATGAGCGCACCAATATCTTTGTGTGTGGGCTGCTATTAATTCTTCATTATCAGCTCACACGCACAGAAAACCACATTGAAGTGATCTCTATTTACTCACCCACTGAGCGCATGTTTATGGAGATATCCTTTATTAGCTATGCGTCTTCAGCAGCGTGGAGTGTTATCATCCCTTATGTGCATACATGCACACACAAATAGATTTTAGGACTTTTCATCTATTATTTACGACATATGCAAATGTCTAAAATATCCTAAACTAATACAACCAAATATCATGTTCATATTTTATGAACAGTCTTTGAACTCATATGGACTTACGATCAATATTTCGAGTGTCCAAAAATTATAAACAGGAGAGAATTAAAATGAATGATTTTATTCCCCTTCTTCATGGCTAAAATTCGGATGTATTTCGATAAGACTAAGGTCACTGGATCTGTAATATATAATTTTGGAACGTGAAAAATTAGACCATTTTTCTAAAGTTGATGTTTATATTATTTTTAGGATTTTTGGTACTACGTCTTGGTATGGGTACCATAAAATGTCGCTGTTTATTTAGGTTTTATTAAGCCTTAATCCGTATATGGAATACATACAAGGAAAGAAAATGTGCTAAAATTCGTTCTATTTTTGATGATATATAGCTCCACCAAAATATATCCTGATTTTAGGTATTTTTTTCAATTCATTCGTTTTTCCTAAATACAATTTCTTTCAAACTCCTCGGGTTTCAAACCCCAAAATTTCAGAAATCTATTATTGCAAATTTAAAAATTTGTATGGACCCTATCTTTTTCAAAAAAATTAAACATTTAAACTATTGATTCAACTTTGAAGCACACACAAATGACCATTACACATTGAAATGTCGAAATGAGAACAAAGATTAAACATTGTGTTTAATAGATTTAAACTATTAAACCCCTGGTTAACATTGAGTTCAATCAATACCATTTTTTTGCAAATGTAAACCATTTTGTCTCTGTTTTTATTTCTTTTGTGCTTTCCGCCGATGATTGCAGCAACAAAAGTCAAATTTTCAATTCTATTAACGTTCGGTTTTTTTATTGAACTTTCCGCTGAATGCAATGTAATGTAATCTAACTTAATTTCAATTCTTTTTTGTGTAATAATGACCCCAATGGCTTTTTGCAGCTAAGGCAGTTTTAACAGTACAGTGGAATCTTCTTGAATAACAAATCTAAATGCTCTTCAATGCTGTATTCCTTTTTCGTTCAAAAGGATATTTTGAAGGATATGTTGTGATCTATCAATTAAGCATATTACTTTATTAAATCGACCACCAAATGGTCCTTCGAGGTGACTTTCTTGACAGAATTTCTTAGAGAAAAAGTTGTAGCAACAATTTTTTAACTAAATAGTTCTTCGATTTCAAGTATTTTTTCACGCCAGTTTAAAAAATGACTTTAGAGCTATTTTTTCTTAATTATCAAACAATAAATGGTTCTTTGAGATGAATTTTTAATATAAAAATATGGAAAGAGATAAATATCAATGAAGCCATCGTGTATAGGATTGTAAGATTTATAAAGCATTGAAAGAATTTCTTAGAGTTTCAAAGAAGATATTGTAGTTAAGAATTTTTTAAACTAAATGGTCCTTCGATTGCATTTATTTTTTTATAACAGAAAAATGTCCCTTCTATTCGATTTTTTTAATATATCAGCCAAAAATTAGCATTTAAGATGATTTTAAAGTTTGTAAATAATTTCTCTGAACGCCAAAGAAACTATTGTATCTGAGATAAATCCAGAAATCCTTTCGAATTCAAGTATATTTCAATGTTTAAAAAATGTTCCTTTAAGTATGTTTTCTCCATTTTTAATGCTGGAAAATAATTTTGTTGATGTTTTGCGCAAAGTTATCAAAATTCTGCTGGTCTTTCGAGTGTATATTTTATTAAATCAGCCAAAAAAAAAAAAAAAAAATCATCATTCGAAACAATAGGATTGTCCTGAATGGTCCTTCGATTACAAGAATACTCTTAATATGAGTTTAATTTTCCCCCATTCTTGTTAATTTTTTTACATATGCTGTTCAATATAAACTTAACTGATCCATCGATATAATGGATCCATATGATTATAATGTATTCAATTAAGGAAAAATGGTCATTCCATTTGATTTTTTCGTTGTTGGTTCTTAAAGTTTGGAACTAAATTCTCTGCCAAAGAAACTTTAGTATCTAAGATAATCATAAAGGGACCTTGCTCTGAATGCCAAAGAAACTGTTGAATGTATGATGACCCTAAATGGTCCTTCGATTTCAAGTATTTTTCAATATGTTAAAAATGGTCCTTGGAGTTAATTTCCCCCTATTTTTTAATCGTAGGCCATAATTGCTGCGAATGTTTTATGCATAATAATACTTCTACTGTATCTTCGAGTTCGAGTGATACTCGATACTCATCAATGTTTATAAAATGGTCCTTCGAGTGAAAAGAAGTCATTCTTGTCAATGGTCCTTCGATTTATTAAATTTGTGGAGGAATTCCCATTTTTTGTAGCAAAGTTCCACTGTATCTGTATGCGGTTAAACATAGTATCATATACCAGAGTGAGAGAGCGTTGTATTTTTCTATCGATTATTTTTAAATCTGTAATTGGCTTTATAACAATTGCTTTGTTGTTAATAACAAAAAAACAACAACTACCATTCTAACCCACCAGTTTTATTAATCTATTATTTCTCCCTCATTCTTTTTCTCTTTCTTTTTTATTTTCTTTTTTTCATTATGTTTCATTTTCTTTCATTTACCTTTATATGTATATTTATGTTGGTTATTTGTTTTCACCATTCAATGTCATTCTTCATCTCTTATATTTTTTTTATCTTGTATTTTTTCTCCATTTTTTTCTGTAATAAAAACTATTCTTGCATGCTGTTGTTGACATTTCAATATTCTTGCTATTATCCCCACCCACCTCGTCCAATGCTCTTGCTATCACTCTATATATTGGCTAACCAATACAAAAAAACATAAAATTATGTTTGCTGCAATTAATTAATGCATTAATCGAAAAAACCAAATGTTGTGCAAAAAACCACAACAACAACTGTTGTGCAAATATTTATCGAACAATTATGGAATTTTCACATTTCCATATATTATAGCATGTTATCCAAATAAATTACATAGTACAATTTATTTATAATAGCTATAGCCTAGCCATCCCAAAAACACACAACATTCCTCCCCTCTTTCCGAGCCTTGAAATATTTATAAATATTTGTTCCTGCTAATGTTTAATATTAATCCGAAAAAATATATAGAAATAATAAAACCAAAGAATTGTTTTTAATTTAAAAATATGAATCGTTTTTTTTATTTTTGCAAGTTTATTTTGTAAAAATTGTTTTTTAGTTTTTTTTTTCAACAATTGGGATATTTTTTCCATTTCTTTGTCAAGCACTTGACAATATTTCTCTCTTTTTATAATTATATACTATATAAAAAATAACATGTTGTAGCATATATGTACCTTTCACAATCAGTTTTTGAAAATATCAAGATTGCAACGGTGGGAATGCAACCAACAACGTATGTCTTGTTTAATCCTTTAATCCACAAAAGCAAAGCAAAGCAACAGCAGCAACATCTAACTTCATTTGAAATATAAAAAACGGGCAACGTAAGCAAGCAACACAACCATTCGCCTGGGAATGCAACACCGCCTTTGTTGGACCAAATATGTGTTTTTGGTTTAACCCAACAAAGTTTTTTTCTTTTCCACTATTTTTATTCTCTTAGCACTTTTCTTTTTCCACAAACACCCTGCAACACACTCAGTTGACACATGTACCTAATACGCCTTCTTCTTCTCTGTGCACCGTCATAATAAATGGCTTTAACACCAACTCGACAGCAAACCGAATAAACCACCAACCACCTCTACTACCAACAACAGTTTTGACACATACTCCTCTGTACTGTCTTTTTTTATATTCCTACAACACTTCTGTCTGTGATTCACACACACTCACACTACATTTGTTTGTTTGTCTTGTAAATTGTCCTTTGTCAAGGATAACAACGCACACACCCACACATGCCAGCAACACATTACAACTACTACTAACCACATTAACAAACATCAACAACAGACGTTCGTTCGCTCTCTCCTTCGTACACTCACCATACAAAATGAATTCAAGACAGATGACAAGCCAACATTCTACTATTCTATGAACTACAACAACAAGAACAAGAAACACCTATCTATTCTACCACCACTACCACCCTCAACTTCTATCTACTTTGACTTGTAACAATAAATGCGGGGGAAAATCCTATTGAACTGCAATGCGATTCAAACGGGTGTTGCTTTGAGCAAAAGAACAACAACAAGAATAAAAAATAATATGGAGTAATTCTTCATACCACTACTACCACCAACATGGCTTAGCTAATTATGACTACCAGAACAACAACAACGACAACAAATGAACATATAAATGTCAACAGTATCTCCGACCTAGACGTTAACTTCGACGCATCTCTATTCACCACCACCTTGACATATTAATACAACAAACATTTCTCATCAGCAACCTAATCTTAACTTACTAACAACAACAACTACATCTTATTAACAACTCTATGCATCCTTCTCTGCAATCCTACCTACCTTTAATCAACAAAAGCTAGAAATATTCGAGTGGCAATGACTAACAAAAACGGGAAAATGAGGCAAATGGTGGATATAGATTTACATAAAGAGGTAAGTTGGTTTTTTTCTAAACTAAAAAATATATATTTTTTGGAAATTTCTCAAATAAGTGTTTTAAATTGTGTGAATCTTTACAACAAACCATGTATAAAAAATTACTGAACCCATATAAAATTGCTGAATTTGAAAATTTAATTAAAATATTGGGTGTGTTTCGATACGATATACGATTCTTGCCGGTTCTGGAACATAACAAATATTCATATATAAAAGGAAATTTATTACAAATGAATTATTTTTTTTAAATAATTTTCTTATATTTAAAGAAAATACTCATTTAAAAACATTTTGTTTGTTTATACTCAATATTGAAGGCTGTGATCAGTCAACCAATCAATCAATATTAGTTAATTAAGGCGTCAAAAAATGGTCCTTGGAGGTGATTTTCTTAATTTACAAAGCATTGAAAGAATTTCTTAGAGGTTTAAAGTAGACATTGTAGCTAAGATTTTTTAACTGAATGGTCCTTCGATTTGAAGTATTTTTCATAACAGTTTAAAAAATTACCTCTTAATTACCAATCAAAAAAAAGGTCCTTCAATGAAGCCATAGTGTATAGGTTTGTCCTAAATGGTCTTTCGATTTCAAGAATGCCTTCTATATCATATTAAAAAATGATCCTCAAGCTAATTTTTCCCTCATTTTTGCCAAGATAAAATAGCCCATCGATATTGTATATATAGATAATGTATTAAATTTAAGAAATTTTTTATTAAATCAACCAAAAAGGAGCATTCGAGATGATTTTGTTTTTAGTTTTTAAACTTTGGAAATTTGATTTTCTTCAAAATGGTCCACATATCAGTTTTAAAGATGACTTGCGAGTTAATTTTGTCTTAGTTATTTACAAAAAATGGTCCTTCGACATGAGTTTTTAATTTAAATATACCAATGTCAATGAAGCCATCGTGTATACGTTCGAAATGGTCCTTCGATTTCAAGAATGCACTTTATATCAGTTTAAAAAAGACCTCCGAGTTAATTATTTCTTCATTATCAGCCAATAAATGGTCCTTCGAGGCGATTTTTTATTTTAAAATGTATATCAATATCAATAAAGCCATTGTTTATAGGTTTGTCCTAAATGGTCCTTTGATTTCAAAAATGCACTTTATATCAGTTTAAAAAATTGTTCCTCAAGTTAATTTCCCCCATTCTAGTCAATGTAATCTTAAATGACCCATTAATGTATTAATATAATGTATTCAATTTAAGAAAAATGGTCCTTCGATACGTTTTATTTTAAATAAATCAACCAAATATGAGCATTCGTGATAATGTTTTTATTTTCGTTCATGACGTATGGAAATAATTTCTCTGAATACCAAAGAAACTATTGTATGTAAGATAATCCTAAAGGGTCCTTCGATTTCAACTATTTTTTCATACCAGTTTAAAAAATGACCTGCGAGTCAATTTTTTCTTAATTATCAACCAAAAGAAATATATGGCCATTCGAGATGATTTTTAATTTAAAAAGTATGTCAATATCAATGAACCCATCATGTATAAGTTTATCCTTCGATTTCAACAATACCCTTTACATCAGTTTAAAAAATCGTTCCTCAAGTTCATTTTTTCCCTATCGTTGGTAAAATTTCCGGACTCCATTCTGACTCCTGTACATCTCGCTTTGGTCACGCTCACGTTTTTCTTGTTCTTCCTTCTTTTTTCGGGGACGAATTCATTTTCCTGAATGTCAAAAAAAAAAAACTATTGTATCTAACAAATCCTAAAGAGTCCTTTCGATTTAATTTTCCCCATTTTTTATTGCTAGGCAAAATTGTTGTAAATGTTTTGCCCAAAGAAGTCATAATCCTACGTCTGTCCTTCTAGATAATATTTTACTAAAGCAACCAAAAATTCAAATTCAATTTTCTATACTTTTATGTACTTCATGTACAAATATATAGACGTGTGGCCATAACCAAAGCAACTGAAATTGCAAACTGAATAAATGACTTGTAACTTTTTTATAAATAAATTTATAGTGAAAGTTTTTTCGGAAATAAATAGGCAATTTATTAACTTAAAAAATATAAATGCAAAATTTATTTTGAAACAAAAAATATTCTATGGAAAACTGAATTGACCGAATTTTTGCATGGTCAAAACTAAAACAACTTTCTGATTTTTTTCTTATAAATAAGGAAATTTTGCTAGTAATCGACAACTTAGCCATAATTTTTGATTACGGCAGCACACCTAGGAGGCATTGAATCTATAAGATGTTCAATTTGATACTTGGGTATTATATTCCTCAAATCCTGAACCTTAGGGAAGAGGTTATGTTTGTATGTTTCTGAATTCGTTTTGCTATCTATGATACTCAAAAGATTTTTCTATAGGGTGAAAATATGATCATGGTACTGGTGAAGATATGATTATGGTACTGGTCCTAATCTTTGACTCCAGCAACCAATGTTTGGTATCTTTCGGTGTATGCTTAAGGTTATTGCCAAGCAGATAGTTTCCGGGCATATATGGCTGCTACCGTAGCTCGTCCATGCTCTTTTCTTGAGGTTATATCCAAAGATAACTGTCTCACCAATTCCGTTGAACTCTTAAATGGATATTTTTTTACTGCTATGACAATTTTTTGATCAGTACAAACTGATGATCTTTTGAAGCCTTCCTTCGTGCTGAACTATCACTACTGATATAGTTGCATAAAATCAACTTATAATTCGAGAAATCACTAATTTATTCATCGAGTATTTCTCCAAAATCATTTTCTGTGATAAATTATATTCATAATCCATGATAATTTGCTGTTTATAGGTGAACTGTTTTTTCCTAGCCATTTAAATATTTTGTTGGCAATAATCAAAATCGTAAACAGACGCATGTTATTGTAAAAAAATCCATTTAAAAATTATCTATAAGAATCGAAAAAGGCTTAGAAACCAAAACATAGTAATCATAAAGGTAAAAATTACTAACATTTTAGAGTTCATCTCTTTGTACTGAAGAGTTTCTTATGTTTTGCCCAAGCAAAATTTCCCTTATCCATAAATTATTTATTATTTTTAATTATTAAGTTGGGGCTGACGCTCATTTCAAAGCCTACCAGTTCGCCAAATACAAATGGTAGCACATTTAGTGCCTTTCCCAGCCTTGACACTTTTGGAGCAAAAGTGACCCTAACCCTAAATTTCAAGACTAGCTTTCGTCTGGGCGTTAATGGATCGTTAAGTCAGCCAGTCAGTCAATCTTTTTACTTTTTTATCTCTAACAAAGTTTAGTCATCTACATTTTTCTAGTACAGACTACGATAATTCTTTTGTTTACAATCAAAAAAATCCCACACCAGTTCTAGACCATCACAATTCTTTTCATATTGTCTGGTGTTAATTGAAAATGCTATCTTACTAATCATATTGTATTTAAAATTTTATTGTTACATTTGTTTATTTATTTGCTTAGACGATTCGTCTGTTCAATTTTTCCACAGAATTTATCTGAGTCATAGATGAAAAAATCCGGCGTTCTTTGCGATGCATAAAAAGTTGATTTTAATTGAATTTTCATTTAATTCATTTAACACAAATTCAATATTGAACTTGTGAGCGAGCTCTCGCTCCTGACTAATTGACGATTAATGACTTCGATCGATTGGCGGTCAAATGATAAAAAGAAAAGAGAGAGGGAGAGAATGAGAGAGTGCTGACACACACTTTTTGATGACATTGTTCGTTATTAAAGCACCCAGATCAATTGAAGTGGGTTAATAATTTTATAATTGTGAACAAATGCTATGAAAATTGGATTATTAATGTGTAACAAATGGAAAATATAATTTATAATCATTTCTTCATATATGGAAACTCAATGTCAGTGAAGCTTGAACATTTTTATATGCTTTTCATAAAATCTGACGCTTCGGACTCTTTTGGTAAAGGATTCTGTACATAATACCCTCCCACGAAAATTCTAATTAGATTAATAATTATTTTTGAATTTCAAAATCATTGAATGAATAAGTTTTTTTATATTTTTGTATTCAACATCTTTTGATAATATCAAAGTAAAAAGTTTTCATTAGGAACTTCTAAGTAAGACCCTAAGACTAATTAATGACATTTCAAAATACTTTCAAAGAGTATTGCTCATTAAAAAAATAAAACCAAAAAAATGTTTCTGTTTTTTGTTGTTGTTCTCTATCAACCATGATGATAAATAATTTGATGATGAATCATTCATGGATAGCATGATTAGATTGTTTTTTTTTCTTCTTCTGTGTTTTTATTCGTTCTATCGATTCAATCTCTTTGGAAGATGAAATGACAGAGCAATGTACTTCAAGCGTAAACGACAAAAAGACAACAACAACAACAAGAACAACAAAAAACACCACATCGATGACAACAATATCAATTTAGAAAACGAATTCATTTAACCCTATGCCAAATTCTATTGACATCGAACTTTTGCGCTGCGATGGGGAAACAACATTGGCCAGAGGCTATATTTGCCAGCCAGCCAGTCAGCCATCCAGACTATTGTTGGGGATTGTGAAGCTGATAATTTTTGTTTTATCAGAAAGCAAAAAGGCGAAATAACGAATGTGGCGCTGTACTTATTTGAGTAGTTGATGAAATGTTGAAAGATAACAATTTATTTGTTTCTAGATATGGGTGGTAAAGAGAAAAAAGAGTGTCACATTAGTTCATGCTACTAGTTTTTGGCTAGGAGTAACCGAAATTAAAAAAAAAATGTGAGATTAACAGTCACGAAAATTAGGAAATTTTTTATGAATAGAATGTCATAAAAATCCATAGAAAAGTTCCAGAAGAGTTAACAGATGGACTTTGAAAGAAATGATCGTTAGAAATTCTGTCTACAGGAGGTCTTAGGTGGACTTCTGATTATAATAGAGAGAAAGAAGATACTATTCGAAATCGGTTATTGCGACGGTTTTAATGACATATGGATTTTGACGACTGTATCCAAAAGTCCCACAGCAGTTTCTGCTCTTTTAAACTGTGTTAGAAACTCCAAAAAATACAGAAAATGAAGAACGACCTTTATATGGAAGATATGTGAAAACATAGACCTATACTGAAAATTTTCAGGGAAGACCGAGATGCAAAATTATTTCAAAATGTCGAAAATGGGACTAGAGCTTTATTTTTGGGGTCTTTTTTTTGCAAAGAGGTTTTTGACCTTTCAAGACCCACGAAATGACAAATTACAGTCACTTTGGTGAAAAACTGCTGCTAAAACATTCATACTACCGAAAATGGGACAATATTCTTATATAGAACCTCTGACAAAACGTGGACCTATATTTACAATTATCGATAAAAATGTGTTGCTATCAAGGACTCGTAGTGCCAAATTACAGTCATTTCAGTTGAAAATGAGTCACAAACTTTGGATGGGGATTATACTAAAACGTGGAACGATATATCCCATTTGCAATACCAAATATCCTAGTAGTAGTATCCTTATGTTGGAGAATATACAAATAGAGGAGAGGGGTTTCATAAAATACCTCTTTAGGAAGTACTTCAAAAATGCAACTAGGAAATCTCGAAATTTATTCTGTCTTTAGAAGATCACTTCTCAGCAGATCTTCTTTGTGTATAAAAACTTAAGAAAATTTCTGTTTATAAAAACTATAATGAACTTCTTTCTATAAAATACGGCGGAAAGAAACCACCTTTAGAAGAACTCAGGTTATATTCTGTTTATAAAATACCATAGTAGGTATTGCTTCCCTAGATGAATTTAGGAGGTCTTCGAAATAAAGAAGGCCATCTTTCCATAGAGAATCACACGAGGTCCTCGGTCCACAGAGGACCTTTTACGAGACCTGTCTATCTTCATGAATTTTTTCCGTCTATGGAGGATTTGTAGAAGATCTTCTGCCATAGGTGACTATTGAAAGGTCTGAAATCTATGGAAGACCTTTCCTTGTTGAAATCCTTTAGAATGTCTCAAATTTATGGAATCCCTAGAAGAGATATTCTATTACATATTACGTTGGGGATAAAAAATCCATTATTTTTATATAAACTATAGGACTTTATTTAACATGCTTCGGAATGCCCGATTTGGGGCAAATATGCACCGTTTTGTTGTATGATTTGTTGCCATTTTAAAGGTATAATGCCTCTCTCATAGAAGTCCTGTTCTCTGCAGTAGTCCATTTTCACAATTCTCCCTATGCATTAAAACTTCCCAACCAAAGCTCCCAAAGTCACTGGCGAGTCACTGTAGATATGTGTGTTTAAGTGTTGTCCTGGCGGAACACGACACGTCTCCTGTTGGCCAATTCTGGCCGTTTCTGGTCAATTGTAAGTGGTTTAAAACAGTTTTATGGTCGATTTTTAGCTCCTGGGGTTTTATACCATAACCTTATGGCTAAGGAGGGTATATGCACTTTGATACGGCAAAAATGTGTCTCATCGAAATATTAGTTTCAGACCCTATGTTTCTTTGGGCCAAATGCGTTTCAGACAATTTGTAGTCGATTTACAAATGTCCATCCTTCTGTCTGTCTGACTGGCTGATGATGCGTACGATAACTCTCGAACCGATTTCATTTTTTTGCGCATCGTAATACTTCTACCAAATTTAGTTCAAGTTCGAACATGAGGAATATTGGTCACACTCCTTCTCCTCCTTCGAACTATACGGTTTGAAACAAACATTGTACAACTTATAATATTTACCAAGCTCAAAATCCAGTTCAAAGTTGGTACCCATTGGTCCACTCCTTCTCGTACCTCTGTCCCAAAGGGTCAAAATTTTCAATTTTTAGAAACCCAATATTAAGCGAATGGAATGTGTGATTTTAACCAATCTTTTGACAACCCAGTATCTTTACCAGGCCTAGATCATATATATTTATAACCACGAGTTAATTGCACTTTTTTGGTCAAAACATGGTTGTACGTCAAACCGTCCTGTTTACGTTCACACTAAGCAATTTCGAACTTTCCAATGAAAATGTGGGATAAAGCCAGTCAATATTTTGTGATTTCTACGCCGGAAAATATATAGTAGCCCTCGTAGAAGGATACCTTCTGTCAACAGGAGGTACTTTGTTCATAAAATACCTCTATAGGCCTTCTCTTCATAGACCATCATAGCATCTCTATTGTAGACAGGGATCTTCTATTTGTGGAAGATATACAGGTTTTTTGTCAATTGAAAATCTTTAAAAGATAAATTAACATATAAAAAGTCAACAATTTCAGGACAGTTTCATTTGTCCCTAATGTGTTTTATCTTTGAATGTATGTCTAGTTCCCATCACCAGTGACAACTTCAATTAACTACGAATCATAGCCATTTGAGTTTGTGATATCTATGAAATCCAGATCAGAGTAAAGCAAAAAAGAAGTATTTTTATCAAAAATCAACAAGAGCAACAACAACACAATAATACCACAAAACAACTTTTGCAATGATTTTTTTCTGTGGCTGAGATTCGTCATTTTAGGTTAGTTGTTGTTGTTGGGTGTCATCATCATCGTCACCCAAAAAAATGTTAGCTAAAGGCAAAATGATGTAAAAGGGCGTTAACAAACGTCAGTAACATTCAATTCAAACAAATACACATATATACATACACTCACACACACTGTGGATTACATTAAAAATGGCATAGCTATGAGGTGATTGAATTTTTGTTGTATTGTTCACACGATGCCGTTAAACATATTTACACATTGAGGTTGTATTGTTGGGTAATTATTAAAAAGTGAAAATTATACAATAATTTTTATTTTTAAAAAAAACTGGAAAATAAATCATTCCATTTTATATGATCCACAAAGACCTAAAAGGCATAAAACTCTAAAAGCTTCATTTTTGGGAATTTTGCTATTTTGGAGATAAAAATACCCTTGGTTGTTATCAATTGCTTATCAACGTATTTATATAGAAAATCACAAAATATTATTTTGTTGTGAATGTGATTTATAATACAACACCCTTTATTCCAGAGCTGTAACATAAATTATCTACAGAATTATCGACATTTCTAGTTTGTACAAATTAAAGTTTTGCTTGTACCATAAGGAGGGAACATGCTAACAACCACCCACATAGTCATCCGCTCCTTTGGATTTTTTTTTTGAGTTTCGAATTTTCCCTAATCTTTTGTTTTTAATAAATCTTATTTGTTTTGATTCATATATATATTGCATTTTTATCAATTATTTGTTGTGTACTCAACTCAACATGTGATATTTTATCATGTCTCACGTTATATTTGTTTTTGTTGATTATTCATTCACCTGTGCCGATAAATTGTTTTATTGTTTACTATCAACCTCTCCACTGCCTACATACGAACATAATCTCAAATTTCCAAAGTCATAATTTTTTGTTGCTCCCAAACCCCCCTTCCGCGTGTTATTTATATTTTGACAGCAATGTTTCCAATGACGTATGCAAAACATTGACAAAAAAAAGATAAACACAGTCACACAGCCAGCAGCGCCATGGCAGGTTGCTATGATGATGAAGCGAATTGGCAATAAACTTGCCTGCCCGTGCATATTGACGGGCAATGCGGCAATATGACTGACGTTGGTGTAAAAATACAAAAAAATGGGTTAATGTCATCAAATAAAATGCTCGAAATATTGCTGCCTGCCAGTATGGCTGCGTGTGTACACAATTAGTCATATGTTTATAGATGGTTGTGTGTAGGGTTCGGTGCGGCGTTAAAGTGTTAATAAAAAATACCCACATTCGAAAATTACAATGATGATGAAGATTAGAAATTAAATAACAAATGGAGTTTGATGGCGTCCAAATCATTATACTCTTATAGTATTAGGAAATTCAAAATGGGTCATCTATATGGCAGCTTTTATAAAGAGAACTGTAGAATTCTCTGTGAAGTAGACAAATGTTCTTTACATACGTAAATGCCATCTCAAATAGATTTATGTGAGCATTTGCCAAAAAAAAAATAAAATGTTCCAAATACCGAACAAAGTCCCAGGTGTCCTGAATTTGGGGCCTGATTAATACGACGATTTGTTTAAACTTTCACTATATTCCGTTGACAACACCTTGCCGGAAAAAACATATTTTAGGTACTTTGATGGTCCTTGACGAATTTTTCAACCGTAGGGGAATAATTCGGCATGGGTCATAGAAGCATTTTTCTAAAGAATGTACTGAAATGTAAACTTCCGCATTTTTTAGCGGAATAGTTTTAATATATATTCAGTTTTGATTTGACTATCTCAATTCCCATTCCATTTTAGGTGTTATGGTGGTTTTAGCCTCATTTTTCGAAAAAGTGTATATATGTAGTCATTTCGGGGTTTCGGAAAATAAAATACCTATTAGCAGGAATTTTTCAATGTAGCCCTACTTTTTACTTAACTCATAATAGAAGGGGGCCCAACCGATTTTAGATACTTTAAAGGCAACCCATTTTGTATTCTTAAATTACCTTCGGTCTTCTGTCTATAGATAACCTCAGAAGCCTTTCGTCTCCAGAAGATTTACAGGAGGTATTCTGACTAAAGAAAACTCTGGAGTTCTAATGCTTATAGATGACCTCGTGTGATATTTTGTCTTTAGAATTTATTAGTAGGTCATCTGCCAATATAACTCAGTCTTCCATTTGAAGAATATCAAAGGAGGTCCGAAAGTCGTCTATCGGAAGTTGTATTTGGTCTATAGAAGAACTATAGAGCCTTCCTTGTCAAATCTCTTATTCTTTTAGCATAAAGAAAACTCCGAAGTTACTGTGCTTATTGAAGGGCTAAAGAGTTATTTTGTCTATAGAGAAAATTAGTTGGTCATCAGTATATAGAACCCATCGGAGGTCCTCTGTGTACTGGAATTTTAAGAGTGTATTCTGTTAAAAAAGCCTAAAGTGGTCATTTTTATGTAGAACGTTTGTAGAATAGTTCTTAGGACAATATAAGACCTCCCCGAGATCTTTGTACTACTGAAACTCCATTCATATTCTTTTTATATGAGAGGTGGTTTTGTATATAGAAGATTTCTGAATGGTTCCTAAAAGATGTCAAAGTATATTTTGCCTATGGACGAACACTGATAGCTATAGTCTCCATATAACGCATTTAGAAGATCTTCTGTACGTAGAAGAGACCTCTATACATTATTTTAATTGAAGGAGGTATCCTGCCTTTTAAATATTTTTTGCATATCCCAAAGGGTTTTCTCTCTAGGAGCGCCTAAGAACGACTTGTGTCTAGAATTTACATTAGGAGGTCGTAGTTATTTTCAAAGCTTTGGGAGGTTTTCGTTCTATAGAAAATATCAGGAGGTCTAGATGATCTGTGGGGTTGCACTGTTTTCTGGAGATTTGTTTGTTTGTCTGGAAGTTAAGTTGTCGAATCGCTATTGAAAAATGTTTTTTTTAAGAAGTCCTGTTGTAGTTCTTTTGTCTATAGATGATCGCTAAGGGTACTGTCTAAAGGGGAGGCACTGTCTATAGGAGGCGTTCAAAATGATATTCGTTCTATAGAAGACTGCTATGAGTTCGTCTGAACTTTAAAGTCATCTGTGAGATTATTTGGTTTTCGAGGGGGTTTTAGGAGGATCTGCTGTATATAAAAGTCACCTGTGAAGTATTATGACTATAAAAACGTTCATATGATTATATGTACGAAATATTAGTTGGAGGTCTGCTATGGATTTTTTATATCAAATTCTATATAAGTGTATTTATATATAGGGTATATTTTCTCAAGAAAACTTATTCGATATCATCTCTCTATAAGAAGCTCTAATAGTGTTCTGAAATTAGTAATGCCTGTTATTCAATGGTCGTTTTCGAATTTAATTTTCAGCTAAATTTTGACTTTTCATTGGGAGAGATACCAGAAGGAGTAAGCCTATATTCCCCATCATCGAACTTAAATTAAGTTTGGAGGAAATATTATGATGTGCACCGTTTGAAATTTTATAGGCACGCCAGCCTACTAGACAGACGGACGCACATTTGTAAATCGACTCCAAATTGTCTGAAATGGATTTGCTTCAAAGAAACATGGGGTCTAAAACCAATAGTCTGATATGGCACAGGGTATGGCTGAGGGTATAAAAATGGCTCCAGGTCTCCCTTATGCAAATTGCGTAAATAATATATTTTCACATTATTATTTTACTCCGCTTCCACTTCCTAATTATATTTCCGAAATCATTGTGAATCGAAATTTAGGATGCTGACAATTTTCACTCTTGAGTTCAGTATGCTGGAAATTTTCACTTTCGTGTAACATCATGTTGTTGCATAGTGTTAATTATCACTTAAGTTTTTGTTGTTTTTTAACTTCCTAAAACTTGTTCAAATCAATTAATTTTTGTGCATTTTTAATTTGTGTAGGATTTTATAATTCGATTGCATAATTTCTTTCCATAAAAAATTATCATTTCATTTACGCTACATGAAAAAATAAGATCGATTTCGAAGACGATGTATGAATTTCATTAACAACAAAACGATGAATAACAACCAGTTTTATTTATGGAGGGGTTTCTTTATGCATGCAGATGCTTGTTTTTATTTTTGTTTCATTTCCTCCGCTTTTTTCTATTTTCGGTTTCAAGCTACAACAGACTGCTATGAGAGTTAGTGTGGCGTTACGCTAAAATTCACATAACACCGTGTTTTTTTATTGTTTATGTTATGGCATTAAATAGTTTTTTCTGTTGTTGATGTAATACTTACACGCACACGAATACATACATACTCATACTCATTTATACAACGAAGAAATGCTTAACGAAATTAAGCTTCATTTCTTGTGTGTTTCTTTCTTTACTCCCAGTTAGTTTGTAAAAAACAAAAATACACAATTTGAAATAATCTTCTATTATTGTTATGGTGGCTATTTTCTGCTTAGTATTTTTGTTGTTATTCGTTTGTATTCATTTTTCTGATTGATGTCTGCTATTGTGGTTTTTTGTATCTTTACGATTTATGGGAACTAATCATTCACATACTTAGGCATGTGTAGACACTGGCTATGACTCAGTTTTTTCGTGATTAGACAACAAACACAGGCAGCAATAGCAAAAACGACAACAACAACGGCATAATTTGATTTGTGAGTTTTAACACTCTTAACCAACAACAGCAATACTCCATTTTTTGCTTATCTTTGTTTATTGTACGACAAGGTAATATCATAATTTCATTTATTCTCCCACTCTATCTCTCTTACAACTCTCACTCTCAGAGATGCTCATATAAATTCTCCCACTTTTTTATGACTTCATATGCGAAAAAAAACGAAACAGACAAGCCACCATTTTTGTTTATCCATATTTCTTGTTAGACTTCGGTTTTTTTTTCTCTCGCCTTATATTATTTCTTCTTTGTATTTTGTTATTTGTTTATAAACAAAGGTATTTATTTACTTACCTTTTTAATAACAATTTGCATTGTTGAGATTGTTTGTCTTTTTTTATTTTCATTTCTCTGTTTTTCTTGACATGAATTTGTTTTGTTTATTTACTTTTAATTGTCATGGTGTTGTGTAGACAAACAAAGTCGTCGTCGTCGTCGGACTCTCACATATTCTTATTTGAATAAAAAAAATGACAGAGAAAGACTACCACAAAGTCAGAAAACCGAATGTCGTCGTCGACAAGTGTTAAAAGTTATGATGGATAAATAAATGTTTTTATTTTTTTGCATAGTGTTGTTAGAAATAGTTTTTTTACACTTTTTGTGCACATGTTTTTATTGTTCTTGTTTTAGTGATGAATTAACAAATGAAGTCATCTTTGAAATGAAATGTTTGAAGGTGTAATTATATTCCTCGTTAAATGTCAATCATTATGGCTTTAATGATCTCATTTGTAATTTAATGGAAGTGGATACTCTCTGCTAAGATGTTAAAACAGGAATTCTCTTCTTAGAATAAATGAAGTAATTTGAATGGGATTTTAAAATAAAAATTGTATTTTTATGAACTACTGTAGCATTTTCTGACTAACTGCGGTTACGCCAAAAAAATTTTTTTGAAGAATTTTAACAGATTTTTATTTCATCAGCCCTATGGATAATGATGAGTGGTATATACACTCTGCCTTATCAGAATATTGGTCTTAGACCCCAAGTTTCTTTGGACAAAATCCGTTTCAGGTAATTTGGGGTCGATTTAGAAATGTCCCTCCGTCCCAAGGTAGAGCTGATTTCATGCGAAATGAGCATGCACATTTTAAAATTTCATCCAATATTTAATTTACATCAGTAAAATTGTATAACATTGTGCGTCACGGTTTACAAATTACATGACGTCAAAGTCAAAATTTAATATTTTTTTGTGAATATAATTTATATTTGAAAAAAGGTTATATAACATTGACATGCATCAAAATATTAACATGAAATGACGGCCAATTAAAGACAAGGGACTGGTGATTATAATGGAAATGAAAATTACCAGTAATTTGAAGATAATCATAAAAAAAATTTCGCATATAAAACTCATAAATATAATTTTTTCCAAAAATTTGAGTTTCAGAATCTAGTGCTGCCAAGTAGTGTCAGAGGATATTTTAATGGTGGCACCAATCGACGCCTTGATATGTTCTCTGTCCAGAATTTTGCGACTTTGTGGGACCTCGTTGAAAATTGCCTTTAAAAATTTAATACAAAAAAATAAAATTGACTCTTAAAGATTGGTGGAGGGAGTCAAAAAATCAGGATTTTATAATGGCTAGCAGACTCATCAGAACTTCACTCTTTATAAAAATCTTTGGAGTATCATAGATAGCAAAACAAAAAAAAAAAAAGGATTCAGGATGCGATGAATAGTATATACAAGGATCAAATTGATCGTCTCATAGATTAAAATCCTTGTAGGTGTGCTGTCGCACTCAAAAATAATTGTTACGATGGTCATTACTAGCAAAATTTGCTTATTTATAACAACAAAAAGTTGCTATAGTTATCACCATGCAAAAATTGAGTATTTTTTTAAGTGAAAAAAATCACTATAAGTTAATTTTTAAAAAACGTTGCAGGCCATTTATTCTGTTTGCAATTTCAGTTGCTTTAGTTTTGGCCACTAGTGTATATCTTACAAACTTATATTAAGTTCGAAGATGGAGAATATCAGTACACTCTTTGTGATATCTCATAAGATCACAAAAGTGTCAAAATATTGCACAACTTAATATTTAAACCAAGCTTGTATTATGTTCGAAGAGGGAACTTATCAGTCCACTCCTTCTGGTACCTCACCCACAACATGTCAACATGTTCAAAATTTGTAAATCTAAAATCAAGCACTGGAGAAACCAAGAAGTCCGACGATGGCATCCAAAGCCTCAAAACTTTAAAATTGTGTGAATTCAATGTCAGGCGAATGAGGGTGTTCGATTTGAACCAAACTTTGCTCAACCTAACATTTTAAAGAAGCACAAAAGCTACAAAATTAGACATTTTTTAAAAACCTCCTTCGGTACCTTCCCTCAGTATGTCAAAATTTCATGCGAAGCGAATGGAGTATTCGATTTGGAGTATCCAGTGATTGCACATCGTAATGTTTATACCACTACTTAGATCAAGTCCGAAGATGAGACCCATCGTTCCACTCCTTCTGGTATTCTTCCTTCGGCACCTTCCCACAATTTGTCAAAATTTACAAAACTTGATCATTTCATATGGAACTAATGGAATATCCGATTTGAAGTGTCCAGTGATTGCAGATGGTAATATTTATACCAAAATCTAGATCAAGTCCGAAGATGAGACCCATCGTTCCATTCCTTCTGGTACCTGTCTCACAAAGTGCCAACATTTTGAAAAATAGAAAATCTTTTTAAATAAATACTGATATTTTATAAAAGATGTTGTTGCATTTTCTGACTGACCTACCCGAAATTCGAACAAAACCAACTGAATTAAGATATTGTTCATTTTTTACAACGACTACTGAAAATCACTTTCAATCTTACAACCTAGCACTTTTAAAAAAATTTGAGTTTTTTTTCTACCATTCCATATCATTTATGTCCCGTCAATCACTCATCACCCAACTATTTTGCAAAACTCTTATTAGTTACATGGTAATTATTACGAATTTCATTCTTAAAACTTTCAAGCATAAAACAAACAAACACACACGCACATCCATTTAATTTCTAAATTCCAACTTGGAATCAGGTGTGAAAAAGTCCAATGCTTTTTTTTGTTCTTGTGAATTTGTTGACACTTGACGCGACTTCAATGCCGACAAGTCGTCTGACAAGTCTTTGTGAATTTTTGTTAGGTGCAAAGAGGGGTGGTCGGTTGCTGAACGCAAAAACTTGTTATATTTTTCTCATTTCCCTTTACGCTGGAACAACTAAATATTTTCTTCTCTAGAAAAGGAGAAAGAAAACAAGCAGGCAAACTAAAACAACGCTCGAAAAGTCAAAATAAACACACACAAACACATAACTACCGACAATAACTCGTAACACAAGGTTAATTGCAGCTAAGGTGAACAACAACTGAAAAAAAACAAAATGGAAAAAGGGAGATTGCAAAAAATGAATTGCTTCACACACACACACTCGCTCACACACTTAAATGTGGCAAAACAAACGTTGATGCGGCTGCTGGATAACGCTTTTTAGTTACCTGGTGCTTACACTTTATAACGCTGTGAACTGCAGAGTTCCAGCTTGTGTTAATAATGCTGTTGAAGAAAATTCAACATAGCGCAGAAAAAATGAAAGTTTTGTTTGGCAACAATATTTTTTCCAAATAAATTTTTTTGTGCGAAAATAAAAATAAACTCCGGAGTTCATGGCTACACTTAGGGCCCCAAAAACATTGAAGTGATTCATCAAGAGACCAGACCTCCAACAACCATTGTGTGTTTTCATTGCAAATTGAAAGATGATGAACAAAAAACAATGCAGCATATAAAGAAAAAAAAACAAACAAGCAAACAATGATATTCAATTTCCATCTAAAAAAATGAAATAAGAAAAAAAAAACATTCAGTCAAAAAAACTACTACTCAAGGTTTTGGAAAATTTGCAATTTGCAATTTGAACGCATGAATGCTTCTTTCAATGGGTTTCATATGATTCGGTTTGTTTTTGTTTCTGTTTTGGATTATAATGAATGATAATTCCATTGAACTTCCGAATATCAAAAGCTGTGGATTTTGTAGTTTTCTGTTTTTTTTTATTTTTTGGTTTGTTTGTAAAACTATATGAGACCATAAAACTGAAATGAATGAATTGAAATTGCAAATGATATTTTCGCATAATTAAAATGAAAATGAAATAAAAACAATTAAAGACTTGCGACTTTGAATTGCTGTAATGTGTAAAGCCATTCAATGTAAATATTTGTATTTCGTGTGTAAGTGTGTGTGGAAATGTGAATGACATTCAATTTAAAATTGTTTTTTAATAGAGATTGGGATGCTGTAAATGATTTGACTGGGTAGAATATGGCTTGGATAGATATATTTCAGTTCCTAGCATTAAAATTATGGTTTCAGCGTTGGAGTCGAAAAATATAACTCGACTTTAACTTTCAACAAAATATATTTAAATATTTAAATAAATACATTTATTTATTAAATATGCCTTTAGACCACAAATATCTTTGTACCAAATCAGCTTCAGACAATTTCGTGTCTATTTATAAATGTCCGACTGTCTGGCTGGTGCGACATCTCTAGAAGGGAGTAACCGATCTCATCGAAGCTATTTTTTTTCCAAACGCTCGAAGTTTCTGGCAAATCACTGTAGATGTGTGTAGCCTATCGTTGTCCTGGTCGAACATGATATCTCTCCTGTTGGCAGCGTGACCGCTGACATTTTTCGAAAAGTATCACAGAAAGTATCATTTTCGAAAAAAGTGGCAAAAATCTTTTGAAAAGGTGGTGCAAAAAGTGGCACACTATTTTTCTACATATTAACATGGAATCTGATGAAATTATATAGTTTATAATTTTATTGTGAGAGTAATACCCAATGGAAAACTTGAACTGAAAAAGTCGGGTTTTAGGCGCACCATCTTGTATACGGGAGCTATACCTATATCTTAACCGATTCTCAACATTTTGGATAGGCTAAACAAATGACACGTACTAAATTGCATCCCATTCGGATAATAAATGTTACCTTCATTTGGGTTACAAAAATACTATCCGTATGTCATCAAATGCACAATAACTATTCCCTGTACCACAGGATGTAAAAATTCTAATAGACAATTGCAATAAAACCAATTGAAAAATGGTGCACATGAATATTTCCTTAGTAAGTATCTTCGTGTACGAGCATTTTAAAACAAAGTGGCAAAATATAGGAAGAAGTTGCACCAAATTTCTAAAACTGGAACATTTGGTATCAGAATAAAAAAGTGGCAAGACCGAAAAAAGTATCATAATTGATACTTTAGTGGCACAACGGCCACGCTGCCTATTGGCCAATTCTGGTCAATTGCTATCTTCAAACGGTCCAGTTGTTGACAGTAGAGATCAGAATTTAGCGTTTGGCCACATGAAAACAACTCATAATAAATAATCCCCTTCCAGTCCCATAAAATGCACAGCATAACCTTCCTGGCCGTTAGTCATGGTTTGGCCATCGTTTGAGGTGCTTTACCGCTCTTTGACCACGATCGTTTTCACACAGGGCTATCGATTTTATCGACATTTTCGACGACCGGTCATCTCTTTAAGAAATGGGTCTATCTTCGCAGATGGAAATTCGATCTATTTAATTTTCTTCTGTTAATTGGTGTGGCTCCCAAACATCGAGCTTCGTTTTGAATCCAGCTTTGTGTAAATAGTTTAAAACAGTTTTATGGTCGATTTTGAGCTCCTGGGCGATGTTGCGACTGCTAACGGGCCGGTCAACTTCGATCATTTCTCCGATTTTATCGACATTTTCGACGATCGGCCTAATGGATTTCATTTTTCCCAACCTAATATTTAACTAAACCTTTATAAAGTTTAAATGGAATGTCCAGTTTGACTGTGCTGCATATCGAAATATTCTCATATAACACAATGTCATCCAAACTTTACGTCTTGTATATAGTCCTACTCCTTCTGGTACCTCCCCCACAAAGTGTCAAAATTCTAAAAACTTTTAAATTTAATTTCGTGCTAAAAAATTATTTTTCAATATAATTTGAATAGAGAAACTTGCATCAACGTAATATTTTAACTATGCTTTTAAAATATTTGAAGATCGGGTTAAACAAGATAGTCTCATGCAAGATAGTCTCATGATTCAAATTTGTTTCATAATTTTACTTTTGACAACATTCAGCTTTTAAAATTAAAATGAGAATATCCTCCTCGGCACAACATGTGTTCAGTGGGGCACAACATGTGTTCGGTGGGGTCCTCAAAGATGAGAAATCAATACTTTATTTTCTATTTATATGTATTTCAATAAATTCAGTATACATATATGTATGTAGAACTGTCGGATTTAACATTCTGCGGAGGAAATTGCCGTTTTAGGCCCCTCTGATTTCCAAGTATTAAGCGATAATTACCAACCAATATCGGACCTACATGCAAATTTTTCATTAATTTTATAAGAAGTTATAATAGACCCTAAGACTAATTTTGCAATCAAAGGCTTCCCCCGAAACAAAATTGTTCATTGAAATTAATTGTTGGCCTTTTTAAATTTAAAAAAAAAATCGAAAAGTTGCCGGATATTCTTTAATTCTACATGCCATCTATATATAATCCTTATAGAGATCTGATGTAGACAAAAAAATTATTTCCTAAATAAAAGCCAACCATAAACTTGGTATTTCTGTCGAAACACTCGAATCCTTACGATCCATAAACCGAAATCATATGTTTCAATTTTTTACTTTCACCTCGTACTCGTATATGAAAAAAATGGATGCAACGTAAAAGAGCATGGTCGTCCCGATCCGAATTTGGTTCAATCTGGAAAGAATAATACTTTATAGAGACAATACACTTGTAAATGTTTTCTATATTGTAAAAGACCGACCTTACTAATGTGTTCTCTAGTGTAAGACTTACTCTCCTGTAGGCCTTCTATAATTCGAAGATATTCTAAAGAACTTTTTTGAGCAAAATGCCTTAAAAAGGTATTCTCTAGACCTTGTGTGAACTGAACATTTTACAAAGGTCTTCTATATAAAGGTAGGCAGAATACCTTATAATAAATTATTTTACTTTCGCTAGAAGTCATTCTAAAGGTTTCCTATAGATAAAAGACCTTTAACAGGGCGGGAGACCTTATCAACAATTTCTGTGGAGTATACATCCTGCTAAAGGTCGTTCATAGGATATATGTTCTTCTAAAGTGTAGGAACATCTCCCACATTACATCTGTAGCTAGAATACGCCCTTCAGGTCTTCTTTGAATATTAAACCTCCTGTACATGTAATTTATTTACATTCCCAAAGGGGAAATTACTCAATTTAAAATTCCTTTTAGCTAATTTAAAATGTACAGCATTTTCCAAAAATACTTTACAACTTTCTATTACACTATTTTTTCTTCTTCTTCTTCTTCTTCCAAATTTCTACGCAAATGAGCAAAATAGAAACGTGCCACATTTGACTTTGTTTCAATCAAATTTCTGGTTAGTTAAGCAATTTGTTTTCTTTCTTTGTCTTCCTTGTTTTCATCGTCGTTACGTTTTTTTTTTTCCGAAGTAGATTGCCTTTTCATCGACTTCCTTTTCCTGTTTTGTAATATCAAAGCTGTCGTTTTGATTGGAAAACATTCAAAAGTTATTACCCTTGTCTTCTATGAGGGAGGGAAGGTGTATGTGTAAAAATCCCTGATTTATTTTGATTTAAAGACAGACAGAAACAAACCAACAAAAACAATGGAGCAATATTGACAATTTAATTTATTTAAAGTTAAAGGATTTTTGGTATTTTATTGTCGTGTATGGGTTTGTGATTTTTTTTCTGGTGGTAGTTGTGTCACATTTTGTCGAAATACAAAATGTTTGATGGCAAAAATTGTGTCATAAAATTCCCATTCTCTCTTTCATATGGCATTAAATGTAGAAAAAAAACAACAACGATAGCAGAAAATGTTATGTTATGGTGAACGGATGGAAGCTTAATGCTACCATATCTTTCATTTTTTCACCGAACCATCCAATCATCATTGTAGCACCATCTCTCCCCATCATCTTCCCCCTTCAATTTGGTTTATTTGTACAAATGTGTTATAAAGCATATAAAATACTTACACGCATACATTCATGCTTACACACAGGAACAACTCCCTTCGTTTTTTTGGCCACAGTCCTTTCGTATTGTAAGTGTATGTGTGCGTGTGAGTTAGTGATTACACTCTATGAATGAAGTTGCGTCATCTTGTTGGGATAGAATCTTATGATTTTTGGCCACTACGCTACATACTTGACCCATTTTCTTGTCTTTTCTCGTGCACTGAATCATTCCCCCTCCCCAAAACAGGCCTCCTCCTTAAGCAATAAAGAAAATTCCCTGCCAGGAGGGCATTACTACACCAACAACCAAAGAAAGGTTCATTTTGCTTCCTTGTTTCACATTCTTTTTGTTGGTTGTTTTCGGAATCCTTCATGATTTACATGAAAGCATTTAGAGAGGCTTGTAAGACTCCTCTATATAATCGTTATGTTTTCTTCAGTCGCTATAAGAGAAGGTAGGTGGGGAAGGCTTTTTTGGAATGTTCCAAAAATATTATATAGCTAAATGTTTACGACCTTACAACAGCTATTCTGTATTGCACACGCTGCTGGAAGAAGAAGAAGAAAAAATGCTTACACATTCAAGCCTCATTGACTACAGCCAATTGCCTCGAACATACACACACACATACACATGTATATACCTATAAAAAGGGGTAATAATGTCCTTGTTGTGTTGCTGTTTTTGCTCTTCTCGGAGTGCTTAGAATACAGTTGTGTTGGGAAAATTAGCACACATTTGTTTTTCTTTGTTGTGGAAATTGGAAATTTGGTATGTATATTATGGCTATGGTTAGAAATAGTTCCTGGGGCGTACGATTTATAGCGTTCTCTTATCAATTGTTATAAATCATACGTCATGGTTCAGGAATAGTTTCTGCTACCATTTCCAGAGGTTAATGAAATTGTAAGAAATCATATGTCATGGTTCAGGATTAGCTTTTTAATGATTGTTTCACAATCTAATGTTGGATATTATTAATGACAAACACAGCATTCGATTGATATAATTGTCGCTTTTTTGACAATACAAACATGTGAAGGAAAATTACAGAAAGTTGGGTCCAGTTATTTGAATTAAAAAACCAAATATAAAAATCGGAGGAACACGATTTCTCTTCATTCTCATTAGCTATACGATCAGATCCCTGATGATCTCGTTTTTACATGATAAGAAGAACCACATAACTCTGCAGAGGTTTTCTGTAAACATCTGCTAAGTTAGGAAATAACGTTAATCTGTAACAGCGTCAGATTTTTCATTGGTATTTGAAAAGTTCGATCATTCAATGCAGATTTTTGACATCATGATTTTTACTTTTTTAAGCGTTAGTCTCTCAATTTAGGAAACGTTGCAAACTTTTTCCGGGCATTTCCAGAAACATTTTACTTCCTGAATGAAGAAATCAATCAGCGGCAATTTCCTACGGCCGAAAATTTTTATTCCTTCTAGCCACATTAACCAACCTGGAAGAACAAAATCTTAACTTAATGACACCTTCTTGGGTAGAAATATGGACAAATTATCAATACCATGACCGTTCAAACCCTAATTAATTATGGCGAACACAATCCTAAATCTGCACAAGTGGTTTAAAACTAATGATGAATAGGCCGTATCAGACTACACGAAAAAGTTCGATGGAATTTAAAGGCTTTGTTCCAAATAAAGGTATTATATTAAGAGATACGTGTTTAAAGGTCGTCGTATATTTGCAAACGATCAGGAGAAACTCTTCTAATGGTCTTCCGTAAATTGAAGACCTTCTATAGCGTAGAAGACCTTCTTATGATTTTTTTATATAATTGGTTTATTTAAAATAGAAATAGAAAATAGAAAATGTTCTACAGATCTGTTATAAGTTGCCAGGTTATCTAAGAATGTGCTATAAGATCTCAAAATTAATATTAGAAAATCTTTTTACCTCTAACATCTGAACATAGAATTTGATATTTTATAGAACCTTTGCTCTTAATTTTATTTATTTATTTATTTTTTTCTGTTTTTAGCGTCGGTCCTCGCGAATTAATATTGGTCAGATTATTTAGAAACTATCTGCCAAAAACATTCAGAATTTTTTGGAACAAAAAAAAAGTATTGTTTTAACCAAAATTTTATTATATCCCAGCTCCCCATTTTTAATTAACCACGACTTCTAATAGATGCCCATCTTAGGGGCATCAATGGAAAAGTCCCATTTTGTCCGAAGTGAAATGATAAATATATTATTTTTTCCGATGTTTTTCTACACATATATATATATATATATATATATATATATTTGGTCATCTTTTCAGTACAGAAATCAGATACATCTTAAGTCTATTAAGATTCGAGATATATGCACTTATCTCGGAAAATTCAGGAAATTGTCTATTTACGTCAATTTAATAATTTAATAAATGCATTATATCTAGAGGTGTTTATTTTGAAAGGGTCATACTGCATATTTACGGCAAGAAAAAGATCCTTCTTAAGAAAAAAATTCAGTAACACCTAATAGGGAGCACAAAAAAACTATTAGACATTTAATAGCGTTTAAAATACATCTTCCCGTTTATTACAAGCGTATCATTTATATTGTATAAAAATACAAAATATATTCATACGCCAAAGTACCCCGCCAAATGATACTGATCATACGCTCCCCTGTAATATCAATACAGTAGTTTATTGAAAACTATTTTTTAAAACAAAACTGTTTATTCGCTCTGAAATAACGGTTAAATTACCCATCAACCAACCAACCTACCTACACTCACACACCAACATCATATCTACACGATGACTTGGTTCCGGTTCCATGCTAAAAATTGCAATAATATATTGTGCCATAAAATTAACATATC
The DNA here is from genome assembly GCF_032173495.1 of Musca vetustissima. NCBI lineage: Eukaryota > Metazoa > Arthropoda > Insecta > Diptera > Muscidae > Musca > Musca vetustissima. The sequence continues at coordinate 421,396 of NW_026885679.1, read as the reverse complement.
CTTGTAATTTTATGGATACCCTTTCTATACTCTGTATATGTATGTGTTGTATGTGTCTGCGAAAAGAAAAGGGTTTTTTGTATTTAAAATGCTTCGGTCACCTGTTTTATATTAAAAAAACGCCTTAAAGCTATTATTAACTGTTTGAAGTGGAAAAATGCCCCTGCTTGAACATTCTAGAAATTGTTGAGAAAAAAGGCAATAATTTGCATTAATTAAAAAATATAATAATAATAGGCGCCATGTAGTGTAAACTAATTTTTTGCTTTGATGTCAGTTTGAAGTGCCTGAGTTACACTTCTCCAGATATACGATGAATCAACCTGCTGTCGTTAGGAGTAACCCGTTGTGATTTAAGGGATTGGTGTTTAGCCACCAAAGTTTTGAGTTTATAATAAAAATCCCCCACGTGATTACTAATAATATTCCATTTCTATCATAAAAATTAATTAACAACAAATCCTTTGGAGATATTTATCAACACCACAAAACTTTATGCCAGTCTTCACACCATTTACTTATTAAAAAAAAGAAGCAAACAACAGCAAAGTTTAATGGTCTGTCCACATTTTATAGCCTTCATAACAGGACGTTAGTAGTGACACGAACATTTCGTGCTCTAATGCAATGTATTTCAACTTCGCCTCCCTCCCCTCCCTCCTCATTCCCCTTTTAATATAATGCAACTGAAAATAATAGTTGCCCCGAAACTGAGGAGAGATAGGAGGAGGGAGGGAGGGGGGTTAGTGGACAGCGAACTATTTGCTTCATTTTAGAGCGCAAATTCCCTGATCCCAAAGAATGTAGAAATCCTCTTATTGTTGCAGCGTATAATTAAATTTATGGTTTATTGGCTTTATGAAGAAGAAGAAGGGGAGAAGAGAAAGAGTTGGAGAAAAAAACTTCTATGAAGGAAAAGCGTAAATATCCTTTTGTCATTGCCTTATCTATGCCATGTGATCCATTTTCCACAAGTTTCTCTTTGTGCATCATTAAATGCACACTCCCTCTCACCCACAAACACACACACACCCAGACGCATATGTGTGGGTTGTGTGCATTAAACGTAGAATAGTTGTGTTGTTGTTGGATGGGATGATATGGAATTCTTAAAGTTTTATTATTATTAGTGGACAACACCACCCACACACGCTCACCCACACACATTATCATATTTCAATGTGCAACAATTTGTAACAATAAATATCCACACACACACACATGCACACCGAAAAAGCTATGTCCTTCATGCATTATTGTGTGTGTGTGTGGGTGCATAGAGTATATATAGAAGAGTGTGATTGTATATGTGCGTGTTTGTAATAAATGCTATTAAGTCTTGTATAATTCTTTTACAATTCACGTCCTATCTGGGTAAATATAAGCGACTATCATCGCCCTGCTTCTGTGTGATTGTGTGTGTGTGGTCGGTTACATTGGTTTTTGTTGTTGTTTGTCCCCTTTTTCTCATTTTCACTTTGGCGTAAAAAAGAGAAGCATGAATGCCAAATAAGAAATGCAATTTTCTATGTGTCACTAACACACACGCACACACTCGTTCTTATAAAGAAGAATTGCCAGGGCGAATCTGAAGAAGCAGAAGAAGAAAACCTGCCTCGAACATCCTGTGAAATGAAACATTATTGTTCGTCTAGGATGTTGCCACCCAGCCAGCCAGTCAGCCCTTGATGATGTAGCCCAAAACCACCAGACATTTTGCTGCATCATTGCAGCACTACTATTTTCCGAATGTCTTCTTCCTTCGTCCACAAATAAATGCCACGCAAAAACGAAAATGTTAAGATGCCATCGGTAAAGAACTCTTGTGGCTGATGGTGGCGGCATTGCTGCTGTTGGCTGTTGGCATTGTTTGCAAGCAGCGACAGCAGCAGCATGTCCTTTTTGCGGTGGCTTTGGCTCTTGTACAAATATAATTGAAAATGTTTTCTGTCGTTGTTGGATGCACTTGTTGTTTGCTTACTTGTCTGATTGCCGGATTCATTTTTTTCCTCGCCACTGATTCTGTCGTTGACGCCGCCAAGTTTATTTAATTGCTCGACTTTGCGTGTTTTTTTCTGAAGTATTTATTTTCGTTCGCAATTATATTCGTCATTATGTCGTAAATAAATGAAATGGTGGCCGTTGAACTACTGCAGATGTGTGCGTTCTTTTTTTACGTTATTTATTTTTCGGCAAATTTAAGAAATTGAATTAAGGAAATGTTACTTTTTACGATTTAATTGAAATATTGACATATTTCTGGAATATTCTTTTTAATCAGGATTTGTAAATAACAAACTATTGAGCAACCTCAACAAATTCTATATGATGATATGGTATTTTCCGGAATGGGAATATTTTAGCCTACATTTTTGAGACTAATTTTAAAATATTCTTAATAACACCACTACAATTTGGCGTCTCTATGTAGATAGCAGTTATATATTATTCACTATTCAACCAGGACGCCATATACAACCAAAAAGGAACTGTAGATTTACTGTATCCGTATTCCATATGTGCCAGATTCAAGTAAATAATCGACAGAATCTATTCTTATAGAAATAGAAATTCTGACCTCAGAAACCTCGAAGTCATAAAATTATTCCATAATATTGAATATTGATCTCCGTTATCCTGTGTAGACGACCTCTGAAGATCTCTAAACCAAGACTGAGAACTTTTGTGAGTTCACACACAAATGAGACTCTAGACAACAACAACAACACAGCCATGCTAATTCGTCAGTCAGATGCTCTTCCTTCGTGGTCTATGGTAAAACTTTCAAATTTGACCGAATTTGTTGTAGCCATATACCGATGATTCGCCACCGAATTCAAATTTAATTTATTGAGCCTTATTTTCAAAACGTTATAATAATAAAGTGTGTTAATAATAGTATGTAATACTTAAAATTGATTAAAATTCCTTGCTCCCGGGAATACAATTTTGAAGAGTGTTAAAAACTCAATTTATCTTAAAAACTAAATAACAAAAAAAAAAAAAAAAAAATCCAGTCATCACTGAACAGCTTTATCGTAAATATACCGAATGTTGGTATTGACATCAAAATTCGGCGGGACTTCATTTAAATCACTGCTTCAAAGTTTTCGTTGACGTACCATCAGGACGAGCATAGCCAGTCACAACTTCTCGGAATTTTTACATCAAATTTAAAACCGTTGAATCCATTTTTTCGCATTGTAAAACAAAATGAGAAGCACACCCCTTTATCATGCGCCAAAACCTATTATCGTCTCATTTTTTTCACTTCGATTGAGACACCTCCAAAAAATGGGGTTTGAAGGAATCAGCAGTATCTGCTTCGTTGACCACGAAATTTTGTTCTTAATTTGTGGGAATAAAAAGAAGACATTATGTGCCAAGGCAGGACTGTACGGTAAATGATTCATTATTTTGACAGATGAAAATAGTGCTGGTTTCTGCCGATGTCTGATTCAACTTCTCTTGTTCATTTTTCGAACTTCTCCGAGGACTTCAGGCTAAACAAATTCTGGTGCACCACTCAGAATTTGTTATCCTACGTTACTCAAGCGTAGCAGTTTCCACATGACATTATTTGCCGATGACACATGCTACCACATGTCCCGAAGTGCTTCCTACAGGAATAAACTTCCGTTGGATGATTTGGTAGGCTTCGAAAACTCAAACGGTCGATTGCTGTTTTCTTTCGCGCTTCTACGGCTAGATCCACAATTCGTCGCTAGTGACGATATTATTTACATCTTCTGAAGTACCGCGAATATTTACTTTTTTATTTTCGTTCATCTTTGCACCAATCGATACTAACCGGTTTATTTTGAGCCCTTTTTAAATTGTGTGGGATGCAAAGGCCCAAGAATACCATGTCACATGACACGCCATTTTGCATTATCGGTTCACGCAAGACGTTTGATTTATTTATATTTTTTCACACATGTTTCCTCGCTATACAGAGATATAGGTTCGGTCTACGTCCAAAATTGTGAAAAATAATTGCATGAAAATTTTATGAACCGTACCTATGAATCGATCCTGGATTAGTGAGAACGATTTTTCATAAAAATTACGGTTCAAGCTCATTATTCGTGAAATACTAGGTGACGTATAATTTATGAATAAAAAATACAACATTACGTATAAGTATTATAAATGAAGATATACTAGATACTTATACGCAATATTGCAATTTTTATTAGTATAAATTATACGACACCTGGTAGTTTGACAAATTATGAAATAAAATGTATTATACGCCACCTGGAACTTAAAGGGCCATTCATTCATCTTACAATCTTTCGATTGTTAAAGGTCAGTATTTCACTGTAATTTTTAGAAAAAAAAGAGTTTTCTGCAATAACAAAAATTTCAATTATTTCAATTTTTAGCCTGAATCTCATTTCAACAAAACATTGAAGGTTTTACATTAAAACCGATTGTTCGAATCCCTACTGTATATTTTACGTTTTTTGATTAATAGCTGATGTTTAAGCAAAAACAATGCTTATTAATTAATATTTTCTATTATTATTACTCATGCGCAACATGGTAATATTTATTAATATCAGTCATACGTCACCTAGTAAATTATTTCTTATTAATTGCCAATTAACTTATTGCTTTTAAAATTATCATAAAAATGATTTAAATTTTTTCCTCTTTAAATTAATGGATATTTCCTTAACATTTTCTCTTGTCATTCAATTAAATTTAATTGAAATCATTTGTGGTTTTACAATGGTTTCAGATTATTCCTATTTTAATGTGCCCATTTTTCTTTAACTGTGAATTGTCCTTTAAAATTTAAATATCTTGCTTTTCAATAATGTTCTTCTTCATGGGAAACAAAAACGTGTTTGATTTGGTACAGCGACTTTTATTTAAAATCGTCTCAATTTACATTTGAAGTTTTTTTTTAAACAAGAAATTACTGAAGGCACATCCATCCTGGACATTTTACATCATTTCTTTCGTGTTCTTGTTTGGTACTTTATTTTCCCCCACTTGTACAATGGTCAAAAATAATCTCTTCCGGCCACAAACTTTTTTATGAACAGGATCCTGTTAATTAAGCACTTTTTTCTTTCGTTTCGTTTCTTGAATTTCATTGAATTGTTTGCAGTTTCTCCTGATTTTGTCCATTTTATGATTTTTAATTTTATTTGCTCTCCTTATTTAAGAATATAATTATTTAGCTTTTGGGCGAAAAAAGGGAGGAGGTGAAAAAACGAAACCTGCACGAGTTGTTCCAAAGAGGTATTCTGTGCAGCCTTGGGGATATTGTATTTTATTCTTTCGTTTTTTTATTCGCTTTCGTGCTTGTTTCTTCTTTTAACGACACTACAACAAGGGTTTTAACAACGGAAAGTGTATGAGTGTGTCATTTCCATTCTAGATTCCCATACACATTAAATGTATATTAGGGTGATATGACCATTGAACGTATGATGAATATTTCTACTAATGTGAATTATACGCCACCAGGTGTTGCAAATAATAACAATCATACGCACATGGCGAGAACAGAAAAATTGTTGATAAAAGAGATTTTCAATTATTATTTTAAATAATCCTGTTTCATTTTTAAAAATAATTGAACAATTACAACGGATCTTTTGTAATAAAAACAATTTCGAAAATAATTAAAATTGCGAAACCCACCTCAATGTTTATTGCTTTAAGTTTTGCATGCATTAAGATGATTATTACATTCCAGTATTATGAAGTAAATTTATTTTATAGTTTTCGTTTTCTCTCGAACGTTGAACGTTGAACGTAACTTCGCAAAGTTACCACAAATTGTTGAACCATAAAAAAACATTTCCCAAGAAATTGCCAAACAAAAAATCGTATCTCCCTCCAGCTCTCGCACACTTCTTCACATTAATTTTTATTTTGATTTTATCATTGTTGAATTTTTATGCTTCTTTAAAGTTGTGATGTTCGTGATAATGATAATATACCGAACCGAGTAACAGAGGGAGAGAAACTAACCAACCAACCAAACAGCCATCCAAGCAACCAACAACTGTAAATGTCATAAAAACGTATTAATTAAATCACATCCATAGCAGTAGTAGTAGTAGGTGGAGGGGTTTCTGATTTCAAGGATAACTTGAAACACGTGTCAAAAATACCACAAATAGAAATAGCAAAAGAAAAAAAAACATAAAGATTAAAAGATAATAAAGGAAGGAAGAAAGAAACAGTTTTCTTTTTTCGCTCCTCATTGTGGTGAGTTCAAGTTAATTAGCAGTGTTATACAAATATTCATTAGTTGTTAATTTTTGTCGTAAACATTTATGTTAATATTAATGAAATAAAAATATTTATTTTGAGACATTATAGGCTGCGTATTCATTTGATTGTTCATTTATTTGTGTTTGGATAATGGAAAATATTTTTTTGAAGCTTTAGTAGTTTTTAAAGGATTCAAGCAATTGAATTTGGAAATGATTTTATGGGGCGTATAATCAACATTTGAATTTAGTTTGTCACACGCCGCATGGTTTAATGAAATAATAACAATCATACGCAAGGGAGTATACCAAAGATGTTTTGAAACTATTTTAAATAAAATTAAGATTGTTAAAGGGTATATAAATTATGAATATAAATGCTTAAATCGATTTTGCAAAAAAAAATAATATTTTTGAAAAAATGTATGCCTCTATAACTTGTGAAAAATAAGTTAACAAAAATTAAAAAAAACTCCGCCTTAAGGTTCTTTAATTTTTTTTTAAAATTAAGTTCTTTTGATGAGCTATATATACACCATCTGATACGGGCAAAGATATATAAGAAAAGAAAGAATGAAATAAAGAAAGCTGAGTGTCAGGGAGTCTATATCAGGGATGGAAAATTAAAAATGTGAAAAGGAACCAAAAGTGTACTTTTTTTAATGAAAGAGTACTTTTTTGAAGTAAATAAAAAAACAAACATTTTATTCAATTAAAAGATCGATAAAAAAATCTATCTTTTTTATACCAAAGAAAATATATAAAAATTTCAGTTTGCTAAATTATGGAAGTAATCACAACCTATGAATGTAATCATCTTCAAAAAAATATATGTTTTTTATGTTTTATTAAGGGTTAGTTGAAATAAATTAAAAAACCTCGTTTTGAGGGTTCTTCAAGTTTTTTTTTAAGTTACTACTAAGGCGTTCAACCTTGAGGAACTCAAACAGAAGTCTTTGTAGACTAGCTGAAGACGATGTGGTAAATACCCGCTAAAGGCCGGGATGTATTTATATAACAGCTGAAGACCATAAGGTTTTTATATATAAGCTAAAGGAGATCAAGAAGTCTTTATATAGCAGCAGAAGATCAGGGAGTCTATATAGACGAGCTGAAAGTCAGGAAGTCTTTGTAGAAGAGCTGAATGTCAGGTAGTCGTTATAGACGACCTGAAAGTCAGAAATTCGTTATAGACGTTCATATTAAAAAAAATATCCACCTAATAATGGTTTTTCAATAAATATGAACGTGTTCTAAACAAATATTTTTCCTCTCCCAAAATATATATATATATATATTATTTCATCGTGATGATGGTTATAAAAAAATAATTTCAAAATATTCCATAGGGAATCTTATTTTATTAATGTAGGCCTTGCGAATTTGTTGTTGATTTTTCGACAAAACAGTTTAAGAAAATTAATTTATGAACATTAAAAAAAAAATTAAGGGAAAAATATTTAAGAAAAACCATGTCTTAAGAGTAAGGGAAAGGGATGGTTTGTACCACCATCCCTTTTCAATTATCCCAGTTTGGTGAAACGAAATTACTTACTTTTTGACGTTATCTTCATCGTTACAAATATAGGAAAACACCCTCAAATGATGAATCTTCTATTCTTATCATTTTTATCACAATTATTATCTGCTGACTGTCTAACAACAGACTTGACTATCTGACTGCCTGCCTGTCTGTCTGTATATTTGTTTCAATAAAATACAAAAATCCAAAAATAAATTATACAATGCAAAATTATCATTCCAACTAAACGCCCACCTACAAATAACGCCTACAAGCCAATGTCGGATGACTGCTGATTTAAATCCAGAGAAAAACACAACTGAACTTTCAATTCGGTATTGTGTGACAACAACAACAACAGCAAAAAATTGTTACTAGCGGCAAATAATTTGTTAATGTTGTCATGGAAGCTCCAGCGGTACTCCTCCATATTCAGCACCCACAAAATGACACGTACACACACACCAACACACACTGACGCACACACAATTGTCCTTATTTACGCAAACGATAGTCAATTGCTTCTGTTCGGAGTGCTGTGTGTGTGTGCGTTTGACTGTTTATGAGATAAGAAATAATGCCACCTACATTGACATTATCATCCATCGTCTATCTATCGATGAGGGTGTTTGTTTGTCGTTGTCGGTTGGAGTTGTTTGTTTGTTGTGTTGTGTGGGATGTTTGATATGCACGTGTGCGGTACGGTGCGTATGCTGTTCAATGTCCTTAAAAATGCAAATATTAAACAAGCTTTAAATGACCTGATCCGATATGTCGCTCATATTCCCCAATTAAAGCCCGACCGTTTTGCTTCATTATCAATGAATGACAATTCCGCATTAGGATAAGGGTACTAACTATTTGCATTGTGGTGTAACACTGCCAGGGAAGGGGAGATAACTAACTTCCAACTCTGGATACAGTAGCCATTCAAACATCATCCTCCTTATCCATTGCCTGTAAAAAGTTGGTTAAATGTAACGATGCCCGAACACAAAAAAATCCCCGACACCAACACCACCACTCTCTCTAATCCTGAATGGCGATGATAAAGTTTTGTTTCGAAAAATCCTCTAGTTGCAATAATACCCATCGTTATAGTAGTGCCAACAATAAAGGATATTCTCTTATTGTCCTGTCCTTTAAGGAATGTGGAAACATGTAGTCGTAGCTGGATTGTGGTCGCCATCTCTACAGGCACATACAACGATATGCGTGAATTCGATGTGTGTGTGTGTGTGTGTGAGTTCGTGTGTGAATTTGTGTATGTATGTAAACATGTGGGTAGTTACGTTTTGTGTGTAGCCGCTTTGTTGCATTTCCTTTTTCGGTTTCCTTTGTTTGTCATTCATGGTAGCAGCCGGGCAGCCATCTTTTACAAGTTGCTGATGTTACGGCTAGTTTAACCACTGAATGATGGAGAGGCGAAAGAAACGAAACAGGCATTCAAGGGAAAAGTTTTTATACAACGAACGATAGGGCCATTTGGGTGTGTGTGTGTATGCATATGGAAAAATGTCTTAAATTCGAATACAATCGCATCATCTTTAGATTTCGGATTTAAAAAGAGAAAATCAACTGATGGAATATTTATTGATGTTACTGAAGCAGAAGACTTTATAAATAACAGCTGATGTCTGGAAGTCTTTATAGACGAGCTGAAGATCAGAGAGTCTTTAAAGAGCAGCTGTAGGATGGTCTTTATATATTGGCTGATGGCCAAGTGGTCTCTATATATCAGCTGAAAGCCTGAAAGTCTTTCATAGGCGAAATGAAGGTTAGGAAGTCTTTATAGATGAGCTGAAGGTAAGGGAGTCTATATAGTCGAACTGCATAATCGGGAGTGTATATGGAGAGGCTGAAGGACAAGAGTCTTATAGACTAACAGAGGCAAATGAGTCGAACTGAATGTTTGGGTGTTTTTATAGAATATCTGAAGGCAAGGGTGTCTATATAATCGAACTGAATGTTCGAAAATCTTTATAGACGAGCTGGAGATCAAGGAGTCTATATAGACAGGCTGAAGGTCTTTATACCCAAACTGAAGGTCAAGGAGTCTTATTGGCAATTATTTCTAAACAGCTAATGAACCGAAATTCTTTATACAAGAGTTGAACGTCAGGGAGTCTTTGCAGATGAGCTAAGGTCAAGGGGTTTCATAGCCGAACTGAAGATCAGAGAGTCTTTATAGACGATCTGCTCGTCAGGGAGACTTTATAGTGTCAGAAAGCCTTTATAGACAAGATGCACATCTATGTGTATTTATAAACGAGCTACAAGACAGTGACTGTGTATAGATGAGCTGCAGGTCAGTGGGAATTTTTTATATATGAGCTGAAGAAGTGTCTTATATGCGAGCTGGTGACTGCGAATGTATTGTTGAGAAGCTGTCTGAGGAAGAGAGTACATTAGAAACGAAGCATGTTTTTATATAACAGCTTAAGAAGGTGGTCGAAAATCAAATGCTTTTTAGGCATTATGGAAAAGAAATACGTTTCATACCAGTACTGCGTAATGGAACTATTTTCGCAAATTTCCGATTCTAGAGTCCACAGCGGAAATAAATTAAGAAAAAAATATATCCAAAAGGAATAAATGGAATTTAAATTGGTCAACAATGTGGTAGATTCACTATTTTTTACTAAGACCACATACTGATATGTTCTCAAAGTTGTCCGAGTCCAAGTCGCATTCCAACTGTAATGTATTTTTAAGGTCCAGCCGACTTCAGCTAAATTGCCAGGCCCCACATCACTGTTTCTAACATCAAGACAATTTTTATTATTATTTTTTTTTTTTTTAATTTCGGAAATATTTTTTCTTAAATGTGTCGATTAGAATGTAAGAACTTTTAAACTATTTAATTTATAATCTGAGCTATTAATGTATTCAACATTCACGTTCCGAACAACAGATAAGAATATATATTTCTATATTATCATAATTAGTCATGCAAATCAGCTACAAATTACATTTGCCAAAACATTCATTTATTCATTATCGCTTTACATGAATCAATGCCTGACTGCGAACCTGACCTGAGTAGCAGCAATAATAATTTCCGTTCGCTATTTATCGCCACTAAAACCAGCAATAAAATATTGTTCAGTAGCGTTCAGTGCTACAGACAAATTTAGTAATTTTAAATGCATTTCAGTTTCTGTGTCTAGTGTAAAAAATTACTATTTCAAAAAATATTGATTAGTTAATTAAAATCATCCACAAGAAATTAACTGTATATGACCAAAATTCTTCGGGATTATAATAATTCAAATAATTATTTAGTCACAAAAAAGTAGAAACGTCTATTGGACCTTTAAAATACCCAAAATCGGCTGGCCCTTTTAATGCAAATGGAAATTATGTCAACACCTATTGAAAAAGTCTGCGAATATTTTTAACCGATATAAAGAAATACAGAAACTCATGTTGGAGAATGCAGCTAGAACCTTTAAATTGCATAGTATGGGACGGGTCTTTTCTGTGTTGATAAGTGGTACTTTATCCTCTGTTGGAAAGTGAGGATAGAACTATAAAAATAACTAACATTGGGTGAGACTTTTATTACAGCCACATCGCCTAGGACCAACACTTTGTCAAAAAAGGAAAAAACTAAATTTTTACACAAGGTTATTATGTTTGCTGAAAAACTGTCCGAAGTCAGCAGCCTCAAGATTCTTTGTTAACAGTGTCTTGAAGGGATTTTCCAAAAATTAGGTTCGAATGTCCCATCTTTTCGAGATAATCTGAATTGTCGTTGACGATATGTTCAATAGATCCTGAGAGTCGTCCAGGAGTGTATAAAATATTTTCGAATTTTCCTTCATAAGGTTTACGACTTTTTGGGTACGGAAATCAGACATTATAAATATTATGGTTAAACTTTGAATGACGATGATAATTTGAATGAGTTTTTAAGTCACATTTTTCTCTTTCAAGTTGAGCCAGGATAAGAACCTACGCGTTTCGCCGTTGCTTAAGCTATAAGCCTAAAAGTATGCAACATGTTTTATATAATTAACTCCGTGCAAAATCCTGGTATATACTGCGTATAATTCTCATTGACTTCATGAATATTTTTGATACAGTCGAACTTTCACTCGAATCACCATTTTTCAAAAATATACAACTTCTGGGGACTTCGAGTTATAGAATTAAGTATAATTTGCATTATTAGTGCTGCCTTCACACATGTGCGTTTGAAATACATTGTAATCATTTATTTTTAACTTATTTAAATAAATCCATTTTAATAAAACTGCCTTGAAATTTTATAAGTTTTATATTCGAAATTCTTACGAAATGGAATGGAAATTTTACAAAAACTTTTGTAAAAATAAAAAAATGCGCTATAAGAAGGCCATAAAAAGGTCAACTATAAAAAGGTCTAAAAGTCGAAGTCGACTTTTGATATTAAAGACAAAGTCCAATTTTCGAGATCGACTTTGGATTTTCTTCATAAATACGTGGTTTATTATCACAAATCCCAAATTGTCAAAAAATTACTCATTCCAGAACTTTATTTTATCTGCTGTCAACAATTTATACTATAAATCAAATTTTAAGTCGATTTGACATTAGTCAGTAGAAGTCAAAAATCGATTTTGAACAAAAGTCTGGGTCCATTTGACCACTACCAGAAAAACAGACAAATTTCATCCCCTAACCCCCTAACCCCCTAACCAGCAAAGTGTAATAAGAAAAAGTTGAAAATCTTATAATTTATTGAGTGACACCCACTGATACTTTTCCTCTTACGCTTTCTTACCTCACCGTCCCCACCAATGTTATTATTCAGCATACCAACAAAACCCCCGTTCGTGTGTAGAATTTTACGCTTTTATTACTTAAGAAGATATTTAGATGTGTTTAAAAAGTAATCACCAACGTCATTATGTGGCGGAAAAAATATTCCAGAGTCACTACAGCGAGCTGATGCGCGGGGTCACTTTGTGGATGTTTTGAAATATAATCACAAATGGCGACAGGAAATTACGATTATTTTCTGCTGTTCCGTCTTCCCACAACCTTTTTGTTGCTAAGGTATTTTCTTTGTTTGGTAAGGTAAAAATCACGCAAAGGTATCAGTTGACAGGAGTATTTTTCCAAGGAAAGTTTTCATTTTAATTTTCTGAGTGAGAAATTAAATTCGATTTATTTTAATTATTGAAAAATATTTTCTAAAGTTTTATTTTTTACTTGCTGGACCAAAATTTGTTTTCGCGGATATTAGAAGAAAGAGAGCATAAGAATTATATGTAATTTTTAAAAGGATTTATGAGGAACATTTTTTTGTTTGGTATCCTTCTAAGATGACAAATCCACAATTCCTATGAATTATTGCTGTTGATTAGGAGCAATGAGGTCAATTTTCATTCTTACCCTTAATGAATATTTTTTTTAAGGAATGTCATACTCTTTCTTGTTTCTGGCCCAAAAATGTTCCAATTCAATTACTTTAATTCGCGATATGGCCATCATTTGGGCTCTTTTGGACTAAAAATGTTCCTGGTTTCTCGATGATAACCTTTTTAGTATTTTTTCCGAATCATGCTCAATACCTATATTTAAATAAAAAATGTGTCTGCATTTTATCTCTTCGTCCCGATAATGTAGCAATTCCACATTTTTATTGCGAATTTCATACCCAGCAGAAATAAACGTACATAAATATTAATTCTAGAACATTAAACATTAGAATTAAAGCTGCAAATGTGGTTTTTCGCCTTCTATTTTGTTGTTGTTGCTATTTTCTGATTTAGATATGTTGCTGCTGTCATTTTTATTGTTGCTACACACAGTGAGAGTGTCCACAAGCCATATTGACAAACAAACACACACCCGTACATACCTACATCAATGCACGAGGACATCCAAAAAAAGGACATTCATAAATTATAATGCCATACACATACATTTTTTGGGGGGTTATATTTTATTTATTTATATTTTTGCCATCCAGCTGCTGAGTGGGTACTTACCCCTCCCTACCACCTATCATGTTGACCAATTTTTTCTTGTGCAGTTGATGTTATTGGTCGTTCAGCAAATATCTGAATTTTTTGCTGTTGTAATATATATTTTTCATAAAAAAAAATATTAAATATTTTCTCATATTTCTTGTATTAAAAATCAGGCAGACACATCCACACACACACTCACTCGAGCTAGCCGGCAACAATTGCCACAGCAACTGAAAATGTGACAAAAAACAGCGGCATGTTGGCGGTCATGCAGTTGTAGTTGATGGCAGCACATCGGGATTCCATTCATGAACATACTCACACACACACACACACACTCCCAGCTAGGGCTGGGAAGTAAAGTGCAAACAAAGTTATTTAAGGATATATGTACATTGCCCACACACACACACACACACTTTGATACATACATACATATGTTGGCTAACGTGGTCTCCCAACAACTAGTCAGCAACAGCTTCCGATAGTTTCCAACCCGGATTGTCTTCTTTCTCCCATTTTGTTTGGGGAATACGAATGTGATTGTCTTGCGTAGTCCCAGTAGGGAATTTTTTCCCCCAATGGGGTTCATCGACACCATAACGTTTTGTAGGTAATTAACAGTGGGCATGACAAATGGGGGATTAGTTCAAAACAATAATATAAATCAAAATATCCGGAACATTTTTACAACGAAAATAATCTGCGTCCTCAGGTCTTAGAGGAAAAAATAATAGATTAAAATCTTGAGACTTGTGGGCTTTAATTTTTTTCTACAGAAAATAATGTGGGGACCATCAAGTCGCATTTTTTTTAGAAAAAATCTAGGCACCCTTAGATCGAATTTTTTCAAAAATCTCAGGAAGCTTTAGTACGCATTTTTTGTGTAGAAAAAAATCATGTACCTTTAAAGACATATAGAAAAAGTCGTGGAACGTCAGGTCTCAAAAAAAAAATAAATAAATAAAATAAAAATAAAAAAAAAATAAATAAAAATCGATGGGACCTCAGTAGGCCTATACTGTAACTTTTAACAACATTCGATATTGTTAAAATTTCTTTTGTTATTGTAAAAACAATAAAACAAACAAATGAAATTGTTGTAAAATAGACAATATCGAATATTGTTAAGGTACAGAATACAGGGGCAGGTCTTTATAGAAATAAAAAATTTCTGAGGACGCTTAGGTCTCATATTTTTCCATAGAAAAAAATCTGTGGACCCTCAGGACTCATTTTGTTTTTACCGAAAATTTTTAAAATTTAAAATAACACAATTGCCACTGTTTTATGATGTTTATACTTTCCACCAACTCAATGATGTCCGCAGAGGAAATGTCTCTCTCGCTTTAAGCAGACCCATTGAAGTTTTCATTCACATTTGCCGGCATGGCTTCTCTTTCACGTCCCCGCCCTTCTGCCATTTCTGTAACAATCGTATCCTGTGTCATAAATATTTTACAGAGGACTACTTAATCTTGGCACACAAAACAGTGTTATTTTCTCATTTTCTATGCCACTACTACTAATACTACTACGATGACGATGAGTAGAGTGTGCGATTTATGGCGACATCCGACCATCCTCCCCACACCTCACCTTCAACCGACAAACAATAGTGAAACAAACATGGCATGTTTCCTTGTCTTAACGGCGAAGAGCTTAAAACAGAAGCAGAGAAAAAATGGAACATCAAAACTCATTTCATTCATAAAAACAAAACCAAAGCAACAATAACAACAACAACAAAAATATGAAAGTGAAAGAAATAGAAATTTCTATGACATACCAAGCGGATTATGAGATTTTGTGGTGTGATAGGATCGGATGCTACAGAGAGAGAGAGAGAGCGAGGAAAAAATGTTGAGGCAACAATAATTGCATTTCTTTGTGCAACAACAACACTTGTTAAAGTTTTCGAAATGCAGTGGCTTAATACAAAGCTTTAGAAAATATGAAATGGATGGCACAAAGACAATGAAGTTGTATCAAAGGATACTAAAATTATTTGGAAGAAATATGCAAAACTTGAATTAAATTCAAATTTTGGAAAAAAAGAGGAATATAAAATAAAATTTTGAATTGCTATGTTAGCAATCAATAAAGACTGTAGAAAAACTCTGTGGGACCTCTGGTGTATTTTTTTCTATAGAAAAAATCTAGATGACCTCAGGTCTCATTTTTATAGAAAAAATTGTGGGACCTCAGGTCTCATTTTTTTCTATAGAAAAAATAAGTCCTGTGAGGTTTTGGTAACCTTAAGTCTATTTTTTATAGAAAAAATCTTTCACCTTTAGGTCTAATTTTTTTATAGAATGGAAAATTAGCTTGGGACCTAAAGACACTTGTTTTCTATAAAAAAATCGTGGGACCCTTTATAAAGGAAATCATCAGTCCTTATGGACTGTGATTTTTTCTATTTGTTTTGTCAGTCCTGAAGAACTATATTTTTTCTAGAGAAAATTGATTGTGATTTTTATTCTATAGAAAATCATTTACAATATAGAAAAAAAAACATTCTATAGAAAAAAAAATCAGTCATGGTGCACTGTAAATTTTTTCTATAGAACAAAGTGAATTTTTTTATTTGAATAAAATCAGTCCTTATGTACTGTGAATTTTATTCTGTAGAAAAAATCAGTACTGGCGGATTTTAAATTTGTTTCTATAGAAAAAATTAGTCCTGGTGGACTGGGATTGTTTTTCTATGAAAAAAATTAGTCTTAGTGGTCTGGGAATTTTTTCCTATAGAAAAAAAATCAGTCCTGGTGGACTTCGAATTTTTTTCTATAGAAAAAAAAGTCAGTCCTTGTGGTCTGGGAATTTTACCCTATAGAAAATAAAACAAACCTAGTGGGTGGAGAAAAAAAATCAATCCTTGTGGACTGGGATGTTTTTTCTACAACAAAAAACAATCAGTCCTAGTGGACTGGGAATTTTTTCTATAAAAAAATCATTCTTGAGGAATTGAATTTTTTCATTGGAAAAAATATCTCCTAGAGGGCTGTGAGGATTTTTTTCTATAGAAAAAAAATCAGTCCTAATGGACTGCGAATTTTTTTTTATAGAAAATAATCTGTCCTAGTGGAGTGGGAATTTTTTCTGTAGAGAAAAAAACTGTCCTAGTGGACCAGGAATAATCAGTTTTTTTATATAAAAAAATTAGTCCTGGTGTACTGTAAATTTCTTTTTCTATAGAAAAAAACCAGTCCTGGTCTGCGATTTTTTTTATACAAAAAAAAAAAAAAAAGATTCCATGTGAAATGGACAATTCTTTTCTATTTAATTTTTTTCTATAGAAACAGAAAAAAACCATCATCACAAGAGGACTGGATTTTTTAATGGATTTTTCAATTTTTCTCTGAAATCGAAAATGTTTCCAGATTATTTTTCCTCTAGTCTCCTTTAAATATGCTTAGCTATAATGACAAAAGTTACCATCCTTCCTTCCCTTTCTCCGAAATTTGATAACTTTAAATAGAAAATTTTCCACGAATCATCCGCACAACATAATACTGCTAATCTCTATTTGATTATCCGCTCTCCTCCCAAACATAATTCCCACTTATTGGTTAAAATCTTCCACACTTGTCTTTTGATATGGGGCTGCTATGCAATCATCAACTTTAGTCCACAAACTGTGGTTTCACATACACCAACATGCGCACACATACACTCACATACATTTATTCAATATGATGTCTAACATTTCAATTGTCAAAAGGTCAAAGTGTTATTGGACTACTAGACTTGTAGTTCCTGGAAATTGTTGCCTCAAAGCTAGGCTACACAAAACTAGAACCTCTGCATGTCGAGGAGGTGGAGTTATTTACAGAGGCGTGCACACATGTTGCCCGTTAATAGGAAAAATATACAAAGTAAAACAAAACGTGGTTAAATGTCAATGATTGGGAGAAATAATTTTCAAGACACGTTTTGGGTTATAAACTTTTCTTTGAAAGGCCGATGTGAATTTACTTTTTTTTTAAGAACTACTAGCGAAACTGAAAATTATAAAAAAAAAATATTTTCCTTAAAAAAATAATCATTAACAAAACAAATTCCCCCCTTCAGAACACAAGCCAAAACGAATGCTGGCCGTTTAAGAAAAAATAAAGAATTTCTGTTTTGGCCTATTTTAAAGATATGCAGATAGATGCCAGCCTTGCCCAACTCAAAATGTTTTGAAGGCAACAAACACTCTGGCTCTGGGTATCGTTGTTAATTTTTTGTGTGTATGCCTTACACACAAATACCAACACGAATACTAATGCATACTACGACTACTAACACATTGATACGTTTCCAGAGGCACGCAGAAGATAAATGACATAAATACATTGCTAACACACATTCATTCATTCGGCTGAATCACAGAGGCGCTCATCTTTCGATTTTGTCGGTGTTATTGCTGCTGTTGTCATAGCAAATGTTTCCTATTTTTGATGGGCCCAAAACGAGCGACCAACAAAAAGAAACGGCAAGCGGAGGCCAAGGGGGTTTGTGTTAGGAGTACGATTTTTGTTTTAATTTGAGTTGCTGAGCCTCTTCTCTTGGTGTGTTCGTGTGTGTGTGTGTGAGTTAGTGTGTTAATGTGACATGGCTTGTGCGCATGTATGTTAAATTTCAATAGGAGGTCGCACACACACAAACACACTCTGGTCCTTAGACAATTTCATTTTATTTCGCTCATGTTGTTTGGTACGTTTTTGCTGTTTGTTACATTCCACTTTTATTCCTCCTTCATTTTTGCATTTCCATTTTGAACTTGTGTACGTACTTCTGGTATTCTTTTTGTGTGTGTTTCGGCATCACCCACCGTTGTTTGCCAAATTTCATTTGGCTTTTTTGTTTTACTGTTTCAATTTCGCTTCAATTTTTGTTTAAGTTTGTGTTCGACTTTCAAAGGATTTTCCTTCAAAACGACAACAAGCCAAGGGAAATGAATTAAGACCATCGCCGACCATTGATTTAATAAAAATTTTGGGAATGGGAGGAGGACGTTCTTTGGTAATGAGAAATCGTAAAATGTTACAAAAGGCAGGCCATAAGACCTACTTAAATGTGTGTGTGTGTTAACCAAAGTGTTGTTGTGTGTGTTGGCTAAATGAAATTTCCCAAAATGCAAATATACAGGGTTAGGATAATAAAAATGCTTGTCTTTTTGGTTAACATCATCTCCGGTTTTACTATTTTTTTGTTTTTCGGCTGTCGTTCCATTCATTGTCTAATTTATATTCATTATTTGTGTGCACAATGGGAAGGAAGACAAATGAAAAGCAATTTGCAATATTTAAAGGATATTTAAAGGATAATCCACTTAGAGGTCCCATCTTTTTTTAAGAAAACTCAGTTAGCGGAGTATTGTAGTCGGACCAAACATAATAACCACATACACAATTATCACTTTGATAAATCACGACCACGAGCTTCAATTTCAGGTTGTCTTGGTACTATAACGGTACCCATTGGAGGTACGTTCTCTCCCTTCGACATCATTTTTGAAGATATATGGACCAATGATTCCAACTCACAATCCGTTCCTTTTTTCCAATGAAATGAAAGCTATTGAATCTCATCATTGTTCAAAATGGGACAATTTTGGTTGTTTGGATACTCAATATGCCAGAAAAATACTTTATCTTTGATAAATATCAGGTCAGCCTTGCGTGATCCTGGAAATTAGGATATTGAAAAAAATATGGCTACTTTAAGATTTGTCCAAAAAACGGAGATAATTATTTTTATTTTTACCTGACCGTTATCGAAAATTATAGGCATCGTCCTTGACCATGTCCAGAACCTCATGCAAAATTTCCTAGCAATCAGCGTTACATTTCAGTGGTTTCGTTTTAAAACACAAAAGTCTTGAACCATTTGTCCCGGTTAATATTGAATAAACATCACTAAAATCGCTTTCCCCTTTCCAATCTCTAGAGCGACAAAAAAAAAAAAAAAAAAAAAAAAAACGAGAAAAAATGTTGGTCTATTTGATACTCTAAGTATTAACCGATCATTTGATCAAAAATTATAGGTGTCAGCCTTGCGTGATCCTGGAAATTAGGATATTGAAAAAAATATGACTACTTTAATCAACCTATGTTGTTTTTATCTCTTTCACACCAGACTTAATACACTTATAAAAAAGAGATAATTATTGAATTTTTAAACGGAAATTGCACATAACTTGCAGGTAATAATCCGTAGTGGCAATCAATAAGCTTTCAAGATAACATTCACAAACGTGCGAAATTAGGACATTTTTAAGTTTTGGCATAGCATCCATTAAGAATATTCACATTTGGTTTCCTCGTTATAAATCTAGATCCACGATTCGTTATGTCCCTTTGGAAGAGATTTGAATCATCCAAAATCTTCTGATATTATGTTTTCCCGGAGTAATGAATATTTCACAAACAATTTTTTTTTAATTTTCGCCTTATCATTGTGGGGTCTAGAGCGACTTGAAAAACTCACGCAAAAATTATGTTTTCGGTCCATTTTATCCTCGAAGTATCATCTGACCGTTATCGAAAACTATAGCCGTCGTCCGGAACCTTATTAAAAAGTTTCTAGCAATCAGCGTTACATTTCCGGAAATTGCACATACCTTGCAGGTAATCTTTAGTGGCAATCAATTAGCTTTCAGGATAACATTCACAAGCGCCGAAATTAGGACATCTTTAAATTTTGGCATAGCAAATTTTGGTGCTTGAAGCATCATGAGGATGAATTTGAAGATATGACAGGGAGATAATGTGTAAAAACAGTGGGGCTGCTTCAAACAACAAAAACTAAAAACGTTTTTAGAAAAAAAAATGAAAAAAAAAAAACTATTCCGATTTAAGCCATCATATGTCTTATCCGCAGTCTCTTGTACTCATTTCTTTTACCATCTGCGATATTTTTCATTTTCCTTTTCTACAAAAGGGCAGTTCTAGCCCAAATACTGTTATTGTAAAATGGACCAATTGGTTCTCCTGACATTCTAATAATCAAATACTCTTATTGTAAAATTTTGACCAATTGTATTCTTGAAGCATATGACAGGGAGATAATGTGTAAAAACAGTGTGACTGCTTCAAACAACAAAAAAACTAAAAACGTTTTTATTAAAAAAAAAAAAACTATTCATTTATTTATTCCGAATTCTTTAAATAATTAAATTAATGATAGATCAACAAATACTTCCCTCACAACCCATTGTGCACAATGCTTTGTTGTAACATCATGTTCGTATGTCATCATAACATTCCTTGGTGCTTTACTTATTTTGTTTTCTGTTTTTCTCTCTGCGGATAATTATTTTCACAAGACAGCAAAAGCTAATTTATTTGTTTGTTTGTCATTAGTATACATTACTAAATAGAGTAGCCAGATTCCACAAAAATAATAACAAAACAAAAAATATTCATACCAAACACCTAGGAATGCCAATTTGAAGTCCAATCCTCTTGGGCGGGCAACCACCATGGACGTATTTTGTCATCTCAGCTGGTTAGCATTTAAACCATAGGCAGTAAAGAATGTGATGAGTAAAAGGAAAGCGATGTTGTTTGGGAGGAGGAGGAGAAACAGCTCTAAAGCATCCAATTCCACATTTTGTTTTGTTGATTTGTGGCCCAGCCAGCCTTTGACAAAAAATGATTTTCGTCCCCTAATCCCCTTTGAATAAAATAAATGTTTATGATTGTCTTATGTGTTATTAAATGACTTAGGATTTTTTTCATGGCATATTTCAAATCAATTAGTGTTGGTTAAGGATATTTTATTTGGCTCATATGGAGGGAATATTTTTACTGACTTCGGGAATATTTTTTTAGATATTTGAAGCTCTTTGTTAATTGTCATTTAACTTTGTTTTTTGGATTTTATTTTAAATCTAATATAAGGTTATTATAATTTCAAATTTGTTGGTGTAGATAAAATGTGGCCCCTTTTCCTTTCCAAAAACATTCAAACTTGTTCTTGTCTCTTTCGATTGCAATTATAAATTAATTCTTGTTGAAACACTTGGCAAAGAACACAAGTTCTGCTACAAATTTCTCGCAAACAGGTTTTGATGCCCGTTTCACGTTTAAATAAAAATCAAAAATCAACACAAAAGACATTATAGTTTCTGGCAAATACAATAAAGTATCCTTGTTGTTCTACCTCCCACCACCCCTTATTCAAGGACATTAATACATCCTCATCGTCAGCATTGCCACTACTGTCTGTTCTCTTACCATTTCAATAACAACGACTAGCTGCAGTAGTAGCAGCAGCAATAGCATTACAACAACAATAAATACAACTATTACAGAAATAGTATAGCATTGCAGCAACAACAACAACAATAGTAACAGAAGAACAATAATAACAACTCATTTGAGACAATTATTAAAACAATGGCTCATGTTGGTGTTAAAAGCAAAATGTTGCTAAGTCGTCAGACAACTGTTTGGTAGTTGTGGGCGATGCAGCGGAGGCGGAACCCAGAGAGAAGGATGCAAAACAATATATGAAAAACTATTTTCATGTTAATACATTCAAGTTCTGCTTTTAACAATTTTCTTTTATTAAATTTCACACGAAATGTAAAAATAGAAACGTAGACACTTGAGAAGAAGACTGTTTTTCAGATCCTAGCACAAGAAAACATAAATAATTGATGGTTTTTTTATTTATAAAAAATAGAACAAAATTGATTGGATTTATTATTTTTAAAAAATTTTATGTGATTATTTATACTCTTTCGAGTCGAGCTTGATGATCTAAGTTTTGCAATGAAAAGGAAAGCCAGGAGAAGAACCTACGCACCCACCATTATGCGACGCGTTTCGCCGTTGGTTAAGCGGCTCATCAGGCATATTGGGCTATGTGGCTTTACAAATGTCGTACGTTGATACCTTGTATTTATTCCGCCCTGATGCGAAACTTGCATATGCGAATTAAATTCAAATTTGTCAAAGACATTTGTCTTCATTCTAGGAACAGTCCTTTTCAAAGCAGATTTTTGTTGTAGCGATGGATAATTAATCCACACACCTACAATTGCTTCCATGGTATACACATGTTTTTGCGCAACCGTTTTGGAAGTGTGTTGATGGCTCAGAACGTTAAGTGGTCTTGGCAACATTTGTGTTGTTCCGAGGACCTAGGTTCGAGCCCTAGCCGTGCTCGGCTGAAATTAATTTTTGTTTTGTAAAGCCACATAGCCCAATATGCCTGATGAGCCGCTTAACCAACGGCGAAACGCGTCTCATAATGGTGGGTGCGTAGGTTCTTCTCCTGGCTTTCCTTTTCATTGCAATACTTAGATCATCAAGCTCGACTCGAAAGAGTATAAATAATCACTTAAAAATTATAGGCCTTAATTTGAAGATAGTTCATAATTGCTGTCTGTATTTAAATTATGAGTTATAATAGAGACCATATCAACGAAATATATACCAATTAAGGGAATATTCGCGTTAAGATATGGACTTACATAGAGCCTCATTTTCCTCAAATTCAAGTGTCAATGTGTTGGAAAGCTTTTCTTCATTTCATCAGCCATAATTTGCATAATTTTAATGCAGGATAAATTTACAGTTTTAATAATTTCTAATATACCAATATCATTCGATATTAGTCCTAATTTTTTTAAAGATGTTTCAGTCCCATCTTCGGACTTTATCTGGGATTGGTAAGGATAATGGATTGGTTAAAGTTGAAGTCAAATCGGTCGATCCTTTCGTCTGACATTGAATTTATAAATATTGACAAATTTAACTCTTTGTGGGAGAGGTACAAGAAGGAGTGTACAAATGGATCCCATCTTCGGACTAAATCTGGGCTTGGTAAAGATAATAGAATAATCCGTTCGCGTGATATCATAACAATTCAACTTCAACAAAATTTTAACCATTTTGGGGGAATATACCAGAAGGAGTGGACCCATATTTCCTATCTTCGAACTTAAAACAAGTTTAGAAGAATGTTTGTCCTATGCAAAGTTTTCATGAAATCGGTTACTCCCTTCAAGAGTTATCGTGCGCACCCGGATGCCAGACAGACGGACTGACATTTGCAAATCGACTCAAAATTGTATGAAACGGTTTTATTCCAAGGAAACATGGGGTCTAAAACCAATCTTTCTATGAGGCACATTTTTCATTCATTAGCCATAAGGATGAGAGGGTGTAAAAAATATAACATACTATCCCTGTGATAATTTCACACTGATTGAAATGGCTACATCCCCTTATAATTTAACGCCTGATCATGAAGAATTTTAAGGCGATGGGTTTTTTCTCTCGTGCCCAAAGGCTTCTTTCCTGTATTTCTTGTCAAGCCTCGGTTCCACCAACCACAAATAAATCCCAAATAGTTATAAGCTTGAAGCTATGAGGGGAGGGAAATTTGAAATCATCCATCAATTCTAATTTCTCTTTCTATCGCTGGTATTTTTCAAAGCTATCAAATGTAATACGGTCAATTTAATTGAAATTCCTTTAATAAAATTTTAGAAAGAATATTGAAATATTTATATCATTTAATACAATGAACTTTCTAGTAAATCCATTTTCTAGAACCTTAAGTTGAAAAAACTCCTTTACAGCCTTCCTCCCTGTATTTTCTACAAAATTACATCTTAAAACTTACTAAATTTAATGTCTAGCTTTGGTCTCATTTCAATTTCCTTAATTGGTTTCGTTAGGAATAACATGAATTCTATCTTTATAAAAAATATCCCTTTTTGGGCAATTTATTCCTTCGCAAGTATGTGTGTCAACGAACCACAAATAAATGTCAAATATTTATCAGTCTGAAGCTATCAGGGGGAAAAGTAAAAATTATCCATCGATGCTACATTCCCCTCCTTTCGCTTGAAACTATCAAATAGGATATGGCTGTAATTTGGAAAACATGTGATGCGATATGCATCTACCACCGGAATTTAAGTTTATGCAGATTATACTCCATTTTTTTTTTGTGTAATTGGTAAGAAGTATTTATGTAGAATGAATATGTGGCGACTCTAGAACAACCATTTTTACGGATCAACCTTTCTTTTTCGGAGTTTAGAGCTTGACTATAAAGAAAACTGGCTGAAGGTCATGATAATTTGTGTATTATATTAATTACTGAAACATGATAGCGTATACTTAACATCGTTAATTATAAACACCAGTGTCCCCTTATTGAAAACACCATGATCTTATAAGGCATTCCTTTTTTTCAATATGTAAAGATTTTCTAATTGAAATAAATTTATTTATAAAAAAATTATTTGATTTTCGTTCTTAATCAATATTTGACACTTCTATGTAAAAAAAGCTTTATCATGATATAATTGGTTTGATGAAATATAGTTGTGGTCAATCTTAAACAGATTTCAAATACAAACACACTCAAGATATTCTCTGTGGTTTCCCCCATAGGTTTAAGTGAAAACGAATCTAAATTCTCATACCATATATTTGTACACATCCCCCCAACAAATCCATCCATCCATTGTCTGAATGGTGTTTTGTGCTCTGGCACTTCAACGTGACTTTACAATAATAAATTTGCATTGTGCAACATTTCCATTAACAACACACAAAAATAAAAAAAAATGAAAAGAAAATTCTTCAATACAATTTGAAATCACCCTCAACAACAACAATGCTCATCAACAGGAGGGTGATTGATTCCCTACCTTTCTCACTGCATGTCTGCCCGCCTGCCTTCGTTGATATGATTTGTGGTTCGACAATGAAAAAATCCCTACTTGACAAGAAAAATAATTTATATTGGTCGATGGTCGTCGGTCTGTGGTATTGTCATCATCTTCAACAAATCCACACCCTCTCCTATGAATAACCCTCAAGATATATTTTGCTGAAGGAGGGCGAACTGCTGGAGGGAGGGAGGGAGGCAGGGACGACACCAAATCATTTACAAAGTCCAGAAGTGCTTTCCTCCGACCACAATTCTTTCTTTGGAAGCTTGAACTTCTTGCTCTTCGTCTCTTCTTCTTCGACGTCTTCATCCTCTTCATCGTCTTTTGCGGTTGCATAATAATCACAAACGTGTTATTGTCATTTTTAGGGGGAGAATATTTGTGTTGCTACCGTTGTTGTTGTGGTTGTTGTTGCTGCTGTGTTGTTATGGAAAGCAGCAAACTTGAATGGTAAAGTGTGCCGCCGCAGCACGACAACGCTAAGGAGCTGTTTATGGTTTATAAGCTGAACTGTGGCAGCGTTGTGCAGCTGTTGTCACCATCATCATCGCTGTCGTTTTCCTTTGAATATAAATTGTTCATTTGATGCACATTTCAGATTTGTTTGAATAATTTGATGGGGTAATAAAGAGGAGAAAAGGGTGGGGTCGGGAGAAGGAGAAGAAGGAGCTACATAATTAGACATTGAAGAAAAATGATCATAAAGTTGTCATCGGTCTGACTGTTATATCTTTATTTTTTGTTAATGTTGATTATTTGTTATCTAGCTGCGTTGTTAACCCCCACGAGGAAGAGGGGATTTGTTTGAGGTTTGCAGGTTAGCACAATTATTTTTGTCTAAAAAAGGGTGTGGGACATTTTTTTTTATTTTACGCAAGGTGGTGTAAATTCCCAATATAATACAAAACAAATCAATAAAAGTAAAAATAAAATCTTCATTCCCTAATATTTAAGGGTCTAATGTTCCATTGGAATTTTAACTGATGCAAGTTTTTTCTAATTTCCAAATTACAATTTTAATCGGAATATAGAGGTATTGAAGTATTGTCATCTTCCGCAGATTTTCCTAAGTAAAATCTACGTTATTATTTATATCTAAGATCATAATGTCCATGCTAAATCCAAGCAATTCAATCTATTTTTGAATTCTTATTTAAAATTTTATTCAGAATATTAAAGTATGGAAATAATTTCCTAGTAAATCCATTTCAAAACTTTAAATTGAAAAACCCCTCCCGCTCTGGATTTTCTACAAAATTACATCTTTAGAAAAATCCATACCCATAAATGCTGAAAAAAACCTCCGAACTTTCTAAATTTAATCTCTAGCTTTGGTCTCATTTCAATTCCCTTAATTGTTTTCGTTGAGAATTACATGAATCCTATCTTTATAAAAATATCCCTTTTTGGGTAATTTATTCTTCCACAAATGTGTGTGAGCGTGTTACACATACACACACCCAGTGTATGTGGTTATTCCCTTTAATCTAGAATTAATTAAAAACTTGTAACCATTTAGTTCCGAACAAGCGCACACAGACTGCCGCCCACCTTTGTAACGGCATCAATTGTCTAGTTGGTGATGGCTGGCTGGCTGGTTGACTGTCTGTGACACCATACTGAAAAATAAGTTGTGCGACAAATTCCTTTACATTGCCTTTGTTGTTCTATTTAAAATAGTTTTCGAAACTACAACATAAACAAGGATTGCCAAATTGATTTATAAAATTTGAAAGGCTAGAAAAAAATAAATAAATAAACTCATTACCAAATAATGAATATAAAAAGGATATTTTTATAGCCATAATCAACTTACCTACAGCAATATTTTGAGACGTATGAGTTATGACAGCACATATACGCAATGTTGATACGTAAATCATAGCCATTGAGTAAAAAGTGTAATCCATTACAACCATAATTTGTCTGATGTATTTCTAGAAAATATTAAACAGGAGACACGCGTTAACTTCGTTTCCACTTTATTTTTATTTTATAAGTTCTAAAACAATAAAAATGCAATATAATCCAAATAATCAATATACATGTTTCTACCAACTAATCTTAGATGGATTTGAAATAGGCAAATACGCTCGAAAATATAAAGATATACGTCGAAGAGATTTTGAGACGTATGAGTTACAACAGCATTGAGGGCTTAAATTCTAGACAGTGTTCCTTGTCCCGCCTCAATTTAATTAAAATCGGTCCTCTCTTTTTCAAAATCACATCGTTTATGAATGCCTTATAAACCTATAGTAGGGCAATTTAAAAGTTCGCAGCGTACCATAGTGGAATACGAGATCTGTAAAAAAACCATTAAGTTTTGTTATAAAAATTAATCGTTTATTTATTCACCAATAAATTTCTTGACCCATTCAGCGTAATCGCCTCAGATATAATATAGTATTGCCAACAACTCGTTGTTCGATAGTTCTTTAATCTCCTCAATCATAACAACACACTTTCTTTTCATCTGTTTCTTCAGTTTTGAGATAAGGACAATTTCAGCTCATACTGATAATTGGATCATTTCGACAATTTCTGACGAATTTCTTCGCTCAAATGGCCCATCATTTTAAGTAGTTTTTCTTATTGGCCGATGGCCCTATGGCATAATACACCACGCCATTGTAGTCGAAGAGAAAAGTGAGCGAAATCTTCACATTTAGCGAACGTGTTCTACCTTTTCCGGCTTACTTGTTCTGGAGGTTTCCATTGGGATTATTGGGCTTGCGTTAGCCATAAACCCATTATTCGTCATTTGGTATGATTTTTTAGGTAATCAGGATCGCAAATCTTGGTATTTGATGGCTTTGACAGCATGGTTAAAAATCCTCATATACATCTAGTATTTGTAGTTGAATATTGTTCGTTTAGGCTTTACAATTATATGAGTCGTATGAGTTGTGACAGCACGTATACGCAATGATGATTTTTTATACAAACGGTATATTATCGCACCAATAATTATTAACATAATTAGTAATTGCAATCTTCATAAAATTGGAATATAATCCCATGTCTATTTTATATAAACCCTCCGGTCCCAAAAATGCGCACGTGTTTATTACCCCAAAAAGACATTATTTTATTTTCAAGTCATTTTTAAGACTTGCAAAATTGCTTTGGCGCCCATTAGCTTTAATATTTTTCGTCTTTTCGCCGTTTAAATCTTCCCACTCAAGTTTATTTTGTATTAAATTATGCAGGTAACCCTAGGATGAAAAATTATTCTCCAGCAATTACCTACTCAAATGGATGATGGTATATAGGAAGGAGTAAGGTGTTTAAATTAGAAAATATGTAAAGGCTACGTTTTGTTGCTACCCCACCTGCTTTAAAAGTTCATTCATTAAATGACGGGCTTGAAATATATAACGCATTATTCTGAATGTATGGTACAGTGTTTTTTTGAAGTGGAAATTAAATAAAATTAAAACAAACAGTATTAGAAAAAATGTTTATAGTTGGAGGATAGTGGCGTATACTTGTCAACATGAATTATGCACACCGGCGACTGTTGGGAATTC
Source organism: Musca vetustissima (assembly GCF_032173495.1). Lineage (NCBI taxonomy): Eukaryota > Metazoa > Arthropoda > Insecta > Diptera > Muscidae > Musca > Musca vetustissima. Next base: position 392,447 of record NW_026885679.1, on the reverse strand, counting down.
CTATTTTTAAAATAATTCGTTAATAATTCTACAATCGTGATTCTAAAATGTTTCCCTTACTTGTTCTTCAGTGTATCACACATAATTCCGTGAGTCGTTTTGAAATCTCAATAAAAATGCGATACTTGGTCGCGTATACGCTTTGATAATTTGTATACGTTTCATAATACTATTGACGTATACTTTACGACAATACTTATACTACAATGATATCGTATAAATCTTCCTCGTTGCACAAAATCCTCATATAATGCAAGATTTGGACAATAAAAAGAAAATACTGTTTCAATTTTGATTCATATTATCCGATCATGGAAAAATATCGTACCTAGCCATAACAAATGACCTAATTTAAATTAAATTTATACTTCACGAACACGAACCTTGGAAACTTAGTTGTGTATGATATAATGATAAATTAGAGGTGCATGGTGGCGTACACCTTATGATAATTCTTATACGTCCCCTAAACTATTGGCGTATTCTTTACGACAATATTGATAGGTACCATCCATTCATTCCTAATTAATAACATACATTAATTAATAATATACATTAATTAATGTAATTAATAATATACATTAATTGTTTACATTTTTTAATGTTTTGTAATATTAAATCATAATATTTGTACTTCACTCAAAACACTGTTCAACAGTTTTACATCCTCCCCCTTCTCATTATGGTACACATTTAAATATTTTGCTAAAAAAAACATGGGAAACAAAAGGGAAACTTTCTAAATTACAATAGAAGATAAAAATTAATGCCACCCACCTCACACCACTTCTCCTTCGAGAAGTCGAGACCAAAATTGTTAAACCCCCATGGGGAGAGTCAAATACTACATGGTGGCGTAAACATAACAGCAACAAAGGACTATGACAATGGTGTCGGGATAAACTGAGTCCTCTTACAACAACGCCAACAAACTTTAGATTGTTGTAACAATCTCCAGATACTCTAAAAATACGTACGTTACCCAAAAAACACAACAACATTTTTTACAAGATATGGAAATTTTCACTCCGGTTTTTGTATTTTATGTGCCAAAGATAACACAGATGGTAAACGCGAGTCATGGGGTGGGGTGTGCTGGGGATTTTGGAATATGTAAGCCATATTATTATACATGGAGAAAAAGAAACAAACAATCACACACACACATACACTCTCCCACAGAAACCCATATATTTTTTGTGTTCTAGTGAATGTAAAAATGTGTACAAACAAACAACCAAACAGGAGCAGGTCATACAAAACGTACAAACACACACACACACGTACGCATGCAGAACGTACCAGTCGACGACCCATATTCCTAATAGCCTGATGACGATGATGATGACGACGTCGACGATGAACGACATACAATACACAATACAAATGAAAAACAAACAAACGTACAAAAAATGCAGAACATGTTGGTTGTACTATAACAACAACAATAATAAAGAGAAAAGGGAAATTTTTATGTTGCTTTTTTAACACATGTATAGAAACATTGGGGTGTAATGTTAACAAATAATGACATGGAAAACTGAAGTTATAATTATGGGATTTCTTTTCAAAATTTGTTCAGAAGCAACTAGAAAATCGAACATGGTCTCAACCCAAAAATAATAAAAAAATATTTTTTATCAAAATATTTTGCCCACGAGTGTATCAAAGTTAAATAAGTTAAATGATGTAGACTTGTTTGACATTAAAATGAGCCGGAAATTGGAAAACGGACAAATATGGACTCTAGGCAATAGACAACTTTTGTACAATATAAAGTATAAATACAAATTTATATGCGCAAAATCATTCTTTTGTTACTAATTCTAAAGTAAAAAAAATCAACAGACACACTTTTAAATGCAATAAAAATTTTATTATTTAGAGGTTTGTGACGTATACTCGCAACATCAATTATACCCACCGGCGGTCCCTGATGATACTCTTTTCTATGAAAAGTTCTGCAGAGAGACGGACACACTGGTATATCGATTATTCTCTCGATTATAAAAGATTTTATTAAGAATATACAATCTCATGGACAATATAGTATAGTCGGACGGGGCCGACAATATATTACCCTACACAACTACCACGGAATTCATACTTTCTGCGGATCTATATTCCGAGCCACATTTATTAAAGGTTAATTGCTCCTTTTTCTGGCATATTTTCCGAACCTTGATTTCCCGGGGTAAATATTGACGCTATAACGTGAATTTACCTAGAAAGGTCTTGGCTGATTTGACCCACTTAATAGACCGATAATTAGCAAAACAGTCCCATTAAATAGTTGGCCACATTTTCCTTGCCGTGTGTTGTGATGTTCGGCTTATAATTGTAGGCTATAGAGCGACTTGAAAAACACACACAAATTTTAAGTTTTTGGTCCATATCAGACGGCCTTTACCGAAAATTATAAGCGTCGTCCTTGACCATAACCAGAACTTGATGCATATGCATCACTATCATTAGTATCAATTTAATGGTCAACCATACCTCTTGAATAACCTATCAACTTCTCGGGTCTATGTCCTTCCGGAGTAAATATAACGCCAAAGAATAGACATTTCCTCATTTTTCACACAAAAGACTGGCTCCATTTGACCCGCTTAATAATGACAGATTTTCATCATACTAGTCATGCTTATTCCATGGTCACAACCCTTTCTCTGTGTAAAATTTCGTGATGTTTGGGTAATAATTTGGCAAGAGACCAGATAATATTCGATGGATATGTAGGCGTATACTTTATGACAGTAGTTATACGCACTATGACACATTGGATAAATTGAATATAGAGATTTTGTCAGGACATATATATAAAGGCCGATCTTTATAAGGTCAATAAGAGTCTGTCTTCCTGGCTGGTGAGCAACATAACTCTCGAAAGGAGTAGAGGATTTAATTAAGCTTAATATATATATATATATATGATCACTAGTAGAAATATAGCCTTTATAGTTTATTTCCAGCTTTTTGGGCTATTATTGAAACTTTTGTATTAGAATATTCTAGAAATTTTTCAGTAGAGTTTATTTCGAATTAAAGGAATATAAATTTATTTGGTGGGCAAGGGTATGTATACTTTATGATAATTGGTATATGCACTAGGATAAAGTAATAAAGCTGCATTTTCAAAGAACCAGTTTACAGTTGGTCATCTTTAATTTATTATCTCTGAAACCCATAAAACAATCAAAAGAAAAGTTCTCTATATATATTTTTTAACTTTCTTTACTCCAGTTTACCCTAATATTTACAATAATTTAGCAAGTACTCACACACACACACATGTAATCTGGCACTTACACATTTGCAATTGTACAAAGAATAAACCGCATATAGTACGCGCAAAATTTAATGAAAAAAAAATACCAAAAGAAATTCAGAGAGATGGAGAGAAAACGTCAATAGAATACCCTTAAGTGTCTCTAACTACAAAATGAGAGAAATGGAAAACCACGAGATAATGTTTGAAAGACACAGGGTTAACAGATAACAAATTACAGATCTAGCCAGGCTTTTGTGATGATAATGTTCAGGTAAAGTGATGCTAAAATCCACACGGATTTGTTCCATACTCTCTATCCACTCACTCACGCAACCAACTTTTGAAAGTGTGTGATGGAATTTGTAGGAAATGAGAATTAATTTTTGGAGAGCATTTCTCTTTGTTTTGAGAAATAAAAGAAACAAAAAACATGTTAATGAATGCGTATAAGGGTGGTGGATACATACACGCCACACTCAGCCTTACCACCAACTCCAAATTTACTCTCACAGAGAAAAAATTGGGAAATTGAGGAAAAATATAAATGCTGTTTAAAAGAGAAAAGTTGGGAGAATACATTTTATTCTCAAGGATTGCTCTTCTTGTACTAACCATTTGAACAAAGAGCAATGTCTCCCACTCTCTGAGAATTAAAATAAAAAGAGAACCAATTGCCTGTCACACTAAATCGTTTATACATTTAGCAAGGCGGTGGTAAGGCGCCTTAACCGCACTCTCATTATTTAAGACTCTTTTGGGTTACCACACACAGACATTACATTTATTCTTAGACATATAAAAGAAGAAATGTTGTTAGACGTCCGCAGCAACACTACAATTTGTCTAAGGCCTTACAAATACAACAACGACAAATACATGTTTGAATCGAACCATCGTTAACAGTTCGAACACTGTAAGGCTGTGGTGCTCTTTGTTTTCCTTTGACTGTATGACTCAAGTCGCAAGTTTTTATAAATAGCATAAATAAGGGTTTCATTTCCCTCCTCCTTGTGAATGTGTGTGTGTGGCAACATGAAAAAAATAACATGACCAACAAAAACATTAACAAAGCGAACTCTTCTTGTTGCAAACGACCTAACCAATACCAAGAACCACACTCTAGCTAGCCCAACAAATACCACCACATGGCAAATGCCTTTTGGGTGGTAATGGTTATATGCCGCCTTTTTTGTGCTTCTTCTTCATACTCCTCTATTGGACTACCCTACCCATCCTGTCCTGCCCGGCCTGGCTGATTCGGCTTATGTGGCCTTAAGCGAATGAAGCGTAAACGTAAGCTTGTAAATGAAATACAATACCACGAGGACATGTTGAAGAAAATGAACGAACGAACGAACGATGGCAAACTTAATGGCCATAGACCGGCCACACTGCATTGTGTGTGTGCTAAAATACCAAATAGTCTAACACCAACCAACAACCAAAAGGTGGGAAAACGAAAATAACACCAAAATTAAGGCAGATACTCAAAATGTGGTGCAAAAGGGTTTGGTTTGAGTTATTCATGGCGGCGTCGGCACGTTAAGCCTTTTGCGAAATTGTAATTCATTGCCCCTCTGTTTTGTGTGCTTCGTTTTTCTTCTAAGTATTCTAATGACAGAGGTCGTCGTTTTGTTCTTTGTTACTTTTGTGAAATGTATTCAGGTTTTTTTTCGTTCGTTTTTGGGTTGAAAGTCAGCGACTCGAATCAATTTTTATGATACTTAATTCTTTAATGAAATATTTGACAAGCAGAAATTGATTTATTCTGGGAATTTCGTTTTCTCCCATTTGCCTGTTGTTTAGTCCTTTATGCATCAGTGGAATAATTAAGAGGACTATTTTTTGTATAGCGAGAGTAATTTATTTTTATGGTTGAGGGTTTAGAGGATTTTTGTTTTCGAATTATAGGAGAATAAAAATATTAAGTGGGTAGGTAGGCGTATACTTAATGGCAATAGTTATACGCACTAGGACACAAATGAGAACTTTTCATTTTATTTGATATTTCCATATGAAAAGGTAGTATTATGAAATAGTAGATTAAATGGAATATACCTTCCAAGGTTTCAGCTTATAATTTGTTATGTCTTGTCCTTCCAAGGTTTCAGCTTATAATTTGTTTGTCCTTCATATGGTATATTTGATTATTTTTTCGGTCCTCAGAGGTCTATGTGAGATAAAATAAAAAACGACAAAGCAGACATTGTACAATATATCCTAAAATGACATATTTTGTAATATTTTGTCAACACTTCTGGGAGATTTACGTAATTTATGTCATTAGCTATACGCATTATGTCACAATTAATAGTTAAATCGAAATGAGAGATCGGTTATCGACTTATCTTTTTGTTTTTCGATTTTTCCGGAAGAGTTCAATCAAACAAATTGTAGTGTGCAACTCAGAATTGACCTCCGACATTGCTTAAGACTAGGAATAAGTAAATCGACTTTCGACTAATCGGCTTATTGTATTGAAAAGTCAACAAGTCCAAGTCGACTTTTGATCTTTGAGGAAATTTGAAAATCGACTTTCGATTTTCTTTACAAATACTTGGTGTATTATCCCAAAGTCCAAAAATTAATTTTCGTGTAAAAATTAATTAAAAAATACATTTTTACACGATTTTGCATCGGTCGGTAAAAGTCGAAAATTGAACAGATTTGAGAAGATCGAAAAGTCGACTTTTTAGGCAAAGGCAAAATCGTAAAGTCTAAAAATCGACATTTTGGTCAGAGGCAAAAATCGACAACGTGTCCCTTGACATTTTGCCACAGGACCAGTTTTCGGCCAAAAAGCAATTGACAATTTGATTCGTTGGATTTCTTTCGTTTTCGGTGACCCACACATTCGATTGCACATGCACATATCCACGATTCTTTTGAAGTACGGTCATCGTGTTTTCCCAAAGTTTTAACATTTTTGGCAGTTTTAGACGATCTTCTTTGTCTTGAGATTTAAGTTCTCGTTTTAGGCAAAGAAATATATAAGTAGCCCTCGTAGAATGAATTAATTAAATGGTGTCGTATGATTGTCGACACTAATTATACGCACATGTTCACCATTTTATTAACTCAATTTTTTGAAGTTCTCACGTGTTTCCTAGTTCCCAAAATTTATATTCCATGATATTTTTAATATTCAAAGGGTTTTTTCCACTTTATAGTTCTTCAATGACGCAATTCTATAAAAGAGATATTGTTATGAAACACATTGTTGATCGTATTAAGTGTATTATAACTCATATGGCTTTGAGGTGCCAGTATTTATAAGTTCGAGATATGTTAATTTTTATTAGCTCGAAATATTGGATATTTTATAAACTGTATAATTTTTATCGGACCTAACTTTTTTATTCCCTAAAAATTTTGCTTCAAATAACTTTTACTAATAAATACATTCATTGAGATATAGTGACGTATGATTAACGACAGCAGTCATACGCTCTAAGAGTACTACAATTTCAAAAGTCAATATAGAGGGGCCTTCAAAACTAATAATATCATTTTTTTATATCCCATTTTTACTATTTTGACCATTCACCAAAAATCATACCAAAAGTGTTACACTTGAACAAAAAAAATGTTTTTAACTAAAATTAATATTTTATTTAAACAATTGTGGTGTATGAAATATGACACTAGTTATACGCAACGGTGTTCGCATTTTCCCCCAAATCTTCCCCTAAATTCTTCTTCTCGGTTTCAAAAAATTTAATTTTGTATTTTGATTTAATTCGAACCTACACTAATTTGAGAATGTCCCTATAAATTTTCAAGTGAAAATCTCAAAAAGTTTTGAAGATATAGCCGATTTATTGTGCTAGCATCAAATGACGACAAGAGAGCTTCTCAAACTTAAAATGCATTTTTCTCCAAACAGCGTTTTAGAGAATGGCGGGCACGATAACTCAAAAACTAATGATCCGAGTTTTACAATTGCGACAATTAACACAGTCTTTCGCAAAAGAGTAAACAAACAAATTATCTTTTTTACCAAAAACAACAACAACATAAACTGTAGCAATTAATAATAATTGATTTGCTATCAAACCCCTATTTCGGTGGCATATTTGTGTTTACCCACAAATGACATTTTTGTTGGAAAATAGCTTTACGGAAATAGCTTGCATTTACGTCATTGCCAAAAACAAAAAAAAACTGAAATAAAATAAAAATTAATAGATCGCCGGCTAGATGGTCGCTAGAAATGCAAATATTTGGAATCCACACCCATTTAAGAGGTTTCATAACATTACCAAAATAAAACCAAGAACACACACATACACACACTGACAAAAGAAAAGGTGTGTATTACAACTGAAATTTCCAGACAGAAGGAAGTCCATAGCCAAGGCATACGGTAATTTTCTTGAAGCTAATGTCAAAATCTATTATGAATTACGGGTTGTTGTGACAGAACCACAAGAAACTAACACAAATACACACATATATAACAGACAACTATGTACAACAACTGATGGATAAATATGCTATCGTCACCATAAACAAACAATACAAAAACAAACTTAATTCCCGGTGTGTCAGTTGACGATGATGATGGTGGTGGTGGTGGTAGTGGTAAAACAACAACAATAATTGCCAAGAAAGCCGAACCGAAGATGACTAAGAAATTACTCGAATGACCTCACATAATAGCAAAAACACACATATACACGTGCACACGCCTCAGCAACACCTCATAACACACAATTGTGCTGCTGCTCTCCTCCTCTTTGCCCCATACAACACATGTACGGCCTTAAGGAGTTTCGCCTTTTGGTTTTGGGGGATAGAACGGACGGAAGACTGCTGCAAACCTAAGACCATTAAAAAATTACATTTCTGATAAAAGTTTTGCTATGTGCGCGCCAAACAACCTTTTGTTACGAACAACTAAATTCTGTTGCTTCGGGGCAACAGAATGTTGTATTCCCCAGTAGTAGTCGCTGTCAACGTCGTCATCAATGAGACCATGTGGCAGGATTATTTTTTTATTTGTACACACACACACAAAGAGACATAGCTTCCACAATAAAACAATAAGCAGAAATCCAACTCTCTTTTTTGCAGCCAGACACACACAAACACATACATACATACATATTAGACATAGATAGAACATTAACAACAGAATGTGTACATATTTAAGCAGGGATTTATATAGCTTATTATGAATGTCTCAGGACCAGATAGAAAAAAGATTCAACAAACAAAGCAAAGAAGAAGAAAAACATAACCCCCCAAACACTAATTTGTCACAAAAGAAACATTCATTGGCAATGGCGAGCGAGTGAGTGAGTTAGTGAATAAATAATATGTGTGTTTGTTTGTTGAATCACAAAAGAAAATTTCCTATGGGAAACGTTTAAGATTGTCTTTGGAAAAAATTTAATGAAATGCTACGTTTTGTAAGAAATTCAGAAGAAAAGTATATTTTTCTTGTAGTTTTTTTTTTCTTTAGAAATGTATCCTGAACCTACCAGTTCATAAGACATGTATTTCAATCTTTTGGGCGCAATTTAAAAACTAGGGAGCGAAGCAGTTAGTCGGACAGAGCAGACCATAAGATAACTTACACAACTTTTCTAAATTTCTGTGGATCTATATTCCGAGTCTGACAATATTTTGCGATATTTGCACCCTCTTGACAGAATAGAGGTCATCACTTTCTTTTCTTACCCTGGCATATTTTCCGAATATTATCAAAATTGCACTTCTAATTAGTTGGCCAGATTTTCTTCCCTAATGTTCGACTTATAATTGTGGCCTTAGAGCGACCACAAAAAAATAAAAAACACACAAACAAGTTTTGGCCCATTTCATTCCCTAAATATGATTTAATCATCAATAAACCTCTAGTCCTTGTCATTGACCATAACCAGAACTTGGTGTAAAATTTCACAGCAATTATCGCGACATTTTTGGCCTCTAGCGGGGTAATGGTAATAGTAAACAATACCAGAATACGCTCACCCCTGTAAAATTTTAAACGCAACTCCTGCATACCAATACATACGGCAATATAATTGGTATCAATTTTAAAGTCATGCACTTCTCTTCGATATACCATCAACATCTCGAGTCTATGCCCTTCAGGAGTAACATTTTCACACAAACGTCCATTAACCCGCAAAATATTAACCGATTATTCTGAAAAGAGCCATGCTTATTCATGGTCCAAACCCTATCATCCGTAAAACATTTGGTGAGGTTCGGGTTATAATTTTGGCCTTCAGAAAAGCTGAAAAAATAAATTGTTTGGTCCATTTCATCCCCTTAATATAAAGCTATAATAAATATCATTACAACATAGCTTGTATGATATAACAATGGCGTATATTTTTAAGCCTCGTTGGTAGGTACATATGTACACCTCTAACAACGAGGCTTACAAAAACAAATACCACATATTATATTATTTTAGATATAGGATTATCCCCTATTAAATCACGCCTCATTTTTCTCATAGGTTTTAGCTGCATTTTCTCACCGAAAAACATGTAATTTTACATTCTGGATTTCTGGTGAATAAAAAGTATTTTTCTCATTAATCTTTCAGGTCCATGCTAGCCCCCATTTGAAGTGCCTGCATAATTTTCCATGGGTAGGATTTTCTAAACAGTTTTTTTTTCAATCTGAGTGTCTGTAATTTGGAACTTAGCATTGTACAAATATCTCCGTTATGAGACTTTGGGAAACGAAACCATATCAAATTCGAATCGAAATGGTAAAATTTCCAATAATGATTATAGCGATTTTTCTCGCACATTTTTTATGAATCATATCCAAATTAATTCAAAAATTAAATTATCAGACATGTTTGACTCCGAAATCTGCTGGCTAATTGTGATTCAAAGAAGAATACATCTTTATACCTCCTTTCAAATCCAACATCAAATATATGCCGTCTATAGCTGAAGGGCTTGTAAAAAATTATAGCCCTTTAAAATATTCCAAATATAAAAAAGGGGGTTCGGAATCACTTCGACTTCAATGTCGTATACACTACGACAAAAATCATACGCACAGATGTACTACAGTTAATAATTTATTTCTGTAAAATACCGGCCAAATAAAAAAATCACAAATAAATTTCATCTTGTTGTATGTTTAATGCTCTGACTTGGTTCGTCCAACATCTTTTAAAATTTTGCACCGCCATTGATATTACTTCATGAATGCAGTAGTGAGGTAGTTTCATAAAATTTCTAATAATACGTATGAATTATGGCAGCATGTGTACGCCACATTTTGAAATGTCATGTTAAAAAATCTATGATGGAACCTCACAAAACTATCCCAACAAACTTTGCAATATTTAAATGTTAATCTCAATATAGGTTCTTTTTTAAATGACATATTTGACATATTTGTTGTATTCAGATTTTTATTAATATTACATTCCCTTTAAGCAGAGCCCATATACTTTTTTCGATATTCTGAAGGTCCTAGGCGAATTATAGAAATTTGACTATCAAAGCCGAAATATTTTCAAAAGTTTTGTATAATTTCGCCACGCCCAACATATTCATTTTATATTGTAAATACTATTAATTAAAATTGTATATTATACACATCTCACATTATTTCGACCATGGCGGCGTATACGTGATGACAACACTTATACTAATCGGTGTACTCCAGTGTTTTGTAAATTATTAATAAACTTACAATTCCTATACAATACAGAATTATACAAAACTGACCAATTCTTCAATATTGACTTATTTTTTGTCTTACCATACTTCAAAACAACATCCCATATATTTCTAAGATTATATGGATTGTCATCAAACAATAATTCCAGAGTCACATAACCAATTGTAGTTTCCATTTTCATTGGATCTTTCTTCAGTTATATAAGACAATATACTTTTTTTATTATTATTGAATATAAAAATAAAACGTTTTTGTATTTTATTGAACTTTATTCACTAAAATCCGGTTTTGTGTTCGTTGAGATGGCAAAAACAAAACCCTTACACGTACTATGTATATACATATACATGTGTATGTAATTCAATATTATTTTAATATGAAAGGAAAAATAAAAACAAAGCTAACAATATATAAAAAAATATCAATGACTGTATTAGATTGCAAATAACAGCAACTAAAACAATAAAAAAAATTGGTATAAAATAAATTGTTTTCTTGTTGTGCAAAATTCATGTCTTTTATGTCTTTCTTTTTTTCCTGTGATGAAGGATGAACAACAATAGCATTTTCTTTGTTTACTAAATATATTTATGGTTTATGTTAATTTTCTTAGAAATTGTGTTCTTTATTTTCTGTATTTATATAAAAAAATATATATAAATATTTTGTTATTGGAATTAAAGGAAAACATAAGGGGAAAAAACTAAAACAAAAGAAAATCTACTTTATTCGAAAGATGTTTTTTGCTTTTCCTCCTCTCTCTTTTTATCATGATGTCTGATAAAATTAACTGCCAAAAATGTTCAGAAAAATATGTTAAAAGGACAAGGCAATTTATTCCATTGTCCCCTTTGGCAAATTATTATTTTGTATTTGCAAAACCGACTTGAAAACAACCACAAACGCCGCACTTAAGAGTTCCAATTTTAAAAAATCCATAATGTAACCTGCCTAAAGTTTTCCAAACAATTTGCAATATGTTTGTTCGCAATCTCAATAAAACCTATTAAAAAAAATATGCTCACATTTTTTCATATTGAATTCAATTTTTCATTATTATTATCACCACTAGCCTATAATAATTTTATGTGCAATATTTTTGGGTTCAATGCTTTTAAGGCTCATTGGTTATTTAACATTTGATTTTGTAAAATGTTGAATGCAATTTAAATCCATTTACGGGATTGGTTTCACAAAAGGGCTTTTCTGTGGTGGATTTGAAACGATAATCGTTTTGGCAGTTCAATATTATCAACGCTTCCAACAATGGTGTTAATGTACCCACATAATATATATATATATAGGGGAGAGGGGGGCACTTTTGAACGTGGGACACCTTTGAACAGCGCCCATAAAATCTTGGTTTAATATTTTTCCGACCCGCAGCCACATTTTTGTATATGGCAATCTTGTTCTCTATATGCGTAAATCACTTTGGCTTGCTTTTTCAGTTGTCGAAAAATTTTGCATATACCATGTTTTCTCAGTGTCATTGTAAACTTTTATATTTGGTTGTAAGGGCGCAGGAAGAATTCTGTGATAGTTTTCTTTCGTCAAACAAATGTTTTGCATTCCAACAATCATTTCAAACATAACTAATGTAATTTCTTTCATATATATTTATTACAAAAAAAAAATTAAATTTCCGTAAAATGCCATGGGTGGGGCACCTTTGAACATGCCCAATAAAATCGAGTAAAAAAAGGAGTTTTTAACTTTTGGCTTCGATTTCTCAAAATTTCAAATGGGCTAATAAGATTACGAAATTAACTGTATTTTTCACCATATTAATTTTTGTTTTTAAGCCATTTTATGTTTTAATAACTTTTGATCTAAATTTTTTAAATTTTGAACATTTTTTATATATTTTTTAATGAATTCATGTATTTCTGATATGTAAGAATAAAATACATACATACTTGAACATAACCACTGTAAAATACCATGTTTCAAAATGCCAACCCCTGTTAAGGCTGCCCCCCTGGTTATTTAACACTTTGATTTCCATTAAAACAGTAATAAAATATATTTATAAAGCTTATAGTATGTCATATGTATATTCATTTTAAAGGTTACATATGTACCTATTAGTTAAAATTTATAACAAACCAAAAATTATAAAATAAAAAATTTTATAAGGCTTGAAAGCAAAAAGTGTTCAAAGGTGCCCCCTCACCCCTATATATTTTTTTAAATTTTCTTAAATTAAGAAACATCAAACTGTGTTTCCACATTGTTTCCAATTTGTACTACTCAATGTTGTGAGGTAGATTGCGGTTTAAAATGAATAGATAATAATGCGTATGAGTGATGGCACTATGTATACGCCACAGATTTCAAATATTAAGTTTGAAAAAATCCACAATGGAATTTTTTAACTCTCTATCAATAGATAATGTGTTGGTAGACTAATGAAGATATAGACGACAAAATACTCAAAAAATGCGCAGTCAAGTGACTCAAAATAAAAAACTCAACAAATTTTAAAGACGTTTTTTGGGGGAAATTGCCTATTTTTTGCTTAAAAATAAATATATTTAGTGACATTCCAAATTAAAAAGTTCAAACATTTAGGTAAATCAGCATTTAAAATTGAGTAGCGCATTCAGCACACTCAATTCAGAGAGGACTGGTGAGAGCATTTCGTCGTCTATATTTTCATTAGTCTATGAATGAACATTACAAAAATTGTATTAGAATTATTTTTTGCTGTTACTAGGTTAGTTCAAATAATTTCTAATTTAGCAATGACGTTTTATTTTTTCAATTTGAATACATTGACGAAATTTGTGTCGGTTCTATGAAGTAATATTTAACGTGTTTTTCTCCGGGCATTCCGTACATGTGGCGTATACTTTACGTCAACACTTATACCATGCGGTGTATCTCAATTAAAATTCATTATTTTTTACTTTTTCTCAAGTTTTAATGAGCAATTTTTTTTCAGATTGAAAACCAAATATCATTAATTCTCAATATTGGGAAGTGAAATTAATTTTGGAAAATACATTTTTTATAAGACGTATGGGTTATTACATATTCACATATTTAAAATATGAAAATTCATTAAGGACAAAAATAAATAACTTTACATCTCTATAGAATTGCTATAAATATTTTCCATATTTATTTATATTCCATAACAGACATACCGCTGCTATTTGTTTCCAATTCTTTTGGGCTAAACCTAAATTAAGGCTCCTTCTTATGCACAGTTCATCTCCCTTCGCCCCCTACACACCATTCTATTTCTGGCTGAGTTTTTTGTTCTCCCCTCCTCACCATGGTTTATTTTTGGGTCAATAAATTTCCATGATTGTGTGTGGCGGGCAGAGGCTAGTTTTTTATTTGAAGTATTTGAAATTTGTTTGGGTTTGCTGAAATTCATTGATGCTTTGCACTTTTATGGCTCCAATTTAAATGGATCAGGCAATGGTCATGGATGTTCGTTACCTACAATCTATACACAAGGGTATTGTAACAAATCAAAAAACGAAGTGAAATGAATGAAATATATATTTTTGTTACTATCCAATGATACTGGTGATGAGGATGATGATGGAAAGAGCTTAAGGGTTTGCAGCCACATGTCAGTGGGTTTTATTTTTTTGTAAATATCTATGCTGATTTTGGTTTCATGTTGTTGCTACTTTTGTTACGATTAAATTAAACGTAATCAATAAATTCCAATCTAACCCATTTAAATCATGATATCCACATAGTTGTGGTCCGCCGCCGTATGCCTCTTTGTTTGGGTGACGGATGATTGGTTAACGAACTGTTATTTTATTTTTTAAATTTCTGGAGAATTCGGAGCACACGTGTAGGACCTAAGGATAAACCACAAATGAAGTGCAGGATATAGAGGTTACTAAATAATAGGTCATGCGAGAAGAGAATACATTTTTGTACAAAGGAAGTCAGATTTTATTTTAGCATTCCAATTCGAGAGAAAATTTAACTGTGTCCTATTTTCAAATCCAATAAAAATGTATTTTTATTAAATATGAAAAATTAGAATACATTGATTTATAAAATATGTGTTCCTTTCCCCAACACTACGTATAAGTGATGACAATATGTATACGTCACATGTCTTATTTCAAAGGTGGTAAAATGATTAACTCGACCCTCCAACATTTCGATTTAATTTTTAGTACGAGTTATCTTTGGTATTAAAATATGTCATAGACAATTATTTCATGTGAGATTCAAAATTTGGCGTATGATTGGTGATAACAATTATACGCCACTTAGAACCTTAAAAATAGAAGTCATATTTTGTTATTCCGCTGAAACATATCTCAATAAATAGTTTAGGCTAAATTATTCATTTATGTATAACTTAAATATAATCAAGTGCAGGATATAGATGTTAAGCGAGAAAAAAATAATTGTTTATACAATGAGAAACAGAATTGTATTTAGTATTCAAACTCGAGGAAAAATATAATTTTGTCCTCCCTTGAGATTCAAAATCTTTACAATTTGTGGTGTAACGGAGCGTATGATTGGTGATAACAGTTATACGTCACTTAGAACCTTAAAAATAGAAGTCATGTTTTTTTTATTCTGCTGAAACATATCTCATAAATTCTTTAGGCGATCTAAATATCGTAAAACGGTTTGACATATTTATTATATGAATTATTTATTTAAATATTAAATATAATAAAAAGGCTACCAAAAAATTGTCCACATTAAAAAATTAACTCCTTTTTATAACACACAGTGCAATTTAAATATAAAAATGCTTTGTAAAGTAAAACAAAATCCATTTATTTATAAACTTTATTGAAATTTAAATAGCTACCATTATTATATTACAATTATTTAATTTCCTGGAAAAAAGTTTAACTCGTTCTCTCTCTCTCTCCCAAAGGACACAAAAAAGAAGCAATTGAATTTTAAATGTTGTAAAAGTGCTACAAATGAAAAGCCGCCATTCATACATACATTGCGACTCTGTGACCTATCAGGGGTAAAAAATTACTCTATAAATAATTAACAGCAATTCAATTGTAAAATCGAATGAGAAAATAAATACAGTAAACAATATATGGCACGCACGCACTCCATAGGCTTTTTTATCTGTTGGCGATGGTGGAGGTGAGATAAGGTAGATATTTGTAGATTATAGGGAGAGGTGGTTGTGGTTGTTCCGAAAGGATAAAATTTGTTATTTAAATATTTAGATTGAATGCAATGTGAGGAGAATTTATTTTGGCTTGTGTCTTTGGACAAGAATGTTCCTGTATCAAATTAAAGGTCATAAAAGTTTTGTCGTTTAATAAAATATGTTTAACATTTAATTTTATGGAATTCTTCATTACTTTTCATTATTATGATAATACCTTCCATTTGCCTTGGAACGCATGAGTAATGCCAACACTCATACGCCCCTCATATTCATTAAATTAAATATTAATTTAAATTTTGGATTCTTATTTTTTTTTTGCAACTTTTTTTTATTGACATTATAATAAAACTATTTACGAAACATTTCAGAATGAATATATACAGTTGTCCATAAAGTGAAAATAAATTCTAAATCATAATATAAATAAAAAATATTCCTGAATGTGATTTATTCTGAAAATCTGTACGTTTATGGCAGATTTATTATGGGGTAAAATAAATTTGTTGGATTTATGTGACCTATACTTAATGTCAGTACTTATACGCAAATTGAACTTTGACAAGTCGTGTGGCTTCCTTATACAAAAATTTCATACGATTATATTTACTATTCATCTTTAATTATTGTGAAAGTAATGCCTATTTGTTAGCCTTAGGTCGTATGAGTAATGACAACACACATACGCTCCACTTATTCATTAAACTAAGTAATAATATTTTGTAAAAATTATGAAATGTGTATATTTTATTGTCAATTTTTATCAATTCTTTGATTGCATCGATAGATTTTTCTCTCTAGCATAAATACTTGAAAAGCAGTGCTATGGTCCTAAAAGCAATAAATTTCAATTTATTTTAATTTAATATTACCATATATATTATTTTCATTATAAATTTACTAACATAAATGTTCACCTTGAGGCGTATAAATAATGACAACACTCATACGTTCCACATATCAATTGCGGAATTAAGTTCAGCTTTTTTTAACATTTTTAGTTTTTATTATCAAATGAATGTTTATTATAATACCATTTTTTATTTCGATTATCTTTTTTAATTTACAATTTATCAATACTATGGAATAATCATTTCAGCTTATAATTTTGCTCTAGCTAAAAAACATCCATAAAAAATAGTTATGTTCGTAATAAATAATATTTTCAACTTATTTTAATTCCATATCAAACATTCGGTAAAAAAAAATTGTTCGCTTGGAAGCGTATGGGTACCGACAACACTCATACGCTCCATGTGTCCATCTAAATTAAACTTTGATTATAATAAAACTTTGATTAGAAAAAATCTGAATTTCAACAGATTGTGTCTTTAAATTTCAGTAATGGGATTGGAATAAATTATTTTTCATTATATCCTGAGCTAGATTTTTTCTTTAGCAAAAATATACATTTTTCATAATACTTTATTTTAATTTAGTTTTTTTTTTGCAATAGTTTTGTTCAACTCTAGGCGAATGACAACACTCATACGCTCACTATTTTCATTTCAAATTTAGATTAAACTCTTATAATACCAAAAAAATTTATAATTTATAGTTCTTATTCCCAAAACTACTTTTTATTCTAAATTTAACTTTGTTTTATTTCGATCAACTTTTTTATATTTCAAATTTATTTCGATTAACATTTTTCCCCAGCAACTTTAATGACAAAAATCACATTGAAAATCAATTTGAGGTCACAGCTTGCCAATTTTGTTCGTTCTTTTCGTTTTTTGGCAAACTAACAAATTTATCAATACAATATCTAAATTGTTAGTTCGATTTCGTCATGCCATTATAGAGTTTGTAAAGGCCTCCATAATGGGTCTATTATGATAAAATGTGGCATTGACTTACACACACACACATACGTTCAGATATTTCAGAGGGCAAACAAATGTGTCTGGCTGGCCAGCTATAGTCAGATGAAAAATGATGCAAACATATTAAGTCATTTTATTTTCATTGTTTTTGATACGGTCTCCGGCCAGATTAGAAAAGAAAGTAAGAACGCAACATTAATATGTTGAACGACAAATGTGGCGTAAATGGAAGGATATAAAGGCAGATTCATGCGAACTATTAATAACACATTCTGGGGGAGTTTTTGCGACAGGCTGAAAAAACTGTAATAGCATACAGTTTATTTTACAAAATTGAATTTTTATGTCGTCCATATTATTTCTTTTTTGCTACAACATCCATGATGTCAATTTAAACATAACCCCCAAAATTTTCAACTTTTCAAATCAATTAAATTGAAACTCTTTTCACAACTCCTTTGTTCCTGATTCCAGGTGTCAATTTGTCAATTGATTTCCTTCTAATGTAAAATCATACAATATAGCAAGCCACCAACGCTCTGCCCTCCCTCCTCCGTCTATTCACGCAAAATAACACAAAAAATAAATAAAGAAAAGAAAATTCTTCTCCGTAAAGATGACTTTTTTTTGTCAACTTTGAGGTTGACATCTATCAATGGCTGTCACGAAAAGTGCAAAATAAAGAAAGGACGAATGAAAGAATGAATAAAGACAAACAATATTGAAGAAATCTATCAATACAAAGGCATACAATTTTTTTGTGCTCTTGCACTGTTTACGACACATGTCAGATTGGATATTTACAGTTGTCAATAAACTGAAAATAAATTCTAAATCACAATAAAAATAAACTATAGATTAAAATGGGAGAAAAACTATTCTTGGTTGTGATTTGTTGACTTAAAATGTGTGTGTTCAATTTTGTTATTCCTCAAATCAAAGTGTAACATTTAATGTGGGGAAGAATACATTTGTTGGGTGTAGGGGACGTATACTTCATGTCAGTACTTATATGCCAAAACGTTATGATAATCGTTTCTCCTATCAATATCTAAGGTTTGGAAGGGATTTCCTTTTTTATTCATCATTGATATACGGTATAAAATTATTTTTGATTCTCAGATCTAAATGCTTACAAATAGTACATTTTCTCGATTATAATTTCGATTTTAATTTTATGTTGGTGCATACTTTCTATAATCTTTACGTACCATGGGGCGTATCAGCAACCCCCGTACTCATACGCTGTTTTGGCTGAAATAATTACTGGCGATTATCTGCTACTTTTTTTCAAGAGTAAAATAATTAAATCATTGACCTGATTATCTCTGATTTCTTGCTGATTTGCAGTGTACATACAAATATGTCAGCTCTTACCCAACATTTTCGTGTAAAAAAAATGTCAACAACAAAATAAATCGCTGATGATAATTACCCACAAATCTTACTCAAGATGTTATACCAAAATGTGTGTCATGAAAAAAATTTCGTACAAAAATATGCCACCATTTTTTTAGGTTTTGCGTATACCTCTTTGTTCTTGGTCGACATACACATCTTTTAACATCCCTTCCCCGCTCTCCTTACCTTATTCAACATGGAGGTTTAGTCGTTACTTGATTATATTTATAGTCCTAATAATTCATATTTTCCTTTTTGCCACACTTAGTTAAACAACTCTTGAGTCCTCAGAAAGAAGAAGGGGCGGATGGAGGATTGCAAAGTTTGTTGCCTTGCTTGTTGGCTTCTTAAGTAACATGTTGCATGTGTTGGTGTATTATATTTTCTGAAACCACCAACAACACAAATACGCATACCACACACACTTATATATTTTGTTACTTTTCCTACATTGGCAACCAAGTATGGCTCATAACTGCTACGATATTTGTTTGGCTTTCTTCACACTCAAGCTCTTCGAAAATCACACACACACATATATTCTCATATTTTTTGATATCAATTTCGTTATAGCAAGAAATTTGTTTGAACATAACAAATTCCTGTTAAATTTCTCTGCGTTGTGTGTGTGTGTGTCTCTTTTTCCTTCGCATAGCTTAGAAAAATTCTGCTGTTGCTTGGCCTGGCATTTTTCTTGTTGTCGTTGTTGTTGTTTTTATATTAAAAATGTCAACAACATATTTGTAAATTAATTGTTTAGTTTGACATGTGACATTGCCGAAAAGCAAGCATTATAATTTCCATGTATTCCAGCTGTGAGCGTAACAGAGACAGAGATACTGACTATCAGTCAGCCGGGCAGCCTGCTTGCCTGCCTGTTTGAAAACCAAACACAAAAATCCTCTCAAGAGTCTCTCTGCACAGCTTTCTATTCATTGTGTCACTCGATTTATTGCTGTTGATGAAATTTAAGATTTCCCTTTGCCAAGTAAATCCTTCTTAAGTAAATTGGACAAGTGGTTAATGGTTTTATATAAACAAAAATAAAATCTAAGCTATGCTATGCTCCTCTCTCTCCTCTTTTGCCATGAATTGAAATGTATAGGACACAGCAAATTATTGGACAATGGATGAAATGTAAGATGATTTTACAACAGGCAATAAATTTTATGACTATAAGCCAGCAATCTAGCCATCCAAGGCGAGAGGACCCCATAAGTATTCAATTAGTGAAAAAGTATTAATTAAAATTCTATTTCAATTCAAGCTCTTAAGTCCACTTCTATCAATCACAACATAAGAGTTCTGCTTTTGATGAAAGGAGGACACAAGGTTTACAAAAGGCAATTGAAAATGTGTGCTTAGAAAATAGATTAATTATTATGAAAATATCAATTGATCTGAAAGTCATTTTGAGTTGGAGTTAGGGACCAATTTTGAATGTTTGTTACAATGGACATAAAGGGCGTATACGTAGTGACATTATGTATACGCAGCCCAATGTAATTTATGTTATTTTAATTTGCACTTTATTTAAATATAAAATTATGTTTTTGAGTCTAGGGCAAATTATAAAAACAATTTACGCTCTATTTGGGATGTGAGGCGTATACTCAGTGACACGATGTATACGCCATCCAATTTCACGTAGTAAAATTTAATTTGTATTTTATCTATACAAAAAATATTCATTTGAAAATTGGAGGTAACAATATCTGCTCTTGAAAGTGTTGGAAAAAAGCCAACGAAACGTCGAGCAAAATATGAAATAAAAATCGTTTTATTTCATAAAAATTATCTGACCAAAAAAGCCCAACAAAAAACATAAAGATTTAATAAAAAAATCTGTCGATTTAATTTTATACATTCTATCTATGAAGTAATGAAATTTTTAAAGTTCTGCAATTAAAATACATTGAAAGTAGTATTGCGTATAAGTGATGCCAACATGTATACGTCATTAGCAATTTCGAATATTGAAATGTTGTTAATAATAACAATTATAATATTTTTTAAACTAAATCATAATAAGGACTTTCATTTAATCATATAATATTTATTCCACAAAATGTACTTAAATTTAAACCCATGCATCTATTCTTAATTCCATCCCTAAAATTAGATCAAACAAATTACAAAAAAATAGCATAGGAAAAAAAGTAAAATAAAACTAATGCCCTAATACCTATGTACAATGCATTCGAAAATTTCTTTTTTCTTACCATCCTGTCAGTATTTCATTGTAAAGGAAAGTTTTTTGTTTCTCCTATTCCAGTGGGTATAGATGGATGGACCAAAAAGAGAAATTTATACAAGAGCAACAAAAATAAAACAGAGGAAATACTGTTGCATTCTTTGAAACTTTATAAAGGCTGTCAGACATTGAACAAATCGTAAGAGTGTTGAATTGTTTGGTACATCCTTTACAACATCTTGTATGTTGGTGGCAGAATGAAGTACTACACACGCACATACGAGAAGATTGTTTAACTTCCGTTGTAATTCCTTTTCTCTAGTTTCACATATAGTTCTCTTGTGGATTTTTATCTGTTTTAAGAAGAAAAAAAAAACTTAAACAAAGAATGTTAAGAATGTACTACAAATATCAGAATTGTTTGAAAAACGTTTCCATTATCTCAACGTGTCATACAAACTTTTGATATTTAAATAAAAAATACTAACAGAATATTAGTTGAAGTTCTTTCATTAGGGGAGAGGGGGGCACCTTTGAACACTTTTTGCTTTGAAGCCTTATAAATTTTTTTAATTTATAATTTTTGGTTTCTTATAAATTTTAACTAATAGGTACATATGTAACCTTTAAAATGAATATACATATGACATACTATAAGCTTGATAAATATGTTTTATTACTGTTTTAATGGACGAAGTCAAAGTGTTCAAAACTGCCCCCCAGGGGGGCAGCTTTGAACAGGTGTTAGTATTTTCGAACGACATGGTTTTTTGCAGTGTTTATGTTCAAATATATATATGTATTGTATTCATATATATCAGGAATGCATTAAATCATTAAAAAATATATAAAAAATGTTCAAAATTTAAAAAATTTAGATCAAAAGTTATTAAAACATAAAATGACTTAAAAGCAAAAATTAACGTGGTGAAAAATACAGTTAATTTCGTAATCTTATTAGCCCATTTGAAATTTTGAGAAATCGAAGCCAAAAGTTAAAAACTCCTTTTTTTACTCGAGTTTAATGGGCATGTTCAAAGGTGCCCCACCCATGGCATTTTACGGAAATCTAAAATAACTTTTGTTGTAATAAATATATATGAAAGAAATTACATTAGTTATGTTTGAAATGATTGTTGGAATGCAAAAAATTTGTTTGACAAAAGAAAACTATCACAGAATTCTTCCTGCGCCCTTACAACCAAATGAATAAATGTTTACAATGACACTGAGAAAACATGGTCACCCATGCAGAATTTTTCGACAACTGGAAAAGCAAGCCAAAGTGGTTTACGCATATAGAGAACAAGATTGCCTTATACAAAAATGTGGTTGCGGGTCGGAAAAATATTAAACCAAGATTTTATGAGCGCTGTTCAAAGGTGCCCTACGTTCAAAGGTGCCCCCCTCTCCCCTAAATATGGCGAATTTGTTATTTAATTAAATCGGTTTACAACCTTTAAAAACCGAATAGGTGAATAGGTCTAAATTGCAACATAATACGAACGGACCTTTCCCTCAAAACGTACATAAAAAAGTTGCTAGTTTTTTCTAATCTAATCAAAATATAAAGAAACTTCCGATGAAGTAGTTGTCGTATAACTAACGGCATAACTTATACGCCATTATTCTAAAATGTCACAATGAATTTTCGAGGTCATATGTGGCATATAATTACTGTCACACCTTGCACGTCATCGGGCTGCAACATTACATTATTTCTAAACCAAATTTATTAAACAATTTTAGTGAATTTATAATTAAAATTCACACTACGTTTTATAGAAAATCTTTATATAGATAGTATTTTCTATTTGTTTATAAAAATAAGTACGATATTTGTCTTTTTTTAAACAATTTCCATCAAGGCGTATAAGTAGTGACATCATGTATACGCCAAGGAATAATTTTCATTTTACTAATCTTGAATATTTTATTGGTATTGATTGCTTTTAACAATTTTCCCTATTGTTGAAATAATTATAAAACAATGTTTGAAATATAATTTTGTTACATAACCCCAGTGGTTAACAGAAGTTTTTTTTTTACTCTCAATTTTAATAATACCCTAGCTACGCAACCCTCGTTCTGACACAGATGGTGCTACTAGATTAAATCTATGTGATATAACTTCAATTTTTTAATGTAGTCAAATTTCGTTTCACTCCACTTATGTTCGAACTATGTTTAAAGAGCTAAAACTACTTCATTTTTTTCTTCTTCTAAAAAGAATTCATCCATTGAATAAGCCACTACTTTATAGGTTTGCCCTCGCATAACTTATTTCCTTTCATCCGTATTCAATCAATGCCTTCTCATTAACATGGATATGAAAATTGCCGTAATAAAACAATACAAAAAATACGAAATAAAATCAATAACGTTAATCGTAATTTATGTGTCATTGCTTTTGAAATGCTAATAAAATATTCCATTTCAGCAAAAAAATGAAAATACATTTCCATTTTAACAATTTGAATATTGGGGGAATGAGACAGACATGCCGCTACTGTGCCGTATACGTGATGGCTGATAAACAAATTAATATAACTTATACGCCGACGACACCACACCACAATTGAGCATAGCCAATTAATACAACGTATACGCAACGATGGACAAATAAAAAAGGAAATATTCAATATTTTGACAATAATCCGAATAGGAAAATAATATTTATGAATTTGTTTATTCATGGAATACGGGAGAAATATTCCTAAAATATATTTTGTTACATATTTTATGCGTTTTTTACGATAAGTTTTTTCCATGGTGACATCTATGTAAAATAATAAAAATAATAAATTGTTAGACCGATTCTCTATTTAATTAAAACTGTCATATGTTGTGCGTAAGAAAATACCAGCATTTTTGTTTATAAAATAACAATAAATCATTCAGTTTCATTTTCATTTCCTTTATGATGGCGAATTCCTAAGAAGTTATGCTTGACTGACGGCTTAAGCACATGTTGACACTTTGAGAAGTTGATGTTCTACTAGGCAAGGAGGCGCACACACACACACACATACGAACGTACGCACGTGTGTCTGCTGCATACAGATTTCCACACATAGGCAAAATAATGTAGAGAAAGTCCCTATGCCTCTCGTTATGCCTAGCCAGTAACCGTAGGATAATATGACAAAAAGAAATAAATCATCTTTCTGAGTTAAGATATAAATGCTAAAAAGTTTTTTCTTGTTACTTTGTAGAGTTTCCATAAAACTTTCCAGCAATGCCAGCTTCATCATCCTCATCATGGGGCAAATGAAGATGTAAAGTATGAGTTGTTAGTGTCATTTGCCTTGATGTATTTAAAGATTACAAGAGAATAGAAAGAGCGGAGAAACAAAGTTTTGTTATTTTCCATAACTGTATAGGATCATCATAAATGGCTTTAAACTTCTAAGACTAAATGTTGAATTGTTTAACTAAAAAGAGAGAAAAAACGTTAACATTTTGTTCACATTTAATATCTATGGAGTGTATTACAAGCACTTGTACATATCAAGGTAAGTGAGGAGCACTTCCACCAATAGCAAAAAAAAAATGATTGTTTAAGGCAACAAGTATGCTTTTGCTTTTATTGTCAGCCCTTTAGTTATTTGATTATGTAGAAAATTTAATATTCAATGAACTTTCTTTTACATTCAATTTATATATAATTTTATTTATGGCCAACTGTGCGAACGGAAGTGAAGAGACATTACAGTAATGTAACTCAAGCCAAACAAATGTGCAGACATTTACTCTACTGGGAAAGGTAAATGGGTGGAAAACAGCTTTTAAAGTCACAATTTATTTAATTTTGCAATAAATGTATTGTCCTCATCGCTCTTTATAAGCTTAAAGTATTAAGCCAACAATTTCCATAAAGGCGTATAAGTAGTGACAGCATGTATACGCAACATAGTCCTGATTTATATTAGGCGAGTTTACTATACAATATTTAATGTTTTATTAAAATTAAATTTCATTCAATTTAAAGCAAAAAAAAAAAATAATAATTAAATAAATGAGAACCATCGAGTTAGCAATTTGCCGAGAAAGTCGTTATAAAGATATTATATTCTGCAAGAATTTTTCAAATTATTTGGATATTTCGTAGACAATTATTCGTTATGAAGAAAATCAGCATTTGTCTTTATTAAACTATTTCCATCAACTCGTATAAGTAATGACCACATGTATACGCCAAGGAATTATTTATATTTTCCTCTTCATTAATATTTTATTGAATTAAAATAAAATGTGATTGTATTTTTTCCCAAGGTTTAAAAATCTGTGCAATCTTATTTAGTAGCATATCCCCTCATTGGTCATCAGCATGCAATAAGCAAAATTAGAAAGTGACAAAAAATAATAATGAATTAAATTTTCATATTTTTTACATTTGTGATTAGCTGGAGGGTAAAAACATTTGTAATTGAATATATATATATATATACAGTAATGTTTTCTATGATTAACATTCTACAGTTATAATACAGAATTTTAAATTATGGCAGGTGGCGTATACGTACTTGCGTATGTGTACATCACGGTGGCCAGCTAATTCTACTGCAATTTTTTGCAATACAGTCATAACTTATACGCCATGGTTGACAAAACTGTATTTATACAAAAATTAATAATTAAATTTTTTTGATAACAAAATAACGAATTATAAAGTAAAGCAAGTCGTAGGTCATCATTTATACAAAATGGTTCAAAATTTTTAAAATTGTTTTTTATATTTATATTTTTAGGTATTTAATTAAAATGATTTGGTAATACAATTTTTTGTAGAATTTTTCCTACAATAAACATTGATTAAAAAGCAAATGCCGAAGAACAGGTTGACGTATACTTACTGTTATAACGTATACGTAATGGTTCCAAGTTGATATAAATTAGACAACATGATTCCGAAATTTCCAAGGTGTTCTAGGAATCACCCAAATTTTAATTAAATTTGGACAGTAACAATATTTATATATCATTTTTTTAATAATAAAAAATGTTATCAATTTTTACTATTCCTAATTTCAATTAAAAAGAAAATTGCAAAGAACTTATAGTCATATACCTACTGTCATAAATTATTCGTATTATACCAACATTTGACAATTGTTTTGAAAATCAATGACATTTTATTTCACGTCAATTTTGCATTAAATTTTATTTACATAATAATTTTAATATTTTGTCGGTATTTATTATCCGAAAAAAATCCGACGTACAACTTGACGTATACTTACTGTCATAACATATACGACATAGTTACAAAACTGTTTTAAATCATAAAAATCTTAATTACCTTTACAAAATAAATTTTATTTCTATATACATTTTTATTAATTATTTTTTCTGCTATGCAAATAGAAATTCCTTACACAAATCTTTAACAACAATTAGCAAATTAATTTGGCAAACGTATTATTCTCCTTCACGTCACCACCACAGCACAGCATACTTCTTCGTCGTATTAATATGGAATATTCATAATTTATCTTCTACTTCGTGGCAACAAGGTTTACTTAACAGACAACAAGTTTTAATTTAATGCAAATAAAAAAAAATGAGAGAACGAAAAGAAAAAAACTGAAGAGGTGATGTAAAGGGGGCAAGTGAATTGTCCCAAGATTCCGTGCCAAGAGCAGAAAAACTTTACAGATTTTTCATGCCCTCCTTCAGATCATTAGCGCCATGTTCTGCTTCGTCGTCGTCTTCATTTTGTACATCATCTGGAACATTGTGCAGTAGTATGCATCCCAACCGAGGCATTGGAGTGCAGGCAATATTTCATTTCACAGTCTAATTAAGAACTAGAGAAAAGTGTGTGCGCGCACACACACAAACTTACATGCATTGTAAGTTGAGAGTTGCTTCCATTTACCCTCAACAAGTTTTCTTTCGTTTGTTTTTTAAGAGCGAGATTTTGCTCCACGCCTTCTTGTCTCAAAGGCAAAGAATAGCAACAAATATTGCCTAGCAACTTTATGCGGCGATGCTGTTATTCGGTTGCAGATTTTTTTCTTCCTTTTGTTTTTAATTATGCCAAAGTGCATGAACAAAGTTCAAGAGAAGTACGTGTTAGAAAACCTGTAGATGTTTAATTTATTTGCAAAGCGAAAAATGGTGATTTTGGAGAATTTTCAGTAATTTGCATTTTAAGGTCGTTGGAGATAGGAATGTGGTAAAGGCATTCATTGAAATGCGAAACAAGGCGATAAATATGAAATAATGAAGATCAAAATTAAAAATGTCATCAGAACATATGGAAGAGTTTTAATCTAAATGCCTGTTAATAATAAAAGTAGATTTACTCAGATTTCCAAAGGTTAGTAGTGTTAACTAAAAATTATGTAGATAAATTTTAGTTGTTGCATGTAAGGATTCAATTCTAGTTGCACGTAAGACTGTGGATTTTTCCATTAACCTTTTATAATGTTGTTCATTCTCAACACAAAGGTGTTTCCGCCCCATCATCCATTTGTACCATCCCTCCTTTACCAAAAATGTGTTTATGCACACTACACACCTACATACACATATCCAGCCATCAGGAATTCTCCGTCATTGCCTTTATGGATTTCCATTTCTCCAACAAGGAGGAAAAAAATAATATTTGTTTTCCATTGCCTTACGTCGACAACAATTCCTTTTATATATTTTTGGTTAGTTTGTCTTTTTCTCCGTTTCGTAAGGTTTTTGGTATTTGTTTAATACTTGGTTGTTGGTGTTGTTGTAGTCTGGTTTTCTTGTAATATTTTAGATTAGTGTTATGTTGTGTAATATTTGCTTATGTAAAAATGGTTTTTGTCATGCTGCTAGTTAAGGATTCGATGATGTCCCTATTGGAAGTGGAACTAGTAAAATAGAATAGGATGGAATAAATATTTAATACTCCGAATGATTTCTTGGAGGGTGAAAAACAAGCTCGATCAGCCATCAAGCTCGATCAGCCATCTATAATTTATTAAACATTCGAAAGGTCGAAAAATAATAAACATAATTTGAAGAAAATTTAAAATAAAGGTCGAAGTTTTGAATGTTATATCCACATTTTTCAAACGAAGTACAAAATCTGTGGAAGTTGGATATAGATCCATCTTTTTTATTATGACCTCCATATAAACGTCTCATGTTGGGTAGAAAATAAATAATAGATAACTACTAGTTGTTGTTGTTGCTAATATTTGTATTAATTTCATATTACTCCTAGGATTATATCGGCCTGCAATTTTTAATTTCTCCAAATACAAAGGTATTTCTCGATTTGAAAGTATATTTATATTTACAATAGAATTGGTTCTCATTTAACATTAAGGGTTCTAAGGGAATAAAAGATCTTCTCGTAAAAATGTGTCTATATAGGTTTTGTATATGTTCTATGGTAACGCATTATATATCCTGCGTAGGACCATATATATACGTTTGTGTGGGCCAAGGCGTAACGTAACGAAATATTGGTTCTAGACCGATCATTATATCTTGAGATGAATCGATATGACCTGTGTGGCCTCATGTCAAAGACCAAACCGTAGTTATGGAAGAATTGTCACGAAATTTTGCAGGCCATTCCGTCAAATTCTGACGCGATAACGTTTCTTTGATTTCCTGTTTTAATACACGGCGCTTATCTATGTAGTTATGGGTAGGCCTGGGTATTTACCTATTGAACCCAACAGCACCCAAATATTTGGTTTCTAAGGATAGCTCCACAACAGTAACCGCCCTGATAAATAGGTTAAGAAAACCTCGAGGAAAAAATAACAGCCTTTTTTTTAATCTTTGAAGCGGATATTCGGATGAGAATTTCTTTCCCCTAATTTGTAGATAACAACTGTACCCAAATATTTGACTTCCACAACAGTAATATCCCTGCCAAATAGTTAAAAAAATATACCTCGAGAAAAAATAACAGGTTTTCTATTCAGATAATAAAACCGGTAATAGTCCGGTTCAATAAATTTAGCACGTTGTTCACTAGCTTTCGTATGGTATTGAAACTGGTTCTATTATCTAAAAAAATTAAAAACCTGGTTATTTTTTCTTCGAAATTTGTTTTGTATGTATTTGGCGTAACTATATACTTTTATAGAAAAAATTCGGACAAATCCGACAATTTTTAATAATAAAACAGTTATACTGCATTATTTTGAAATACATACATAATTGCAGTACGGTTCAGTAAATTAAGGACGAAAACGACACACAAGGAATCGAGTTAGAAGGACGAAACGTTCTACAAACAAATTTCTCATTCCATTTTACTAAAGAAATGTTATTAATTCAAAAAAATATATAAAATAGCTACAAATGAAGATATTATGCTATCTCTTTAAGTATAAAAGGGTCGCGAGCAAAAAAATTATCACGCCATATCTTCGATTTTTGATCTATGGCGAATTTTTCTTTCTGTGGTCTTCATATACTCACCAAGGTTTTTCATCCACAATATGAATTTTCCAACTGCCAGACCATGAAGTCTATTTTGTCGAAGGTTATGGTCTTGGAATTCCAATTGAAGTGAATTGTTCAGTTTAAACGTACAAATTAGTACAAAGGCAGAATCTTGAAATAAGCTGATAAAGTGTCAGAATGGTACGTTCCTATTTCCAACATCTCGAAGCAAGGCAATTTACTTACATATCCTACATTCACTTCTTTTCATATATCTAATGCCAAATTTCATCATAGAAATGTGTCGGCAATAGTCTCGTTCATGTTTTCGCCAAAGATCCTTAGCTAAACATTCTAACCTGTTTTTTGTCTAGATGTGTATAAAATAGTCGTATATACCTTTGTTTTGTCCCATTTCCCTGTTGTTTTGTTGTCTGTTTAAGCATTTGATTTATGCACAAAATATGCGCTGAACCAAATCGTAAAAATTAAGACAAAAACAACAACAACATAATTTTAGATTCCAATTTGTATGTATTCTATGTGAGTTCTTCAATGTATGTGTGTATATATATACCTATCCTGCACATTTTAAAGCAGAGTGTGATAGTCGTACATGTCTCTGTTTTGTGTGGAATACGAAATAATGCAAACGTGTTGAATGTTTTGGATTGCTATTTTTTTTTCTTATTTTTGTTTACATAACCTTCTAATAATTCTGACTGGAAAATGTGAAAAACAACACAATCTACTCTCATTTTATTTTTGCATCTAGAAAATAGATATCTGAGGTTTTAAATACCTCATATTTATAATTTTTGCTAAATTCACATTTTTATGCCAAAGTCTTATTCGATTACCTGTAACGTTATTACTTAAAATCTGGAAAAGTATACAATTAAAAAAATATTTCTTAAAATTAGGAATACTCTTCTATAATTTTTTGGAATAAATTATAG
This sequence comes from Musca vetustissima, assembly GCF_032173495.1. Taxonomy (NCBI): domain Eukaryota; kingdom Metazoa; phylum Arthropoda; class Insecta; order Diptera; family Muscidae; genus Musca; species Musca vetustissima. The sequence goes on along the minus strand of NW_026885679.1, from coordinate 361,600 downwards.
ATGATTAATCGAGCTTGAAGTCAATATTTGTATTTATGTTGTTTCCAATACTTCGAAATTCATTCAATTTCGTCTTCAGGGAAGTTTTTTGATATGCAAATTACAATCCAAAGGTCGAAAAATAAAAAATCGGGACTTTGGCTTAAGGTCGTTATAACCCATATGTCGTTATGTTATAAACAATTTTATAAATTCAAGGATCTGTCGTGAAACATATTTGACAAGGACTTTAAATATTATTTCCAAAAAAAAAATTGCTACGACCTCCATTACGTTCCTGCCTTCTACTTTTATATGACAAAAAGTGTGTACTTATGTGTGTGCGTGCGCGTATCCTTCCTCTTTTTATGCTTTCCCCAAATTTGTATGATGTAATATGCAATGCCATTGTGTTCGGGTGTGTGTGTGTGTGTATGTGTATTTGTTGTGCAACCTCGTTTTTATGTGTTGTTATTTCGCCTTAGACCGATTTGATTATTTTGTGCGTAGCACTAACACATTAATATGTTTTGGGATTTTCATTGCTATCGTGTTGACGCGCACACAAACTCAAACAAACACAAGCACACACAAATAAACAATAACAACAAATGGCACACCCATTTTGTCCTTAAAGCATAACTAACGCACAGTGATGGAAAGTCACATGCAAAATGCAAAACAATATTGAAGGTTGAAATAACTATGGATTTCATTTTATTTGTATTTTATAAGTTTACATTTCTTCCGTAAATTCGAATGACAAACATATTTGTAGAACATTTTATCCTTCTGACACGATTTCTTGTGTGTCATTTTCGTCCTGAATTTATTGAACCGAACTCCAAACATAACAAGATATGATTTTTAGGCTCGCAATATTCTACAAAAATCTTGTTCATAAGATTTTAGGTGGGGTCCTCAATGACGAGAAATGGATGTTTTAACGTTTTAATGGCCTGTTCTCAATTTTACCCATGTCATTTTACTAAAACCCCATTTCTATGTATTTCAACATAAATTTTTTATTATGAGAAATTGTCGGATTCGTTCGAATTATTTACTAAAAACACATATAGTTATGCCAAGTATGTGAAAAAATGAATTCAGAGGAATAATGAACTGGTTTTATAAATTATTGAACCGGATAATCAGATAATAAAACCGGGTTTAATGCCTTATATGCATATTACTAGAAAGGCAATAAACAAACGCGCTAAGTTCATTGAAGCGGAGTAGACGAAATAACCGGTTTTATAAATTTTTGAACCGGATATTCAGATAATAAAACTGGTATATATTTATATATGGACATACCATTAGAAAAGAAAGAAACAAAGGCGCTAAAATTATTGAAGCGGGCTACAAGAAAGAACCGGTTTTATAAATTTTTGAACCGGATATTCAGATAATAAAACCGGTTTTAATGCCTTATATGCATATTACTAGAATAGCAATAAACAAACGCGCTAATTTTATTGACGCGGACTAGAAGAAAGAACCGGTTTTATAAATTTTTGAACCGGATATTCAGATAATAAATCTGGTATATATGTATATATGGACATACCATTAGAAAAGAAATAAACAAAGGCGCTAAAATTATTGAAGCGGACTACAAGAAAGAACCGGTTTTCTAAATTTTTGAACCGGATATTCAGATAACAAAATCGGGTTTAATACCTGATATTTATATCATTAGAAAGTCAATAGATAAACGTGATAAATTTATTTAGCCGGATTATTGCCGGTATTAATTATTTTTCAATGGTAGAGGATTCGTTTTTTTACTCGTTCATTCGGTGGATACCATCACTTCTCTACTTCTAATATTGAAACGTAATATAAAGTAGGGATGGTGAATACACTTCAGGAATACCTGTCTTCGGTTCTTCACATAATTTACCCCTTTTTAAAACACTTTTTTTTCTTCCGAAAAATAAATCATTAATCACCTTTCCCTCTTTTTCATTCAATAACAAAATAAAACGAAAGAACTCAAAATGGAAATTTCCTGCAAAATCGATAATCTCTAAAATATTTTTCCATTGCCTGACATTTTCGAGGTTACACCAATTTAAAGAAATTGTAAACAAAAAACTTTAGGTTATTTGATTTACAAATAACTCTTGACTTGGCTTTTTGTTAATGACTATGTTCGTATTGTTGTTGCTATTAAAATGATTCCGCTTCAATTAAATTTTATACTAGAATAAATTTTAAAATAAAAACAACAATACAGGCTTACAATAACCTTTAAAAGTTTGTTTGTTGTCTTCTATTTTATTTTTCAGCCTTAATTAACCTTTGTGTTGTTGTTTTTGTTTTTATAAATAAATAAAAAAACAGAAAAACCTTTGGCTATAATAACATTGGAAAGAGTTGTTTCGGCTTTGTGTGGGGTTAAATGTTTTGCATTTTTGTTCTTCCTCTTACTGTTGAGTGTGTGTGTGTGGGTATGCCTTACACACATATTTTTTCGGTTTTATCCGTTGGTTCATCGGCAACAGTTTTATTTTTTGCCTTTGTTTAACCTTGTCCGGCAACAACCTTCACAGATATATTGACATTTTAATTTTTCACCAAACAGATAATAAGTCACAACAAAACCCTGACGACAGTCAGGGCCATTGTCATGTGAACCAGCAACAACAACAACAACATGGGCTGCCTGACTGCTACTACATTGACTACACCAGTGACCCAAACGCACACCCACATTGTTGCAGATTCTTGGGGCTCTTAATGTTTGTAGTTTTGTATGTACGTATGTATGTATGTCGAATTTGAAAAAATAACTACAACAACAAAAACTTCTAAGAATAAATTCAATTGTTGCTGCTTTCTTTCTCATCAAAACTTTTGTTTCAAGCCATTATTGTTGTCATCAGCATTGTCGTCATTAGTAGTGGTGGTGGTGTTGGTTGGTTGGTTGGTTGGTTGGTTGTAGTGGTAGCTGCTACAGCTGATTCTGTCTCAGTCATTTGTCAAAATTCTTGGAATAAGAAAAAGTTCAAAAATAATAAAACATTAATGTCATTATTGTCATGTTGAGATTTTTGTTTCGTTGCTTTTTAGTTTTATTGGAAACGCTAAAAATCTGTTTGATCTTGACTATAATCTGCTTATTTTATAAAAACAAAAGCTTTATTTACAAAGCAAAAGGTATTTGAAAATAAGTGATTTTGAATGGATTTATTTCGAAGAAAATTTTTAAAAATATAAGAGACTGTGGTTAATGTAAAAGAGACGAAGTAAGGACATTTCAATTTCTGGAAATTTCCGTTAATGGTCGAGGTCAAAAGAAAGATTATAAATACAATGAAATGAAATATTGGTTAAGATATCGTCATATTGTCCCCATTAACATGATATAAAGGATTATAAAATGTTATTGAAAAAAGTAAAACAACGTTAAATTCAGCAGGACCAAACATTCTGGGTATAAAATGTCAGGTGAATATTCAAAATCAATATACGGAAAATTGGTTGTACCGTTTACAAGAGGACTGCACCTGATCATGGGCCGTTATTGGTACTTTTTAGAAGAGATGATTTGCCAAAAATATTTTATAGAGCTCAATCCTCAAAGTGTTGAAAATTTGACTTAACTTTTTATGCTATATTAAATAGGAAGAGTAACCTACGATAATCCAAAAAAATAGAGCCAATTTGGTTGAAAAACGTGCCAAACTGCCCTTAAAAGTCGAAAAGTCCGAATAACATTTTTGGAGGAAAATTAGCTGCCCACGAAGAAAACAAAATACCAAATTACAGCCGATTAGTTTGAAAAAAACCTAAAAAATAAATTTGGGGCAGGGATACCCTTTAAAGGGGCTAACGGAAGACAAATAAAATCTAATAATTTTAATTATACCGCCCTCTTTTGACTATTTTCAACTTCTAAGCCGGATTTCTAACCGAAGTGACTATAACAGCCAAAAAATTAAGTATTATAGGTTAATTGAAAAGTACACGATCTGTATTGTAATATAAAAAAAAAATTTGAGGAAAAAATTAACCGGTCTTCTAAATTTTTGAACCGGATAATCAGATAATAAAACCGGTTTCATTACCTTATATGCATATCATTAGACATTTAGTAAATAAATCTGCTAAATTTATTAAACCGAACTATAGTTTTACATAATAAGAAATTTTTTTAAATACCTACATACAGGGTTTTAGTGACAAGAAGCGGGTAAAATTGAGAATGGACCAATAAAACGTTCAAATATCGATTACTCGTCATTGAGGACCCAACATAAAATCTCCTGAGCAACATTTTTGTGGAACATCGCGAACATGAAAAATCACATCTTGTAATAATTGGAAAGTGGTTTAAAAAATTAGGGACGAAGAGGACACACAATTTATCGATTTAGATGGACGAAATGTTCTACAAATAAATTTGTTATTCGATTTTAATGCAGAATTGTAATCTGAAAAATACATATAATAGCTACAAATCAAGACAGCAACCAATATATTCATGTATAATAGGATCGTAAGCAAAAAAAAAAAAAAATTATCACGCCATATCTCCAATCTGTGATCTATGGCGAATTTTTCCTTCTGGGGTTTTACATATACTCACCAAGGTCTTTTATGCCCAATAGGTATTTTCCATTCCCAAAATCTTGTCGCACAGTTTTATAAGTGAACTGTGTAACGAATTTCATCTGAACTTTCTACATCGTAACATTTTTATATAATCTAGATTAAGTCCGAAAATGAGCACTATTTAAAAGATTTCTACTGTCTCGCACATCTCCCCCAATTATGATAATAAAACGGACGGAGAATTCGATTGGATACAAAATTGAAATTGGAACAAAATAAAAAAAATTGAAATTATCCTGCCTATAATTCACGTACTTCAGATTTTTACGAAATGCACTAGCCTCCAATTTTCTTCACTAACACCTCAAGAATTGAGTTAGAAATTGTACAAATACTGCACATAATGTTTCGATGTTTCGTGTGCTCTGCTAAATCCTCATAAATATATTTGGTCTTATATAAAATATGTTTGGTCTTATATTAATTTGGGACTACCCATGACCCATGGGTCGCCCCTCTGAAAATCTGGTTATGGAATTTAGGGATACGGAAAAGGATGGGGTAAAACTTGAAGTGGACACATATTAATATCGATTTCTCGTCCTTGAGGGCCCTATTTAAGCTCGAATGAGCAACATTTTTGTAGACTATTTGGGGTCAAAAATGAATCGAGATATTCGAAAGTTTTTTTCTATAAGGTGAAGTTCTGTTAATGGTGCTGGCCATTAAAAACATGCTTTTTGACTCCCGCAACCAATCTCTGGCAAGTTTCGGTGTATGTTTGTGGTATATTATTATGAACTTGAGAGTTACCTTCAAAAAATTCCTAGAGCCATAACTCAAAATCATAACTATGGCGAATTTATCATTCTGGGTTCTCAATATATTTCTTTATCGAAATTAATCCTATTTCTTGATCGGATGTATTGTTTTTTTAATCCTTTAAAATAATAGCTTCAATTTCAAACACAGAATATTTTTTATTCGATTCCACCGACCATGGTGACTGATTGTTGTCTTTCGGCAATTACATATTAAAATTTGATACACTTGGAAAGCAATAAAAAACTTCACCAAACAAAATGTAAAATCAAAAAAAAAAACTTTTTTCGGTTTTTGATATATTCATATATCATCCATGTGAATACTCAATGATTGCCTCCCATGGCAGAAAGAAAACATACACGAAGAAGAGAGCAGTTGAGTAGATTACAAAAGGAAAAAAAAAACTTTTTTCTTTCCTTCAAATCAATATTTGAAAGTGTTTTTTTTTTTCACAAACACCACCACTTCATAGTATTGAGCCGATGATTCACAAGATTGTTATGAAAAAGTCCATAAAAATAAAAAAAGTTGAAGCAAAACGCATGTTCAAAATTTCAGTTAAGTCTGGCGATATCAATAAAATATAACAAACAAACACAAACACAGAGATACACACACATTGATATACTTACTCCTACAAAATACATTTACTCTTCTCCTCCTTCTCCTCCTTTGTTAAAATGTTGGAAATTTGTAAATGCCAATAAAAGTTATCTATGTGGCAGCGAAATAAAAAAAACGAAACGAACAAATATTCGCTGCGATATCAGCGAACTCATGGGGCAAACTTGCGGAAAGGGAATTCATAGCAAATCAAACCCACAAACAATTCGTTGCTGTTGTTGTTGTACCAGACAATTGAGACAAACGATTAAAAGCTTTAAAATTGTTCAGTCACAATACGACAACGCTCTATAAGTCGTATATTTGAAACGATAAAACGATAACTTGTATTAAAATAGTCAGTCATTTGTTATTTAACGCAAGTGAGAGAGGGAAAAGAGTGTCAGAGAATGAGGGCCGATGACTGACTGCCTGCTTACTTGGCTGCCCTTAGGTTATAGATATCAGCAATAATGGTTAAAGCTTTGCAATAAGTAAAATCCTATCTATGTGTCAAATGGCAGAGAAATTGCACATTTGAAATGAAGGCAAAAAAAACAGTAATCAGAGCAGTATAGTCGGGCAGGACCGACCCTATGATACCCTACACAACTACCACAAAACTATTAGTTCGTGGGAGCTAATTCCCGAGGCCACATTTGAATAGAATATGTAGATTCCTTTACAAATTGCAGTATATCTCCCAAATCCGTCCTCTTACATTCATCGATTTTTAAGGGACAATCATCTCCCTTTCATAACGTTGACAAGAATTTCCAGATCAGATCTTTCCGGAGTGGGCATATATACTCCATAATTTAATTTGTCCTATTAAATATCTACTGATTATCATCAAATTCTTATTTTCACGATTATTCAACCACACATATCCAGATTCTCTGTGTAAAATTTTGTTACGTTCAGGCCCTAATTGTGGGATCACAGAAAAACATAAAAAATAAAATGTTTCGTTCATTTTATCCCCTAAATATTAACCGATCATTACGAAACATATTCATATCACGAAGATCTGTCTCAAATCGCTTTAACTAATTTGTAGCGATTCAACTCAACAACGAAATGACTGGAATCAATTTTTATCAAATCTTTGGTCAAAGCAAGCCTATGATATCCTGAAAACATATTTGTGTATTGAATAAATGTTGAATTAAATAACAAAACTTTCTCCTTTCCTCACTCACTCTCTCGCACACATCTACGTAAGGATTTTTTTTCCTTTTTTTTAACGAACGAATACAACAAACTCTTCTTAGACGGCCTTGCAAACGATTTCTGTGGCATTTAAATCAATTCAAGTATCCAAGCTGGACAAGTTCCTTCGCCAAGACTTGGCCACGTTAATGAACATTTGGACAATGACAAACCAAAAAAAATAAATAAAGAACATAATAAAAATGACCTAGTTTTTCAACGTTTTTTGTTAAATATTTTGCTTGGCGAAGACAGCCTTTTTTATATTATTTTGGCACATTACCAAATTGAATTTATTTTTATCTTACCGCATACATATGGGCACACATATATTTACAGAAGAGACTTATTTTATTTTGTAAATATTTAAGAATTTTTATATATTTATTTTTAATTTAATTTTTTAGTAAAAAAAATTTAAGATTTAAATTGTCATCTTAATTAAGGTATCTCCGAACCCCGGATTTTGATTTCTACAATTAAATATACTACACTTCTAAACGAAGATACACCATTACCATAAACTACTTCAGAACTGTAATACGTTTTCTCTCAAACAAGTGGTTACAAGAAAACTAATAAAAAATGCAGACATTTTCAGCTTAAAATTTTTACAGACAAAAAACGATTCCTTCTCGAATTATCCAAATACACCCTCTAAATTAGTTGAATAGAGTACACAATTTTCCTTTGTTTACTACCGACAATTGGCTGTCACACCTCAATTGAAAAATTAAAAAAAAAATAACCAGCAGTATAGTCGGACGGAGCCGACCATACGATACACTGCACAACTACCACGGTACTCTAACATTCTGCGGATGTTTATTCCGCAGAAAATTTCAAAGCGATCAGAGCTATATTTCCGCCCTCTAGTGTGGTAATGGATTACTAAACAATAAAATAACCACTCCTCATGAATATACTATCAACTTCTCGGGTCTACATTCTACGGGAATAAATATATACGTCAGAGACTACAAATTTTGTCACACACAAGTCTGGGTCCATTTGACCCACTAAATATTAACCAATTTTTATCAAAAGAGGTATGCTTATTCTTTGGCCCGATCCCCTTCTCTATGTAAAAATTCTCGTTGTTGGGCCACAATTGCGGCTTTCCAGAAAAACCAACAAAAATTAAGTATATTTAGCAATTGGGGTCTTCATTGGCCTACATGAAGATTGGTCCATAACTGTGGCCTGTATCGTGTTTATAAGTTATAATGGACAGACCGAGGGGCACACATGTCTAGAACGACTCAGTTAGTCAAGTTATGACAATCGGTATACTTAAAGTTGGGTCTAGGACCAATATTTCGCGGCGTTACAAACACTTGGAGCTGCACAAAGCTATAATACTCTGACAAATAGATTCTGATAAACAATAATAGGACTATTGAAAATTTCTCGGCCTAGAATGTTCAATCATTTTCACTGAAAAAACATATAAAAAATATTCAGGTTTTTTTAATTGCAACCACATTCGTTGCAACAACTTTTAGGAAATTTAGTATTAAAAATCGGTTATATCGTTATAGCTCACATATAAATTGAAAGGTTTTTGTCTAATTTTGTTGGATCAAAACATTGAACCATATTTTGGCATATATATTTACGAAACCGAATACCTTATAGCCCACATATAACAGCTCCTCCTCATTTCCGCTATTTTGGGGGAACAAACGAGGTGGCTATAATTTCACATTCACAAATTTACAAACCGAATATAGGTCCATGTTTTGATAAAACTCCCGTCCCATTTTTGGTATGTTGTAGTTTGTAAATGAATTATCTAACGTCGGTAATTGGGTATTTCGTGTTATCACTGAATAAAACCTCATGACAGACAATTTAATTTGGCATATAGAGGTTCAGACCGATTTGGAAGAAGGTGGAAGAAATATTGATCCCTATAAGCGGTAGTCCGAGAGTAACAAGTATCACAACTTTTTTGGACTTTCTCCCGACCGAAATTAACGACGTTTTTACTTGTTGTACACTGTTGACTTTGCTTACAAATATGCCATAGAAGTAGAAAACGGCAAATAGTTTTTGAGGTCCACTTCAGGTGAAGAAATTCGAAGGTAAAATCATGGATTTTCCCATTTCCACAATTGTCTATTTTAAAAGTTCTAATAGAGCAATGTATTAAAAATTCTATTTGAAACTTTCTTGCGTATAAAAATAGTAATTTTAATTTATGATTATGCAAAAAAATTACTCCAAATTTATTCCTTTGCTATGTGCAAACCTTTTATCCTAGCCAGGATCAACCTATTACTACTGCCTTAATTTTTTGCCATCCATTTCTATTAACTTACATTACAATCGGCCGACAAACGGACATTACCAGACAGTCTACAAAATGCCTAACATTTTTCGACAGAAATTAATGTAATCCTTTTTCTGTGCACAAATCCTTTATATATGCATTTAATCAAATTTATTTTAAGTCTAATATCCTGCAAAATTCTTGGTAAATTTATGTATGTCTAGCTAAAACACACAATTTAATAAACGCAACACAATTTTATACAAAATCACAGACAGTCGTCGTCATAGTCGTCAGACACAACAATTCCATTAACCCATTGCCTAAAAGAAAGCCCTAAGAGAAGACACAAGAACAGCAACAACAACAGCTACTACGGTTACATTGCCAGCAACACAATGAGGTACGCGCGTACAAAAGCCCGATTCGTAAAACATGAGTGGCTTTTTCTTGATATGCATTGTAATCTAATCAAATACATTTTTATTCATTGCAAAGAAGACACATTAATATGGTACACAGCGCATCTCCACCTCCCAACATCAACAGCGTACGCTGTATCCGCCGTTGCTGCTGCTGGCAACATTTTCATTGGCCCCACTTGTCCTCACCTTTCCACATGTTTTTTTTTAGATTTCGTTTTGTTGCTAAAAGCACAAATCTCAGACAGACTTATAATCAGGGACAACAGCAACAAAAGGCCAACCCATAATCCAAATATCGGCTACAAAGTCATTCCAAGTGTAGGGATGGTGGGGGGTCGTGTGTGGTGTTGTACCACACATTCGATTTCCACCTGGTATATTTCACGTAGTCGTACTCACATTGCTTTAGGGTTAGTTGATGTATTTTTATTAGAGATGCCATTGACTGCAGTGCTCTTTCCGCAATACTCTTATTTCCGTTTCCTTTTTAAAGGTAAAGGCGAACACACTCACACATCCACAAATGTGCTACTACTACTAAATCACATGTGTTCGTTCGACTGTAAAGAAAAACAACCGTGGGCACAAAGGAAGGCGAAAAATAATAGCAACAACAAAAGCAGAGGAATATTAGCGGAAAATATAAAATTCAAATACGAATCTGGTATTTGAAAATAAAACTTGGAATTCATATTCACAACGTACACAAAATATGTTGAAGGGAAAATGCAAAACGTGTTCACCTGGGGGATTTAACGGGAAAACATGACTTTATCACCATAAATTTTAAAATTTTTTGACTTATATGGAAAATAATGGAAAATTTTAGAAAAAGCTGTTTGAAATATATTTTATCATATATCAATATCATAAAAAAATTCCAGTTGAAAACGATTTATTAAATGCCAATTCAACTATAAGAGAACTATCATTTTATACTTTCAATTTCATTACATCTAGTATAGTTTCTAATGCTGTCTGTGTATATGTACGTATGTTTGTGCAACATGAGTTTGACATAAGCAATACGCTTATTGCTTAGTAGCTATCTTCTATCGAGCTGATGGCTGTCTGTCCATCTCAGTCATCTCTTCCTTTTAACATTGTTGGCAGGCGCTTTTTAGTGTCATATCAGGATTTTCGTAAAATCAATGGTCACTATTTTGTCACGGCAAGAAGGATTTACGACTAAACTGTGATGGTGTGCAATTAAGCGCCTAGGGATTTTCTTATCGCCGGTCATGTCTTGTCACGTCTAATGGAGGAAGTGAATGAAGGTTAAAGCAAGATTTCCAATTGAGGAGGAGATATAGTTTTGAAATGTAAAGGAAGAGTGGGACTGAGGAATTTGGAAATAGTTTGAAGGAGGTGAATTTGTATCAACAAAGAGGAATGGTATCAAAATCTTATCAGTGAATGGGTTCACATTTATAGCAGTGAATCTGAACCAGGAAAATGTAATAACCCATAAAAGATCTATCGATATAAGAAATTCGATATGTTTTTCCTAGAGATGAAACGGATGAAGCTAGAATTTTTGGGGGATGAGGGTCACTCTTAGTCCAAAGATGTCAGATAAGACTGAATTTTTGGAAATTCGTACTAGAACGGGACGAAAAGTACTAAAAAGTGGTAAACGTCGTACCATTTGTATTTGACGTACCGGTAGAGCTAGAACTTGGAATGAGGGTTACAAATGGAGTGTAGAACAGATGTCGCAAAGAGGTTTTTGGAAATTCGAATTATAAGTATTCGAAAAGTACTAAAATGTACTTAATTTGACACAATTTCGTAGCATGTGAATGGATAGAGCTAAAAGCCACCAAATTTAGATTTGGATAAACCGATAGGGCCTTTCACAGAATTATTTTTATGGTAGAGTGTATTTTAGGATTGAACGGTATTATGTAGATTGAAAGCCTGTAGAGGGTCACCTTCCAGTCACCTCTTGGAAGATTTGTAGAATATTTACTATCCATAAAATACCTTTCAAGAGTATTTCATCCATAGAAGTACTGGGTAGAATTAAAATGTTCTGCACAGAATATTTTATGTCATAAATATATCAATATTTCCGCAGCAGCCATATTCCCCAGACCTCGCCTTTTATCCATGTTTCAAAATTAAGGAGTGTATTTTAGAGTAGAATAGTATTTGAAGGCCTATATAGGATTCCATCTCACAGAAGACTTGCCTATGAAATACCAATTGCTCGGATTTTTCATGGTTGCCGTAGCTACCATATTCCACAGACCTGACCCCTTATACTGTCTTCCAAACAAAGGAACCGAGGAAACAACGACGCTATGATACGATTGAGAGATATAAATTTTCATCGAAATGGAAACTGAAGTTTTCAACTCCATTCCAATGTGCAACATCGGTATTTGTGATTCAATATTTTCTTTTGAAATAATTAATTCGCAATATTTTTCATAACAAAAAAATTGTGGAAAAGCTAAAATTGTTTTTGAAGGGCAAAGTTATTATTTTTAATTTTCCAAGAACCGCAGTGTTTTACATTAATTTATGAGGAGCCGTTAGTACAGCTGGCGACAATGTATATGTATGTTCTTGTCTGTGTATGTGTATTTAAGATATACACACGCGATATGTATGAAAAATATGCTTAAACTATTTATGTGTTTAATTACACTCAAACAAAATAAAATATATAATGTTTGATGTAAATTAATGTCTAAAACTATCACAAACCATTCGGCAAAAACAATGTTTTGTGAAACAATCATTTGATTACAATATGTTCTGTCAATGTAATAGTGATATTTTTTAATGAATTTATTGTGTTAGGAATAACAAAAACCCTACCATATTTTTTTTATTAACTTTAATTAATATTCACATTTAATTTCATTGTAAAAACCACTTCAACTAAATTTTCTCTCTGAGTGTATTATGTCTACACCAAACTCACACTAGCATACATTTTATACTATGTGTGTTTAAACATTCTATTGAGCGCAAGGAATCCTTGAATCCTTGCTTGAATACACTGCACTGCACTATTTGATAATTACAGAGCGAAATAAAACTGCAGGCAGCAAGGCAAGGAGAAAGAGAGAGAGAGAGAGAGAGAGAGGGAGAGATGGGTGATTGGTGCAATTAAAATGTGAAAAATCAATACAGCAGCGCCGCTGCCTGGTTTCCTGTTATGCAAAATTTTAAGAAGCCGATAAAAATATAAATTGCTTAATTACACAACAGCGATCGAGATTTGGCTGAGTAACTGGCACAACATTAAGAACAATTATGAAAATGCGGTTAACATTATTTAGGAAGTTAGTTGGGGGTCAATTATCTTTAAGTGGTAATTATGGAGAGAGAGAGCGAGATAGATAAATAGATAAACAAAATAGACAACAAACAGTATTTCAGTAAGGAGAGATTAGAAAGATATAACATAATATTGAAATATATTAATAGAATAATTTTGTGAATCATTATCAAGGAAAGTAAATTAGGGTAAAAGTGGAAAAACGCAATGGAAACATTTCAATACGGGTTTCTAAAATCTTATGAACGGCATTTTTGTAGAATATTTGGAGGTAAAAAAATTTTGTCTTATATTTTGTATAAACAGAAGTCACTCGACAGATTCTTTTTTTCAGAGTCTTAAAAAACGTGGATTTTTTAAAGATTATTTTTTTCCTGAGACTTAAAAGGCGTTGATTTTTTAAAAATTTTTTCCAGTGACTTATAAGGCGTGGATTTTTTAAAGATTATTTTTTCCAGAGATTTATAAGGCTTGGGTTTAAAAAAAATTATTTTATCCAGAGTCTTATAAGGCGTATTTTTTAAAGATTATTTTTTCCAGAGACTTATAAGGCGTAGATTTTTTTTAAAAAATATTTTATCCAGAGTCTTATAAGGCGTAGATTCTTTAAAGATTATTTATTCCAAAGACTTATAAGGCGCGGATTTTTTAATAAATATTTTTCCAGAGACTTATAAGGCTTGTATGTTTTAAAAAATATTTTTTCCAGAGACTTATTAGGCGTGGATTTTTTTTAATAAATATTTTTTCCAGAGACTCATAAGGCGTGGATTTTTAATAAATATTTTTTCCAGAGACTTATAAGGGGTGGATTTTTTAATAAATATTTTTTCCAGAGACTTATAAGGGGTGGATTTTTTAATAAATATTTTTTCCGGAGACTTATAAGGCGTGGATTTTTAATAAATATTTTTTCCAGAGACTTTTAAGATTTTTTTAAGATTATTATTTGCAAAGACTTATAACGCGTGGAATTTTTAAAGAGATGTAAGGTCCTCTACAGGTTTATGACCCTCTACATGGCTTTTTAATACTTTTAAGTTTCTTTATAAATCTGCTATGACCCTATACAGGTTCTTCATACAGAACTCTTCTATGGACTAAACATTAGTTACATGACTTCTGTTATTTTCTGGTCTCTTCGATAAGTCTTAACTTTATATATAGACATTTTTTCGAAAGGACTTCCAAATTGGAAAATCGGTTTAGAGAACTATTTGATGACAGGTACGTTTTTTATACTGAAAAGAATTATACAGGACTTTCTACTGGGACTGTTCTAAAGACCTATGTTCGAAATGACCTCCCAGGTTGTATGTATATGAAATATACCCTACTGATCTTCTGTAATCCTCAGCTAGTTTTTTATAGAAAGAATTCCCCTACAGAACTTTTATGCTTAGAATATCCTCTTTAGAGGCATTTTTGTAAATTTATAAATTTCGAAACGTTTGACCCAACCTTATTTTTACGAAGGATTTTTTTATTTTATTTTTATTTATTTTGTTACGAACAAAGTCAGGTAAAAAAAGTATCAAAATAGCCGACATTTTTGTAATTTATATGAGTGCGAACATCACGCAACAAATCACAAATTTTATTCCAAGTATTATTTTTTTCCGAAAGTAGTCAGAAGTTATCAGTGATATTAACAGGAGAAATCATTCATAACGACAGTTTCCTTATTGGCATATCAGTTATGACGACAATATCAAAACGTCCCTAAAAAGTTCAGGCTTTATTAGATATTTACCCTGGGTACCGGTAAATATCTAATAGAGGTCGTTATAAACAATTTGGACTATAGTTTCCAAAGACGATCTATTTACCATTATGGCGAACCTCGTGACTTTCAACACAAATGACGTGACTATCATGCGTATACGTGACATATATGAGGGGTTATCACTCATACGCATACAGTGTTTCAGTGGCATTGTTTCAAAAAATAAATATTTACCTATCTGTCTTTTGTCATTTCTTTTTATCCTTGTAATTTCAAACTGATGGTGAGGATGATGATGGTGACATGACAATGTTACTGCTACTGTTTGACACACATTCTGCCACTGTTATAGTTGTACATGTATTTGTATGAGGAGGATAAGAGAAAACAGCATCATTATCGCACACACGAACTTTTTTCCTACTACTGCTTCTTTGACTCAAATTTGCATTAAATACAAGTTTACGGAAAAAAGAGAATCCCCAATGCATAACTATAAGCAGATGGTGTGACCAAAAAGGAAAGAAAGAAAAACGTGATGGCATACTTCCATAAAGAATGCATTAAACTTTGCATGACATCGAAGTGCATTACATATTTGCATATTACA
This sequence comes from Musca vetustissima, assembly GCF_032173495.1. Taxonomy (NCBI): domain Eukaryota; kingdom Metazoa; phylum Arthropoda; class Insecta; order Diptera; family Muscidae; genus Musca; species Musca vetustissima. The sequence goes on along the minus strand of NW_026885679.1, from coordinate 346,087 downwards.
TACCGCTTACTTTTATATTTCTTCGTAAGTTTCTTTTCGGGGAACAGATTTTGTCATTCAAGAAGCAAATATTTTGTGCATGAAACGGCTGAAGAAAGTGGCATAAAGTTGAGATTCTTTTTGGGGATTTTATTTCGTGGGAAAATTCTTAATCATATATTTAATTTGAATGAAAAAAAAACACAAAGCATAATTATGTAGTCAAACTTATATTTAAGTTAACAATGGGGGTGCAGGTTGCTTACCTCAAAAGGAAAGTTTATCGACTTGTTCATCCTCATCGAACATTCCTTGGGAAAAAATTGTTAGGGGTACATATCTTGCCCATAAATATCCAATTTTTTTAGATCTGATGTAAATTAAAATAAAAAATACTTAATCTCCAAAACAGTTTAATTGAAAAACTACCTAAACGTTAGTAACCAGATATAATTTCGTATGCTTTAATCAATATATTTCACCTTTAGCATTTTCCAATTTTCCAAAATTTCATTACAACATGTTGTGTACCCTCGTCCAACTCCATTGTTATTTATCAGCATTTCGGCCACCTGCTAACGCTGTTAGCCTAGCCAATTGTTTTGTTTGTTTTTGTTTTCTACTTCGCTAGTCTCATAAAATATTTAGTGAATACATTTCTGTGGGTTCGGTTCAGTTGATAACAGTCCTACTGCAAAAGTGCTGTGAAAATGAGCCGTAATACATTTTTACACATCACTGACTCTCCACTTCACTCCACATATTGTCAACCAAATTTTTCGGGATATTTGTTTTACAGTTTTGTTTGCTGCTTGCCAAAATATGGTTGTGTGCGAAAAATGGTTCTATTTTCAATTTGTATGGCTAGATTAAAAAAAAAATAGAAAAAATCGTAATAGAGACATTTTTGTAGGCAGGTTGATGTATATTTTTTGCATACCGGAAACATTTACTTTTAGAAATATGTGATGTTAGGATGTGATTCCGTGGACCTACGCAATCTATCCAAAAAATCAATGTCAGGATATGACTTTTTTACCTCTTGCCTATAAAAAGATCAGGTCTTATATGACTACAATATGCACTACAGATGTTCTATGAAAAAAATATAATCCCCATCGGTTTTCTATGACTCGACACATTTTCTACAGAATAAAAGGCCTCTACCAGTCGTACATGAGGAGAATATCACATGTAAGGCTTTTGGATTTTGTAAATAATATTTTTTTAGAGTCTTATAAGGCGTGGGTTTTTTAACGAATGTTTTTCAAGAGATTTATAAGGCGTAGATTTTTTAAAGAATATTTTTTCGAGAGACTTACAAGGCGTCGATTTTTTAAAGAATACTTTTCGAGAGATTTATAAGGCGTGTTTTTTTAAATAATATTTTTTCCAAAGACTTGTAACTCGTCGATTTTTATACCCTACACAACTATGTTGTCAGGGTATTATAGCTTTGTGCAGCCCCAAATGTTTGTAACGCCGCGAAATATTGGTCCTAGACCCACCTTTAAGTATACCGATCGTCATATCTCGACTAGCTGAGTCGATCTAGACATGTGTGTCCGTCCGTCTGTCCATTATAATTTGTAAACACGATACAGGCCACAGTTATGGACCAATCTTCACGAAATTTTGCATGTAGGATGGGTTCTGGCCAATGAAGACCCCTATTGTTTTTGGAACAGATCGGTTAATATTTAGGGGATAAAATGGACCAAATACTAAATTTTTGTCGGTTTTTCTGGTCGCTCCAGAGGCCGCAATTATGGCCCAAACAACGCGAATTTTTGCACGGAGAAGGGGATCGGGCCAGAGAATAAGCATGCATGTTTTGATAAAGATCGGTCAATATTTAGCGGGTTAAATGGACCCTGACTTTTGTGTGAAAAATGACAAAATTTGTATTCTATGGCATATATATTTACTCCTGGAGGATGTAGACCCCAGGAGTTGATAGCATATCCAAGAGGAGTGGTTGGCCTTTAAATTGATGCCAAATATAGTGATGTATCTACTCAGATGTGGGAGTTACAGTCAAATATTTACAGGTGCTTACGTATTCAGATATTATTTAGTAACCCATTACCACATTGGAGGGAGAAATATCGCGCTGATGGCTTTGAAATTTTTCATGAAGTTCCAGTTATAGTCAAGAACAACGCCTACAATTTTCGGCGATGATCAGATTAAAATTTTGGGAAGAAATGGACGGAAAACATAATTTTTTGTGTGTTTTCGAGTAGAGTATAATCAAATAAAAATCACAACACAACCCACCTGAAGGTAATCTGGACAAGTAATTAGAAGGACTGTACTGAATATTCGAAAAAAAGTAAGAAAGAGGTGTTGTTAACCTCTAATCGGACAAGAGGGGGCAAATATCACGAAATATTACTCAGACTCGGAATAAACATCCTCAGAAAGTTAGAGTTCGTGGTAGTTGTGTAGGGTATCGTATGGTCGGCCCCGTCCGACTATACTGCTCCGCTCACTGGTTTAAAGAATATTTTTCCAGAGACTTACTAGGCGTGGATTTTTTAAAGAATACTTTTCGAGAGACTTATAAGGCGTGGTTTTTAAAGAATATTTTTTCCAAAGACTTATAAGGCGTGGTTTTTAAATAATATTTCTTTCAAAGACTTATAAGGCGTGAATTTTTTAAATAATATTTCTTTCAAAGGACCAAAAAGCGTGAATTTTTTAAATAATATTTCTTTCAAAGACTAGGTGTGGATTTTTTAAAGACTATTTTTTCAGAGTCCTTTAAAGAATATTTTATCCAGAGACTTGTAAGACGTGGATTTTTTAAACACTATTTTTTCAGATATATAGAGATATAAGAATATTTTTTCTATAGACTTATAAGGCCCCTGTAAGCCTTCGATGGATTTTTATGGATAAAAAACCCTCCACAGTAAACTCTCTTAAAAAAGAAGACTAATTGAGACTCTGAATGATGTTCGATACAAGACCCTCTTTTAGTTTTCTATGGATTGAAGACGCTATGTGTACGGTGTTCTACTGATTTTTCTAATAACATAACCACCAAGTTACAATGATATATGAGCAAGGTCTTATTTATGGTTAAAATCCCAATTCAAAATCCCAATCGAAGAAAGCGGAGTATTGCAGTTCCATTTCGGTAACTGAGTATTGATTTGCATGATATATCTATAAAATCAAGAATCCACAACATGTATGTCGTTTCAGAGTTGACTTGGATCGTTATACACTAACTCTAAAATTTCCATAGCAAGGATAGGGAAAAAATTAAAAAGGAAACGGATGAAAATCTACGCATTTTGATATCTTGTCTTTGAGGACCTTATCTAAAATATTGTGAGGACATTTTTGTAAAACATTTGGGGGTCAAACAATCTAGTCTTGTGGAATTTATTTTACGGTTAAAGAAAATAAGGACGAAAAAGACGCACAAGGATTTAAGATATATGGATTCGACTGAAGTCATCCCATCTCAAAAAATAAGCAGCAATATTCACTTTCTCTCTCTCTCTTTACTTTACAGTTACCATCACCCTATAACTCAAAAACAACAAAACCAGTCCTATTGCGGATTTGTTTTTTTCTGGGTTCATAATATACTCGACAAGATCCTATGCCACATAAATTACATCATGTATGAGTTTCTCTGTACTTCATTTGTATAGTTTATTAAACCAATAGTTTATCAATTGAAACACCAAAATAAATCTCTACAAATTATATATCTCCAAGAAAATCTATAAAAAAAATTCTTTTTTGTATCAAAACTATTTTACATTTCATTCATATTCAATTTTGTACTCTATTTTTGTGCATTATTTTTATTCTACTCCTCCTCTTCTTCTGCTTTTTTTGGAAATTTGTATACGAAAAAAAAAATCTGCTTTATGCCAACCATGTCAACTGAATATCAAAGAGAAAAAAAAATAATACAAAAATCTGAAAAACTGAATGCATAATTTATTGACTACAGTTGCAAATGGAAAACTCTTCACCACTACCTGTTACTGATTCAGCAGCAAACAAATCCGTGGTACCTAGTAGAGAGGTAGAGTATTGTACTACTATTTGTATTCTCTTTGTATGACTGTGTGTGATAATGGTTGGATTTTTATTTGCGTTACTATAATTGCTGAAAAAGTCATGAGGGCGTTAAGCGTTTTACAGTGCAATGTAAGTCAACAAAGAAAAAAAAATAATACAAAAAACTACTGTAAATCTATATAATGGATTTTAATGGTCTGATTCAGAAAAAATAACAAAAAAGGAAGTTATGCCGGAAAAAAGTCCCTTAAGGAATACACTTGACATTTTTCATGACAACTTGTTGTTACAAAAACATATTATCATAAAGATTTACAACAAAAATAATATGTAATATAATATTAATTTGTAAGTAAATCCATAATATATCTTTTAACAATATTACATCATCCATTGATTATGTAAAGCGTATGGACTGAATATTTGTATATTTGCATTTTATAATTAATAATAAATTTGCAAGAAATTCCATAAGTCTGTTATGGCAATAATCACTCATAATCAGTAGCAACATCTTCGTCATCATCTGCATAATCCCCAGTTGTGTTGAATGTTAATTTACAAATAATTAAAGCATTTGTTTAACATTCGAACTATGAGTTCAGTTGTGTTGGGTGGGGGAGTGAGGGCTTGTGGCGTAGTGTTGACCATTCCCCCCACTACTCTGTTAACACAATGCAAATAAGTCATTAGATCAGACAATATGTAGCGACAGACGACATGCCGACTCACATACGAGTATGTACTTCATTAGAATAATAACTGCATTTTTAATGGACAGTGTTTTCCGAGTATGTGTATCTTTAATGAATAAGAGGTCTGATTAAAAAATTGTTTATTAATTTTCCAAAAACTATCGTGTCCCCTTTAACCCTAGGACCAATACCTTTTTTGACTAATAATTTTTTTTAACTCATAATTTGTGAAAAAAATATAAATATTTCCTAGATATAATTTGTATAAGGTATTACCCACGTAGATCAATAACCGTGGTACATTTGTACCAACGTTAGAAAAAATTGGATTAGATTGCGCATTTTTTTACAAAGTAGTCTAAGGGGAACTGATCTACATATATGTACATACTCAAATGATAATCTATCTAAAACAGAGCTGCGCACACTAATACATAAAAGTTTTGTGTTTATATTTGAAATACAAAATTTTCAAAATTTCTGTTCCTCTGTCATTAAACTGGACAGAAATATTGGAAAAATCCTAATTTGAATTTATAGGTAAGAAAAAAATTGTTCAATGGATATATTAGGTTGGGGAAAAAGAAATCCATTATTTTTCGGCAAATGGCTGTATTGATAGATTTCTTGTAAAAAATCGATCAAACAATGTCAAAATAATTCTCGTTGGAAGGTTGACATTTCGCAGTAAAAAAATATTTTGATATGTTTTGTTTGGTGCATTCAGCTGTGAGTTACAGGGTGTTATAAATTGAAGTGAACAAAGAGAAAATTCGGTACATTTTAGAGTTTTTCTTTGACAAATTATAAATGGTGTTCATGGTTCCGATAGTATAACAGCTAATTATGTGCAATTTTGGTTTCGTAGATTCCGTTCAGGAATGTTTGATGTTAAAGATGCACCTCGCACAGCTAGACTGGTCGTCGAAAATGTCAGTAAAATCGGAGAAATTATAGAAAAAATAGAAAAATGCCTTTAAAATGGCAATAAATCATACAACAAAACGGTGCGTATTTGGTCAAAATCTAACATTCCGAAGAATTTAAAATAATGTCCTGTAGTTCATATGAAAATAATGAGTTTCTTTTTCCCCAACCAAACTTGCTTTACAGGACTCTAATTTAGGTGTTCCTCAACCCCTCTGCAAATTATAGCCCTAGATAACATGGGACCATAAGGGCGGTTCGTAGAAGTTAGCAAACACCTTAGTTTTCCATTGGTATACGGGGTTTCGCACAATTATTACCTTTTTGATGCCATCGTCGTTAACGATCGTCGAAGCATTTTTCCGCTCCAATGAAAACACCTCCATACTATGGCTTTAAACGCTTTAGAATCATCTTCTGAAAACGAAAATCATTGACCAGGTTTTTTTTTGCTTCTCGAGGAAAAAGATGCCATTAAGTGCCTAGCCAAGTCAAAACTCTATGTCGGATGGCTGCTTAATTCCACTTTTTGGCCAGCAAAAGGGTCGGGTTTTAGCCGAGTATCGTCATGATGCATATGGATTCATCTGTTCTTGCAAGCCAACTGTGAAGTACCACTCTGAATCCTACGTTGCCTTTGCGGAAGATCCGTCTCATTACCAGTTTGTTCTGACGTGCTACGGAATATTTTACTTACATTTGGCACATCCTTGAGGACGTACACAGTCGATTGCTGTTTTGATGCGGAATCATACGCAGCGAACCGTACTTTGCTACCTGTGAGAATCTTATACACATCTTAAAAAAATTCAATTTTGGCCTCCATATAAATTTCGCGCCCCATTTTCGGCATCTTCAAGGTCTTAGCCGATTTTTCCACCTTGAGTATTTGTAAATTGGTGTTACCTTTTCCTAACAAGAAGAAAATCTCCCAACACAATCCAAACTAGAATCCCGATTTTGGGAATTTTTAATGCGCAATTTTTGGTTCCGTCCGGCCTTAACAATGGTCTTAATTCTCTTATTTATACAAATTTTCGACTTATGTTTCAAAAAAAAACTTTTTATATTGTAAAGTTATCATTGGGCACTAAAACTTCCTACGAAATATTACGAATATTTTGTCCACTTCTTGTTGGTGGCCCAATTTAAGAACGTTTTTACTTGTTATTTGATTTATTTTTATTTCCAAGAAACCATTTTATCAATTAATTTTATAAGCCACTGTCCACACTTTTGACCCCTCAGTGCCTATATCTCATCATTCCCATCATTGACAACTCCTGGCATTTTTGATTGGCTAATTTAATTGAAATGCTTCATGATATGCTAAAGATTGTATGGATTGTGTATGGATGTGATACCAATGAGATGCGATGGCACGATGCAATACGATCCGATGATGCTGATACCCAATCGCCAATTCCGCCATAAAGCATCACAGTGTACGCTAGCAGGCAGGCATATGCAACTGAATATTTATGACAAATTAAACACAGATTTTAATTGATATGATAAAGAGAGATACATGCGGTTGCCATAATCATCAGCAGCCGGCAACAACAACGATGACAAAAAATTATATGGAAACAAAGCCGTCGATATCATAATGATGAAATGTGTGCTCAAGAATGAATGAATGATTTACTCTACAGCAACTACTACTACTACTCATCTCATCACCAGACAGACAAATGAGGAAAAGTATTATTTTATATTCTTTGTTGTTATTTTTTTTTTAGAAATTCATATTTACATCACGTCTATAATCGATTGTTTTTCGCTTTGGCGTTTTTTGTATTCAAAGTAGTTGAATATTTTTTCAAGTATCTCTGCAGATGTACATAAAAATGCTGCAATCGACAAATTGCATGATGACATGACATTGCTTTGCATTGAAAGCATTCAAATTATGGCATGTTTTGTCTTTTGATTATATTGTTGTGCGCCAAGTTTTTTGTTTCAATTTGTCTACATTTATTTATGCCTATGTGTTATTGGTTATAACGAACATATCGAGAGTTTAGATATCCAATCGGTGATGGTGTTGTCATGTCACCGTTGTTGTAAATGTGGGTGTTTCTTCCTCCCTCTCTCCTCTCTCAGACTGTGCTTGTAAATACAAATAATAAATCATCGAATATCTGCGTAGGGCGGCATATTAAATCATTGTCAGACGAGACATGATCATTATCTATTTTTAGATTGAATAAAAACCAACAATAACAACAAGTATGTAGTCTGGCAATGACAAGTGAACAAGGGTTTTTTTATAAATTTATTAAATCGATAAATTGAAACAATAGGAAAATAAATTTAAATTATACATTTTATTTTAAAATAGAACGAGATAGATCTCTATTTTGTGGGAAAATCACCAAACCAATCAAAACGAGGCCTTTGAGTCTTACAAATTGCAAACCTATGGTAAGACATCTAAATGGTGATCTATAGGAATAATAAAAAAAATCACAAAAAAAATATCAAAATTGTGATTTTTTTATCTAAAGGAATATTAAAACAAATACACATACAATTCAGAATAAGAAACAAGAAATGTTTAATATAATCGATATAATTTTACATTCGCTTTATATAAGGTATATGTTTTTATCTAAGAGGTTTCGGATTTAATATTGATCAAATCGGTTATTCAATTCGCTTCAAATATATTTTACAAGTTTATGAAATATTGACCCTTTTGTGGGGGAGGTACCAAAAGGGTCCACTCCTTCTGAAGGGTCCCATATTCGGACTTGATCTAGGTTTGGCAGAGATAAATATAAAGATAAAAAATATTGAGCATTTTAACTATTTTGTGGGGGAAGTACCAGAATGGGCGCCATCTTCAAACCGTATGATCTCGGCTTGGTTAAGATAATAGGTTGCACAAAGTTTGGCATAATATCATTAAATTAATTTTTGGCACAATTTTGACCATTTTGTGTGGGAGGTAAGATAAGAAGTGGACCGATATTCCCCATCTTCGAACTTGAACTAAGTTTGGAGGAAATCTTAAGATGTGCATAGTTTGGATGAATTCGATTGTTCTTTTCGAGAGCTATCGTGCGCACCACGGACGGACATTTGTAAATCGAATCCAAGTTTTCTGAAACGGATTTGGTCCAAAGAAACATGGAGCCTAAAACCAATATTTCGATGAAGTATATTTTCATCGTATCATAAGGCTGAGGGAATAAAAGCATCATGTTCCGATAAATGTGAAGGTTTTGCTTACTCTTTTGTCATCTGCAATGGTGTGGTGCATCATGACTTCTTGCCACACGGTCGTACAGTCAATAGGGAGTATTACCTAGAAGATATGCACAATTTTTGTGCTTATAAATTCATCAGAAACGCACAGAATTGTGGCAAAAAAATCATGCATTTTGTACCCTGGCAACGCACCACCTTACACATCGATGATGGTGACTGGCTGGCAAGAGTTATTGGCCAAAACCAACATCGTTATCGTATCTCATCCATCGTATACGCCGGACTAATTCCGGTGAATTTTGGCTTTTCCCAAAAGTTGAAGACATTTCGCAGTAAAAAATATTTTGCTGTTTTTTGTTTGGAACATTCAGTTGTGAGTTACAGAGTGTTAAAAATGGAAGTGAACAAAGAGAAAATTCGGTACATGTTACAGCGGCTAAAATGGTTAATGGTGTTTATGGTTCAGATACTATAACAGCCAATTATGTGCCATTTTGGGTTTCGCAGATTCCGTTCAGGAATTTTTAATGTTAAAGATGGACCTCGAACAGGTAGGCCTGTCGTCGAAAATGTCGATAAAATCGGAGAAATGATCGAAGTTGAACGGCATGTTAATAGTCGAAAATCGCCCAGGAAGAATATGATTATTAATTAGATCTTAGATATTATTTCGAAATATTGTAATAGAAAGAAAAATCCTCATATAGTGCGAATATAATTATTAAGTTCGATCGAAAATCACGGTTGCTAGAACGCACATTTGCCCTCTGAAAATCTGAAATTATAATTTATAGAAAATATGATTATAAAATATGTCAAAAAGTTATAAATTTAAAATAAATGTCCTCCTTCATGGCAAATTACACCTAAAAAGCAATTATTCCTTACCTTTAAATTAAAATATAATTTTTAATCTTACGGAAATTAATTTCGAATTTTAAGCCATATCCAATCCTCTAGCACATCTTCATTCAACCTATACCCCGACTTGTCATGCACTGATTATTGTTACAGTTTCATGGCATTTTAAGTTCCCCGTTTCCGTTGTAAGATGGACTACAAAACCCGAAACTCTGTGTGGTGTTGTTGGAATCAATAGCCCCTTTAGCAAGTAAATTAAAAACGTACTTATATGGCAGCATTATGGCATTCTTTCAGCATTCGAACACCACCACCTGTCTATCCCAAGCAATTTACATACGGAAACCAAACCGGCCGGTAGGGCTGTGCTCTGTTGTTTTCTGCTCAGCTCTTACTCATTGTACAATAATTTCATGGATAAGTGGTTCTGGGTGAAATGAGATGAATTTACATTTTTCCTGTTTTTTGTTTTTGTGCTGTGTTCGAAATGCACTGTAGTTAATGTTAATTCGTTGTTGTTGTTGTTTTTGTTGGTATGAAAGCCAAATAATGAGCATTTCTGGGAAATTTCATGACAACCCAAAAACAAAAAACGAAAACTGCACATTGGTGGAACACACCAGCAGTAATTACATGGAAAACAGCACATGTGTTTATTTTTAGATCAAGAGTTCATGATAGTCACCTCCGACGCCGCCATGACTAGCAGAGGAGGAGGAGGAGGCGGCTAACCAGTTTGTAATTTATCTTGTGTAGCTTTCAATTTTAAATTTTCTATCATGCCAAATGGCGATTAGTAGTTGAGAGTGTGATGTTCTAATTTTCACGGTGAAAAAAAACAACACCACGTCCTTGTTACAAGGGTCCACTGGCCATAATAAATGGAGGAACATTAACACTAAACTGGTGTGGGGGGAAATGTAACAAAATTTACAACAATTTTTTTATGGTAGTGCAAATGTAAAATAAATTTCACATTTTTGAGGTTGAGTATGTTTAACATCATTCTGGTGTTTTTTTCCTCCCTCTCTAGAACTATAACTAATTGTAAATTGAGTTTTTAGATTTGTTAGTTTTTGCTCTCTGTATGGTTTTGTAACGTTTTTTATGTTGTTGCTTAAAAAAAAAAATGTGGTACTTGACCATAATTGCTTAAATTTATTTTGCATTTTAATTAATTTCTTATCGTTTTGAAAGTTTAGCAGCCACTTGCAAATTCAGTTGCAGAAAATTTGTTGCCCTTTCAGAAGAGAACTTCATTTGTGAATTTTGTAGACAAATTTTATTTGATTTTTTATTATTTTTGAAGAGAAAAGTTTTGGTCGAAAACTGTGAAATTAAACAATTGGATTAAAACGTAGATTACTGACTGAATTTCTGACTATAATTTATTTATATAGGAAGCTGTTGGGGAATTCTTTGACATTTGTTGCCTGAAATTATTAATTTTGCATACTTTTAGGCGCCGGAATGACCAAATATTAAATTCGGTGAAATTTGGAAAAAAAATACAGCAATAAATCGGAATTAGTTCCTGCATAAGGAAATTAATAACTGATGACAAATCATAAACGCCATCTATATTCCAAAATGGATATTTTATCAGAAGTAGGGGTTTCGTTGAGGTATATTGCATACTTTTAAGACATAGAAAAATGATATCTGTCTATTTAGCTCATGTTTTTGTAAATAAATCCAGAAAGGAAACGAGTTAAAAAATAGTAAATAAAGTAAAAATGTTGTTAAATTCCGCCAGACTGAATTTTTTGCCCTCCACCATGATGTGTACATTCAATTTTTTAGACATTTTTAGTAAAAAGATGTGCTACCCAATGATAACCCAAAGAATCAATATCAATATTTTAGGCCTCTATCTTAAATAACGCGACCTTTATATATCGTACGGGCGCACATTTCCAAGTCGATATAAAATTTAATTCGTTTCTAATTTATTTCGAGGTCTTGCAAATGGAATGACAAATTTCAAATATACTCCGAATTGGAATTGGAAATTTCGGTTGAAAAACATAATAGGTTAGGTTGAGAAAAGGGGTGGTTGTGAATGGTGTTTATGGTTCCGGTTATGTAGCAGCCAATTATGTGAACTTTTGTAGATTCGTAGATTCCGCTCAGGAATTTTTGATGTTAAAGATCACCTCGCACAGGTAGGTCGGTAGTCGAAAATGCCGATGAAATCGGAGAAATTATCGAAGTTGACCGGCATGTTAGCAGTCGTAACATCGCCCAAGAGCTAAAAAAGGAGCCATAAAACGGTTTTAAACCAGTTACAATTGACCAGAAACGGTCAAAATTGGTCAACAGGAGAGGTGCCGAGTTCCACCAGGACAACGCTAGGCCACACACATCTACAGTGAATCGCCAGATACTTCGGGAGCTTGGTTGGGAAATTTAATTGCATCCGCCATACAGTCCGGACCAAACGATTATCAATTTTTTTTTGCATTCAAAATTTCTTTAATGATAAAAAATTGTTATATGAGGTAGATTGTGAAAATCGACTACTAGAGTTTTTTGCAAATAGAGAGCGGGACCTCTATGAGAGGGACATTGTGAATTTACATTTAAAATGGCAACAAAGCATGCTAAATAAAGTCCTATAGTTCATATAAAAAGAATGGCTTTAATTTTCCCCAACCCAATATATACATAGACCCCAATATATACTGTCCGGATGTTTTTTATCCTTTGAAAAACGATACAGACTTAGGTTTGAAAATGCGGCCTTTATAGTGCCGAAAATACCTGGACCTTTATACACCTATATTGAAAAATTATCTATGTGGAAATTTATTTTCGGATACGAAATGTCTAATCACAGCTATATTCGTTTGAAAAAATCGACTAAGTCCATTAAAATACCTGCACCTACAATGGATTGAGCATTAGTAAAAATCGCCTTAGATTTAGATATAATGACTTCCGAACATTAACTCTGTAGCCGATGTGTGCTGTACACATGGACTACTGAGCTAGTGTCCGTTTACACTCAACAAAATGTCATCCATTTCAATATTTTTTTAAGGATCTACATTAGATTCTCCTTTGAAAATATTGATCACAATGCCTTTTCTACGAAATAGTTGCTTGGGACTCTGTAGATCGATTGGTATAAATCCATAATGGCGTCCATTAGTACCGACAAATTATTACATTATAAAACCACTTTTTCAAGAGAAGAAATTTTGGAAAAATATATTCTCCTAGAAGCAAAGTGTTGCATTTAAAACCAATACTATAAAAAATGATCGAATCTGACCTCGACAGAATTGCTTAATTCAAATTCGACTTACAAACTAAGAAATGCTAATTTTCAATAAAATGCTGTTTGCCAAGAATATAACTCTCTCAGGAGCAATACTGACATAAACTCGTTTCATGGAAGCATGGATGGATAACTGCCCTCGGGGTTTAAGAATTTTATGCCATTAGCATATTTACATAATATACAAATCGGTATGCTTAACTAGGGTGTCGTTGAACATAAATCACTTCTTGTTGTAGTCGTTTTTGTTAGCAAATATTAAATTCCTTGAAACTTTTTCGTTTTCTTTCGCGTCGTTCTATTCATTTATTGTTCAATTTAATGTTGTTCGTAACTAAATTTCCCTGAGATTTCTATCACACGAACAAAAAAAGAAAGGAATTTACGTTAGCAACAACAAAACGAAAACAAAAAACACAATTTCTAACAAGTTACGTGTATTTCCCTACTAACAATCTGTCTCCCTTCCTCACTCACTCTCTCTCTCTCTCTCTCTCTCTTATACTAGGTTTGCCTGGAATTTACCGTTGTATATCCTGCAGCAGGACATTGTTGTAAATGTTACCGCATAAGATATTTTACAGGTTTTCTAGGGATATCATTATCATCGAAGAGGAAACAAAGACGTAGAGGAAGAAATACACAAGGAGGAAGACGAACGAAGAAAACATCCTATTTTTGTAATTTTCTTCTTTCGTGTTTTGTTTTCTAATGTCTGTTGACTCAACGTTTTGTTTGTAGGCTGAGGAGAACGGGGACGGAGGTGCCTTTGTGTTCGATTTATCGTCCTCCGTTTTAATAGCGTCTTTGGTTTTCGTTCCTTTAACTAAAAATAAACTACCAAGTATGTTATGTGTTATTATTGTTTTTGTTGTTTTCCACATTTTTATTATTGTTCTTGTTGTTGATAATAGTTTTTAGTGTTGTAATGTTGTGGCGAAGGATCTTCTTATTGTTTTTCTGCTTCGTTCTTTTGAGGTTGCTTCCCCTAGCCGTTGATGAGGAAGAAGAAGATACTGTTTGCTGGCAATTAAAGTTGGCTGTATTTAATGCATGTTTAAGCGATTAAATATTCCGTTTGTTGCTTGCTTATATATGTGTATATGTGTGTGTGTGTGTTTAGTGTGCCAATTAAATTTGTGCAAAAACAAAAACGAGCAGTAAAATTGGTGACTCGGCAGTTGTTGTAGTAGCAGCACGAGTCTTTCATCATAGATTATGGCGCCACTAAACACGCAAATAAATAAAGATATCTACGTCACTAACTGACTAATCGATGTTAATCTAAATGTAGTAGTTAATGTATAATACGGATAGGCTGAGGAATATGAGGAGCAAATGAGTCAGAAAACATTGGTTATGTGGTGGTATAAGCCAGCTGCTGGTATCAGACAAAATATTCCATCGAGGAAGTAAAGTTTTGAGCATTTGTTTAACTATTTATTGTGCATTATCTTGGACGAAGTTTTATAGTTCATTCACCTATTTCGAAACTATTTATGACTTCTTGAGTTAATTTTTATTAGTTTATTGGATTACATATATCGGCAATTCTTTCCTTAATGTTAGCTAATTTTCTGGTTGTGATCCGTATATATTTTCTGCGCAGAACTTTGCATTGGTATAATTTTTTCCTAAGTTTTAAGACTAATTAGAGAATATACACCCGCTACTAATTAGAGCATATCCCCACTACGATAAAAATGTGCCTCATCGAAACATCGATTTTAGATCCCACGTTTCTTTGGACCAATAACGTCTCGAAGAAAACAACCGATTTCAGCCAAATGTTGGACGTCGTAATATTTATTCCAAACCCCTTGTGGTATCTCTTCCACAAAATAGTCAAAATATTGCTTATATTTATTTTTTTAATATAATGCACACGGAGCATACCATTTGGAGCAAATATTGAACTAGCTAATCTCTTAACGAAGCCTTTATAATGTTAGACGATGATGGGCTCATCGGTCTCCCTTCTAGTACCTCTTTTGCAAAGTGTAAACATTTGTAAATCTCGTGTCTGAAGATGGGATTAATCGGTCCAATAACTATGGAATGAAATATCCAAATTTCTTACAAACTTTACATATCGTAATATTTTTACCAAAACTAGATGGTGAGAACCATCGGTCTATTCATTCTGATACCTCCACTTTCCCCACAATGTGACAAAAGTTTAAAATTTTCGAAGTTTCAAATGAAGCGTATGGGGTATCCGATTTGATCCGTTGAATGCATATCGTATTATATTTACCAAACTCCGATTAAGAACTTAGAAGAGGCTCATCAATTCACTTCTTCAGGTGCCTCCCCAAAAATTGAATCACAATGTTCTTCGGGCGTAGAATATCATTTTTTACGCATTATTTCTTGACGTGAGGGAATAAATCGAAGTAATTGGATCTGAGATTTACGGAAGATAGCACATCCATTTTACTCTTTTTTTTTTTGCCGGACAAAAATGCGTTCCTATGAACCAATGACCACAAACAGGAGAAACGGACGACCATTTGCTACGAATCACTTTTACGTTCAACTTTCGTTAGATTTACCTTGCTCTGTTTCGGTCTAGTACGGATAAATCTATGATTTCTAACCTGCAACGATTTTCTAAAACTGGTTTTATAGCACCAAGGTCGAACTTTTTTCCTAATCGACACGAGCCTTTTTATCATTAGTCAATATGCCAGGGTTCCAATGAAACCAAATCTGGTGGAAGAAATGCGTTATTGCCAAATTTTGGGAGGATTGAACCACAACCAACCTTTTATTGGTCCCGGTGTTCATGCAATATTGTTACCTAGGTCACAGATATATACAGTAGCCTTCGCATTCTATTACACATATGTATATAAAGATAAATCCTATTAATATACCATATATATATATATATATATATATAAATCTCACAACGTTAATTATGTTGTAAACAACGATAACATCTCTAGCTTTTGGTAGTAGCTTTTCCACCTTTATTTATTGCTGCAATCTGCAGCTATGCGGGCGTATATATGTGTGTGTGTTAATAATTGCAAACCGCAAACAAGCACTTTGCATACAAAATGCTGCTGATGCACTTTTATGCCAACCCTAAAAGAGCTGTCAAAGTAGAGCTTAGCTTAGTTGGGCGAGACACAACACAATCCACACCGCCAGAGCCATACGTTGCGGTTACAGGATAGTTAGACTTAACCTGATTGCAGTTAAAGGTATTAGAACGACAGACAAAGGGAGAGAACAAACGACGAAGTGAGGTGCATAAAGCGTTTCAAACGTTTACATTAAAAATACAGAATACAGATCAACAAGGGATATAAGGTTGTGCCGAAAAAGGAAATAAATATATTTCCTTTTTTTGAAAAAGATACGAGAGGAAACTTGATGTTATGAATTTTTTAATTAAATTTATTTTTAAAAACAGTTAAACAATTATTGTCCTTTGATCTGTATTATTTATTTGGCTAATGCAATAAAAATGTTTACCTTATTACCTTTTATTTCCCCTCCAACTCATTCTGATATTCATATTTTACTGCTGTAGTTGTGTTTTGAGTAGCAATTTGTAATTTGCACGTAACAAACACAGACGACGACGTGCTGGAAGATGTCTAAATATTCGTTGCATTTCAAATGCTTTTGCAATTGCATGGAGGGGTGGGTTACATGCCGTATGTTCTAAGCGGAGTACGACGTTTAATGTAGTTTCCAACTAACGTTAATATCAATGTTCAGATCATCAACATCGCCACCATCGTCGTCGTCATCATTATGTACCACCACCAGCAATAACACCACAACAGTATTTTT
The DNA here is from genome assembly GCF_032173495.1 of Musca vetustissima. Classification (NCBI taxonomy): domain Eukaryota; kingdom Metazoa; phylum Arthropoda; class Insecta; order Diptera; family Muscidae; genus Musca; species Musca vetustissima. Next base: position 329,266 of record NW_026885679.1, on the reverse strand, counting down.
TGAATTGCAGACTCGATAATCGAGTGCCAACTTCAGTTGTTGTTGTCGTTGTTAGTGTTATGGTATTGGTGCCAATGCCGCAACACCACATTTGAAATGTCATCGTTTACAATGATAGTTTTCTCCTTCTTCTTCATCCCTTTTGCTTTGGTCTCTTCCACTTTTGTGGCTACATTTCGAACTGCTGGCTGAAATGCATCCACGTATCCAACACGCTATGCAGACAACTCTCGACTTGCTTTGGTATTCTCAATGATGGCATTTTTCGCAGAATTGCTTGCCGTACAGCATCAATCACAAGCCTTTGCGGGAAAACGATTACAAAAGCAACAACAGCAAAATAGGGAATGCATTTTTCTACCTTTCGCAGAGGGTGGCCGGGCTACCAGCAGCAATATATCAAATATTTGCAATGTCATTACGAAAATTAAAATGTCAGTTAAAACAACAACCGAGAATTGCGAGTGACTGAGTATCTGCGTGTATTTTTTTGTTATCCGCTTAACGGAAAGTCACCTCAAAATTAGAAATTGCACCCAGCAATCACTCACTCAATCAGTCATTCAACTGGAAGGTTAAACCACAAACGTTTCTCTTTGATTAAATATTTCTTAGGCAAGATGTTAATCCTTGAATTATCAAATTTGTTCTTATAAAATTATTAGAAAAAGAAATAGCACTTGACAAATTTGTTAAATATATGACCATGGGGTCGTATGATTGTTGGAGGTATTTTGGATAATTATACGCTCCATTGTAATTTTTTAGGATTATAAGTGATGGTTAACACATAATTTTGATATTTTTAATTTTTCCATAGTCCTTTAAAACTGTTTTCGCAACAAATTCGAAAAGGTACGAATTTTTTAATTTTATTTTAAATAGAGTTAGGTTTAAATTGTCTCAATATTATTATCCCCAAAATGGAGAAGTCATCATGTCTTGAAAAATCCTGGAAGTCTTTATTCACAATTTTAAATCCATATTTTGAATTATGGGTATATATACGAAATCTGATCGAAAAACAACCGTTATTTCGTAATTTACGTATTTTCGATTTTCGCATATTTTTATGTTGAACAGGCATGTGTCTGTTATATATGGTAAAAATGTCAGTCTTATAAAAATGTTAATCGTATTTAGGATGTGCTCATGTGGAAGAAATTGTATTTATTTTTGTGTAAAACTTTTTGAGTCAGCTATGGGCCGAACATATCGCTCATTTGCTGCAAGACAGGCATAACTCAAAAAAAAAAAGAAATAGATTTTGCAGAAAATGTTTTTAAGTTTTTAATTTACTCGCACTTTATAAGGGACAGAGGAACTTTTACTGCTTCTCAATTATAGTGTGTAAGAGATATTCATATACATTTTTTACACAACATGAGGTCTATTATAGCGAACAATCGTGCATCATTAACTCGAAAATCACTTGCAGCAAATGAGCGATATGTACAATTATAATATAACCGGCTTAAGAAAGGCCGAGATGTCAATGTTCGTCCTGGTCCCCCAAGCACGCCAGCAACCAATCAGTAAAGAAAAAGATTTTGGATTATTGCAAAGAGGTTACTGATGATCTTCACATACATTCAGCTCATGTCAGACACTTTTTAAGGGTGATATATGTATAAAACCTGTGGCAGCGAAAACTGTTCCAAAATTACAGATTACCTCAAAATATCATAATTGGTACCTGGCAATGAGTGTATGGATATGACATCGAATTGTTCACTGTTTTTATCGACTACAATGCGTGGTGCATTGTGAATTCTTGTCATTAGAAACGCACAGAATTTTGGAAACCCCAATCATGGCTTTTGCACCAGATCACACATCGATGTTAGTACGTAATTTTTTGGACAGAAACAAAATTTTAAAATTTAATGACAATCCACCTAAAACATCTCTGAAAAAAATGGGACGAATTAAAGCACAACTCGACCTATGTAACACTTTAATTTTTGTTCCATCATCATAAACCAAAATTCAGACCCAAAAATACCAAAACTTGTTTAGTAAAGGTATACAAAAAGAGCTCATATTTCAACCAGCGCGGGGCACTATAGTCGGACGGGGGGCCCTACACAACTATCACGGATCTCTAAGTTTCTACGAAAATATATTCCAAGCCTGGACAATACTTCTTCACTGATTAGAGGTCAACATTCCCTCTTTCTTACTCTTTATAAATATTATCCTAATTTTTACGCCTTAACCGGCGTTACAATTAGTTGGCCAATATATGTTGTGATCTTCGGCTTATAATTGTAGCCTCAAGAGCACTAAAACCCGGCAAAAATAAAGCTTTCTGTCAATTTCATCCCCTAAATATCATACGTTCACCATCAAAATCTAAACTATTGCCCTTGACCATAAGCGGAACCGCATGTAAAATTTCCTAGCGAGCAGCGCGATATTTATGTGGTAATGGTAATACTAAGCACTATGAGAATACACCCACATCCGAGTACATATATCAATATAATTAGTATGACATTAAAGGTCTACCACTCCTCTTGAATATACTATCCACTTCTCCGGTCTATGTTCTAATTTTGCAATTTTTCACACAAAAGTCCGGGTCAATTTGACCCGCTAATACTGACCAATTATCATGAAAAGTACCAGATTTGTTTCTTCATCAGCTCCTTTTCTTCTTGAAAATTTCGTGATATTCGGGTGACAATTTTCCAGAAAAAAAGACAAAAATAAAGTTTTTGGTCCTAACCGACCATTACCAGAACCCGTCCTACACGCAAAATTTCGTTTGGTCCATAACAGACGGACGGACATACTCACATGTCTAGATCGAATCATCTAGTCAAGATATTTCGGTATACTTAAAGGTGGGTATAGGCACAATATTTCGCGGCGTTATAAACTATTCGGGTTACACAACGCTAGAATACCATTACAACTAAGTTGTGTAGGGTATAAAAAGTGGGTTTATATTGGCAAGAAAGTTACCTACCCTTTAAAAGTCTAAAACATTTCAATTCTTCGACTAAATCGATATGAACTATTAAATTTGGCATATTGTAAAATGGTACCGAATTATCATAGAAGTAAGATCAATGAAGCTACTATAAATCTTTTCAATCGCTTCAAACAGGTTTTTTATTGTTGAAATTTCCTGCAAATTCGCGGGTCTCAGTTCCCGTACATATTGTATCCTATAACATATATATTTTGTTACATACTTTCATAATTTGTTTTACCACCAAATGACTTTAATTGTATTTTAGTTTTTCTGGATTTCCACATAAAATTATTTGTATTAATAGGATTGAAAATCTGTTTTAATATTTAAACATCAATACCATTCAATATTGCTTTGTGAAATTAATCTGATTAAATTTATAACCCATATTTTAATTAAAAAATAATAATGAATTGTATGAAGACTATTAACAGGGTTATGGTTATTTCACTGCATGATGGGTCATTGGATCGTATGTGTGTTGGACGTAACGTATACGTCGTATACCACAACAAAATAATTACACAGGCTTTGTTATCTACACTCTTTGGACGCCTTGTTGTCCCTCATTAAATAAAATCCATTAAATGTTTTTATACTTTTGGGGTTTTATCGATAGTAATATTGAAAGAAAAATGTATTAATACTTCCTATTACTTATATATAGATTATGACTAAGAGATATATAAAGTTGTAACCAAAATATATAAATTCTCCACCCGACCGACCTTCTTAAATCACTTCACAAAGAAACTTTATTTTTCTTAAACGTCATTTTTCAATTAAATATCAATCAAACATGCTCGTGCTTGTCTTTTATGGCTCTACATGGATTTTAATTTTCCCATGTTTCGCATAGTTTCTATGGTTTTTCTTCTGTTATTTCCCTATCAATTTCATTAAAGTTTTAATATTGTTGGTTATCAACTATTGCCATAATAATAAAGACATAAACAAATTATTGTTTTGTTTTGCTCTAATGCTCTCTCTTCGTATAGCTCTCCAAAGTGTTATGAATTATTAACAGTGTTTACTGTCACTTAAACAACAACGACAACAACAACAACAGCGAAGAAACAAACGGTTGATATAAATTTAATTTTGTTTTCCTTTCATTCACCTTTTTTTTTTCTTTTCATATTTTTTGTTTGTTTGCATTTTAAACCATCACATGAACTAACACTGACATACATACACATTCATATGTGTGTGTGCCTGAGTTTAGCGTATGAAGTCTGTCACGGAAACCCTGCTGTCAGTTAGTTTAAAAATCAACATTGTCGTCTAGTAGCAGGTGGTGTTGTGTGTTATGTCAAAACTGGGGGAATGAATGATGATCGCTGGTTACAAAAACCCTGACATCTACAATAAATATTATTCCACATATTGTTAATAAATATTTTCTTAACGAAAAAAAACATTTTCAATTAAAAATACACAAAAATATTTAGTATTCGAAAACTGGTAAACATTTTATAGTAATTAAAGTAATGATTTTTTAAAGAAACTCACTCAGGAATATATGCTTTTTTTCGAAACAATCTAATACATTTAGCGTGTCAGCAGTATTGAATTGTGCTTGACATGTATCAATTTTTAATATCAACAGAAAACTGACAAAAAACTCAAGCAACTATAAGGGTCTCTGCACTTTTACAACCCCTTCAGCAGCTAATATCACTTGAACACTCCACACTAATTTGGTGTAGCACAAAACGACAATGATTGAAATCATAAAAATTTATCAAAATTTAAATGTAAATATTGCATGATGGTAGATTAATGTCAAAACTCGATAGCTGGGAACGGAAAAAAAACAAAGCTGTTGCAAAAATAGCAACTCTGACACATACTTCCTTCCGTTTGTTTCACTGACATCGCTTTATTTGCCGACTTTCACCTCAAATGACTTCATAAACACAGCATGACTATAACTCAAAAGCCGGTCTCTATGGTATTTCCGGCTATAGCGAGTTAAAATGAGAGAGAGGGAGGGTGAGTGTAAGTGAATGAACTACTGTGAGTTACAAATGAAAAATGATTGCTAATAATGATACGGCTAGCAATAAAAATAATAATGCCATGGATGAATCATAATGGTAATTTCAATGTTCTTCATCCTGCCACCATTTGAAGTAGTTGGTTGTGTTTTTTTTTTTTTTTTTTGCAACGCCAGCATTGTCCTCTTCCTCCATTGTTGTCGTTATAATCATCAACAATTGTTATAAACACTCACATAAAAATGAATTGTGTTTTTTCTTTGGTTTATTTATCAACAGTCATGGGCTTTCGGGAAAAATAGTGATAATGGGGTGGGTGCGGTATTTATATATATTTAGATTTATCACAGCCAGTAATCTAACCTCAAGCCATACTCTGTTGTATATTCAAGATGAAAAATATACATTTTGGAAGTATGTTTATGTTTTTGTTTAGATATTATAACTCTAATATTAGTCAACACACCTGAATGAATTGAAAATCGAAAATGGTGTGGAAATGTGTAGTAGATCAGCAATTGAGAATGATTAAGTCCGATTGACTTAAATAGCCTTTCGTTTGCTGGTAGTCGCAATTGGAAGAACGAAAATGTTGAGAAAAGCCTCCAGAAAAGTCGGGATATTTGAAAGATCGAAAGTTTTTTTTTTTTTTGTATGGAATTCTTTGTGGAGATTTTCTGGAATAGTTTTTCGAATGAAAAAATTTTAAATTATTAGTGAAAATTGGACTTTAGATGAATGTGTTTAATTGCCGCAACCTGAAGTTCGCCGGGTCCGCTGGTAGGCAATGCAGAAATATTATTTTGTTATCCACCAAATTTTTAATATAACAAATGTTTTATATGTAAATATTCATGATCAGAGTAAAATTCTACGTCCATGTGAAAATTCACACATAAATTGTGTATATTTTCAAAATTTAAGGCACATTTTTCTCCAAATAGACTGTAATTTGGTCTACTCTGAAATATGGGTTCTCATTGGATAGCAGCAAATGTTTCTACTAAAAATGATCAATATGGGTTTACGTTTTAGGGCAACCCCTATATAACGAATTTCTATATTTTCTATATTTTAGGGTAGAAAAAGGTATAACCTATATTCTGTATTTTGGCACAAACGTTATATTTTGGCGTCTCATTATGTTCAAAATCAGTATTTTTAAAATAATCAATATTGTCCCAAATTTTAGGGTAGACCCCTTGTACGGTAAACCCTGATATTCGAAATGTTGGTCAAGTTTTTCACCATAAATATAAGTTTACATTTTTGATTATCATTGGTTTAAAAAAAAATCTCTAATAAAAATTGTCAATATTGGGCGAAAATTCAGGATAGACCCCATACAACGGTATACCCTAGTATTTTGAATTTTATTCGGATTGGTTTGAAAATCTCCCTTACAACAATTTTCAATATTGGTCCCAATTTCAGTGTTGATCCAATTGAATTTCATAATTGGGGTGATTTTTTCAATCGAATTGGCCATAATTTAATATTTCGGTTTTTGATAGCTGGGAATTTTCCCTTCAAAAAAATTAACAATTTTGGCTCGAATTTAAGATCTGCCTTTAAACATAGAACAGCATCTTTTTCAGCCGAATTGGCTCTATTTGAACCCCAATGATCCCATATAATCGTACCACACATTTTTGCTATTTTCGAGATTTCATAATCGTTTTTAATTAAATTGACTGTTTTTCAATATTCATCCACATTCAAGGCCCTAGCCCAATTTTTATACCTGAATATCTGTAGTTTTGTATTTTGTTTTCTCTTAGCCGTAATTTCCCACGGGTATGTTATATGGGGGCTAATATAAATTATCGATCGATTTGTGGTACTTTGAATGTGTACCTCATGGCGGCGGCCAAAAAAAATCGACCTGGCCGAACTAAACTGCATTTTTACTTATTAGAATAAAAAGCAACATTTTCCGTAGAAAATAGTTTCCATAACATTTTTTTCGTTATTTTGTATATAAACCTTGTGTCTTGCACAGAAGCCTATCTCTGTCTAAGTAACAACAAATTAGAATTCCAAATACCAAATATTTTGTCATAAGTCAGTCATTCATGTTCTTTCATGTTCGCTTCCTGCCATAATTTAAATCCACACAAAAATTGCACGCATACTTGACGTGCCGCCTAACAGCTGATGTGTGTTGGTGTGCTTATATCACTAATGACGATGACTGATCCCTGACGTTATTCATCCTTTTTCATCCGAGGGGAATGGGCGATGGTTGGAAATTTGAGAAATGTGAGTTGGCATAACTGTTGTTTTGATGATTTACGATGTGACAGACGGCGCCTGCATTGCTATTTCGCATTTTTATGTTCGCCAAACTCACAAAATGGCAAAATCCACTACACGCACGCATAATTTCACATTAAAACTAAGAATGTAATCTATCTCTCCTTCGTGTTGGTGTAGTTTGATATCTCTCTCCCACTCTCTCTTCTTTCACTCTGTTTCATTCTCTTCTAAGAAAACGTGCTGTACTTAAATTGGCACAAGAAGAGCTGTGACAGAGGTTATTAGAGTGACTGTAATACAGCCGGGGGTTTTTTTAACAACTAAAGTTCATCGATAAATTAGAAATCTGCTTTGTTTCTCCTGTCATATAAATGAAAACAAAATGTAATATAATAAAAAAAAAACAAGAAAATGAAAGAAAACAATAACCAACCTCCTAACCTATTACCACACACGCACAATAAGGATTTTTTTGTGAGTGGTTTTTGTTGTCTTCTCAGGTGCTTCGTTTAAAGAAGTTTCAATTTTTTATTTGTTGTTGTTTTTGTTTTCTTATTACATTTTCCATGTTATTTTTATGTTTTGCTGTTATTGCGAAAATTGCTTGAAGACACGATAACACATTACGTGAATCACAAGTGTATCTACACGGTCGTGATATGGATCCTTATTGGGTGAGGATTGTGTGTGTGTGAGGGAGAGTTTAAATTAGTTTGAATGGAAATCATATTTACTATAGAATAATATACTTTATACAGAAAATGTTTGTAGATAACACCATTTATAATAATGTACCCAATTATGTGCCAAGGTCCAGCATTTCGAGGGGATCTGAGCCAATATAGTCTTATAATGTCCTCACTACATTTTTGTATAGAGTATAAATATTCGTTAATTTTTCCCTCTTTCCTTTTTTCCATTTTCATACTTTTTGGTTACTAAAAATATACTCGGAGTTTAAGAAACACTACAAATGTACCGTTGACAGCCTGTAATTTATTTATATAATAAAACTTAGTTTTCCTGGTTACCGCAACCCCTCTGTGTCCTGCAGTTATTCAACATTTACATTTCAAACGAAAAAAATAAATGGAGGAAAAAGTGCATAAACAATTTTTTTCTCTCTTCTGACTCTGACAGACTCAACAGGAAAAAAAACAAATACGGCCTCAACTATAAAACTCATTTAATATATAAAAAAAAACTTTAGAGACAATTTAGAATGCCGCGTGTCAGAAACATAAAATAAGAATACGTCGGGCTGTTTTTCCTAAAAAAAACAAAAACATTTTATATATTAGAAACGATTGAAACGACTGACGCTCACGCAAATAAAAAACAAAAAACACGGAAAAAATTGTGAATTAATACTCGTACGAAGATTATGGTGTTATTGCGTGATATACATACACAAATATATATGTGGGATACACATATGCAAACAAAGTTATATAAATCAAATATATGTTTTATACTTCAAATCCTGGGATGTATGGAAAGTTAAAGGAAATATGAAATGAATACTTCATATGACAAAACATGGCGCCTAGAAGTATGCAAGGGGTTTTATATGTTGTTAAGGTAAATGAAAATCAGCTGATTCCACTTTAATTAACCCAGATAATGCCAGAGATTTTTTCTTTTTGTAGGGAAAGTGAAAGGAAATGTGTAGTAAATACTTCATATGACAAAAGAAGGCGCCTAAGAGTATGCAATGGGTTTTATATGTTGTTGATATACCAACGCAAATCAGCTGATTCCATATTTATTAACCCAGATAACGTAACATTTTCTTTTTAATTTAATTTTATAATTCTATTTTTGTATTAATTGATGATTTCTTAACTTGGTATTATCATTTTTGGTGTTCTTTTAAAAGGGCTGTGGGCCGGGAAACCATCGTTTATTATTGGGTAGCAAATCTTCCTACCAAAAATGATACATTTTGTCCATTTTATAGGGTAGCCCCAAAATAAGAGTATTACCAAATTTCGATATTTTCGGGATTTTGTACGCGCTTTTCAACCCAATAGCCTGTAATTTAGTATTTTGAATTATCGTTACATCGTATACCAAAAACTATTAATATTGACTTAAGTTCTGGGTTAGGCCCCATATGAACAGCTCCCCATTATTCGGTATTTGAGTTTTAGATTCCATGTATTTGATGTTCAAAATACGATTTCACATTTGTAATCAGTGACCATAGATTAAATCAACATTTAAAAAATTTGGTCGTCATTTCCGATCCACCTTACTGAATTTTTAGTTTTGCAGACTGCAGTAATCAGCGTCCCCGAATCCCTTATATGTGATATTTATTTATTTCATAAACCTACTGTTCTAATTTTGGCAAAATAAATGGAATTTCTGGCCCATAGTGCGTAGTATAAAATTAAATTTATTTCATTTTTCCCCTATGTTTCTATTTTTTATTATCTTATTTGCTTTCGAAAAAAAAAACAAATACAAAGACATAAATTTCATGTTAAAGTAAAAAATAAAGAAAATACAACACTGACACCAAACAAAAAAAGTAGTCATTGCATACTTTTAGAACTTTATTGGCGACGTGCTCTATGTTATGCATACTTTATGGCGGCAACTTTATGCGTGTGTTCCGTAAGCTATTCCCCAACCATTTACATCGACGCACAACAACACTAAGTTCATTCTACGCCACACACCATCTCCCCAACCCGAACACGACCCATCCCAACTCAACTCATGGTGGCATTAATGTCTTCGGAACTTTGTATGAGCTGATGACGTACTTCTATTAAATCTGGAAATTGCCTTTATGTATGAGAAGATTTCTCCTTGTGACGCTACACCCCTCCTCACAATAATGAGAGTGGCTAAGCTGGATATTGTTTGTGTTTCTCATTTTTTGTATCATTCGGTCGTTTCATAGGTCTGTGTGTGTCGCTTATCCTCACCAAAAGGAAACGAATCTGAGGATATTTATTTCCGTCTCTATAATCCTTGGTGTCTTAACTATGTTAGTAGTGTTGGTAATGCAGGGTAATGACAAGGAACATTTTGAATTTTTTAATAGGCGTATAAATGTCTTAAGTTCCATGAAATTGCATGCATTTACGCACACACAGGCAATCGAAAGTCACATATTCGCACACACACACATGTGTCTCAGGTACTTGGTTTACAATTTCGACACAGATAAGTCGCTAATCTTTGTCAAGCATTTCTAGGCTTAACTGATGAACATTCTAAGATAAATGTTATTAGATATGAGGGAAGGGATGTATCAACTAAAGAAAAATTCGCGGACACTTTTAGTATTTTCGCATAAATGCTTTATAAAAAGGAAACGAATATGAAAACCCAACAAGTCAATTTTATTTCGAAGAAAAAAAGTTTTATACCCTTCATTTAATATTCCGCATAGGATAACATGCTACCTTCAGAACTCAAAAAATTAAAATCATAAATGAAATGAGAATTGTTGTAGAAAATTTTCCCTCTCTGTACCACTATAATGGTGATGTTAATTAAAAACGAATTACAAATGCCCATAAACATGACAATATTAATTCTAAACTCACACACGCACACACACATCAGCCTCGCATAAACTGCATGTGTGTAGACTAACATGTGCTCTACTAAGTATGGGGAACTAAACTAAATTGCCACAAACATTGTAACCATTTGAAAATATCCATAGACCGTTTGAGTAGTAATTCTAAGAGAATCTAGATAAGTTTCCTTTCGCTAGTGCCATGTACATGTAGAATATAGTTCTTAACTTACGCAACATTTATGATAGTGTGTAAAAATGCACATACATACAAACATTCGCAAACATGTGTGGCAACATTTGCCATTATATGTCTTTGGGGGTCATAAACACTGATTGCCGAACACATAACAACTTAGGATAAATAGAATTTCGCCAATCCCCTTGGCCGTTAATTTCATAAGGGAGATTGCTAGGTCATTTTGCAGCTTTAAGGGCATTTATACGTGAAAGTAAGGCGATATAAAAAATTATTGAAAGTCGTAAAAAATAAGTAAAATATAAAACACTTAGTATACACTTAACCTGATCATTAGTTTAAGGTCTACAAAGTATATAACCCACAGGATTCACGGATCGCCTTTTTATCAAATAATTTTGGATCAAATCGTATACTCCATTCGCATAACATTGACCGATGTATCCCATCTTGGTATTTAATCCAACTTTGGTAATAAGATTAAGATGTGCACATTATCGATCGAATTGGACACACAAGTCGATATGGATACCAGAAGTGGAGGACAGTTGGGTATATCTTTTGACTTGATCTATATTGGGTATAAATATTACGATGTGCAAAGTTCGGATGGACATGGAAATTTTTCAAAATTGAGAGATTGAAATATACCACAAGGAGTTGACCGATGGATCCCATCTATGGACTATATCTAGGTTTGGTAAAAATGTTTCAAAATGTTGAAACATTGTGGGGAGGGTGGTCCGACGAGGTTCATCTTCGGACTTAATGTAGACCCGTTTGATATTGGATTTACAAATTTTCAAATTGTTGGCACTTTGTAAAACTATTAAGATATCCAAAGTTTTTATAATATCAGATATCCATTCGCTAGATATTGCATTCATAAATGATCAACATCTAGGGGGTCTGGCACGTCCCAGACAGATATTATTTATCTCGAACTTGATTAGAAGAAATATTTGTCATTCCGTTTGGGACACCTCGAAATATTCACCATAGACTCCACAATTCTTGATCAGAATAAAATTCTATGTCGTTTTACGAATGTCCTTCTGTCTCTCTGTGGAACACAATATTTAAGATAGAGTTCTGAAATTTTGCACACACATTGCTAGTACTCCTAAGATGTTTGGCATTACAAATGGAATATATTGCTCCACGTTTTGGTGTAGCCACCACATAACAGTACCCCCAATATTTGGTATTCTTGGGATTTAGGACACGTTTTTCAACCGAATTGGCTGTAATTTGGCACTTTGGGTTCCCATTAAATAACACAAATCCGTACCAAAAATTTTTAATATTGACCTATGTTTCAGATATTCGTTATTTTAGTGATTTTGAACAAGTTTTCCAACCAAATTGCCTTTATATTGGTATTTTGGGTTCTCATTGAATTACACATATTCGTAATTGCTAATATTGACCTTGGTTTCAGGGTAGCCCCCTATTTAACGGTACCCTCCAGTATTCAGTATTTTTGGGGTTTTGGGCTCGCTTTTAAACTGAATTGGCTGTATTTTTGTATTTTGATATTCGTTATTTTAGTGATTTTGAACAAGTTTTCCAACCAAATTGCCTTTATATTGGTATTTTGGGTTCTCATTGAATTACACATATTCGTAATTGCTAATATTGATTGGTTTCAAGCCCCCTATTTAACGGTACCCTAAGTATTTATTTTTGGGGTTTTGGGCTCGCTTTTAAACTGAATTGGCTGTATTTTTGTATTTTGAATTCTCATTGAATTACACATATCCGTACTAAAAATTATTAATATTGACCTAAGTTTTCGGTATTTTAGGGTATTTGGACACGTTTTCCAACCAACTTAGCTTTACTCTAATTTGGTATTTTTGATTCTCATAATGGTATAACCACATTTCCGCACTAAAAAATATTAATTGACCCAAGTCGCTATTTTGAGAATTTTGAACAAGTTTTTCAACCGAATTGGCTGTAGATTGTTATTTTGTACTCCCATTAGCTGTCAAATATCAATATGGATATCCATTTTATAATAACCACACATAATGTTAGCCCCACTATTAAATATTTTGAGAATTTCAATCATATTTTCGGTATATTCAAGATCCTATCATAACATGAAATTTCTCCTAGGAGTCCCCGTTAATTTTAGATATTTTGATAGTCATAGTTTTTGTATGAAGCAAGTACTTTTTATAATATAACAAAAACTATTTGTTAATGTCCAATAAAATTGGGGTTTGTTCTAAGAAAGTCGATATTCCTTTAGGACTGGAGGGCGTTAAATATTTTTGAAATCGAATTCATAAAGAATTTTGGCATGCTAGGGCTTTATATTATTGCTATTTATGAAACGTTGATGAAATAAAATGGATGTGGAGCTCTTATTTCTGATTTAGAACAACAATCTTTATTGAGTCCCCAAAAATATGTGACACATTTTACAATTCCAACTAAATATTTATCAAATAAGTATTCAGTGAGTAGTGCATGCTTTTAGGCGCTTCAAAATGTTTATTTACTATGTAAACCTACAAATGTAATTTACTTTATCACATTTACATAATAATTATCTGAGCTTTAGTTTACAAATCAACTTTAAAACTAAAATTCCCTTTTTATGTTAAACTAAACAAAAAATATATGCAATTATTTAGCTCATTAGCTCTTAATACCAAGATAGTTTACCGCAGTGCATTTTTTGTATTGTCCAGTCGAGAATACATTACTTTCACATATTCATTTACAATGCTGTCCAATAAATGCACAACTAATCCCCTGTCAATTGTCTGTGTGGTTGGTTGTGCAATGAACAAATTCAACAAATTTTATAAAAATTAAAAAAAGGAAGCTCGGAGGAGGGGGTGTGGTGGGTACGGAGTGAATAGTCTAGGGATTATATGTAAATGCGTATATTGTCGTCATTCAGTGTCTGTTTGTTTATGTAAATTGAAGATATTGGATGTGAATCAAATCAAACTTTTGGATATTATTGACAAATAAACGAAATTTTTTTGTTTGCTTGGTATAAAGACACAATTAAATAAAATATTATATAAAGATAAACAAAAAGTATTTCCGTTCTTAATTAGAATATATAACTCACCTGAAAATATGCATCATGAAATTATATATTTACATTATTCACCAATTATATTACACAAATATAGATATGTCTATATTTATTGCTTTCAAAATGTTTTTTTCTTTAAATTTCAAAAATGTTTTATAGAAATGCATAAAAGCAGTTAAGTGAATAAAGCAGTTAAGTATATGCATTGTATTAAACAATAAAATTTATAAAAAAAATGTCGAACAATATATATATATATATATATAGCCTATTGTTAGGCACTGAAGAAAACATACATAACATTTAAAATGGCTACAACAGCTGTTGAATATAACAAATTGTTATGGCATAACAACAACAACAACCATTGACTGCTGGTTTTATTGAAATTTAAAAGTTGCTTAACAAAAGTTTAATAGAATTAATAATGTCAATGAACATCTATGAAAAAATAATAACAATAACCCGATTTTAATGACATTAGCTGAACACATAAACAGCCATTATGCTTTTGGTCCATTGTTGACCTTTATATGCAAATACCCAGACATGTGTATCACAATTTGCTAACATGTCACCTTGCTCCTCTGCACCAGCCATCTACACATATTATTCGTATCCTTGTTCCAAGTTCATAGACAACCACCAACACCTCAATTCAGAAATACCCACGCACACGCACACACATACACAAATTAAATTATCCTTTAGTTTGGTTTCATCAGCAGCCATTGGCAGGATAATAATAATAATAATTTTATGCTTGTGCTGTGGCGTATGTTGTGCTGCTGTTGTTCTGCAAATGTCATGGCCTCTGGACCGGAGACAGAGGTTTTGAAATATTTTCCAGTTTATTAATAGCATCAAACAACAACACCAGCAATACAAATGGACAAACAAGGCCATTTTAAAAATATTCATACATCAATTTAAAAATAACGACATCATTATTTATAATATAAATGGATGAATGGACGAATGGATGGGAATAGAGTTTGTGGAAGTACAGAAACATCAAGAAGGAGAGGTAAAAGAGGCCTTAGGAATTTCCATATTCATAATGCATTTTTCAAAATTTGTAATGAAAGCATACATAATTTATATGTATAGATGTATTAGGTAACAACTTTAATAGACATGTTGGTAAATATAAAAGTCGAACAATTTTTCCGACTCGTCAGACTGAGGGTCACTCCTAGTCAAAAGGTATCAATAATGAGGCTTTTGGAAATTCGTACTAAAGCGGAACGAAAAGTACTAAATGTTGTACCAATAATATTTGGCGAACCGGTAGAGTTAGAACAATGGAGCTTGGAATGAGGGTCACTGATGGAGTGTAGAATAGATGTATCAAATTCGAATTATAAATATCCGAAAAGTAGTAATATGTACAAAATTTGGTAGAACTTCGTAGCTTGTGAACGGATAGAGCTACAAACTTTAAATTTAGAATGCGAATCAAGGTTGAGGAGTAGAGTCGTTATAAGGAGGTGGTTTTGGAATTATGTACTCATGTATATTATGTACTCATGTATTGAATTGTTATATGGTACTATATTTGGTACAATTTTAATTTAGAGGTACGGATGGAGCTGAAATTCTGAAATTAGAAATTAACATTATTTTAGGAGTGTGGTATTGGGATATGTTCGCAGTATCAATTTTTTTACTCATATGTACGAAATGTACTAAATCGTACTATAATTGGTACACTTTGGATTTGGGTGAACCAATAGAGATGGAACACTAATATTGGAAATTAGACTACTGTCGGAGTGTAGCATTGATGTTGTTTTGGAAATTCGTAATATGGATACTAAATGTTGTACAATTTGAAGTTTGATTGAAACAATAGACCTGAAATCCTGAAATTTTATAGTTAGGATAATTGTAGGATTGGGATATGTTGGGATGTTTTGGAAACTCGTTCTAATGTGTACTAAATGGTACCAATTTGGAATTTGGAGTGGAATCATGAATTTTGCAATTAGTTTTGGACGAATGGTAATAAATGGTATCAAAATTAGTATAGAGCTACATTTCTGTTGCGGTCAGAATTGGTGTGCTGTGTTGAGGTAATTTATTGGGGCACCACATGGTACTAACAATTTAATTATGGTCAATATTGGTATGTGTTTCATATTTCGGAAAAATTATGGGCAAAAAATATTAGATGACGATACCGATTTTGGTTCAGAAAAAACAAGCCGATCAGTCCGATTTTAAGTCAAAATCGGAAATTCCAGACAAGTTTCAAACTCAATTGTGAAAGTTTAGTCTGCTGTTTTATTTCCTACTTCCGAAGTAAAATAAATAGCTCGGCAAAAAAGAATATCCATCTAAAGTTAACTGACGATATAAGTACCGTACAGAGTTCGGTACTTATATCGAAAAATATCAGACGTGTCGTAACTGCCCAGAAATTCCCTTCAGACAGAATTCGGTATAGGCGGAAACACATACGAGGATTCAGGCCCGGTATGTTAAGTCGCCTTTGTATGAAATGTCAATTTATAAAGTAATATCAGACCCAAATTTAATTTTGGACGTCGTTCTCATTTATTCTTTTACAATAAAATAGGCCAACTTAACATGCTAAACCTGAAGTCCTCTTATGTGTTTCCCCCTTATGAATGTCGGAAAAATTCTATAATTTCATCCCACATTTCAGTCGGAGAACACATCAACCAGACCATATATTTCTAGGATCTTTAATCTGAAGTTCATTTGATTTTCGTACCGATTTCTGTCCAATGTCTGACAGTTTGGTCTGCATTTTATTTCCTGCTTCCAAACACTAAAATATGCTTTGGCAAAAAAGGATATACATCCGAATTCGAACTGGCAATTTTCTAGAAATTACTTTCGGAAAGAATTAGGAAAATATTTTGGAAAAAGCAATATCCTAAATTTTAGTCAACGAACGCCTTAAATGCGTCTCGATCTCTTACAGTTTGATTTTCTAGATATTTCACCAACCGAAAATTGTTTGATTACTCTGCCTTATTTTAGATGCCGGATTCGAATTAGATCAAATTGGAATAAAAATTAGATATTATATTCTCAGTTTTTGTTAAATTTCACTTGTAACAATAAAAATTGGCCTAGAATAAAATTGAAAAGAATGGAATTTGTGTTCGAAAAGGAAGAACATTATTTGAAGAATCTCCCAATTTTTAACAGAATTTTCCAAATTTAATTATTTTGAAAATCGAATCAATTGTTTTTCTTTTTCCAATGAACCAACGCTGTGTACTTTAAGATACATTCAGTGTGTTATCGCCTTAAAATATAATATCCAGATCTCTTTGCAACAATAAATGAATATTTATGTTTATATCCTTAAAGTATGCACCACATGTTAACATTTAGATGGTCGCAATTCCATTAAACAGAATTGCTTTCAATAAATTGTTAATTGTTTTACAAAATATACACCATTCTCATCAAAATGTCACACAAACTGCCTAAAAGCAATCACCACAATTTACAAAATATTCCAATTACAATCTATGTTTACATATGGATGTCAATGTAAAACTCCCTTCCTCACTTATCTACATGATGCCTCAAACAATTTTATATTCGATAATATTCTCCAAAAATATAGACACACAATACTACACCCTTAAAGTAAATTTCATCAGTTCAGATCGAAATCATTTCATTGAAATTCCGATATTGTTTCAGTTTGGAAAAAATAACCTAAGGCTTAGTACATGATTTAGTCATCTTGTATGTGTGTGTGTGATTTTAATTTCCGACTACATATGTTTTACATTGAATTAATTTGTAGTTGAGTTGTACAACCCTAATAGTAGGCAAACTTTTTTCTATTTTTGTTAGCAAACAATTGCTCCTTCAAGTATGCTATCATTTTCTTCTTTTTCTAATCAACAGTTTTTCTCAAGACTAAAAGTGGATTAGAGAAATAAATACATTTCTTCTTGTTTTTTCTTTTTTTTTTCATTTACAAACAATTTACTTTGTAATCTCTTTACAGTATTTAGATATATGTGTGTTTGTGGGCAACATGTTTGTATGTCAATATAATTTTACATTTGTTAAACTCTCCTAAAGCCACAATGAATAGCAGCATACATTGCTGCATATATCCATAAAATTATTTCGAAAAAATATTCAAGTAAATTAAATATTCGTAAAATGGTACATGGAATGAAAATGCAAACTATTTTCTGCAAGCATAATTTATATCCCAGAAGCAAGCAAATTCTCTTTTGTTTAGCAATTTTTAGTTTTCGTCTTTCCTAATAAGTGGAAACATGTTATTCCCCACACAATGCGCACACACACAAGCTCACTCACATGGTTTTACTCTAAAAACCCCTGTTTGCAACAAAAAAAAGCACTAACTACAATGTAGTTCAAAGTGTTGAGAGTCATCAGCAGCAGCATCATCATGGCCGGAAGGAAGTGTTGGTGTGGCACTGCGACAATAACAACAACAACAGCAGCTACTCAAACAACTGGAATTGTCCGCCATAAATACTAGTTGAGTTGTGACAACGACAAAGCCATGTGCATGGCAGCAGACATGTGCAGACAAAGGGATGTTAGGGTGGAGCAATGAAAAATGTAGGAAAAATTAAAATTTCCGAAAGAAAATAATACCAAAATCTTACACAAATCCCCTTAATAACTTAATTTGTTTGCAACGTTTTGTTTTTCTCTAAAAATTCAAAAACAATAAAAATGTTATTACATTTCTTAATCTCTGCCTCTCTCTCCCTCCACCCTTATATCACTGTCATTAATCCAAGGAATAAATGGTCATTTTATTTTGTAAGAACCAAAAAAACAATGAATATCAGTATGTACGAATATTATATGACTCTCTCTCTCTCCCCTTACTTTAAGCATTGCTAGATTATCGTCCTTAACGAACACTGCTGCACACATCTGTGTGTTCGTTTAATATCAGCACGGAAACGAAATTGTATCCGGTCAATTTTGTTCATTCACTTAGTTAATGTCTGTCTGTTGCTGGTGTCCTCGACTAAAAGTATCCAACATCATCATGACCATAATACAGCTGCTAACAAACTTGAAGCTCTCCCATTATTTCTCTTGTTCCAGTGTGCTTTTTTTTGCGCATTCCACTTAATTCGAAATCTCCATTGAAATGAAATTTAAATGGATTAATTTAAGTTCATTCATTTTTATACATAAATTTCTACAATGGAAATGTTACAAAGTAGATAAAAATATTTCCAAATGGTATTTAATCGACAGGATCAAAAATTTCTTTAAATAATAATATTTTCAAAATATATTATTAATAATAATTTTAAAACTCATAATTTAAATATTCGTGAAATGGTAAACAATTCTCTCCGGTTTAGCAATTTTTACTATTAATGAAAAAGCTTAAAATTCAATATTTGCATTTTTGGTATCATAGAAAAACAAATCGAAAAATGGTTTATAATTCGAAAAGGAAATTTGATACAATTCTTGGTATTTAAATCGGATACTACATTCGATTCAGATATATATATATATATATATATATATTAAGTTTTCTTTGGTAAAAATATTAAAAAATATTAGCCTGATATTGGGTTTAAGAATTTTCAAAATTCTGGCACTTCTTGAGGAATTTACCAGAATGAGTAGGCCGATAAATCCCATCTTCGGACTAGATCTAGACTTGGAAAAATATTCTGTTATTTGTTTTAGAAATTTTCAAAATTTGTACCCGTTTATGGAGGAGGTACTGAACCTTTTTCACATGGATTTATGAATTTTCAAAATTTTGATAAATTGAGGGAATTACCAGAAGGAGTGGGCCGACGAATTCCATTTTCGGACTAGATATATAGCTTGGTAAAATATTCTGATATTAAATTTAAAAATTTCCAAAATTTTAACCCTTTGTGGGGAGCGTACTACACCGTACGCCGATTTTCTAAATTTTTGAACCGAATATTCAGATATTAAAAACCGATAATAGTCCGGTTCAATAAATTGAAGTGCATACAAAGTAGTTAAACCACTTTTGTTACAAAAAATTCCCCATTTTATTATTCGAATATCCGAATCCATAATTTAAAAAACCGGTTCCTTATAACTATATATGTTTTTAGAAAATAATTCGGACGAAACCAAAAGTTTCACATAATAAGGAATGTGTACTGAATTTATTGTAATACCTACTTATAGGGTTTTAGTGACAAGAAACGGGTAAAACTGAGAATAGAGGAGAGGACCCCACTTAAAATCTTATGATCTACATTTTTTGGAATATTGCGAGAATGAAAAATCACATTTTGTGATAAGTGCAGTCGGGTTCAATAAATTAAGAACGCAAAGGGCACAAGAGGACTCCAGTTAGAAGAACAAAATGTTCGACAAAAAATTCCTCATTCGATTGTACTGAAGAAATTTAATTTCAAAAAGTACATAGCTCCAAATGAAGATATGAAGCTGTTTCTTCAAGTATAATAGGGTCGTCAAAAAAATGATCTCGTCATAACTCTGAACTTTGTCATATGGCAAAATTTTCCTTCATGGGTGTTCATATACTACCCAAGGCCTTTCATCCTCAATAGGAATTTCCCACCACCATGACCTCGATTTTGTTGCACAGTGTGTTTCACAACATATCAATTGTAATTCGAGAATTTTATTTGTAATTCATCGTTCGAATTTCTTAGAATTCCATTTGAAATTCAAAGAATTTTTCTTTTTGAAGGGTGGAGGACATTTATGCAAAAATCATTTAATAGAGCAACATTTTCTTAAATAGATCCAATATAAAGCTCATATCCCACTAAACGTTATGACTATAAATAAAAATTTCGGATTTTCATGGGTCGAATTACCTATTAGAATATAGAATAATAGAAAATGTTCAATATAGGTTGTGCTGACATTTTCTTTACCTGTTACTCCTTTTGGCAGTATAGCATCACCATCATACTCGATTAGTCCTTTTGTTAGTTTCGTTAATTATTGTTTTTTTTTATTTTTTTATTCCAGCTAATTAGATTATAGGTTTGATGTAGCCTTTCTTAGGTGACGGTCTGCCATCTATCGTTGGCTAGAAACAACGCCTTCATGAATTTGTGCAGTGGTTGGGGTCTTTTTCTTATACAGTGTTGCTATTTCCTTCTCGAAGGCACCATCTTCTATTGCAAATAACAGACGCCTTAATCTTACCCTGTAAAGTCCACTTGAACTTTAGAACGAATTGATGGATCCATTTCACATTCATTGTCACATATCGATTACACATGATGTGGTCCTATCCTGAGTGACGGGTCTACCATCTATCGTTGACTAGAAAAAAAAAACGAATCCTTGAATTTTGTACAGTGGTTGGTGTCTTTGCATATTTAGTGATGCCATTTTCCTCTAGATGGCAACATTGCCTTCAATTACAAAATACAGGCGCCTTATGGATGGATCCATTTCTCATTGATTGTCACAGATCCACGAAAAAAACTCGACTTTATTACACATGACATGGTCTGAATAATCAGCTCGAGGTCGATGTGGTCATACCAAAATATTCGTGAATGATATGTGCTGATCATCTTCAGTTTACAACATTAGAGTGCCTCCTGTATTCCTCAATTTAAATTTTCGGCAATTAAAAAAATTTAATGATTTTTGTCTAATGTTACCTTTGCTAATAACTTCATCTCGGTCTTCTACTGTATATACACCATTGTCAGTACTGATTTCACCTCATCCTGATTACGATGATTCTTATCAGGCATCTTATGATTTATATTCAATATGTATTTGGAGTACATTTATTGAAAAGAAGGGCATACTTTTAGGCAATCTATCTTAATTTGTATCCAAATCGAATCGAGTTGTCTTCAAGTACATTTCTGCTAAAGTTACAAATATATAAAAACACATTTAGTGCATACTTTTAGGCAATTTAGCCTTTATCAGATACAAATAAAATCTACACAAAATTCGTAATTTAAAAGTCCTTTAAACCAATATAACATTCTTTACCATATTGCTACGGATTTTTTTCATTTCCCACGCCCAACAACATTGACTAACAATATTCTTCATATCAATAAAAACTTTTTGCATGGCCATTAAGGGAATATAGTTTTTTTCTTTTTCCAATTTTGAGAAATATACGTAATTCGACAAAACTACAACACAATTCAATTGTCTAAATTTGATTTCAACATTTTCGTATAGGGGAAAATGTTATTTTTTATATTTCTACCTTCATCCCAAGCTTTTGAGCAAACATTTTTTGAATAAAAAAGTCAAAACATTTTGTTTTGGAAATACTTTTTGGATAACCTTTTCCCCACAAACTTTACCCCTTTTCTAGGTGTTATTCCACTTCTCTCTAATGTAAGTTTTCTGTTAACAGTTAACACTGACTTTTGTACACCCATATTTGTTTGAAAAATTCGTCAGTACATACATACATATAGTTACCACCATGTCTATATTTGTGCCTACACGTCAGTTTCTTATAATACAAAAAACAGACACACACACGAAAACCTTGAACTGTCAACAATTTGGGTCAAGTTTTTTTGTTGATTTGCCTTTGTCATACCAACCAACCAATCCCTACCCTACTACCGTTTTCGTATGTTGTTTTGGTGTTGGTGGTAATAGCCGTCGTGTCGTGTTTGTTGTACGCGAAAAAATTTTAAAATTGCCGTTTTGTTGTTGAACACAATATTTCCATACAATGATATTTTGATATATGTTTATGATAAAACATTTTCCAATTTAAATACCGTAATCTATTGTTGTAATAGGGTGTAATGAATTTTTGCTGTTAATTAGGGGATTTTGAATTGGGAATACATATTTATTTTAAATAATTTTGAAATAACCCCCATATAACCCTTTCAGAGCTAAAGACCTTAATTTTGAGACAGGAGCCACATGTTAAGGTCATTCTTATTTTATTTATATTTTCTATATTCCAAAAGGATAACAAACCAATGACAAACCAATAGAAACATAATTAACAGACACATACACACCTTCTCTTAAAGAATATCAGATCTCACAATCTGAAAGGCATAAGGTCCTGCAAACCTCTTTTGTACATTGATAGTCCTAACCTAATATTCCAACTTGTCATTTTCAGATATTTTTTTGTCCGTATTTCTCAATTAAAATCGAATTGTTCTGAGATTTAGATTTCAAAATACAGTTCTTCCACAAAGCATTACCATCATTTTTGGGTAGTCCTTGCTCATTAGTTCGTTAATCATAGCTTTGTAGTTTTTTATTCCGGCTAAGTAGATGATAGGTATGCTGTATGTATGTATCGTTGATTAGAAACATCGCCTTCATTATTTTTTTGTAGTGGTTGGGGTCTTTTCCTTATTAGTGTTGCGAATCGTTAACTCAGGTCATACTTGTTTTAAAATGTTGAACTAATATGAGGAAGTAATAGCAAATGTAGACTGATATGTGACTGATATTTGCAAAGTTTTGAACTATATCCCACTTTATATTATATATCAATTTATATATAAATATGTCAAAATCGAATCCAAATTATCAGAAGAATTAAGTCCAAAACTGCGGAAAATCCTAATGAGAAATATTAATCATTATCATTATCAAAACTCTGATATCTTTAATTGCCATCCATATCAAAAAAAAATTATAAATATAAAACATCAGTCGAAGAATATAATAAAAATACAACTCTGTGGTCGTGATTTTTTATGTTGTATATAAACATTCCTAAACATAGTTTAGACACCACATAATAATCGATTTATTAACATTCGCAATGTGAAGTTGGCTGCAGAAATTGTGTAGAAGCAATCATGATAAGATTAGGGATAAGTAAATCTATTGAAAAATCTAAAAGTCGAAATAGACTTTTGATATTTGAGGAAGTTACAATGTCTATATTTCAAGATCTACTTTCGATTTTCTTCATAAATACTTGGTTTGTTACCACAAAGCCCAAATTGTCCTAAAATTACGCATTCTAGAAATTTACATTATCTGTTGACAACAACTCATATAAAAATCGCATTTTAGTCGACTTTTGCCTTTGACTAAAAAATCGACTTTTCGATCTTTCTATTTTGCCGGTAAAAGCCGAAAATCGGTTTTGAACATGTTTGACAGAATAGAAACGACTTTTTAATCAAAAGCAAAAGTCATAAAATCGACTTTTTGGTCAAAAGCAAATATCGAAAAGTCTAAAAGTCGATCGACACCTAGTAATCGATTTCATAAATTTCGTAGTGTGAAGTTGGCTGCAGATTGGTTTGAAAGCCAAAACTGAGGCAATTCTGAATCTGCACTCAATTTTACTTAAATTAAAATATGAAATAAAAAATTATTAAATTTTTTCAAACGAAAGATTTAATAAAATGTCTTTATTTCAAATTTTCATTGAACATGTTGGAACTATTGGATGTGCATTTTTAGATATTTTAAAATTTTTTGTATAATTTTTATAATTTACACTTTTTTTAATTTATGAAATGGAATGTCAATATTCTCATATGTCAAATCTGACTAAAATTCTCTCTGCTCTGATTTGAAAACATTAAAAATTGTTTGTTTATTATTATAAACAATACATGAACATACACAATGTAACAAAAAATTGAGTCGTTCATTTAAGGTTTTATTACAAATTTTAGTTTTCTAGACAAATTTACAAAACATATTACTTTATTTATTCTATCTATTACTTTATACATTCTTAACAACATTTTTGAAAGAAATCAAATTTAAACGTTTAAATATCTCAATTTAAGAAAAAATCGACTTAAACCATTTTCAAAACAAACGACTCAATTGTACATTATTCTTATATTTTTCTTTTTGAATGCAATAAAAATTTGTTGCCGCAATCGACAAAGTTTTTTGACACTACATTTTAATGGCTGTCATCCTCATGAAGTATAAAACGTTTCTATTACGGAAGCCATAGACGGAAATGTAGCTGTCACACGAGACATAATATCGACATGGTGTCATGCATACTAATCAATTTTGGGTCATTAAATTTCGTTAACATTTTTTCCTATTAGTCTATTTTTGTAGACATTAATAATATATGTGCTAAATCATTTTAATTTTCTCACAAAAAAAAAACAACAAATTAAATTTTTTATTTAATGATATACTATTTTTATTAAAACATTATCCAACAACATAAAATTCTGCCGTTAAATATTATTTGATGCAATTCAAATTTATTACAAAATGTAAAAAACCTTGTTTTTTTTTAATTGCATCAAAATACACCGGTTCGACCGAACCAATTGACCATGAAATTTGCCTTCAGCTATAGTTAGTTGTGTCATTTTCAAATTTACATTTTTATTGGTGTTTTTTTGTTTTTGCAAAATATTATCAAAAATGTATGAGGAAGGGTAGCTGCACGCTAAAATTTTGTTGTTTGCCATAAAGTAAATTAAATAAACTGCGTACTGTTTGCTTTACATATAAAATTCATGGCATACTTTTAGGAATTAATGGAATTTAATTAAATATTGTATTTATTTTTTCAGCAAATAAAAAGTATTATAAATAATTAAAAATAGTTGTTTTTAAATATATACTTTAACAGGAATTTCTTTCATACACACGTTGAAATAAAAATAGAAATATTTTCTACTCTCAGTTGGTCTCCTAAACTATTTTGTTAAACGTCATGTACATTAAAACTTTTTAGCGGGTTAACCTACATTATGAGGACTTATTTGACATATATGCAATGGAATTGGCAATTAAAACCCACTTAGTTAACGAAATCCTGTACAATTTAAATGTACTATTACTCATAAACATTGGACGCAACTTTTTTAGAATTTATTGATCAATAATTTTTCTAAATTATTGATCTGTCCTCGAACACATTCAAAAAAGTTTATTTCGTTTTCATATACTTACTATTCCCACCATATAGTTCCATTATACAAACATTTATTTTCAAATTAACACCTCATGAAATAAAATATTAAATAATGTAAATTTTAATTTACATAATTGTCGTATACAAACTACGTTTATTTGTTGTAACAAAATTTATTGCATACTTATAGGCTGACATGTAAAGCTATGTCAAAATTATGTTTTTAGGGGCAAAACAATAACAACAGCAAAAATAATGATAATTACATTAAATGTTCTGAGTACAAACCAAAAAAAAACACTAAAAGCATTTCTTCCTATTTAAAGGGAGCAAATTAAAATTTGAAAAATCACAATGGAACGTGAGGCAATAAGAATACGAAGCAGCAAAAAAATTACAACCGAACTGAACAGAACATCGAAATGGTTTGTTATAAAAGATTCACACAGTTTGAGCGCTTCCACACACACCCACAATAATTTCATTTTACCGTAAAACTCCTTTGTACAGTTGCGCCATATGGTTTCTTGTTTTATTTTTTTTTTTCAGCACGGGGTAACCAGTACTGAAAACTACAAAAAAAGGAGAAATGAAAAAAGGAAGAAGCAAACCAAGTGGTGGCAACAATTTCAGCAACAATATAAACCAAAGAGGAGCTAGCTAAATTATTTAACAATTTCACAGGAGCAGAACCAACACAAAAAAAACGAATTCAACAACAAAGTGTTGAAAGTCATATTACCTTGTTCTGCAGTTGGGTTTGAGTGGGTAGAATATGGCATATTAAACAAATAATATCAGAAGAAAAATGAAGCAAGAAATTCCAATGTGCTAGCAATGAAAATATGAAAAGTTTGATTGCAAAAGTGTAATTTATAAATTTTATTTTTTCATATTTAATACAAAATGTATTAAGTATATTTAAATAACGAATTTTAAGTAATGGTATTTATTCGTAATTGATAATTTTTGATATGAAAACTTTATAATACCCGACAACGTCTTTAAAAATTCTCCAATTATTCAAAATTGTCGTTGGAGAATCATATACAAACATTCGTGGTGTAAACTTAGTTTAGGCACTTAGTAATCGATTTAATGACTTTCGTTGAGTGAAGTTGGCTGCAGATCAATTTGATTGCCCTGTAGAAACATTCATGAAAAGAAAATTAACCAATTTTTCTTGTGCAAAAACATAAAACTATTCTCAATCAGCTCAATTCAATAATACTGATTTAATTCCTTTTCCCACAAATTTCGTAATGAGATAGAAAACATATATTATTCCAAGTTTTGTCGCAGACGCATGTGAACATATTTTATGCACCTAGTAATCGAAAGTCATGAGTTTCATTGTGTGAAGTTGGCTGCAGATTGGTACATGATACATTTTCGAATCTGGGATCTATTCAAGATTTAAAATTTAAATTCTATCCCAACAAATTTCGGAATGCAAATTTTTTTTGTTATATTTGAATAATCCAGAGTTTTAAATAATGGCATTAATTCAGAATTGATAAACATTAATACTGATAACTTGAAATTTGTGGTGTAAATATAGTGTAGGCACCTAGTAATCGATTAATTGACTTTCGTTGTGTGAAGTTTGCTCCAGATTGATTTGAAAGCCGGAAGAAGCAACCATAAAAAACTGAACCAATTTTTCTTGTGCGGATACATGAAACAATTCTCAATCAGCTCAATTCAAGATTAATAATTTAAATACATCCCCAAACAATTTCGAAATGTATTTGAAAATTTTTGCTGGATAATCATGATATAAACATAGTTTAAGCAGCATGTAATCTATTTTATAGTGTGAAGTTGGTTGCAGATTGGTCTGTAAAGCAACTATGAAAAGAAAATTTACTTTAGGCACCTAGTAATCGATTTAATGGGTTTCGTACTGTGAAATTGTCTGCAGATTAGTTTGAAAGTATGTATAGCAATCACTAAAAAAATAAACCAAATTTTCTTGTGCCGATAAATAAGACAATTCCGAATCTGGGCTCAATTTAAGATAAATAATTTTATTCCTTTCCCAACCAATTTCGGAATGTCTTTGAATTTGATTTTGCAAAATTTTGCTGGAGAAACATGATGTAAACATAATTCGAACTTGGTTGATTGGTCTATAGAAGCAACTATGAAAAGAAAATTAAGTTTCTTGTGCTGATACATGAGACAATTCAGAATCTGCGATCAATTTTTTAAAAATACTTAAATAAAAAAAATTATTTCAACAACAAAATGGCGGCAAAAGAAAGTACGACATCGATTCTGTGTAGTAGTAGCTGAAAAAAAAATTTATATTTTCACAAATACAAATGAAAAATACTAATATTTTTGTTATAAAACTAAAATTTACATGTGTTCCCTTATATACATATATAAACTAAATATGTTTTGTAAAATATTATATAAATACAAAAGTAGTAGAAGACGAAAATTTATAATGATCTATATGTGTACATGTAAATAACTGTTACTTCCCTTTCTATAATTCCAAAATGTTTTTTTTCCAAACATAGAAGATTCCATTATAGATTTGTGTTATAAATTAAAAGAAATATAAACCATGGTGAATAAAAATAGCTTACAATTCTTTGTGTCATCTTAAATATTAAAAAACAAATTCTATAATTAAAACTAGATTTATATACATTTTTAGGTAACAATTTCTAAAAAACAACAACAACTATTTTCTTCTCAGTGTCTATGTTAATGTGTAATTATTATTATTATTATGATTTTATTATAACATTTTGCTTTATAAAAAAATAAAGAACTAATAAATAACAACCAAAATGAGGCCACATTTTTGGAGAATTAAAAGAAAAACCAGACAAAAGAAAAAATACGAATAAATGTATAGGCAATTGTGTATTCATATATATTTAAACAACATTTATAAATTTTCATTTATTAAATAAAAAAACGTAAATTTAATAATAAAACAAAAACACTCAAGAGATCAATTAATACATTTAGATTTACAAATTATAATAAAAGAATGGTTAAAAAATTAAATTAAAAAACATGTCTAATAACCACATAATGTCATCATAATATTATGAAAATAATATTGCATAATCTAAATCTTTAGTATTAAACCAATTTAATTGTAATAAATTCAACAAACAAACAAAAACAACCGCAAACAATATATCCAGCAAACAGTTAGCATGAACAAAATAGCACAATGTTTAAACCAAAAATATTTTACCACAAAAGAAAAATAAAATAAAACCAAACAAAATATTTTATTTTTAGAATATATCAACCAAAACCAAAATGAAAATATTAAATATTAATTTATCTTAAAATTTATTTTTCATAATTTATATTTCTATCAATTTTTAAAATAATAATTTATAATTTGCTATCCATTTTAATTTAAAATATTTAATGTAACAAATATTTTATTCTCTGTGGTAGTGCAGCAATTATATTTAACCTGTAGAGACCTATCTTCATAACAGTAGATAGGGATGTACAGTTTGAATTCCATTATTTAGGGTTAACGCCGTCAGCTGTTTTGTCTTGGTAATCGAGACAATTTCAAATACAACTCTCTTTTTATATCAAAAAATTCATCGCATTTTAAAATTGTAACGCTATATGTGAGTTATTTGTTTACATTAAAATTCAAAATAGTTTTCAAACAAAAAAATGTAGGAACTGAAAAATGTCTCCATTTTTTAAAATCTATAATGAATTATAAATGATTCTAAAACAACACATGTTTATATGTATTTTCTTATTAGAATTATGAAAACACTTGCCAGTGTATGTGTATGTATACGTAAACAAATATCAGCTGACTGAATTTATTTAATTTTAATTCTAGGCATAGCGTTTATAGCTGTAAACAAAGTTACAGAATTGAACTAGGTATCTCTTGGGCATTATTCTATATAATATACGTGAAATTTGATATAAAATATTATCAGTGTTTACATCAAACGTATTTTATTAAAACGCCTTATCAATCAAGCTTTATTTAATAAAAAATGAAAGTGGTATTGATAATATTTCGATCCTGCCACAAGAATTTCGTGTTGTTTATTGTCAATTTTTTTAATTTATTGTTATTATTTATTTTCATTTTGTTTAAGTAAAGAAACTATTTCTTCTTATAGCATTGGCCCCACTGTGCTGTGTGTAGCTAAACAAAAGCATATCAAATATTTCATAAAAAAAGCTAGTTTTATACATATGGGGGCTTAATATATCAACAACAAATCAAGAAAAACAAAATATGGTTTCTTTACAAACAAACAAAAAAAACATCAAGAAGTAAATTTATATAGTTTAGTTATTACTTTTTTATTTAATAACAATTGTTTTCCTCTATAAAACTATACAAACATATAACAAACAAACTATATACTTATGTGTATGTGAAAAAACGGAGTCAAGGATCGACGAACACCAACAATTACCCCACTGAGAATACAACAATAAAAACCAATACCCGAAACACTTAAGATAGCCTATTGAGAATTTCCACAATAAAACTGAGATTCAATTCAATCAATCATGAATTTTAAAATTATATTTTATTTAAATGCTTGAATAAAATTCCCAATTTTTGTTTTTTGGATTGAATTCGTTGTTATTGTGGAAGTAATCAGAACTTATTCATACACAAATCAACTTTATGCATAACATTTATATATCTGAAAATAAGCAATAATAGAAAAAATTTCAAATTTAAATTGAACATTTAAAATCTAAAAACTGAATCTAAAATGAAGCATATATAATTATATACACAACATGTATGTAAATACAGTATATTTATATGAAGGTGAATTAATACAAATATACAGACGAAAACCAGAAAATTATATGACATATAAAAAAAAAAACAAATCAAAACACAAAAAACTCAAAAAATAAGTGACGAAGCAACTTTAGCCTGTACTTAGCATATTTACATATATATATACACAGAATATTATATATATACTTTATGCAAAAACATTCACACACACAATGAATCATGCATACATACATAAAACCCAAAACAACAACAAAAGACAGATAACGAGTAATAATCAATTAAAATTTAGCAAAATAAAATAAAAATATTAATAAAAAAAGAAGTGTATTTAAAATTCAAACGAAAGAAACAATATATCGATGTGCAATTTAAATTGTTTACCTTTACAACAACAACAGCATGTTAAACCACAGCAACAACAACAACAATTTACACTTGTCATTTAACACATCCTCATTACTTCCTCCTCGTATATGTGGTAGTTGTTTTGGAAATAACCACAGGATTCATTTAATGAAATTAGTTTTATTTTAGACAAATGTATTGTTTAGTTACTATACTGTATGCCATAACCACAACAACAATATTTAGGAGAATTAAACAATCAATCATATATACATACACATTTATGTACTTGTGTTTTTTCTATGTTTATTTATATACATATATATGTATGTAAAATTATAAAAAATTATAGTTAAAATAATATATGACGAAGAGGACTACAACAACAAATAATCAAAATCATAATATATATTTTTATTTATGGGAAAAAATCAAGAAATTAATTTTAAATACATTATTCAATATTTTTTCCTATTTCATGATCTTGAAAATAAAGATCTACAGTTCATTACATGAACAGCTGTTATTATTAATTCATGTTAATGGGCACCCATTGAATATGTGTTGAAATCAGCTGATAGAAATAACAGCTGATCTTAAGATCAGTCAATAACAACATTTAATGAAATCTCAAATGGTTTTAAATTTTTGAAAGAAGAAAAGTTATCTTAATATTTTACTTTACAATAAATAAGACACATACACAAATTTTCCTCGAGTGTAAACACTTCATAATCTCCAATACAACAACAACAACAAGAAAAAAATAAACAATCATACTACTATGATTGCAACACAACAACAACAAATTCAACATAATAAAGTTAGCGAAAAAAATAATACTCATTTATTGTTAAAGCTAAATTTAAATTTAAACAAATATTATATATATTTAACAAACAATTTAATATAAAAACAAATTATATATAAACAAAAAACATTTAAAAACATATTATTATTAAAAGAAATTATAATAACAAAATATAAATAAATCTTATATATTTTTCTCTTTCCTTAGACAAAATTAAAATTAATAAAAAAAAAAACAAACAAACAAATTAAAAAAAAAACAACAAAAAACATATATTAAAAATTTACAAATATTAATGACAAAAAACAAACAAACAACAACAAAATATATTAGTTATTTATTGAATTACAAGTTAAGTGTTAGTAATACCAAGAAAAAAATATATATTTAAACAAGCATAAAAGAAACGTGAGTAAAATTAACAAACAAACAAAACAACAACAACAATTTATATTAATTACATTAGTATTTCCTTTTTTATTTGGATTGATTAATAAAAAAATAAATAAATTGCAATTAATTGGTCTAATACAAAAAGAAAGAACAAAACAAAAAACAAAAAATTAATAATAATAACAACAACAACAAAATATTAATTTCAATAAATATTCAATTGATGAAGGTAACAAAAACAAATTATTAAATAAAGAAAAAAAACAACAAAAGCGATATTGTTTTATTTATTAAATTTCTCTCCCGGGGAGGATTCTCCATACCATGGTTTTGTTGGCATCATCATCATAGTCTTCGTCAATGGTTCAATTTATTTCCAATTTCCCCGTTAATATCCGATCTTTATTAAATGAAATGTTTATGTTTTATTTTCTATACAGGAATGCACCTTGTCCGTATGGAATCGCACTGCCTCTGATTATTTCAGTACGACACGTATCCGTGATACACTCCGGAGGATATTAAATTTACCTGCTTCTGTGCCAATGGAGTATAAGATACACTGTGATAGCCTTAAATATATAGCAATGTAAGTATAATTACTAATAGCATTTAAACAAAATCGGTTCCGATGGCAACAATATAAAAAGTTTTTATATTGTTGCCATCAAGGTAGTCAAGAAATTGTGCATGTAGTTCCCGTTCTGGTCAAAGACGATATTCAATGATTATATAATTAGTCATTAATATTTGGGATATCAAATGAATGGAAACACACTATACAGACCAATGTTATGACCGAACACCACGAAATGTGGCATTTATCGTAGGAGTACACCTGTAATCTTGAAGTTTGGTATGATAATCGGATTGGGATAAGTCGGATTGAGATAATGGAGTAGACAATTTTTTAATTAAATGTCAGCCATTTGGAGTGTAAAAAAATTATTATCGGGGTTGTCTTAACATTTATAAATGGAACTCGATTTACCTCCGCGGGCACGTTTACATCTGCCAATACGTTGCGACCAATTTTCGATAACTCAACCAAACAAATAAAAGTATTAAGATATATAAAAATAAAATAAATTAATTTTTGAATTATTATATTTTTTATTTCCTCAACCCTATCGCAAATGAAAATACACTTTATCGAAATATTAGTTTTAGTCTCATTATTCTTTGGACCAAATCCGTTTCACACAATTTAGAGTCGATTTACAAATCTCCGTCCGTCTGTCGGGTCGGATGGTGTGCACGGTAACTTTCGGAGGGAGCAACCGATTTTATCCAAGCTTTAGACATAGTAATATTTCCTCCAAGTTTAGTTCAAGTTCAAAGATGGGAAATATCGGTCCACTCCTTCTGGTACCCCACCACACAAAATGGTAAAACAAATTAATTTTATAATATCATGCGAACTAACTATCCGATATTGTAATAGCCAATTATGTGCAATTTTGGTTTCGTAGATTCCGTTCAGGAATTTTTGATGTTAAAGATGCACCTCGCACAGGTAGGCGGGTCGGCAAAAATGTCCACAAAATCAGGGAAATGATCGAAGTTGACCAGCATGTTAGCAGTCGTAACATCGCCCAGGAGCTATAAATCGGCCCTAAAACTGTTTTAAACCATTTCCGATTGGCCAGAAACGATCATAATTGGCCAAAAGGAGAGGTGTCGTGTCCCACCTGGACAACACTAGGCCACACACATCTGCGGTGACTCCTCAGAAACTTCAGGAGTTTGGTTGGGAAGTGTTAATGCATCCGCCATACAGTCCGGATTTGGTACCAATCGATTATCATCGTTGTCTTGCATTGCAAAATTTCTTTAATGATAAAGAATTGAAAATATAGTTTTTTGCAAATAGAGAGCAGGACTTCTATGAGAGGCATTATGAAGTTACCTTTAAAATGGAACAAATCATACAACAAAACGGGCGTATTTTGCCCAAATCGGACATTCCGAAGCATGTTAAATAGTCCTATAGTTCATATAAAAAAGTCTTATAGTTCATATAAAAATAATGGATTTCTTTTTTCCCCCTAACCTAATATTTACAAATCCAATATAAGGCGATTGGAATGTCCGATTTGAACTAAACTTTGCATAAACTATTATCTTTACTAAGCCTAGGTCAAGTCCGAAGATGGGACCTATGGATATACTCCTTTTGGAAACTCTCCCACAATCAATATTTTTAATATTTACAAATCTAATATAAAGCGAATGGAATGTCGGATTTGAACCAAACTTGGCACAACATATTATCTATACCAAGTTTAGATTAAGTCCGAATATGGAACTAATTGGTCCACTCCTTCTTGGTACCTCCCTCTCAAAGGATCAACTTTTTCAATGTATATAAATTCAATATTACGCCGAAACCTCTTCGATAAAGCGAATAATAAAACATGTGTGTCATTCCGAAGACCTCCGCAACCATAGGCTGGGGCTATATATCTGTCGGTAAAACCGGCATACACTTTTGCACTTATTATTCTGAATTTTGGCATGTAAAATCGGTTCTCGCCAAAGAAGTCCCGTATTGTTTCTTGTAATGATCGTTTAATATTTTGGGGTATAAAATGGACCAAATACGTAATTTTTGTTCGTTTTTTCTGATCGCTAAAAATGGGCTAAAATTATGACCCAAACACAACGAAAATTTACAAGGTGAAAGAGATCTGACGATGGATAAACATGCCTCTTTTCATGATAATCGGTCAATATTTAACGGTTCAAATGGACCCAGATTTTTGTTTGAAAAATGACAAAATTTGTATTCTATATCACATATATTTACTCCCGAAGGATACTAATTATAGTTATGTATCTACTCGGATATGGGAGTTATACATAAATATTTACAGGTGGGTACGTATTCTGATATTATTCAGTAACCCATTCCCAATCTAGAGAGCTGAAATATAGAGCGGGTCGTTATGGACTTTTACATGAAGTTTCGGTTGGTGTCAAGGACGACATCTATTGTTTTCGGAATTGATCAGAAGATATATGGGCGATGAAATGAACCAAAAAATTTATTTTTATCAGGTTTTCTAAACTGTCTAAAGAACATAATTATAAGCCGAACAACATCACAAATTGTACACGGAGAAGGGGATCTGAGTTACTATTGAAAATGTCTGTTTTGATAATGATTGGACAATACTATAATAAGCCAAGATATTTGTGGATAAAATAAGAAAATTTGAATCTAATGATTTAAATGTTCAGAAGAGTGCAAATATCGAAATATGCGCTGGCTCGGAATATAGATCCGCAGAAGGTTAGACTCGTGGTATTTGTGTAGGGAATAATATGGCCGCGTCCAACTATACTGATCCGCTCACTGCTTTTTTTATTATAAAAATTATTGTAAGATTTTTTTTTATTTGTACTATTTATTTATTTTTATTTGTACTTGTGGTTTCTTTGTCCATTTTATTGTTTAATGATACAAAATCAAAAATGCCAAGTTCTTTGTAAACAAATTGTTTTGCTTGTTTAAAAATTATAACAAATCAGCTGATAAAATATAAACTGAAGTTACTGAAAAATCTTTCCCAGAATGAATTTGCAAATACTCAATAACACAACTCTAAAATTTTCACTTAGCTCTGCGTAAACGAACAACATCCAGTACCAATTTTTATGAATTTGTACAAATATCGTGCACTAATTATTAATTATTCATTTCAGTACCGAATTTCGTTAACCTAGTGGGTTTCAATTGCCAATACATTGCATATATATCAAAAAAATTACGCAGCGTGCTTAATAAGATAGTTTATCTGTTCCCGTACGTTTTTAATAACCCGGACAAAAATATCAAAATCGCTCTAAAACAGCATTAACATTAGAACTGTTTGCCGCGTTAACGTCCTCTATGAGGATTTATTCGACAAATATGTAATTCATGAATATTTGCATCCTCTTGTGTGGTACTGGTACTATTAAACTATACTAGAATATGTAGACCCCATTAGAATTGTTGATATTTCTTCCATATACGCCCTCTTACTTACATCATATTATTCGTGGTCAGAATAGCAGACAAAATACAAAACCGAACCAAAATGCAAATTTTGAGCTGTACTTGGGCTACAAACGAGCGGACCAACTCAGTTAGTCGAAATATGACGATCAGTATACTAAGAGGGTTAAGAACCAACAACAAACAATCTTGTTACTTACATATGTACATAAATGAAATAGTATATTCGCCTAGTGATAGTATATTCGCCTCGTCTTTTTTTCGTTCCCAAAAATGTTAATAAAAAATAAAAAATAAAATAGAAAATAAAATATTTTAAATATTTGTTAACAATATTTTAATTAATTAATTTAATGATTTTCTTCTCGTTTGTTTCTTTTTTCAGAAATAACAAAGGGACTGCAAAAAGCTGAAATTTGATGAATTTGTGTTATAACAATAAATAAAAAGAAAACAAACAAAACAACAGAAAACACACTTAAAAACGAAATTACAGAAACCCAACAACAAAATATCAACACATAAGGACTAAAGAGACACAAAAATAAACATGCAACATGATGTTTACCCCCCATAAAAGTTATGTAAAAAAAGTTACAAAAAAAATTTAAAATTGATTACTGTAAATCAAAACATTCAAATGTTACAACAACAATAAAAAACATTAAACAGCATAACAATTGTTTTATTTGCCTTATTTTTGGGATGGGAGAGGTTCATACTTTTAGAGCAAACCGTAGAATGTCTAAACTTTTAAATAAAATATGATATGGCAAAAATATATACCAAAAAATGATTATCACAAAAAAGTATTTTGCTTTTTATTATAATTTTTGAAAAAATCCACACACATGATATACATATGTCAAAAAACTAAATTTTAATTGTATTGAGAACACCATCACCGACAAAACTCGTTTTTCCGACAGGATTTGCAGTTTACTAACGAATTTTTAGTGCCACAAAAGTTTTTGGACCAGTTTGGCTGACAAGCCAATGTATTGTCATAGGTGATACCATGTCGGATATTGGTTGAATTGTCCCCGAATAATATAATTTATGATTCCCTTTCGACAGCCGGAAGAGAGATCCAAAAGTCGCTCGACAGTTGAACTTGCAAATACCAGGGATAAATCCATTTAACTATTTTTTTGTTCTCACATCAATTCCCCCTTTATTCTCTCCATACTCTTTCATTAATTTCTTCTATGGTAGTTATATAAAAAAAGAAAAATAATTTCACTCGTTTTTACATCATTTATTGGAGTAGAAAACATTTGATTTCTCTTTTTTAGCTTTATTACTTAAATCGTACTCTTTTGTGCATTAATCTAAGTTGGTACTCTAAATATTAAAAATACGTCAAAATGGAAAAGAAACAATTGTCTGCAATAAAATTCTACAAAGCAACATGTACACGACAATTAGTATATATTGACAAGTGTAGTTTTGGAGAACATCATCCTAATCATGAAATTAAGTGTAAAATATATTTGTAGGTAGGTAGGTATTGTGAAACAACGTATCTAACATTAAAAGCTACACTGATTATTTATCCAGGAATTGTGTCAAATCAAACATGTAGACATTGGAAACCAAACAATCACCATCCTAGAATGACAAAAACAAAAATAATAGATTCCATATTAATAATGATGAAAATTGGATATATGTATATCGTCTACTTACACCGGGTGTAATACCAACTAATGCATCGGCATGTCCATAGAATTCTTCTTTCAATGAAATAACAATTGTCTGCAAATTGGTGGTATGATCTCGTATATATGAGGCAACTTTGCCAATATTCGTATTATCCAAAGCAGCGTCAATTTCGTCAAGTACAAAGAATGGAGCAGGTTGATAGCTGAAAGAAAGCAAAAAATTTGCATCATACGTACAAAGAATATATCATTGCCAAACTCACTTGTGTATGGAAAATAGTAAAGCTAAGGCGGCAATTGTTTTTTCACCACCACTCAAATTGCTCATGGGCTGGAAACGCTTGCCCGGTGCTACACAATTATAATTAATACCATCTAGATAAGGTTCTTCGGGATTATCGGGACCCAAATATGCTTGGGCGGCTTCATTGCGTGCAAGTTTTTTGTAAATTCCATCAATAGCATCGGAAATGTGATTACAACATTGAGTAAAACGTTCGGAGCGTTCATTCTTTACACGCTCAAATGCAGCTTTAGCTTTTTTCGCTTTGCGTCGGGCATTTTCGAACTCTTCATTTGTCAGTTGGACCTTTTCGGTGACAGCATCCAGTTTCTGTACAGCTTTCAGATTTGGCGTCTGTATACGTTCCAAAACATCCAACTTTGCCTGAAGATCTTTTTGTAAAGTTTCATTCATTTTCTTGAAACTCGAATCGTCTTTCAGCTTGCAAATTTCACGCGGTAAACTCGAATAATCAACTTCAATACTGAAATGAATTATGACAAATTATTGAATGATAAATAACGACTATGTCATGAATGGCCTACTTTGTTTCCTTGTCCACAACTGCATTTGCAGATGTTGAAGGTGTATTACTGTCAATTTCGCCACCTTGACCGACACAATCGTCCAGCGATCCTCTCAATAGTGGAATAGCAATACAATCCATCTGTAAATGAAGAAATTTATATCGATTTGCTATTTATATTACAAAGTGCAATGTACCTTTGCCTGCATCAACAGATTGTGACGCTCATTTTTCTTTGTTTCAATTTTCGATTCAATCGACGACACCATAGATCCCACATTGTGAATTTCCTTGGCCAAATTGGCAACATCTTTCCGTGCCTTAGATATTTCTTCCTCCATATCATCGACCGCTTGTTTCTTCTCCGCTTTGAGTTGTTTCAACTTTTCCATTTTCTCTTTATCCTCATCGATTTCACTCAAGTACCGTTTCTCAGCAGCACGTAATTTTTCCAAAGCATCTTCTTCATCCTGAACACTACGTTCCCAACGATCAACATTTTCTATAAGACAAAAAAATTCAAGTCCCTTAGAATTTGTTTGAAATAAAACTAAACATGATTATACTTCTTGTGTCCTTTTGTTTTTCAAAATCCAACTGGGTGTTGATAGCATCAATTTGCTGTTCGAATTCGGCACGTTTGCGGGCCCTTTCCTGTTGCATTACCAATTCGCGTTCCTCGTATTGGCGAATATTTTTAACGCCCAAACGGCGACAGAAGGCAGCAAATACTTTATCTTCAACATTATTCATGTTCTCTTTAATTTCCTGAATATGCTCCTCACGCTTCTCCATGCGTCTTTCGATTTCAGTAATTTTTGGCTGTGAATGAAATTATTACTGAGTATAAAATGTATTCATTGTAATACAAACACCTTACCCCAAATGCATCTAACTGACTTTGAACTTGTTGCAATTGTTTATCAAATTGCTGGATCGATTTCTTTGAAGATTCCAAATCCACCATACTGTATTTTAAACGATTTTCAAGTCCCTAAATATATATATATAGTTCAAAATTGAAATATGATCTCTTCAAAGTTGAATATGGTAAAACCTTACCTTAATTTGAGATTCCACAGTGGCCAATTCACTTTGCTTACGGGATTTCTTTACTAATTCCTTGAGCTCCTCGCTCAATTTCTCCTTTTGCATTTTCAGTTGGGCCATATGTTTTTCGTCCCAACGCTTAGCTTTCCGGGCCAAATCATGACTACCACCAGATATTAGACCAGATTTCTGATAAAATGTACCATCCAAAGCCAAAGCATCATAGCGAGAACGATCCAATTCATAGGCCACTTTCATAGCATCTTCAGGTGTTTCACAGACCAAAGCATTGCCAGTTGCAAACAGTACAGCGCGTTCAATTTCTTTCGGTTCGAATTTTAAGACATCGAATACAAGTTTTACATTGCGTGGTTCGCTTATGTTTCTGAAAAATAAAAAATGAATGAAATGAAAAAAAATCCGTGTAGATCTGGGTATGTGAAATGCATTTACCTTAAACGTTCCTTAAGTGGTTTAACTTGCAAATAATCGAGTGGCAAGAATGTTTCAACCTCCAACATTTGTTCCTTAAGTATCTAAATGTTCGATAAGGAGAAGAATAACTTTAGTTTATAACAAGAATATATACATGTGGTAACCAAATTACCTGAATACATTGGCGAGCAGTTTTTTCGGTATCCACAATAATAGCTTCCATAAATTTACCCAACACTTTTGTTACAGCTACATTGTAACGTTTATGGGTCGGCTGACACATGTTTATCATTCGATCATACTAAATCAAAAAAAGGTTTTAATGTTGGTATTAATGCTAATAATTACCATTACATACCACACCCGGCACTTGTTTCTTAAAGAGTTCCACAACTTCTTGTTTCTTTTTTCTACGAGCATCTTCATGTTTATCACTTCTGGCATCACCCAATTGATCTCTAACATCTTCAAGTATGCTTTGTATTTCGGCAATTTTCTCCTTTGAGCAGCCAACATCACGTTTCAATTCATCTTTGATGCGATTCTGTTCTTCCAAGGCAGCTTCTGATGATTTGATATGATCCATTAATTTGTCACGCCTTTTAATGGCCTCCTCACGTTGAAGTGTTAGTTTCTTCAGGGCTTCCTCAACCGATGCTCGACGATTTGTTTCTCCATCGAGTAAATCTTGATCAGATTTTTGCTCTCGATTAACAGAATCTAACTGGGAACGATACTTTGTGGCGGTAGCTTCTGCTTCCTGTTTAAGACTATCATATTCCTGAACTAGCCCTTCTTCCATGTGTACACTTTTACCACGTCGCGTTGATTCATTTGCTATTTCATCCTCAAATCTTTTCTTTAGTTGTTCTATTTCATTCAGTTGTTTCTCCAGTTTGCGTATATCCTGTTGATGAGCATTGTCAGCTTCTCGTGCAGTTTCGAGAGTTTTGGCCAAGGATTTCAACTTTTTCTGACAATGTGCAACTTTCTCTTTGGCTTTAATATAGAGCGGATGTTTTTTATTCATCTGTGTCTCGAACTCACGTATCTCCTGATCTACTTTAGCCAAATCACGACTTAATTTTCCGGATTCTTTCTTCTTTTCTTTTAGAACATCGTCCACTGCAGCTTTGCGACTTTCCACTTCTTTAACATCCTCTTGTTTTGATTCCAACTCTTCGTTTAACTTCTTAATATCTTTCTCTACATGATATAGACGAAATAATTGATATTCAACCTTTTTCTCATTCTGAAATTGGGATAAAATTAAAATTATTGTTCTCAAGATCTGCTATTTGACATGATTGCTTACATATTCATTTTTCAAACGGGCATATCGTTCCGCTTCCATCTTCTCGTGTTTAGCTTCCTTTCGTTCAGCCGCAATGCCCTTCTTCTTTTGATATGTAAATTGTGTCTCCTCTTCGGCCAGTATCATTTCTTGTTTAAGACGATTATAGTCTTCCTTTAGTAAGCCAGACCTGAAATATTATTGATAAAAGGTTTGCATTAATTTCATGTACTTATCTGAAACTTTAGACGAGAGTTGGATCATTCTCGATTGGGCATAGTGCTTCAAATACTCACAAAAAATATGAAGAAAAGCTCTATGTAAAACCTATCCATATATACATACCCACTAATCTCTTCAAATAAAGCTGTTCTCTCCTTGGGTGTTTTCATTGCAATATTTTCAACTGCACCTTGGAAAACTAAAAAGTTCTTCGCCTTGACATTAATGCCCATCTTTTCCAGTCTTGCCAAATATGATGAACTGGATACGCTGTTCCCATTTATTCTATACTCAGAAGAACCACCAATAACTGCACGTTGGAAATCCAACTGGTAGTCACCATTGACAATAAATTTCGCTGTAACATAACAGCTGCGTGCCACAGGTCGTCCAATCGATGAGCCATGTATGAGATCGTTCAGACGTTTTACACGCAAACTAGTGGTTTTCTCACCCATAACAAAACTGATGGCGTCCATGAAGTTGGACTTACCTGCAATACAAAAAGAAAAAACAAGCTTTAGACCTGAAATATGTTGCAGTGCTTTGGCAAACATACCTGAACCATTGGGGCCAATTACTGCGGTAAATTGTTTTAGTGGACCCACAAGAACATGACCTCGATAGGATTTAAAGTTTTCCATTTCTATATACTGAAGGAATGAGGCCTCGATTTCATTGGGCGGTGTGGTTTGATTGACAGATGTTAGTGTCACATCGGCAGCATTCTCCTCCTCCGCCATTGTGGCACACTTTTATGTCACAATATTGGAAGTATTGAATTTATTGACTGTCGTACAATCTTCTGAACAATTCTAGCTACTTTATTACCGAAATTGCAAACAATTTGTTGCACTTTACAGAAATTGTGAAAACACAGTAAAAGGACGCGCTATAACTAAAATCGTTCCACAAAGAAATAGTTCACTTTAACGGTTCTCTGAAATGAACATCGGAACTAGAT
This sequence comes from Musca vetustissima, assembly GCF_032173495.1. Classification (NCBI taxonomy): domain Eukaryota; kingdom Metazoa; phylum Arthropoda; class Insecta; order Diptera; family Muscidae; genus Musca; species Musca vetustissima. Next base: position 286,581 of record NW_026885679.1, on the reverse strand, counting down.
ACAGTTTATGCACTTATCTAGTTCCACTTGTTCTTCGATAATGCTTTTCCGTTCAGTGGAAATATTAGGTCGCAACCTTATACATTGCGTTTGCATACATAAATCTTGTACTATAATAGCGCCTTTACATTCGGCAGAAAATCAAGATCGGCAGTTTTTAGCTGAGAGAAAACCAAAAATATGTATTTGGGAAAATAAAAAAATAAATTTTATAAATATAATTCATAGGGAATCATTAATAAAATATATATACCTTGTATTATTGTACCATGGTAGGACAGCATGAAGTGAAAAACAAAAAAGCACGTGTGGTCTCTTCTGCCAAAAATAAATATACGCAACAAGTGTTTGTGTTTATTTGGCATTTTTTCAACACAAAACTAAATACGCGAAAAATGAATGAAAGGTTATGATTTCTTCCCAAAATCCAGTAGGGAATACCACCAAATGTGTGTTTCATCCATAACAAAGTAATTACTTCCAGACGAACGTGTTCAAAACTTAAGTGGCCCACACACGTCAAACATGTGCGTTCGATCGGTGTGAATCGAAGCAATGTTTGACGTGTGTGGTACGGTGTTCACACCGATTTGCCGGTGCGCACACCGATCGAAAGAAATTAAAAATTTTTAATTTTTCGTTGTGCGACGCGCACATGTTTGACGTCTGTGGGCTGGTGTGTGGATATTTTCTCATTTGTTGCGAAATTTCGTGGAGTGCACATCAGCGGACAATATCAAACATATGCAAAAAAACGTTTTGGAAGATTTTGTGACGACCAAATATATTATCTGTTTTGCCACATCTATTTTGACTATTTGAAAATAAACTAATCATTCACAATAACAGCTGTCAAGAATGATCGAAATCCACATCAGAGTTGCCATATGAACAACATTTTGCAAACACATAGAATACATCATCGATTCCAATTAAGTTGGCTGCAGAGCCATAAATTTCTTTCTCTTTTAAAAAAACATCACACGTGAAGCAACATATCGAAGCGGAAAAAAAGAAGAAGCCAATTTAAAGTGAAAAAAAAAGAATTACACAACTTTTTAAAAATAATAATAATCCAAGTGTCTTCGTACGTAAAAAAAAATCTTAAAATCTTCTTCACGATTAAAAAGTAAAAAAGAGAATTAAAAATAATTTAACAGATTGGAGGTAAGCTTAGTATTTTTTTTTTTTTTAAAGAAAAAGGCATGTAATTTATTAAAAAAATAGATTATAAAAAAATATATGTGTATGTTCTTAAAATTCACTAATATTAAAAGTAATTTTTTTATATCACGTGTTATAATTTATAACATGTGATATTCCAAGTACAGCACTGAACTTACACATCTATTTATACTATAGACAATGTCATTATGATTGTGCCTATAATTCACATAAGAAATAACTTTCTACACTACTCTTTCTAAAAAAATATGATTTATTTTTGAAACCTAGTAGCATAAGGAACTTAAATTCCACACAGACAATTTGCCCATATAATCCTCATAATTTATATTCAATTTGAACTAATACCAAATATAACCATTAGGGACAGAAAAATACGAAAGGCGTACGGAACACCACTTATATATGGAGTGAACACCACACCATCTACTGTACATCAAAACACATGTACATCATACAGTACATCCATAACCTCAACTTGCCGATCAACCGGTTGACTTTGACGAAATAGCGTACAGTAATTTCTGGATAAAAGCAACGACTTTTAAGACAGTAAGTTGAGTGTTATTTTGCTTTTCCCTCCAGTCTTTGTTATACTTATATGATTATGATGGCTAATTGAATGTTTGAATTTGAAAAAGTACGAAAAAGCCAATTTTTTTTATACGTATATATGTAGCTGTTAAAAAAAAAAAAATTAAAAATAGTAAACAAAGAAATAACCAAAAATACTATATAAAAAAATCAGATTAAAACAAACAAATAAAATTCAAATAATTTGTATGAATAAAATATCATTATCTAAGTACATTGAAAAATAATAATATATATATAAATACGAAGAAGAAAACAAATATACTAGAATACATATCTATAAAAACGGATATAAAAACAATTAATTCTAAATTTAAGTAAAAAAAAAAATTTATAAAAATAGTAATATTGAATTTAATTATATCCTTTTTAATAAAAAAAAAATCAATTTAAAAATGTAAAATTATTTTCTTTATCATACATATATATATATATATATATGGTCGCTATAATTGTAAGATTTATAATTATTAAACAAATCTATCCACATATGAATAAAATTAACTATTTATACCTGTATATGTGTTAAATACAATATGTGTTAATATATTAATTCAAAAAGGCTGAAAGCGTAAAGGTCGAGCAAAAACTATTTAATTAGGGGCATTTTCTTTAAAATTAAATGGCTATCGAAAATGTCATGGATGACTGAGAAAGTCACATGGGGTGGGATAGCCACAGAAGCAAAACATCAAAGCTTCTCTAAAGAGATTTGGTTAGACGATTTTAATTTATAATAAAAACAATAACAAAATTATTAAAACTTTTAAAGAGAATCGCCGTTACAATTTATTACAAAAGAAACGCATTTTGAAAAGTGGTACACAATTCAAATGTGCAGCCTCAAGCGGAAAAGAACCTCCCCATCCGGCGAGCTAAGCTTTAGTTTCGATTCTTTTTATAAGTAAAAAAAAAATTAAATATTAACATCAACATTTGTTTAAATTAAAATCTATACGATTTTATGTGTTTTATTTAGAAAACAAAAATAAAAATCAATTCTACAATCTTACAAAAATCTTAAAATAGTTTTCTAATATACATTAGGAATAATTCATTTATTAGATTTTCATTTATTAAGATTATATCCAAATCTCGTACATAAACTGTTTTCGCTCGAACCGATACACAAATTCAGCCTTATATTTGTATGAAATTTCGTCTACTGTAAAGAAAAATCAAATACGTAATTTATTAATTAATAAATGTATGTTAAAGTAATAGTAGTTATTAACATCAACATACAGTCATTCACATTTTATTCTCAACACAAATATATATACCAAAGTAATCATCAAAACAATTATAGCCACACTAGTCCTTGAGACAATAAATTTATCTAGTTTAAATATATCATGAAATCATTATGCCATCAAAAAGGGAAGTGTAGGATCCAGACAATCTAGTAGGATAGCTTCTAGAAATAACCCTTCGAATATCCCTACCGACTATTCTGAAATACCTACCTATATAATGGATACAACACAAACTAACACAAACTTACAGACAAATAGTACATCTACTTCTTCGAACAATACTCCAGGAGCTAATAGGACAGTAATACATAACACAACCCCTTTGATGTCAATACCACCTCCAACACTATCTGGACAACAAATTTCATCATCACCAGAAGCTAATAATATCACCACTCCTGAATATACCAGTGTAACAGCACAAGAAATACGACGAGCATTTGCAGAAATACCAACACAAAATCATGGACCGTCGTTACCTACAATACAAGAAAACATTCATCCAAATACTCAGGTTAACACACATGGTTTAAGTCTTCGAGAATATGTAAACGCCTCAGTTGGTGCTGCTCAAGCCAACATTATGAGAACCATAACAGATAATCTAGCGGTAATGATACCCTGCCATAAGAGAATGTCAGAATTCTCAACAAAATTCCTCATATGTAAATTTCAATAGAATTCCGAGTGACCAACAAACTAACACACAACAACATAACTCAACATTTCACACACAAAATCAACAACAATGGTATAATCTTCCTAATCAACAACACACAAGTTCAAACAATATCCTTGGAAATCAACAACAATACATTGCTCAAAATTTCGCAATGGGATACAAGCCGATGACACCACTACAGCTACAAAAATGGGGTCTCAAATTTGATGGATCCTCAAAAACAGTCAGTGTAGAAGATTTTGTATTCCGAGCAGAAGCTCTTCGACATGATTATAATTGTTCGTGGGACATATTTATCAAAGGATTTCATCACCTTTTAAGTGGAAAGGCACACGATTAGATATGGATGAAATCTGCATATCGAATGGCCTTATTGACTTTAATTCTAAAGAATTTAAAAATGACAAATATCTCTCATTGATCGATACCATCGAACAAAACAAAGCTCAGTTACCTGATTTAAAAGTTTGTGACGGCATTGTCTACAAACGCGTAAAATTCAATAGAGAAGAATTAGAAAATGAAAGTAACTGTTGGAAAATATGGCTACCTGAAGAATTGACTAAAGATGTTATAAAAAAATCACATGAGCACAATACGTCACATGGAGGTACAGCAAAAACCCTATACAATGTTCGAGAATATTTCTATTGGCCATCTATGACCTTACAAATCAAAGATTTTATTAGTAACTGCTCATTGTGCAAGGAAATTAAACATCCAAAGCAAGTCCTTAGACCACCTATGGGAACAGAAGTCACCACTCAAAGACCTTTCCAGAAAATATATATTGATTTCCTGGGGCCATATCCTCGCACAAAGTCAGGAAAATCTTATATATTTATCGTCCTTGACCACAAAACTAAATTTGTTCTTCTAAAGGCATTAGCTAAGGCGACAGTTAACGCGGTCAATAGATTTCTAATAGAAGAAATCTTCCATAAATTTGGTGTGCCGGAAATTGTCCATTCAGACAATGGCAAACAATTTACCTCCGAGGCTTTCAAAAATATGTTACAAATGTTCGGAATAAAACACACGAAAACAGCTATCCATTCACCACAGGCAAATGCCAGCGAAAGGGTTAACCAAAACATTCTAAGTGGCATACGCAGTTACCTTCAATCTGACCAAACACGATGGGATGAAAATCTTTCAAAAATTGAATGTTCCTTGCGCACCACAATACACTCATCTACAGGTACCACACCCTATTTCGCACTGATAGGATACAATATGATAACCCATGCAGACGCCTATGGCATATTAAGAAAATTAGGAGCACTAGAGGATGGTGAAATTCTCACACTACCTAAGTCAGCACAAATGCAATTAGTACACAAAAAAATAAATGACCAAATACATAAAGCATATGAAAGAAATGAACGAAGTTATAATAAAAGAAGTCGTTTTGTATCATATAAGCCAGGTCAAGAAGTCTTTCGAAAAAATTTTGTCCAGAGCAATTTTGCAAAATGCATAAATGCAAAACTTTGCAAAGCCTTGGTTGAAATGTCGCATTAGAAAACAAATTGGCAATAACCAATATGAAGTTGAAAACCTAAAGGGCCAATTGATAGGTATAATACATGCTCAACATCTCAAGCAGTAACACATGTATGTGAATAAAAAAAAAAAAACTATGTATAAAATCTCATAAAAACTTTCATGTTGTTTAAAAAAACACTAAACACTATTCTAATAATACCTTAACGCTAACGCATATACATATTTCTCATAAACAATGTTCATCATTAATGGCCACCCTCTCACCAGAACATCAATATTCATCCTGTTCTTCAACATACCCACATATTCACCTGTAAAAAAAAAAAACAAAACATCAGAAATTGTGAAAATTAATGTTACCTAAAAATATAGGATTTTTATTAAGAATGTCAATAATTATATCATAATAAACTTATCTGAAAAAGTAATTTGCCAAATAAAATTTTGTGTATCCTGTGTCCGGTTGCATTTTCATTGCAAATTTATGCAATAATGTCCTTTTTATAATGCCAAATAACAAACTGCATATATAAAGTGTGGTTGCACAACTCATATGAACAAAACACCATCAGATCACAATATATATAATAAAATTCATTTTGTTTGACGCCTGTAATAAACAGAAAAGCATTAGCAAAAATAAATAATATCAATAAAATGTAGAATGTATATAGTAATTACATCACCGTAGTTTTCATATTTATGAATGTAAATATAATACGGCCAGGTACTGACAATGATTCAATAACATTGTTGTTAAACGAATGTAACACCAATGAACCATCAGTCAGAGAGAGATTCGCCATCATAAATAATAATGTTACTTGTTTAAATATACATTTTGCATACACATATGAGAATTACAAAAAAAGCCAAAACATGTTACTAAATAATGCAAAATAAATTAGATATACGTACCTACAACGGCTATCGACGAGATGTGTGTTCCCATAATTTTATTGACTTGGTATTCTTTTTTTTTTGTAACATTCTTATTCCTTGGCAATGATTGACGCACACATATTGTTGTGTAATAAAATAATTGTATACATGGGTGCAGATACATTAACCACTGCAATCAAACCAAACAAACACACGACCAAATATATTATCTGTTTTGCCACATCTATTTTGACTATTTGAAAATAAACTAATCATTCACAATAACAGCTGTCAAGAATGATCGAAATCCACATCAGAGTTGCCATATGAACAACATTTTGCAAACACATAGAATACATCATCGATTCCAATTAAGTTGGCTGCAGAGCCATAAATTTCTTTCTCTTTTAAAAAAACATCACACGTGAAGCAACATATCGAAGCGGAAAAAAAGAAGAAGCCAATTTAAAGTGAAAAAAATAGAATTACACAACTTTTTAAAAATAATAATAATCCAAGTGTCTTCGTACGTAAAAAAAATCTTAAAATCTTCTTCACGATTAAAAAGTAAAAAAGAGAATTAAAAATAATTTAGCAGATTGGAGGTAAGCTTAGTATTTTTTTTTTTTAAAGAAAAAGGCATGTAATTTATTAAAAAAATAGATTATAAAAAAATATATGTGTATGTTCTTAAAATTCACTAATATTAAAAGTAATTTTTTTTCATATCACGTGTTATAATTTATAACATGTGATATTCCAAGTACAGCACTGAACTTACACATCTATTTATACTATAGACAATGTCATTATGATTGTGCCTATAATTCACATAAGAAATAACTTTCTACACTACTCTTCTCTAAAAAAATATGATTTATTTTTGAAACCTAGTAGCATAAGGAACTTAAATTCCACACAGACAATTTGCCCATATAATCCTCATAATTTATATTCAATTTGAACTAATACCAAATATAACCATTAGGGACAGAAAAATACGAAAGGCGTACGGAACACCACTTATATATGGAGTGAACACCACACCATCTACTGTACATCAAAACACATGTACATCATACAGTACATCCATAACCTCAACTTGCCGATCAACCGGTTGACTTTGACGAAATAGCGTACAGTAATTTCTGGATAAAAGCAACGACTTTTAAGACAGTAAGTTGAGTGTTATTTTGCTTTTCCCTCCAGTCTTTGTTATACTTATATGATTATGATGGCTAATTGAATGTTTGAATTTGAAAAAGTACGAAAAAGCCAATTTTTTTTATACGTATATATGTAGCTGTTAAAAAAAAAAATTAAAAATAGTAAACAAAGAAATAAACAAAAATACTATATAAAAAAATCAGATTAAAACAAACAAATAAAATTCAAATAATTTGTATGAATAAAATATCATTATCTAAGTACATTGAAAAATAATAATATATATATAAATACGAAGAAGAAAACAAATATACTAGAATACATATCTATAAAAACGGATATAAAAAAAATTAATTCTAAATTTAAGTAAAAAAAAAAAATTTTATAAAAATAGTAATATTGAATTTAATTATATCCTTTTTAATAAAAAAAAAATCAATTTAAAAATGTAAAATTATTTTCTTTATCATACATATATATATATATATATATATGGTCGCTATAATTGTAAGATTTATAATTATTAAACAAATCTATCCACATATGAATAAAATTAACTATTTATACCTGTATATGTGTTAAATACAATATGTGTTAATATATTAATTCAAAAAGGCTGAAAGCGTAAAGGTCGAGCAAAAACTATTTAATTAGGGGCATTTTCTTTAAAATTAAATGGCTATCGAAAATGTCATGGATGACTGAGAAAGTCACATGGGGTGGGATAGCCACAGAAGCAAAACATCAAAGCTTCTCTAAAGAGATTTGGTTAGACGATTTTAATTTATAATAAAAACAATAACAAAATTATTAAAACTTTTAAAGAGAATCGCCGTTACAATTTATTACAAAAGAAACGCATTTTGAAAAGTGGTACACAATTCAAATGTGCAGCCTCAAGCGGAAAAGAACCTCCCCATCCGGCGAGCTAAGCCACAGCCGACAGCTATAGTACCACATCCGCTACACATTTAAATTAAATAAAAATGTTTGGCCTTTTTTCCGTCATCGCTATTGAGAGTGTGTTGTCACACCGATCGAACGCACATGTTTGACGTGTGTGGTCCACTTTAATTTTCATTTCAATTAAATTTAAAAATATTTCAATTTATTTTGAATTTATTTTACATTGTATTCAAAACAATAAACACATATACACAAAATATGTATTTTGATTTGCTAGAACAAGCCACCTTGAGAAAAAAATTGTAATCAGTTGGTAGCTGTGCCCTACCTTGTAATAATTATACCATGCTATGGTTGCTATGGCCTACCTTGACTAATTGCACCATGGATGCTAGTATTTTTTTTCTTTGAAATTATGAAATATGGTATACCAAAATATAGTGCTGACATTAAGGTTTTTGCCAAGGTGTATTTAATAAGGTGTATGTATCAGATACAACAACAAAGATTTTACAAAAACAACATTGTTGTTATAGAAATTAAATTGTCATGAAAAACAATTATACATTTCTTCAGGTCGAATAATTTTGAAAAGTGTCCCACATGTAAGCCTTGGTTCCTTGGGGATTTTGCTTATATTTTAAATTACAATATAATTTTCGAAGAAGTGGCTTCTTGGTAGAAAAATTGTAGGACATAAATCTTCGGTCAAACATTACAAACCCGTATGCAATCTGTCAATAGACTACGCAACAGAATCTCATTTTAAATTGTAAAAAAATTGTATTTAGCCAGGCGTTTGTAGAAAACTAATGGACAAATTCTAATACAAGCAATATAACACCATTTTCTTTGATTTTGAGGGAAACAGGGGATTTAGGGGCAGATTTCCTTTTCCTTAACAATCTCCTTTTGGTATTAAATCGATCATAAGAACACACATATACATATGTATATTTGCAATCTGGAACCCAAATTGTACTTGCGGCAAATATGTGGAACAAATCAGCGGCCCGATTTAGAACTGATTTAAGCTCACGCTTCCTTGTCGTCACTTGGGGCATTAACAAATATTCCGTCCCTATAAATGCATTATTATTGCACTTTTATTAATAAAAAAAAATAATCGAAAACAAAAGACAATATTTTAAGTCGAAATGAAACGTTGACAAATAGTTTTGACAATTTACTTTACAAACAATAAAGAAAAAAGTTTAAAACCATATGATTGCCACTTACACCTTATTAAATACACCTTGGTTTTAGCATTCTAACAGAAATTTTTGAAATAATTTTGTACCTTAAAGTATAAATCAAGGAAAATCAAGCAAACTCAACAATATTGTTTTTATATCTGGCGGAGCAAGTCATTACGTAAACAGTTGCATTTGTTTTTTTTTAATTTTAATGCTGCAGCGCATTTGGTTGTTCATCTATAAATATTCTAGCTGGAATTATTGTACATTAATTTGATGATAAATCGTACGTCTTATTAAATGACCTACGAATGATAATTTTCACATATATTTGTTAAAAAAGAAGTTGATCATTTATTTTCTAATTTCACTTAAATATTAATAAAAATATTACAAAAAAAATATCAGTCGAAAGTTGACTTACCTGTCCCTATTTTATAGGGATCAGATGATATATCGTCTCTATACATCACATTCATTCGTAAACATTACGTTTCTTCATCCATTTTGTTTATATCCTAATTTTTTATCTGTCATTCTATACTGTCTCCTCTATTCTTAGCAAGTGGAACGTTTTTAAATTCGGTCGGTTGATTTCATTAATTTTCTGCTTACAAGTAAATGTTTTAATATCTGAACATTTGTTTAAATTAAGTGAAATTCCAGTCAAATAACGGTATTTCAACGTTACAAACATGAACAGGTCTTCGATGACAATTCGTGAGAAGCTAGACTTACTAAATGATGCAAAAGCCGGAATGGATAAACCTGCACTGATGGAAAAATATAAATGTGAGAAAAATGCTGTTTATCGAATCCTGCGGGAAGAACAGAAAATTCGGCAAATTGGACTAAATTTGAATTCAGAAAGGAAACGCAACCGTAAAAGCGTCCATCAAAATGTTGAAGATTTCCTCAATATTTGGGTGAGGAGGCAACAGAAACAAAATAGGCCATTGACACGAGATGCCGTAGTGAAGGCAGCTCAGGAGATTGCAGAACGTTTAGGTTCGAATTTTGTTCCGTCATCTACGTGGATAGTCAGATGGAAGAACCGAACAAACGTGAATTTGGTTCGCCCAACTAAGAAGACTGAAACCGAAAATAAAATCGAAAGCGAAGATTTTGATGATCTCATGCAGGCTGATGTGAAGAAAGAGCTGGGCGACATAAGTTGGGCAAACAACTCTAATGAGACATATCACAATTCTATGGAAGATTATGATGATCAAATGGACAATGAAGATATGATCTATCATTGTCCAAAAGTTGAACTTTCCGAATCATACATTTACGATTATTCTGAATCTGTGGCGGACGTCGAGCAACCTACAAATCAAGAGAGCTCCATACCAGAAAGTGATATTTATAGTTCATCACCGGCTACAAAGAAGCAAAGTTGGATCAGTCAGTTGGTTCTCACACAATTGGATAGCATACATCCAGATGATAGAGGTGATTTCGCCTGGGAAGTACATAAGTTGATTCGGAAATATCAACATAAAAATAAGTTGAGGATGAAAGAACAAAAATAGTTGTCTTCAATTAATCTCTTAATAGGAATAGACTATTTTATTAATTCCAATATACCTAGTTTTGTAATGAAGATACCTTCAATTTTGTCCAAAGCCATATTTTTAATGACATTTTGATTGTTTTGATTTTACCTGTAAATAGATCAAAGTCCGTTGATTAATAAAAATAAACATGTTTTAATAATATTTAATATTAATAAGAAATTTAAATTTGCGAAATTAAGAAAAATATAAATACCTATATGCAACAGGTTGTTTTGTATATTTGAATGTTCTTTATTAAATTAACTTTTATTAAATAGGAAAACATATCACGAAATTAATGGAAAGTCTATTTTTTATATCCAGTGGTTTAAAATACTAGTTTTCTTAAAATTTTAATGAACCCTCTAAAGTGTGATTGTTATAAAGATTATTTTGAAAATGCAAAAATCTTTTTGAAATTAGTTTCGATATCTGCTTTATAAATTCGAAAAGTTGTGGGCTGCGATCGAAATTCAGCTCCCGGGGTCACAATTGCCGCAGAGATAGGCCCAGCCGACGCAGGCACCTGCTTCGCGCTCGCTACCTTTGGCGCATCCACCAACAACTGCCCAATTGTCACAACCTTGGATATCGGTTTCGACAATTCGGCAGAGGGTGGATTTCCAGGGGGAGATTGTGCCTTATCAGCCTTCTTGGAGGTTTTTTTAGGGGCTCTCCGTCGGACTGACTTCGACAGTCCCTTACCCTCCGTCTTCGTGGAGCTGGTGTCTGAGACGTCTCAATACTCAGTTTACCCTTGGGAGGTACTGAGGGCTTAGACGTCTCAGTCACCAGCTTCCGGGATGTGCTAGGACCTCCAAAAGTTTTCTCCTTCTTTGAAGGGACTACCGTGGTGGTCTTCGCACTAGGTCTAGGAATCCTTTCAATCAAGAAGTACCTCGCAATATCATTCGGATAGTTCCTGGAGAACTTTCGAATTTGAGGTTCCTCTTGATCAAAAGGAACTTCTTTTCCATGATGGAGTCACTGTCCCGTCCGATGAATCGGTTGCAGTAGCCGTGGTACATCTTCTTAGCAGCGATCTCCTTGGCGTTGATTTGTCTTGCAGTTCCCGTTACTGATTATTCCATTTTAACTACGGGAGTATCATCAGTCCCAGTCTCCGCTTCGACCACCAACTGCCTGAGAAGTCTCGTCACGAGAACGTCGTTCGGATCCTCAACCTCCCCAGGGTTAATTAAAATTCGGCTCCATGATAGTGCCTTTGGTGAGGGATTGAGGTCGACCATGGTATAGCCTCTTACCATGGCAAGGACTCGGCAACTAAGCCTGAATAATCTTGTTGGGGTGCCTAATTATCAACAAGGCTGCGTTCTTTACAGTCGGGACCCTGACTGCAAACCGTAGAACGCTGATGGGCACGAAGTCGCATGACACCCCAGCGTTAGGGGGGTATGAATAGGGAGAAACAAGAAATGCGAGATGCGGATTCGAAATTTCGAAAATTGAGTTTGAAAAAATATTCGTGTTGCCATATTGTAATTTAAGTTGTAATGTGCGTTGCCACATTGTAATTTAATTTTGTAATATTTGTCAATATTTTATTATTTCAACTTCATAATATAAATGTGAAATATTAAGAATCCGCTTTAAAACTGCTTAATAAAAAATAAAAGAACATGAATTACATGGTGTAAGCATCAGATACAACAACAAATGTTTTACAAAAACAACATTGTTGTTATAGAAATTAAATTGTCATGCTGACAATCAGTTTTTGACATAAATAAACAAAAACAATTATTAATTTATTTTTGTCAAGAAATATTCTTTGAGGAATAATTAATGAAGTTGTGTATTCTTGGGTTATTGGCGGATTAAGGTCAGTGAAAAAATAAAGTTTAAGACCTGGTCGAGATTAATTTTAGGTTTATTTAATACTTTTATTTTTGAAGTCAGCTCCCTTTAAATATATTAGCGAAATTTTTCGCGCAAAATGTCATCACATTTTCGCACTCTCTGTAATTCAGAATAACTAATTTTTCCCCAAAGCTGATTTTTCGCTTTCGAACTTGATTCAGATTTAGGGAAAGTGAAAATGAAAATGAGCATTATAAAGTTTATCGATTGTTGTTGGTTCTGGACCAATTCTATTATAATCTTTTATTGAGATTGCATTTAAAAATCATTAACTGTTACGGTTACGTTACGTTTACAGTTATCTAACAAACCAGCGATTTGTAAATTGTTTAATATTGAGAAAATCATACGACTGTCTGTAAGATAACAACAACAACAAACACTATACTAATACTATTTCCGATTGACCGATGTGTTGCTGTATGCGATATATTGCAGAGCAGATATTGCTAACAAAAAAATCAGTACTATTTGTATTGTTGCGCGCGAAAGTCACGTTGGCGCTCGGGTAAAACCAAAGCAAAATATCATTTTTTGTAACATATCATAATTTTCAAAAAGAAAATATTGAAAAATTAATTGTTTCATATATGTATTTTTTTCGTAATCAATTTTACCAAACCTTTACAATAGCCGCAATTAAATTCCCTGTTAAACAAATTAAATTATAACGTTTTCTTTAGTATAACGATAAATACACAGTGCAATAAAATTAATTCAGAATGGATCATTGCAATGGAAATAAATCATTAAACATTGCCCCTAGCGATCGTCAAGGGCTCTGGAGTACGAGCGGTGATAATGATGTTCCCGGCAGCGTGTCGGGCCTCCAGCGTTTGCAGCACAAAAAGTTTAATAAGGTATGTGGGGTTATAAGAAATGCATATCGTTTGCATACAGAGGAATACATTTGAAAGGAAATATGAAACTTAAGATGGGTCGTTGGATAGTGTTTGTATTGTGGCAGTCGACAACAAAATCTTATCAAATCTATGCAAACTTTTAACAATAGAATCAATCCTATTCCACATCTAATGTTAGTGCTTCAAAACGAGACTTAGTGTTTCAAAGGGCATTTTTTAAATCAGAATGTTTTCCTAATTTTTATTTTATGGGATATTTATTTAAAAAAGTTTTCTATCATAATCCATTATTGCATATCCGACGCTATGCAATAATGGGTTTTGCAATATTATAACAAAAATTCCAAATAAGTAAAGATAGATGAAGATGAATCATATTGGGCCATTATTGCAATTTTCTGATATGGATTATATTTGACCGATTAAAAGTTCCTTATGCGTACTTACGTGTCTGATAAGATACGTGTAACAATAGTATTACCTTTGTTCACTTTTTATATTAAAAAATGGTCAAAGTACTAACTATAAAAAATCATTATGAGAGTATAAATTTTTAAAAATTTACCAGTAGAACAATCAAAAGGAGATTCTTTATATTCCTCTAACTCTAATTGTATTTTTTATTGTCTCATTATATTGTTTTTAGACATATATATAAAAGTAAAAATTTATATGAGTATAAAACACATGCAGTAAGCACAAGAATAATTTACGCATTTTTTACAAAAAAAAAAAAATCGCTACAAGGTCAAAATGTCATCACCTATATTTCACTTTGTCAAGCAGAATACGACCTTGAAGATGTCGCCCTTTATTTGTTATGAATTCTGCCCAATATATTTAATATTAATTATAGTTTTTATTGTTTGTGTGGGATGCTTAAAATTAGAATGAGAAAAAATATTACGACACATTTTCTTATTGGGGTTGTCCATGGCATAACTATTACAAGGCAGTGTCCGACATTTTTACCATAAGTGTAAGTTTTAATTATAACAAATGAAATGGAATAAAAAACGCGGTTGTAAATAATTATAATTTTGTAATTTATATTAGCGACTACTTTATTTTGATTTCAGAAAAATATCCGTCAATTATCGAAGGTTTAAGCAAATTCAAATTTGCATTTTATATTTTTTCGTTTCTCAGTTACAGAATTCCACTGCCCATTTTTTTTTTTATGACTCCAACAAAATCCTACCTGTTTAGACCGCATTTAAACGACATTAGAACTTTTTTTCCTAGGGCTAATCTCCTCTATGAGTATTTATTTGACAAATTTGTAATGGCATTGACAATTTAGATCTACTGGATTTTATAAATCCGGTACAATGTAAATGTGCTATTAGACTACTAAATCCACATGATTTAAAATATCAATTCCATTTCCATTTAAAATTAGGCCACGTTTAGACTACTAAATCCACTCGATCTCAAACGTCATTCCATTACGTATACGCCACGTTAATCCAGTTCACAAATCCAGTGGATAATATTTGACGTATAAGGCGCGTTTAGACTATGCCTTCTCGTAAATCGGGATATCAAATCATATATGTTTATACTAGTATTATAATGAAAAGAAGTTCATTTGTCAGCTGTTATTTCGACGCCTCCGAACCATAGTATGCTAAGTCTGAAAAGTGAGTTTTTCAGTAGAAGCTCTCAAAGTATGGAAGTTTCTTATATCTTACGTGCCATGCTAAGCACATTTTTGGTTATAACTTTGGTTTGGATTGGCCGATGATTACCAAAATTTCAGAGAATTTAAATTAAGGACCGTAGTATCAAAAACGTAAAGAACTTTAAAACATGTTATGGTTCGGAGGCGTCGATTTGTTTACGTATACATACACATTTCACTGCTTCCATGATGTCAGCGGTAATGTTTGAATCAATATTTTAATAATTTTGTTAGAAACTGTTATCTTTTAGTTACAAAATACATAAACCCTTTGTCGTTCTAAATTATAGTAAAAAAACTAAATTTTCAGCAGTTGACATATTTTTGTCTGGCAGTTATTTTGAATATTAAAAAAATTTTTGTCAAAAGCAGGGTTATATTTGAAAGTACATTTGAGATCGAGTGGATTTCGTAGACCTGAACGTACCTTTAATTCTATTCAGAAATCCAGTGGATTATATTTGACATATATGCTATGAAATTGACATTTGAGATCGAGTGGATTTCGTAAATCTAAACGCACTTTTAGACTATTATTAAAATTATAGGAAATTGATAGTCAGCTGTTTTAGATTAAATATACAGTCGAGTACTTTTGTAACTAACACCGGTTATAACGAACTTTTCTTATAGCGAACACTTTTCCTCGTCCCGACGGTTTAGGACATATTTTTCATACAAATATTTACTCTTATAGCGAAATAGTTTTCATTTATTTAAATTCGGTTATGTTATAAATATACTTAAAACTTACCTATGACAATCCTCACTAAAGTTTATTACGCTATGGCTAGAAATCTTTAACAATAAATGTCAGTTTTGATGCATTTTTCATGAATGGTCTCCCACATGTAATGTAATGAAACACTTTTTTAACTACATTTATTTCATGGCATAATTATACAAGGTAGACTCATGCAGTCATATGATTCCATTTTTTTCATAAATTTGCCTTTGACAGCATTTAGCTTTCAAAATTTAAATGAAAATATCTTCCTTTGAAATGTACGCATATCATGTGGTCAGTGGCAAAATTGCTAAATCATTAATATTTATAAATATGTTGAAGTTCTCTGCCCCTAAAACTTATAAATATAAGATGTAACAAACATGGTTAAATCTTGAGAGCAATGATCAGCTTTAGAAAATATATTTTGTTTAATTTATTGAAAATATTCCAAACGACAAACATAAAATTTTATGGAATTTGTTTTTTATATTACTTAAAATTGATAGATGAGTTCCAAATTAAAAAGAGTTGCCATCCTAATTCTCAAATGAGACTACCTTCTGTAATTATGCCATGATATTGTGTATAGATGGGATTTCATTTCTAATTATATCAATGTTTGATTTAACAAGCCACAAGGTAGAGTTGTATTTTTTATTTGTTGTGAAATTAATCCCTTGTACTAACATATATACAATCGATGTTTTTACATATATAATCTGTCCCATAATCTGCTTAGATTTTTTCTTTGTAAATTTGACAATTTTTACCAGTTCGTCCAAAGGAGTCCCTGTTGACTACAGAAATAAAAATGGTACAATATACTCCAAGTATACTATGTTTTGACATAGAAGGAATATGTCTCATTTTTTTCTAAATCGCCAGAATAACACTTATGACCTTTATTTATTTTATATACCCATAATATACCCATTCTATTGTCTAGAAGAAACGTGCGTTCCAAGTGATATTTCTATTTTCTTTGTTTTGGTTTGTTATTCTAAATCGAATTAGCAAAAACGACTTAATTTCATTTAGTAATGCACGCCTCAGGCACAACATTAAGAAAATAAAATATCGTTAATAATTGTTTTTTTTTATTATCAGAATATTTTGTAACACCACATTTATAATTTACCGCAATGTTTATTGTCAATGGAATATCCAAAAGAGAAATGAGAATCATTGTAACATATGCATGTGTATGTGGGTTACATTAGGAATTGATGCAATGGAAAAATACTAGCAGTCGTTAAGATTGGAGAACCTCAATAAAATATATTTAGTTGAAAATATATAATGATTAGAATGTTTGTAGTAATTTTAAAATGTGTATCATCTTAATTGTTTCTGTTATTGTTAATAATTGTTATATATTGAGGGTAAATACAAAGTACGCGGGCAGGTCAATAATGCCCCGACTTCGAATAAACGATAGAATTTTTCAAAAATTTGCAGTAATTTATATTCAATATTACTTTAGTATAGAACATCGATAAACAGCCTGTAACGTTCATATATCTTTTCTCTTCCTACATTTACATTGACAACTAATTTTAATGATAAACAAATGTTGTTTTGCATAAAATACCAATGATATTTCATTAGCTATATGATTTAATTTATCTTGTCAGCAAGAACAGTCATATTTCCATACCCGTTCGTTCATTCACTTAATTCGAAAAATTCATAATTTGTTATCTTCACATCAACACTTAATCACATAATAGCAAATTTTCACTTTCATTTTGCCTACATCAATTTGTCATAAATTAATATTCGTATTTTTTTCTTATCACGCCAGAGAATAAACAAACGAAAAAATTATTATCCAGTTTTTCGACATGACTCAAATCTACTAAATAACCGCTGGAAATGTTTAGGTATATATAAAAAAAAAACAACATTTGCATAGACAATTCGGGTTTCCCACAGAATATTTGGCGAATTTTTTTATCTGTAATTACATCTGCAGTGGATAAACGAAAACATTTGCTGTGTTTTTATGGGTTAATAAAATGTAAACAAGATATTGTCAATGTCCCTTTCTCAAGTTTCAAGGTGGACGTTTTTTACCCATTGAGAACCATGTATTCCAACATACGGACACTTGGTTCTAAAAATTCGATCAGGACACTCAAATAACCTAAATGCGGGAGGTAATGTAATTTAATGGAGTTAAATTCAAAAATTCGCTGATGTTCTGAATCGTAGTTGTTTCACTAGTATTATCATGATATAAAGATGACAGTCAGCTAATATTTGTTTACATATTCATACACATTTGACTGGTTTCATAGTTTCTGATGCAATTTTCAGTCCATATTTTCTATTTTTCAATACATGTTTCTTCTAAATTTATTGTAATTAAATTTATTGTAAATAAAAAATGTTCGTCAGCTATTTAAAATGTTAACGTATTTCTAAACAAAATTTTGTTGGTTAAAAACTGGGTTGTATTCGATATTAGTTGTGTGTTTACTCGATATTTGGTAACAATTGTTACTCAAAAATCCAGTAAAAGAGAATCAGGTGAGAGAGTAAGTTTGACAGTTCAATAACAACAAACTTACTGGAGTTTACTGAAAGAATTTTATGCAGTAAGATTTTGCAAACTCAGCCATTTTTGGATCAGCTGTTATATGACCAAACACAAAAATTATTCAAAGTATTTTTTTTCAATTTTTATAAAAACTACAGAAATTGGAAGAAAAATTGCATGTAATGCAAATTTTCATTAAATTAGTAACTAATTCCTTATATTTTAGGCAAGTTCCAGAAAAATGACAAAGTATTGATGCAGGAAGCTTAAATGTTCCCAAGGAGCATACCAAATCAAAATTTCTTTTATTGTTCGTCCTTTGTTAATTTATTTATTTTGGCGCAAATAAAAATGTTTTCTTGAATCAGCTGTTTATTTGCTAAATCTTACTAATGTTGTCTGTATACTTTTCTCAGTAATATTGCAAAAGAGAGTAAAAACAGCTTACTCTCTGAACTAGAACTTACTGAGCATAGGTGCCCAAAATTAAAATGCGTTAGTATGTGTGAGAGAAAACAGAACAGTACTGAACAAAATTGTGTGTGCATTTTTGTGGTCGGAAAAAATTATTGATGAATTCAATTTTTGTTATTATATAAAATAAAAGCATTATTAAAAATGTTTTTATATGAATTACAAAGTGTATATGTCATAAAAATCTAATAAAGTTTATAAAGTAGCATATACCGAGATAATAATCATATTATAATATTAAATAATAATATTAAATACTACGATAATTATCAAATATTTAATTCTTTAAAAAAACAGAAATTGTTCTGTTGTTTTTAAAATTTTTAAAACATACAAGACGCATTTTGAATAATAAAAAAAAATCCAAATATACTGAAACACTTTTATCCCTAAGTGTTATTTCGTTGATTTTCTAGTTCTGCGGACACGACGTCGTGCGCGCACCCCAGTATGTGTTCATTCGTTGCCTGTCAAACAACGACTGACTGAAAGAGCATAACAATGCGTGTGAGTAGGCAGCTACTTTAAAGTATACTGATGGGCACCTATGTTACTGAGTAAATGTTACTAGAAAAGTAACCAGACACACCTATTATCACGGTTTAAGACCCGTTTAGACGTTGCCTTCTAAATCGAAACGATTTATAGCTTTAGACTGGTATTAAAATGAAATGTAGTGGATTTGTCAGCTGTTATTTGTTTGCGTATATATAAACATGTCACTGCTTCCATAATTTCGGTGACAAAATTTTAATCAATATTTTCATAATTGTGTTAGGAATTGTTCTCCATTAGGTTAGGATAAGGGATGTACAACTGCCATTTACAGCCTTTCACTCAGAGACATTTGTCCATTGTGCTCATTCTTGATACCTGAAAGAAAGGGTAGAGGAAAGTGGAGATGAGGATATATAGTGGAAGTTTAGAGAGTGTGGAAAACTGGTTATTTTAGTCATGTCAACGTCTTAACAAAGCTTAGGATCTGCATGGGGTCTATTTCCGAGAATAATGCTAAATTAATATTTGACGAATTGTCCGTGTCTTCTGCCACTTAGCGATGGACACTTACAAAGTATATGTTCAATTGTTTCTAGCTCTTCGTTATCCTCACATAGACGGCAATAACCCGCTCCGTTAATGTCCCATCGAAGTGAGAGATCTAATCCTGTAGTGATCTGTTGTGATCCCCACAACGATTTTAATCTCCCACTTACTATAAGACTACAGCGACGAAGTTCTACGTCGATATAATTCTGGCCAGATGGTTTTTGAAAACCTGCATCCAGGTTCAGTTGACCATCTGTTGCCGACTACCTCGCAGTAGCTCAAACGGATTTTGTCAATAAAGTAGCCAATGGGAGGTTGTACAGATTCCTCAATCGGTAGATTGGACGACTGTAAATCCCCTCGAAGATGCTGATCGGCTATCTCATTTCCATCTATGTTGCTATGTCCTGGAACCCAACATAATTTAACCATCTGCCCTATATCGTGGTTACAAGGATCACGAACCGCTTTTGAGTTCATTTTAGCCAGAGGTTTCTTCTTGTTGACCCTTGCCACCATAAATGTAAGCATGTCTTAAGGACCGCCTAACTATCGACACCGGCCCTATCTTATCGATAGTAAGTGTTTTGGCAATCTTGGCCGCTTTCGTGATTGTCAAGTTTTCTGCCTGAAAAACGCTGAAAATTTCGTTAAGTTTATGTGAGTTATATATAGCTAGTTCCTTGCAGTAAACGCTTGCACCAGTACCTTCCTCCATCTTTGACCGGTCTGAAAATATCGACAGACCGATCAGAAGTACGACATCAGAGTAGAGATTTCCTACTAGGAATCTCTACTCTGATGTCGTAATGAGAGGGAGTATAATCACTGATGTGAGTACCCCACTCTAAAAATGCATATTCCCACTAGCGACTCCAGGCATCCGTTTCCCGGAGCCTTGGAGCACATCTATCAGCATGGAATTTAATCAGAAAATCCAGTATTTGAAGATTAAAGGTTGCATTCAAGGCTGCCTGTGGCGTGCTTCTTAGCGCTTCAGAAGTCAGGATAGACGCCTATCGCTGTACGGTACTCATTTTAGCCAGCGGTATCTTCTTGTTGAACCTTTCCACCATAAATGTAAGAATGGGGAGTACAACCGTTACATACAGCCAGTGTATGATCTCTGGTTTTAGTCCCCAACTCTTACCTATAGAGTTCTTGCAGGAGTAGAGTGCTTTTAGTCCTTTGCGTTGCGTTCCTTTTGTGGTCGAGGACTGTACCAACTCCACCAAGGATGGCAATGGGAAATTTGGGATCTTACGTTTCCTAGTGAAGAGTACCATTTCTGTTTTCGTGGAGTTTACACCAAGACCATTGGCGTGTGTACAACTGGACAGAGGACACTCTGCAGAATATTAGAAATAGTCGGCAGAAACTTCCTACCGACTAGCAAGACTACATCATCAGCATAGGCCACAATCTTTATCTTAAGGTGGTCGAATTTCAGCAGTATCTGATTTGTCACCAGAAGCCATAGTAGAGGATATAATACTCCTCCCTGTGTGATTTCCTCACGAGACTCTCTTAAATGGATGAATTGATAATCCTGCTTTCCATCATTCTATAAATCCAATCCGTTAGGAGGGAGGCGATACCTGAACTATCGAGAGCAGAATGGATAGCCTCCACGTATTTTGTTACACACTTTAAGGAGAAATCATTATTTTTGTGCAAAGCAGAGTTGTATTTGAAATTATTATCTCAATTTAGTATAGAATTTTTAGCAAATTGAGATATTGAGTGGATCTAAAATTAAAATGAGCTCGAGTAGCAGTTAAATCGATATCACAATAAAAGCTATCACAATAAAAGCTATAGTCTAAACGCGCCTTTAGAATAAATAATAAATAAAACAATATGCAAAAGTTGTCGAACAAAATAGGTAACAATTTGCAAGAAATCACCAGAACTTAAAAGCAAATTTAAAAATTAAAATTTTAAATTATCTTTAATTGTTTGTAATTTAGATAGAGATGCTCTATACCAGAACCTGCAAGAATCTCCTATCAAAGTAAATTGTTTTCGATTGCATAAGTTTTAAAAGTTTTGTCCACATTTTGAGAAGAGGAACAGGCCTACAACACCCCTGCTGCTCATCTAATATGTACATACCTAGTTAATAAAATATTTTTACGAATTAATTATTTAAGGGGACCCCCATTCTCGGGGTCTTTTTTTTTTTTGATTAATTCGAATCTACAATAATTCAAAAATGTCCCTACAAAATTTCAAGTGAAAATCTCAAGAACTCTTGAAGATATAGCCGATTTATTGTGTCAGCATCAAGTGGCGGCTGAAGGGCTTCTCAAACTTTAAACGCGTTTTTCTCTTTTGGGAATGGCGGGCACGATAACTCAAAAACTAATAACCCAATCGATTCCAAATTTACACGTTTCTCTGTGAGTGTATAGCTATCGTATGAACTAGCATAAAGCCAATCGGTGAATAACTTCCTTATTTTTTAACTTGGTTCTAAATTTAATTTTAGATCGAAGTCAATAATCCTAGTTCATACGAGAGCCAGACATGTACTCTTTCTAACACCGTTGAAATTTTCGGATTCCGATGTTCCAGTGAGGAGTTATCATGCCCGCCATCAAAAATAAGGACTTCTCTTTAATTACAAAAAACAACAACAAAACAATTACAAATTTTTTTGTAAATTACAAAGTTACAAACCTTAACAAGAATTGGTATTGATTTACCAGCCCATTGAAAATCTTGAAAAATTAAAATCGAGAATGGGGAGGTCCCCTTAAATTGCAAAGAGCTATTTCATTATTTTGTGTAGATGATAAGAACATTTCTTTTTTAAATTTACTTGCAAATATTCGGCATACGTGTTTCTTAACCCCTTTCTTGTTTCAGGGTCTTGCATTTACCTTGGAAGAACGTCAACTGTTGGGCATTCATGGCCTTCTGCCGGCTGTAGTGAAATCGGAAGAAGAACAAATTCAACATTGTTTGTTGTTGTTGGATCGTCTGGAATCTGACTTGGATAAATATATGTACTTGAGTAGTCTAGCCGAACGCAATGAACGTCTATTTTATAAAATTTTGGCAACAGATGTTTCCAAAATGATGCCATTAGTTTATACGCCCACTGTGGGTTTGGCTTGTCAGAAATTCAGTATGATATTTCAATATCCCAAAGGCCTGTATATTACAATTAAGGATAAGGGTCATGTCTATGAAGTTCTTAAGGTGAGTTTTATTGCGGTCATATTAGGTTGTGAGCATGAGTGAATATTAATATTTTGTTTGCATTTACAGAATTGGCCGGAAACCGATGTACGTGCCATTGTCGTTACAGATGGAGAACGTATCTTAGGTTTAGGCGATTTGGGCGCCAATGGCATGGGTATACCGGTAGGTAAATTATCCCTGTACACCGCTCTGGCCGGCATAAAACCTAGTCAATGTTTACCCATAACTTTGGATGTTGGTACCAACACAGAAACCCTACTTAATGACCCGCTCTACATTGGTCTACGCCATAAGAGAATTACCGGCAAGGAATATGACGAGTTCATCGACGAATTCATGCATGCTGTGGTACGACGCTTTGGCCAAAATTGTCTCATACAATTCGAGGATTTTGCCAATGCGAATGCATTCCGTTTTTTGGCCAAATACCGTAATGACTTTTGCACATTTAACGATGATATTCAGGGTACAGCCTCAGTGGCAGTAGCCGGTCTGCTGGCATCACTGAAAATCAAGAACACCAAACTGAAAGAGAACAAAATTTTGTTCCTTGGTGCTGGTGAAGCTGCCTTAGGCATTGCTGGGCTATGTTTAATGGCATTGATGAAGGAAGGCCTGACCGAAGCTGAGGCAAAGAAATGCATCTGGATGGTGGACAGTAAGGGTTTAATTGTACAAAATCGTCCCACCGGTGGCATCACTGAACACAAAAAGCATTTTGCTCAAGATCATGCACCTGTCGATTCCTTGGAAGAGGCAGTTAAAACAATTAAACCCTCAGTCTTGATTGGGGCTGCGGCAATTGGTGGAGCCTTTACCAAATCTATACTGGAGATGATGGCCGAATTTAATGAGACCCCAATAATTTTTGCTCTATCAAATCCCACGAGTAAAGCTGAATGTACAGCCGAACAGGCTTACCAGTATACCAAAGGAAAATGTATATTTGCTTCTGGTTCACCCTTTAAACCCGTACAATATCAGGGCAAAACATTCTATCCGGGCCAAGGAAATAATTCATACATTTTCCCAGGTGTAGCGCTGGGTGTACTCTGTGCCGGTATGTTGACCATACCGGAAGAATTGTTCCTGATGTCAGCTGAATGTCTGGCAAAATTGTGTAAACCGGATGATTTGAATAAGGGTTCGTTGTATCCGCCCTTGAATAGTATTACTGAATGTTCGGTCGAAATTGCCGCCTACATTGTGGAATATGCATATAAGAATGGTGAGTTTGAAAACGTTATCAATGAAAATAACATTTACAGGCATATAATAGGGTTTCAATATTGCGTTGATAGGTAAATATTTTCAAACTTAGTACAGGATAAGAATAAAACAATTTAGTACTCTGTGGTTGTGGTTTTTGCTAAACTAGTATTTAGTGTACTCTACACATTGTGGCCAAACTCAAATTGTCCGCAAGGTGGCACTAATTGATAATATGACAAACGAATGAAAACGAGATATGACTAAGCGGTGTTCCAGAGCCTGCAATACTTTTTGGGAGCATACGATTAAGATTATTTTTTTTAATAATTCGCTCCTGTGAAAGTCGCATTTGAATGCTGTTACATCTGAAAATATGTCGAAGTATATAGTTTACAGCGCAAAACTGCATAATACATTAAACATGATCTTCTTAATTTATCCAGTGTTTGTATTATTCGTCAATAAATAATTCAATGTCTTGTATAATTTCAGGCCTAGCTACAGTACGCCCAGAACCAAAGGACAAGAGAGCATTTATACGAGCACAAATGTATGACTTGTCATATCCATCAGCCATTCCAGAGGTCTATATGTGGCAACAGAAATTGTAAAATTAATTTTATTGTAAATATTAAATAAAACCCGTTATAAATAATATCGCAACCAATAGAAATGTATGACTATTTCGTTCTCTAAATAAATATATTTAAAATAAATGTTTTTTATTTATTATATTGTGGAAGGTGGTCTCATTTGAGAATTTAATAATGGCAACCCCTTTTAATATGTTACTCATACATCAATTTCATATAAAATTCATGCCGATTGGTATATTTTCAGAAAATTAAAAATGTATATTTTTTGAAGCTCTACATTGCTATCAAGACGTAAGGATGTGCGTTACAACTTATATTTATAGGTTTAAGATGCAGGGAACTCAAAATATTTTTAAATATAAATGATTTTTTGCCATTAAACACATCCTGTGCGTACATTTGGAACGAAAGTATTTTCATTTAAATTTTGAAAGCTAAATTTTGTCAAAAGTAAATTTATGAAAAAATTGGAATCATATATCTGCATGAGACTACCTTGTATAATTATACCATGTTCGGAAAGCAAGTCTTGCAGATAAGTAAGTTTGTTAGATACATACGAACTTAATATAGATATCAAACGAAAGTATTAACCTTTTTTGAAGATTAATTGAACGTTGCATTTTTTTCATTTTTTACTTGAAAAAAGTTTCTATAATCATAAAACTAGTTAAACCCTAAACAAAATCGGTTCCGAAACTCTTTGAGCTGTATTGCACTCTGAAAGCGAATTTTTCTTCCAGGTTCTGGAAAAGTCCAAAAAATTACGTGAACGGAACAAATATCTTTCAAAATCAACACACTAACTAGATTGGTTTGGTGGTTGTCATTCGGAAGTCACTAGTATGCCTGTAGTTCTTAAGAGGTGATATGTAGACATTGGTACCAGTGTTTATTCTTAACATGTTATGCCAGAAGCCACTTGCAAACGTTTAAAAAAAACCTTTTTGGAAAAATGGGTTGTCAAATAATTGTAGAGACGCTTACCATAACAAAGACATAGGATGCAATATTAACATAATACAAAAGACATGGCATAATTACAGAAGGTAGTCTCATTTGAGAATTTTATGATGGCAACCCTTTTTAATTTGGAACTCATCTATCAATTTTAAATAATAGTTCCGTTCCAGAACCTAAAAGAATCTACTCATTTTACTGTTTTACAACTTTTTACGCGAAACCCGTTCCTCAATCCACAAAACTGGAAAAACATTAAATCAAATTTAAGAGAGCACAAACAAAATGGCCACTGAACACATAATATGCGCATATTTCGAAGGAAGATATTTTCATTTAAATTTTAAAAGCCGAATACTGTAAACTTTATGAAAAAATTTGAAACATATGACTACATGAGACTACCTTGTATAATTATGCCACGTATAAAAGATGAGGACATCGAACTGTATTCCATACCTGTTTCCAGTATATAAATAGAGTACGATATCATAAAAATGGAGCAAAAGCCATTCATACTGTATATTGAAGTTTTTGCCACGTAAACACAAAACCAACGTTGTTATATATATAAATATATATAAGGGAAAAAGAGACATGCATAACCGCAAAACAATAAGACGTTTATTATTAGTTTTTATAAATATCAAACAATGGATTTAGTGTCGATTTCTACTTCATTTCGTTTTTTGTCGTATACTAGCAGTAAACATTAATTCGTCCAAGGATAAAGAATAAAAGTATTTGAACTATTATTGGGACATGTGTACTTACTTCATGAGCACTGGAAGTCAAAAAGAGGAAGGAGCCAAAATCAGACTTCTACTTTTGGGTACTGGCGAATCGGGCAAATCAACATTCATGCGACAAATGCGAATTATCTACGACAAAGGCTATACAGAAGAGGAAAGGCGTTTTTTTATATCGGGTATTATGGACAATATACTAAGTGCCATGAAAGCAATGGTCGCGGCTATGAATTCCCTTAACATCGATTACGAATTGCATACCAATAAAAGAAATGCTGAACTGATTGCTTCGGCTGATTCTGAGACATTCGCATGCTCTTTGGGAATGTATATATTGGCTATAAAGGACCTGTGGCAAGATATTGGAGTCCAAGAATGTTACAGAAATCGTAACAAATACCAGATAATAGACTCTGCCAAATATTTTCTAGAAAATATAGATCGCATAGCGGAACCCTCTTATTTGCCAACCGACGGTGATATATTGCATGTGAGAATAAAAACAACCGGCCTGATAGATTACCATTTTACGGTGGAGAACGTACGATTTCAAATGACGGATGTTGAAGGACAACGCTCCGAACGTAGAAAATGGATACACTGTTTCGACAACGTAAAAGCCATTATATTTTTGACGGCCGTTTCCGAATACGATCAAGTGCTGCGGGTAAATGATCAACAAAATCGTCTTGTTGAATCGAAAAGTGTCTTCAAATCACTTCACAAATTCCCTTGGTTTGCAGATACCTCAACTGTGGTGTTTTTCAATAAAATAGATTTACTGAGAGAGAAAATAATGTACTCGGACCTGGAAAAGTTCTTTCCCGAATATCGGGGTCCCAAGAGGGATTATGCAGCGGCGATGAGTTTTATAAAACATATGTTCCTTGACGGTATTCCACAACAAAAAATATATTCATATTTCACATGCGCCACCGACACAACAAATGTTAAAGTTGTATTCAGCACTGTACACGATTCTATATTACGAGATCGATTAACGGAGTATAACTTATGTTAATTTTTTTACTGGCGTGGAGCTGCATTTCTCTCTGCTTTTGTATGTCATCCTTTAAATACTAAACGTATATTTGTGAGTGTATAATAATATTGTTCTTCCAGATGTAAATCGGATCGGAATAAATCTATTTTTGAGCGACATGTACATTGAACTTTTTGCCGGCTTCAACTCCTCTCTGTTAATCAACCCCAAATGTTTTTCTTTATTAATATATACTTTCACTAATAACTTTCTCCGCACTTCTAGAGCGCACAACAGGTCTCATATGGCTTATGTGTATGTCCTTCTCATGTTGGATATGTGAAAAAAATTTAATGGATTTGACCAAGTTTTGGTATACCTCCTACACAAAGGGTCTTGAAAATTTGCCTTTTTGAACTACAAAATCGTTAATAAGTGTTGCAATTTAGATGTTGTTCCACGTTTCAGAACACCTACCATTCCAAAGGACCCTGAAATAGTAACTTTCTAAACTATAAAATTCTTATATACAATTAAATTAACTATAGTTGTTTTATTTTGGTTAATTTTTATTAATAATAAAATATATGATATACTTTATTTATTACAGTTTTTTTAATTGCGCATCAACATTAATTGAACATTTGGAACTAAAAATTAATTCATAAATCGCATTTCTGTTTTTTAAGTGTAAGAGTTACATATCGCATATCTACTCATAGTCTACAAAAATTAACAATAAGATAAAATTATTTTCCAATGTTACTGTCAAATACAAATTACTTACGCTTCTGGTGGTTTTTCTTTAGCAATAAACATATGTTTTCAATTTGTAGAGATGCCACCTAGTGTTCTTCACAAATGATGTCAAACCATTGAAAATTAAGAGGAAATTTATTTTTGATAACACGACTTTTGAACCAATTAAACGGGAAAATCTATTAACAGGGTTTATTTATCCGAGGAAATTAACATGTGTTTTGGAATGCAATATTTTTTTCCCAATCATGTGGTTCAATTAAGGTTGGAAACCAATTAAACGTAGGTTCAATTAACCGAAAAATACTTTGAATACATTAGATTTTTAGAGCACACATCACATCACCAATACGTAAAATATTGTCTTCCCAAATGTACGATTTAGTGTCATCCATGTTATAATTTCTGGCCTTTATTTTACGGCTGTTCAAGGGTATAACAGGGTCGGATTGTAATATAAAATACTGAATAAAAGACTTATTTGATTTAAATAAGTATAATATTCAAACTGACCAAACCTAATTCAAATGTAACCATGTTGAAGCAATATTTTAAAACCAATTCCACCATATTTCCGCTTCCGATGACATTTTTACTATGTGTATGATAATGTATGATTGTTTGGAATACGTCGATCTCCTTCCTATGTGGCCCTCAATAAGTTTTTTAATGCTCCTTAACTTCTAACCATATAATGAATATGTAATATTTTAATAAGGTGTACACCAAAATATGTAAATAAGTTTAAGAGCCGCAAGCATCCGCAGCTGATTTTTTTTCATACGTTGAAAAACACACTCTTCATAACTCAAAGCAAAAATTAGGGAGAAACTTTTTTCTACTCCGCTAATTTCAAAATTAGATCAACTACGTACTATAGGTGTGGACAACTGTAAACACCATATGATATACACATGATGCAATAATAAGGTGATTTATTAAAACAAAAACATTTATTTTTGTCTCGATCATCTGTCAAAATGTTCCTTGTAATATTTCACATGGTTGGCAACATTGAGCATCGAATTCAAGTAGAAATTGTGTACTTTGACAGATAATCGAGACATTAGCTGCGCTAAATGGACTACCTATTTATTGTGCCATGGTATCGACAATCTGTCAATTTTTTCCTTATAATATTTCAAAAATTTGGCAGCATTGCACATCGAATTCAAGTAGGAATTACGCACTTTGACAGTTAATAAAGACATCAGCTACTCTAAATGGACTAGAAATGGAGTAGAAATTGTGCACTTTGACAGATAATCGAGACATTAGCTGCGCTAAATGGACTACCTATTTATTGTGCCATGGTATCGACAATCTGTCAATTTTTTTCCTTATAATATTTCAAAAATTTGGCAGCATTGCACATCGAATTCAAGTAGCAATTACGTACTTTGACAGTTAATAAAGACATCAGCTACTCTAAATGGACTACCTATTCATTGTGTGCATATATATATTTATATATACGACAGTGCATCCTAGTTTTTAACATCCACAGCAACCAACACGTATTTCACATGCGAGTTTTTTTTTTTGTTATGACTAATCGGCAGTACGATAATATTTCGTTGCCGACGAATAATCTGTTTTTATGTTTATGCGTTGCCAACGCAGAAATTAGAAAAAAGGGAATTTCATTTTGTCTGTTGCTATTTAATTTAAACCTTGTAAATCGTAATCAAAAACTGTCGATCAAAAACCGGAAAAACTAAATTATTTTTTTAAATAGAAACCTTTAGTAAGTATAATTAATTGTCTTGGCATAATTATACAAGTTAGTTTCATGCAGTCATACGTTTCCAATTTTTTCATAAATTTGCCTTTGACAATATTCAGCTTTCAAAATTTAAATGAAAATACCCTCATTCGGAATGTACGCATATCATGTGTTCAATGGCAAAAATTGTTAAATAATTTATATTTATAAATATTGATTTTGAAGTTCCCTGCTTCTAAAACGTATAAATATAAGATGTAACAATCATGGTTAAATCTTGAGAGCAATTTTCAGCTTTAGAAAATATATTTTGTTTAATTTATTGAAAATATGCCAATCGACATACATAAAATTTTATGGAATTTATTTTTCATATTACTTAAATTTAATAGATGAGTTCCATGGCACAATAAATAGGTAGTTCATTTAGCTCAGCCGATGTCTTGATTAACTGTCAAAATGCGTAATTTCTATTTGAATTCGATGTGCAATGTTGCCAACCGTGTGAAATGTTATGGAAAAATTTGACAGATGGTCGAGACCATGGCACAATGAATAGGTAGTCCATTTAGCGCAGCTGATGTCTTGATTAACTGTCAAAGTGGGTAATTTCTACTTGAATTCGATGTGCAATGTTGCCAACCATTTGAAATATTATATGGAGAAATTTGACAGATAATCCAGACAAAAACAAGGGTTGTTGTTGTGATACATCACCTTATTATTGCATCATGGTCGAGACAAAAACAAAGGTTGTTGTTGTAATACATCACCTTATTATTGCATCATGATGAGTTCCAAATTAAAAAGGGTTGCCATCATAAATTCTCAAATGAGACTATCTTCCATAATTATGCCATGTAATGCAACCTGTTTTTTCATTGCTACTCCTACTGATGAATGGTTTGTCATAACATAGTAACCAGCAATTTTAAGGAATTTATATATCATATTTATATATTCATATTTTTATAGTTTTTGTTTTCAAAGTAGTTCCGCTTCTTATGTACCACACCATGGCATAACTATACAAGGTAGCCTCATGCATTCATATTTTTCAATTTTTTTCAAAATTTGCCTTTGACAGAATTCAGTGGCAAAAATTGCTAAATTATTTAAATCAGGGACGGAAAATTTAGTACAATAGTACTTTTTTCAATACCTTTTTACCCAAAAAAGTACCGTAGTACCCCGTGACCATTTCAGTACCATTCCAAACCTCCATTAAACCATATATATATATATATATATTTTGTTTTTGGATTAGAATTTGTTATGGATTTGACCGGCAAAGATATTGATGTGTATGCAATATTCTTCTTAAAAAATGAATGGGTTTACTACTGATAACTGTTCAGTTATGATGAATTATAAGCATTAAATTAATTTATCAGTTCCAATCTTTTTTAACCATATATGTTTGTCAGATACTCAATTTGGCGTACTCTGTGTTATCTCCTGAGGTAGGCAAATTAATGACATTCATAGTCGTCGTGATTACTTCAATAATTTCAAGAGCACTTTGGAACTGAAATTCCTGTTAGTTTGGGGTATATTCGCTTTCGAGATAGAGGTAGTGAAATTAAAATTACTCAATAGCATACATATTCAAATGCAATCGAAAGAAGCAAGAATTCTCAAATATTATAGACTAAATGATGATATCTTGAAAATCGATCTTTATGAAACTGAATAAAATGTTTTTTTTTATCTTTCTTGAAAAAAGTACTATTTTATTAAAAAAAGTACTCTTTTGGTACCTTTTCACATTCTTCATTTTCCATCCCTGCTCTAAATAAATAGAGGCTTAAACAATCATGGTTAAATATTGAGAGCAATGCTCAGCTTTAGAAAATATATTTTGTTTAATTTACTTAAAATATGTATGCCAATTGACATATGTACATATTTAAATTTATTTTTCATTTTATTTGAAATCGATATATGAATTCCATATTAAAAAGGGTTGCCATTATCAATTTCTCAAATGAGATTACCTTCCATAATTATGCCATGGTACCACACGTAAGATAAATTTTTGATCATTTGCTCTTTTATTAGCTGTACTATTAAAAAATAAGGGAACAAAGCGTATATACATAATTCTGCGTAAGAGATTTTCTAGATTTATAGAGGCCTGTACAAGACGTACTTAACCACAAAAAAAGACGTTGTTTCTTTATTTGTAGTTATTAATAAATTTTAAATAATATGATTAAGTATATATTGAAATCATTTGTGTTTAAAGTACTAGTAGTAAACATTTACTCGATCTGGGAATAATAACTTAACTCATTTTTTATTTATTATATAGCGTAATGTTTTGCTGTTGCTTTATGAGCGAAGCTAGTCGCATAAATATGCAGATTAACTCCCAACTTCGTCGAAGTCAAAAAGAGGAAGGAGCCAAAATCAAACTTCTACTTTTGGGAACTGGTGAATCGGGCAAATCAACATTCATACGACAAATGCGAATTATCTACGACAAAAGTTACACAGAAGAGGATAGGCGTGGATTTATAATGGGTATTATGGACAATATACTAAGTGCCATGAAAGCAATGGTCGCGGCTATGAGTTCCCTCAATATCGATTACGAATTGCATACCAATAAAAGAAATGCGGAGCTGATTGCTTCTGCTGATTCTAAGACATTCGCATGCTCTCCGGAATCGTATATAATGGTTATAAAGGAACTGTGGCAAGATGCTGGAGTCCAAGAATGCTACAGGAATCGTAACAAATATCAGTTAATAGACTCGGCCAAATATTTTCTAGAAAATATAGATCGCATAGCGGAATCCTCTTATTTGCCAACCGACGATGATATATTGCATGTGAGAATAAAAACAACCGGCCTGGTAGATTACAATTTTACGGTGGATAAGGTACGATTTCAAATGACGGATGTTGGGGGACAACGCTCCGAACGTAGAAAATGGATACACTGTTTCAACAACGTAAAAGCCATTATATTTTTGACTGCCATTTCCGAATACGATCAAGTGCTGCGGGAAAACGATCAAAAAAATCGTCTAGTTGAATCGAAAAATGTCTTCAATACAATTTGCAGTTCCTCATGGTTTGCAGATACCTCAACTGTGGTGTTTTTCAATAAGGAAGATTTACTCATAGAAAAAATAATGTACTCTGACCTGGATAAGTACTTTCCGGAATATAAGGGACCCAGGAGGGATTATGTAAAGGCAAAGATTTTTATAAAAAATATGTTCCTTGAAGGTATTCCACAACAAAAAATATATGCACATTTCACATGCGCTACCGACACTAAAAATATCAAAGTTGT
The DNA here is from genome assembly GCF_032173495.1 of Musca vetustissima. Taxonomy (NCBI): domain Eukaryota; kingdom Metazoa; phylum Arthropoda; class Insecta; order Diptera; family Muscidae; genus Musca; species Musca vetustissima. The sequence continues at coordinate 252,923 of NW_026885679.1, read as the reverse complement.
ATTCAACGCTGTGCGTGATTCTATATTAAGAGATCGGCTGATCGTATTTGGCGTATATTAATGTTTTACTGGTGAGGTCATTTTATGACATATTTGCTTTACTAAAAATATATTTGTTCTATAATTATTTTTTTTTTTGTTAGACCACAATATTTTACACGTATGTATGTATGTTATATTTATTTTATTAATATAAATAATAAATAAATGTTCATTGATTTTGCAGGAGACACCTTTTTGAACTTAGTTAAAATAAATATGTCCAAAATAGTTTGGTTCAAATGTTGTCTGTTTGGTGATCTGACCGTACATGCTCGTAACCGGTAAAATAACAGTCAAAAATAAAAATACCTAAATATTTTTATTTTTTGCCGGATCAATATATTTCATATTTGTCAAATAAATTCTCATAAAGTAGGTGAACCCTGCAAATAGTTCTAATGTACATGTCGTTTAATATTGTATGTATGCAGTAGGTACATCCAATTAAAAGTAAATGAAATTTTGCTGTTGGCTCAATGTATTCTGACAGAATTGAATCTGTGCACAGAGAGATTTACATTAGGAACGTTCGAAAAGAAAAACGTTTTATGGGATTAACCCTATAACTATACAAGGTAGTCTCATGCAGTCATATGTTTCCAATTTTTTCATAAATTTGCTTTTGACAACATTAAGCTTTAAAAATTTAAACGAAAATATGTTCGTTCAAAATGTACGCAAATTTTGTGTCCAGTGGCAAAATGTTTGAATCATTTATATTTATTACTATTTTAAGTTCCCTGCCTATAAAACATATAAATATAAATTGCAATATTCTTAGTAAAATTTTGAGAACAACGTGGAGCTTTAGAAACATTTTTTTAATTTGTTGAAAATTTGCCAATCGCCATGCGTAACATTTTATGAATTTTTTTTTTTTCATTTTATTTGAAATTGATATATGAATTCCTTATTAAGAAAGGTTGCCATTATGAATTTTTCAAATGAGACTACCTTGTATAGTTATGCCATGATTCGCAACATAAAATAACAATATAAATCTCTGTAATATCATTAATTTGTTGATTGATTTAAGGGAAGCATTTAGTAACCCTATCTTATTCGGCCTTACTTCAAATCAGCTGTTTGTGTCAAGCGAGAAATTTAGTTGAAGAAAATGCCACACAAACCTTAGTATCGATTTAAAATTGGGTTTTAATGGCATTTCATGTTAATTTTGTGATTTTAAACAAATTATACCAATAAAAACACATTAAACTACCTCATGTGCCTGTTACAGAACATCTTGACGTGTGTTCGATACACTTCTACCCTTGAATGCCACAACATGACCGATTGTTCTTCAAACAACTATGCTACTAAATTTGAATATGTGGAAATTTTTAATAATCTCTTTATTTGAAGTTAAAAATAGGTCAACTTGGTATTTTTCCAACGCTTTAGGTTGTATTGAAACTGTAATTGTAATTTTTCCAGAAATGTTTGGTATTTTGCTGTAAAATTTATTGATACAATGTATAACTTGATTTTAGCTGAGCCAAAACATATGCAACTCTGACGAATTTAAAAAATACCGTTATTTTAGGTATCATAGTTTTGTATTTTTTCAAAGTTTTAATTTTAATAAATATTTAGTACAACAAATACAACTCTACCTTATGGTCTAAAATCTCAGAATAAATAAAAACAAATACAATAAGTAGTTCTGTTCATTTGACATATTTTAACAATCTACTAAAAACGCGAAAAAATGAATGAAATGTCAGGTTTTCATTTCAAAACAAGTTGGGAATATGATTTAGATATTGGCTCGTCAACAAACCATAAATTTCTTCTTACAAATATTGTAGAATTCATCTACAAACAAAAGGATTTTAAAATTTATTTTGTTATATTTTTCAAAACATTACATATACATTTTGTATATTTTTTTGTCATGGCATAATTATACAAGGTAGTCTCATGCAGTCATATGTTTCCAATTTTTTCATAAATTTACTTTTGACAACATTTAGTTTTCAAAATTAAAATGATAGTAAAAATTGCAAAATTATTTATGTTTATTAATATTTTGAAGATCCCTGCCTCTAAAACCTATAAATGCAAGTTGTAACAACCAAATTTTACATCTAGAGAACAATGTGCAGCTTTAGATAATATAATTTTTTAATTTATTGAAAATATGCCAAACGACATACACATAATTTTATGGAATTTATTTTTCATTTCATTTCAAATTGATATGAGTTACAAATTAAAAAGGGTTGCCATTATCAAATTCTCAAATGAGACAACCTTGAATAATTATGCAATGCCTAAATTCATGCGTATGCGTATAATTTTATTCTCCTGAAAAGTTAAATACACTATTTCAATGTAACATTCATTGAAATACCCATAGCGTATAAAAATATAACGTTGAAAATTTTCAACATTGACAATGCGTATTTTGTTTTTTTTTTTTTTTGTATTTTGAAAATAGAATTCCAGTCATTGAAGAATTTGTTTTTCATTAAATGAAAACATTTTTCGGCTAATTAAGAAAATGTTTTCATCCATGTTCGCGTTTTCAATTGACACTCAAGTAAATAAGGCTTGCGTATTTGGGTAGTACGGACGTTCAATAAACCCTGTAAAGGTGAGCAGGTAGATATTTTAGTACGCAAGGCACTGAATTTAGGTTCGTGTCTTTAGTATAACAGTAAGAATATGACAAATTATGGTACAGAACCATTATTAAATACACCTTGATTTTATTTATTTTTTAGTTTTTTTTTCTAAAGAAAAAAACGATGGCAACCCTACCATGAACAGCTGAATTTTTTGTGCGCTCTTAAGACTTTTATTGAAATTTTTAAAATAATAATGTAAATAATGATTTAAATTAAAAAAATCAAATTAAAGTTGTTTTTCGAGATAAATTTTCTTTTTGGAGTAGTTCACATTGAAGTACTGCGCCAAGATTGCTGTATTCGTTGCTGTTCAGCCTGTTGTTTTTGGACCTGTGCCGCGTCTCCACTTGTGTTTATAAAACAATAATAAATTATACGTTTGGATATTATTGTTGTTATTGTGGCACCCAGCAATGTGCAATATAAATGCGGTTTGTGCAACATTAATTGTACTAAAACACAGTACAGTGTATGTTGTCGACAATGCTCGGTTTATTTTCATGCCACAAAATGCCTGAAACTCGATCAAGGTAACCTCAAAAGAAAGGTTGTTGATTTTACTTGTCCGTTGTGTACCATTGGAAATGCGGAAAGTAGCAATACGAAGCTAAGTAGTGATTCTAGTTCGGAAGTTGAAAGTATTGACACTAGCTTTCGTGAATTTGGCGAATCTCTTAAAAAACAGATCCAACTGCAGAAACAGGAACTTGATGAGCAGTGGCAAAAGACAACTGATATTTTCGAAAAAAAAAAACAATTAATGAGTGGGTAGAAAAGCTAAGGCTGGAATTTAAGACACAATTTGAGGCGTTTAGAGAAGATCTCAATGAGTGTAATTCTTATATTTCTAAATTGGAGTCAGAAATGGGTATTCAAATACAAAAGTATACAAAGCTAAATGCTGATATAATGTCACATACTTCCAATGCCACAAATCTGAGTCACTAATTTTTGGCCAGTTGCAAACTATTAAGAGACGTCTTAATCGCGCCAATATAGTGATTAATGTCATACCAAAGGGAATTTTGGATATAAGTGAGCCTGTGATAAAAATTGTGAGCATATGTGGAATATCGTTAATGCCATCAGATTTACAACACTGCTGCTATTTTGCCGGGGGCAAATCCATTCTGGTTAAACTCAATTCGATCCGTATTAGAGACCAAATTATGGCGAATTCTCATCGGAAACCGCCTATACGGATCAGAGATGTATTTGGAGGAGATGGTGAGTCTAGAATTTATCTGAACGATCACCTTACTCCGGAAGCTATGAAGCTAGTATATGAATGTCGTATGTTGAGGAATAAAGGACTTATTGAGAAGTACGCTCTTGTAAACGGAGATACACCAAGAGCAAAGATTGCCTTTCCCAATGGTGAATCTAAATGTGTGCAGATTTCTCAATTGCCCCCAGAGAACAATATCCATTTTTGAAATCTTGAACATATATTTATATTAAAATTATTGTTTTATATAGCTACAATTGTAATATACAATTTTGTCACGCTTAAGCTAAATTTTCATGGTTTATTTGAGTTTGTGATAAATGGAACATGATGTTAATGTTTGCGGGATAAAATTGTATAAAGTAAGTGTAGCTTTTAACTCTGTAGGTTATTTTCATTATTATTTCATTTTAATTGCTGATATTTATTTAATTTTCGAATTCAAGTAATTTGTCACTATTATGAACAACTTAGGTGAAAGTAATGGGCAGTTGCGCTCACAAATTAATAATATGTCTGGTTCATTAAATATGTGCCATTTTAATAGCCAAAGTAAGTTTAAACTCAGTAAAATGGCTCAAACCTTATATTTCTACAAAGTGTGTTGACTTGACTGGTTATAATTGTATAAGGAATGATCGCCCTTTGCAGAGGGGTGGAGGGGTTGCCTTATACTTGTCCAGATCGTTAAACTATAAAGTAGTTTACAGCGGTAACAATTACGGTGTTGTTGAATGTTTGTTTGTTGAGATTTCATTTGATGATCAACATTTACATATTGGTGTGGTTTATTTACCGCATGGGGACTTCGAAGCCTTCGAAGAAGAAGAAGTTTCTGAACTTTTGCTACGATATTCTAATATAGTGATTATGGGAGATTTTAATAACAATTTGTTTAATATTCCAACCGCATCTTCCATAAGATCTGCTTGTGATAGATTGAATTTATCAGTTCATCACAATTCTTTACCGACACACTACTATGTTACCCACCAATCGACTTCTCTTTTAGATTTTTTCTTTTGTCTTTCCCAGAAAATATTGTTTTCTCGAATCAATATATATGTCCTTCTATATCTAAACACGTTCTAATTTGCCTGCCCATTCGTTCATTGCATTCGCGTGTGAATGATTACTATGAATTTGTTGATTACGACAGTATCTCTCAGGATGCATTACTCTCGAAGATTCATTCGTTTGATTTTTCAAATATTTTTCGTTCGTATGATGTTGACAATCAGTTAAATACTTTTATGGCTGGACTGGAATATATTCACTCGGTCTGTCCTCTAAAAAGAAGGAAGTTTAAACAAAATGATACCGAATGGATTAACGCGCCTGTGATTAAGTACCACAGTTCCTTAAGGGACTTGGCATTCAGAGATTATTTATCTGATAAAACTAGCCACAAGTGGAAAATATACTGTAGAGCAAGGAATAAAGCCAACACGGTTAAAAGGAAATAGAAGAGGCAAGCACATGCGATATACTTGTCGAAGGATTTAAATTCAAAAACCTTATGGAATAGAATAGATCATGACGGTCCAGATATATGTAAAAGCTTAAATATAGGGGTCGACGAATTAAATCAAAATGTCATTAATAATCAGTCCGATGATTGAGCCTACATCTCGACATTTTTCGTCAGTGGATGAGGGGAGATTTGGCTTTCGTACTATTCATTTAGACGAATTAAACATAGCCTTTTGTAATATAAAATCCAACGCATCAGGTATTGGTGGTTTTTCTTTGAAATTCCTCAAACTGGTCCTACCTCATCTAGAAACTATTTTCGTTCATATTGTAAATACCATAATAATGACTTCGACCTTCCCATCGCAGTGGAAAATTGCAATAATAACTTCTATAAGGAAGAAAACTAACTGTGTTGCTATTGAAAATTTAAGGCCTATTTCTGTCCTCCCTATTCTTGCCAAGGTCGTAGAGCATGTTTTAAAACAACAGATGATGGGTTACATCGAAACTAATAATCTGTTAAGCGATTATCAATGTGGTTTTCGTGCTAAAAGGAGTACAACGAGTGTTCTTCTAGGACTGACGGACTCCATTAGAAGACATTTTAATGAACGTAATCTTTCACTTTTAATTTCCATGGACCTTGAGAAAGCGTTTGACAGAGTGGATCATTTAAAGTTATTGAATAAGCTTAGTGATATATACCACTTCCAAGATTCAGCATGTCATTTGGTCTCTTCTTATTTGTTGCATAGGAAGCAATGTGTTAGAGTTAGTGGATCAACTTCTAATATATTGAATGTTAAGAGTGGAATACCCCAAGGTTCTGTACTTGGGCCGCTACTATTTACGATGTTTATTAACGATTTGACTTCAAGTATAGGTGACTTTTGTTCAGCGTATCTGTTTGCGGATGACGTTCAGCTGTTATTCACGGGTCAAGTGTCTAATATGGATGTTTTGCAATCTAAAATTGATTATACACTTTCTTTAGTGAGTAGTTGGATGACTCAAAATAAGTTGGACATAAATATGTCGAAAACTACATAAGTCTCTGCTATTCTCCTCTCATTCTAATGACTTGAATGTTAAATACGAAGGGGTCGAAATACAAATTGTTGGCGTTTTAGAAATTCTTGGTGTACTTATTGATGATAAGCTGTCATTTACATCGCATATCGATAGAGTGTTTTTTCGGACTAATATTGCATTGCGAAGCTTTATAGCTGCGACCTAGTCCTTCCTCAGCATATAAAGGGAAAAATGGTTCATGCGCTTGTACTACCAACCATTCTGTATTGTTTGGAAGTTTACTCCGCAGCTAACATGCATAATATGAGGAAGGTGCAAAGAGCATTCAATGGTGCAGTTAGATATGTATATTCTGTTGGGATCTCATATTTCTCCCTTTGTAGAACAGCGATGACTATTATTATGTTATAAAGTATATAAATCGCAATGTCCTCTATTTTTGCAAAGTACATTTAATTTTTCGCGCTTTTCTAGGAATATGACATTAATTATACCCCGTTTAGATCTTCACATGGACAAGTCATTCCTTGTCCGAGTTTCTCGTTTATTCATACACTCCCTATTCAACTTAAATTTTTTAATATAACGCCTGGGTTGTTTCGGTTTAAGCTGCTTTCTGAATTTCGGTCGTCAAATGTTTAGCGATAGCCCAATTTAATTAAATCTCGTTTGAGTAGTCGCTACGGTAATCATAAATTTAATAAAACCGGCATATGTTACAATTGATTTTTATTTTAGACTTCTACAGTCTCTTACATTTGGTGTTTTTTGAGTAGTTCTCTCCGAAGAAGTTCATAAAAAGTACATATTCATATTATGTTTAAACTAGATTTTAACAGCCTCTTAAAGTAGGCATTTTCTGAGTTGTTCTCTCCTGAGGAGTATGTAAAATGTAAATAATTTTATAATATGTTTATCTATATTTTTTCATACGTTTAATTAGTTCAATTAAATTTAATTTATTTGCATATAATTTGCCATTGGATCATATTGTATTAGATTTTGGCCGAATGGCTTTTCAATACAAAATAAAGAACAAATAAAAAAAATCATCAAAACTTCATATTTAACTGTCTATAAATGACATAAAACGGCATGTACATTTGAACTCTTTACTGGGTTAACCTACTTTATGAGGATTTATTTGGCATATATGCAATAGAATTGACAGATTAAACCCACTAATTTTTTGGATTCCAGTACAATGTAAACGTACTATTAAGCAAATTTTTTCTTATATTGAGATATTTAAAGATTTGGGTTTGATTTCCAAAAATATTCTAATTATATTTTAAGTGGTTATAACATGGTACAATTATAAAAGGTAACAGCAAAACCCAGCTAATTTGATTCCACCATAATACTAGTGTCAATATGAATATGACAAATTACGTTTGAGAACGCATACAATTCGAAATTTTTCTTTATTAAATGTCCTCCCGTATTCAATTTACTCAATATGCCTGCTGGGGAAGTTTGAGGAAGAAAATTTTTCTTCATGGAATAACTCGCAATTCCAGCATTTTCATATATGTTACACATATAAGTGGCAATGGCTCAATTATAGGAAAAATGTGGAAGCGATAGAAATATAAATTTGATAGATTTTTATTTATGTGTTTAAATTTTATTTTGAGGATTCGAAAATATTACATTTTCAAAATAAATAAAATTTGTTTGTTTAAATTTTTCTGCCAAATGACGTTGACACTAGTATAACTTACAACAAATTCCCATGTGGTTGTGGTATCGTTTGTTTTACAACAACACTTGCGTTGTGTATGTTTACACGATATTTGGTAACAATTGTTACCAAATGTAAATGTTACTGGAAAAGTAACCAGACACACCAATTATACCATGTGCTTATAATTTTGTTTGTACATGAAAGAATATCGGTCTGTTCCCGTACTGCAAGAATCTACTACGATAACGAATTTTCCTTAATGATATCGAAGAAAATAGTAAAATATAATAGATTCTTGCAGTACGGGAACAGACCATAACGAAATTCAACACAATGTAAATGTACTATAAGGCGACTATATCATGGTCTTCTTATAAGTCCTGATTTATATTAGGCGAGTTTACTTGCGGCAATTTTTATCGTTCTCTTTTGAACTTGCTCCATGCGTCTATACAAGGCAATTCGGTTTCCAAAATATTTTTTTAATTGTTGTTTTTTCACATTTAAATATATATAAAATGTCAACAAATACGAAATACACAAAACGAATTGCCAGAAAATTGTCGGTACGAGCAATTTATTTTTCATTTCTATACCCCTTGCCCCTCTCTCCAACAAACAAAGACTTGCCGCAAGTAAACTCGCCTAATCTAAATCAAGACTAAGATCGATCAGGAAGACAAAAATTACCCATCCTGTAAAAATTGTCTTTATTGTGAAACATTTTTATAAAAATTACGTTGACCCAAACGGTACGAACCTAGCAATTTACATGAAATCGTTCGATTGAACTAGTTCATGTTCAGTTCCCTTTTGAACATATTTCCCATTCCTCCATGTCTCTTTCTAAACAATCGCCCCTTTCGGCGTTGTGCATCAGCCACCCTTCGTAAACAAATACTAACATCGGTCATTATGCTTCAACTTCATTTGTTATCACACGTTCTCTCATTTCTTCGGTTCGATTCATTGCATGTACGCGCTTTTAAATTAGGTCGGTTCGCTTCGACTAACCTCTAATGAATTGGTCATTGTGGGCATTGGAACTTGACTATACTATTGTAAATAAAACGGATCTAAAAATAAATTAAAAACGTTAAAACACAATCTGAAACGCACATAAACAAACACGCAAAATAATTATGAAGGTGAGTAAGACATCTGCATTTACATAACACCTGTCGGCGGTGCATTACCTGCCATTGTTTTTATATTTTGTAGGTGGAGCTATGTCGCCAGTTGTCGGATGAGCTAAAACAAAAACAGGTAAGAACCTATAAGGAGTATAAATACTCTATGAGATTTTGATAACCTTGCATTCTGTTTTACAGGCAGCCACCGACAGCTTAATTAACAAAATCCTGTATTCTAAAAGATTGCTGGTCGATCATGTGGAAGCACTGGAACAATGTATGGCCTATATGCAAGAAAGGTCATTGGAGTCGAGCAACGACCCTGCCGCTGGTACGGATGCAACAGACTCCAATGGGCCAACAGGCAACCATCTGGGAATAAATACACAATGGCCAGAAATATTTACGGCGCGCAATACTTGCCTGTTATTGGGTTCCACCGTTTTGGAACATTTTATTACACCACGTGCACTGCGTCTTCTGCTCGTGCCGTCAGCAATTGTTGCCGGCAGTTTCAGTGCCCTTTACGCGGTGAAAAAAGTTTTCGGGTTTCGTAATAAAATCGTGGAACGTGAATTTGAGAATCTCATACGCACAATTGATGACTTCGGGAATTGTATACGACGCAATATGACCTATTTTAATGAGATAATCATAATGAAGCAACAGGAACTAATAGAGTATGTTGGCAAATTATTTCAAAGCCACTATGCGTCAGAATAATATTCAAATTTATATTCTCAATGTAGATCACGTCAAATCGAAAGAGCTTGGGATTGTATTACCGCAGCCAAGGAAGTGACTGAAATTTTATTTGAAGCCACCCGGAAATTGGAATCACAATATCCCTTACCAGCTCGATTCTCACAGTATTATGCACCAATGGAAGACTTAAAAGAATGTGATTATTTCAAAACTAACGTTACCGATTATAGTCCAAAGCATATTAAAGTAAGTACATGTGTACCTTAGGTAAGATTTTGATTTATATGTGACATGATGTAAAATTTCTCATCTTTATAAATTACATGTTCTTCTATGCGAACAAAATCTTCTGACAAAATACAACTTTGTTGTAAATAACCGTAGTTTAAACTGTTTTGAATGGAATTTGAATCCCTTTCAACTGATGTGATAATTATTTGGATTTAGAATATTGGTATAGGAATATTGTCCCTAATGGAAATATTGTCCATCCGTTTCTCATTCTGGATGGAGTACTCTATAGCAGGAGTAAGCAATTTCATTCAAACTCTACACAAACTTAAATCAAATGTTGAATATTTGTAAATCTCATGAAAAAGGAAATGAATTAGAATTCTTCTAGCAGAATATATTATTTAATTTTGTAAAATCTGTCAAAATCGTTTACTACGACTGTATCCAAAAGTCACGGGAAAAGTTTTGAACTTTATAAGGACATATCGTTTATAGTCACTTAATATCGTAACTCTATACTGCACAATTACAAATTTAGCATTACAGAAAAAATTTTCTGATTCTCAACATTTGTGTTTATTTTTAGGATTTTCATAACATCTTCGCCTATGTCCAATCACAGTTCCTTCTCCGATTAGCATTAACTGTCTACACTAAGCCGTCTTTGAGTTGCCTAAATGAAGAATTAGTAAAAATCGAATGCCTTATCAGACAATTGGTGATGGAAGAGGAGAACCACTTTAAAAATCTTGCCATTGAGCAGAATAAGAAAAAATCTCTAGAGTTGGAGGAACTCAACGCCAGCCGAGCTCTAAGGACAAGAAATGATCCGGTCGGAATATTGCAGGACTCTTCACTAAAGCTGAGCGCTTGTATGGTGGCTGTGGCTGCAGAATGCCAAGCTTTGGACATAACCCTGCAAAGACTTACAGAAACAGAAAATGTCAAAAAGGATAATGCCAAACACTTAGTCGAGGTTGCCAACAATATGCGCAGCATTGAAAATGCATTGTCATTGTGCTTCGATGACTTCCAGCGTCTAATGTTGGTTTATAATAAATTCCTGAATAGTAAATTAGATTTGAAGGAACCCAGTGAGAAGAGTGATACTAAATCGCAGGATACGGATGATGAATTTCCTGAAAGCTTTTTGCGTGTGGAAATTTCACAGAATCCCAATGACGCCGAAAAGACCGATGACTTTTATGCCTACATGTTTGACGAAAAACAAGCCAAGCTGGAGCAAGAACAATTAGAGAAAGAACAGCTGGAGCAGCGTAAAGAAGATTTGGAAATATTAAATTTTGAGAAACGGATAACAAAAGGTCGTTTTAAACCCGTTTTGAAGCAGCTAAAGGGTCGCATAGATCCTATACGCAAGGTCATGTTACAAAAGGAGCGTGAAGTGTTGGCCGCAAAGGGCATTAATGTCGACGAACTATTCGACAATGAGGACTGCGAAAGTTTTGAGGAAAAATGTAATTCAACGGAAAAACAAGTTGACGACGATGATGTCTCTGATGAGGGCAGTGAGGGTAGTGGCGATTTAGAATATGAACGCCGCACAAAGAAACTAAAAGAACGCGACAACTTTGCTGAAATGCGCAACTTTTTGGCCCAAAAGCCGGCAATTAATCTCTTTAAGTTAGATGTTCCGCCCACACCATCTAATGCCTTGGGCGAAGAAGACATTTTGGAAAGCGAGTGTTAAACATTCGCTTTGCGTTTTGCATTACTTTAAAAGTGTATTTATATGAGTAGCAGTTAAATGAAAGAAAAAACTAAGTTTTATGTTATTATTTTTTATTATAATTTATGAGACAACTTTTATAATTGGCCTTAAGAAGATGTGACCCCCTAAAAGTATATATATTATAAAAAAGATTTTATTATGTTAATATTTTTGATGTTTAAATATACAATATCTTATAAAAGCTGTATTGGTCTTAATCAAGTGTTTTTTTTTATTGCTATTAGATTTTCTTATGAAAAAATGGAGAAAAAAGCGAGAGGCCAGGATCATATACCATTTGGACGGAACTGTTTGGAAAACTTCAAAATATCTAAAATTGGGTCAAAGCATTTTCGGTCCATTTTACCGACTTACAATATGAAATGGCAAGTTAAATTAAGAACATAATTTAAAATATGTAATATCTTTACATCATGGGCCCTCTGAAAATCAAAAATGCATTTGAAATACCTAAACTAGGGCAATACTTTTATATTGGCCTATATCGAAAGTCTCCACACCTCACTCAATATAATTCTTCTCTATTGATCAAAGGTCTCCTAGGGGAGTGTTCGATGGGGACTATACTAAAAAAATATTCTCCACAAATATTCTCCAATAATACATTTATATACGACCACCCTGAGAGTTTCTAACACAGAAAACCAAAACATTTCAAAAAGTAGAAAAAATATGTATTTTATTAAAAAAGAAGAAATATTACAAACTTAAGGGCAGTTTTTCGATAGGAAAATATTCAATTAACAATGTAAATATAATGCAATTTATGAAAACGAAATGGACAAATTAATAATGAATAAAAATTCAAATAAAACATATAAAAACTCTAAATACTACATTATGGCAAGGTGGTAGTTTTTTCGAAACCGTAATTTCGTATATAAAAGTTTGTGACTTAACCTACGGAAATATTATATGTACGTATGTATATATACAAATAAATTAAGCACTACATATTTAAGTATGTATGTTGACAAATCAATATTATTAACAGTTAATACCAATAAGCACACATTCATTATTTAACAACAAAATCTTTGGTCAACAATTCATATAAAATCATACACAGGAAGTAGATGTCCATTCACATACAGCGTTACATTTCTAAAATTTACATTTCTAAATTTTACAGGGTTTGTGAAAATCGTCAGACTTAAATTCTAATTAGGATATTTTTTTTTCTTTTTTTTTTTTTTTTTTTGAATAACAAAGAAATACTTTCATACACCAGACGTTCTGGTGCCAGCTGATCCATTGGCACCATTACCATTCGGTTGGACATGTGAAAATGCGGATAGGTTACTGCTTCTTACACTGGTATAGCGTATGGGTTCTACACCGTAATCATCTCGTTTCAAGCGTCTTCGTATACAGACAACAATTAAACCAATTATTAGGCCCAAAACGACGACAACCGATGCAGTTATCACTGTCAGAATAATGTAACGCTTCCTGCGAAAACGTGGCGGTGCATTTTCATCTACAATTTGATATTTCGCCGGAATTCGCATGGAACAAATTCCCGACGCTGTCAGATTTGATAGTTTAACACCGGCCAAAATGAATGGCATATCACAACGACTCTGATCACCCTCCAAACGATGATGAGAGCCAGCATATTCCAAAGTTTGTAGAAGATTACAATCACAATTCCATGGATTACCAGCTATTTGGAATGTCTTAAGCATAGGCCATGGACTGTGTGCTGTTATGTTTGTATTATTTAATATTCCAGATAAATCCATATTTAATGTTAACGTCGACAGATGACAATGTGATATATCCAGCTGGAAAAAGTAAGAAAAGAAAACGAAATATTTTTAATGATAAGTATATGGATATATATATATATAATGACCTATCTTCTACGATATAGTAGTAGTTTTTCTCTATTAATCTCTAACATCAAATTATCTAAAGTTCACGGAATATTCGGTATTTTATATTATTTTAATGGACATCTGATCTTCTACAAGAAGCATTCTTTATAGACAAGTTGTAGCCCTTTATAAGAACATCCGCTGTTAATTTATTATAAGATGCTCTGGTATTCTGTGTGAGGATTTTATGATCTCCTACAAGAGGATCATGTTATCCTTTATCGTTCTTCTATTTGAAACTCTTCTAATATTTTATAAGAAGACATTTTGTTCTTTAAGATAAGACCATATTTTATGGTCTTCCAAATTTAGAACATGGTATTTTGTGTGAGGATTTTATGATCTCCTACAAGAGGATCTTGTTATCCTTTATCGTTCTTCTATTTGAAACTCTTCTAATATTTAATAAGAAGACATTTTGTTCTTTAAGATAAGACCATATTTTATGGTCTTCCAAATTTAGAACATCTAATCTTCTATAGGAATACTCTTAATATTTCTTAAAAAGACATTCTGGGCTTCTTTATGAAGATTTTCGGTCTTTTATAAGAACTTCTTTTGATTATAAGAATAACTTTTGATTTTATATAAGAAAATCGTCTGGTCTTCTATAACAATTCCTTCTGGCCTTCTATAAAAATTCCCTCTGCTATTCATACGACAATTCAACAAATTCAATACTTACGTATGTGAGGTTAACACAATGCATTAAACTATCCAAATCGAATTTCTCCAGCCTGGTGTTATGTGAACAATCCAATTGTGTTAAATGTTCCAAACGTGTGAAGGTATTATATTTAACATTCTTCAATGTGGCCATTCCACTAATATTGAGATGCGTCAACACCTTCAGACCCAAAAAATGTGTTTCTTCAAAATCAACAAATCTATTCCCTGCTAAATTGAGGGATTTCAGCGTTTTTCCAATCAACTGGAAATTATCCGGCAATGCCACAAATGCATTACCAGCCAAGTTCAATGTTTCGAGGGAAGTCAGCTTTTCAAATATTACCGATGGTATTGTTTTGATGCCCGTATAGGATAAATCTAAATTCTGTAAACAAAAAAGGAATAAAATAATAATTACTGGTTTCTCCCTTATTTTTTGTCAAACGAACAAACCTTTAAGAGTGTTGCCGATGACAAAGCCGCGGTCGTTGGGTAATCCAAAATTTGCAAATTGTTGTGAGCCAAATTCAATTTGGTTAAATTGGGTGTGTGCTGGAATAGCAGACGATCTAGAGACTGTAAGTGGTTGTGACTTAAATCCAATTCGGCCAATGCAATTGGTTCATAACTGCTAACGTGATACGGTCCACGAAATACATCCGGTATTAGTTCATCTGTGGTAATAGCATTATACGCTAGATCCAGTGAAATTATGTTCGGTACATCCATAAATGTTGGCGACTGTAGATATTTGATGCCACAATGGCGACAAGCAAAACTAAGTGTTGCATTGGTTGTTGGTATTTGTTGTAATAGTTCTATTGTGTTGCCCGAAAAGCTGGCCACAATGACATTATCTAGAGATAAAGAGAAAATAAATTGATAAGTGATTTCTTGAAATAGAATTTAATTTTTATAAACAAAATAAGATAAATTGTATAAATTTTCATATACAAATTGCATTTCCATTATTAATAATCTGCATATTCTCAATAATTTTAAATATTAACAAAGTATTAGCAAAATTTATTTGTTATTTTATACACATAGATCCGAGAGCTTTTCTCGTAAAGATTAAAATTCCGTTATGTGGTACTACAGACTAATATGAAACGTGTCCAAAGGCGTACCGGTGTTGATACTTTCCAAAATATTGAACTATTTCCGGCATTTTAATTATTTGTGAGACATTTTTCAACCGAATTGATAGTAAAATTCAGTTGAAAAATGTCTCACAAAAAATTAATATGCCGGAAATAGTGCGGCATAATATGGCGTACCCCTAAATGTGGACCAACATTTATAATTGCTGTGAGGGAATTTTGTTACAAAATTTAAATCATAAAACTAAAAATATCAATTGATTTGGAAAATCTTCAGAATACCAAAATTCGGAAGGTTCCGTTTTCAAAATTGTGACAATTTGTCACAATTGTCGTATATCCGACAGTTGCACTAAATCTATGCATAGTATAAATATTAAGATCTGTTATGTTTAAACCACGCAGGATTCACCATTCGTTTTATATAATAGGTTCGTTCGCTTACTTTTCCAGTAACATTACTTAGTCATAATTTGCAGAGAGTAAATACAAATTTTTCGTTCGAACAACATCCAGTAAAAAGATTGTATCGACACAGCTGATTAAAACAAGAAACAATTTGGTGCAAACAGAAATGTAGCATTTTTATTAGAAAAATTGGCAACAAGCATTGCAATAGAGTGGACTCCGCTTTACTGAAACGGAAAAATATCTGGATGTTTGTTTCAGTTATCCGATGTATTCACTTAAGCGGAGTTCGGTTAACTGAAAATAATTTCAGTTATCTGAACTTGTCATAAGCGAAACATTTTTCAGTTTTAGGAATTTTAATGATCGAATTTTACGAAAAATATAAATTAAAACTTGTTGACATGTTTACTGCTTACGCGATTTTTATTATGAGCTGTAATTTTAATGAGTATTATTCAAAAGCGCGGCTTGTAACGAAGTCTGTCGTCTGCATGTTGCAATCCGAAGATCTATCTTAAATATTATGTGGTCTATAATATAATATTTATGGAAGATTCAGATTCACATTTTTACATTGTTCCTATTTAAAATTTGGTTATCATCTGGAGTAGTTAAAATTAGACATTTCGCCTATTTTGTAGGATATTTTGGTACACCATCAACATATATTTTCGAATTTACCAAATGGTTTAAAAAGTTTGGCCAAACGAACTGAACGTTTTTCGACGTCAAATTTATATATATACTTGACACACGTTCCATATTCAGAAGGTATTCTGTGAATTACAAATGCAATTTTCGAATTACAACTGATATGTTATGAATGGCAAATGGAATTCTAGAATTGCAAATGTTATGTAGTGAATAACACGTGAAAAAGGTGTAGATGGAGTCCATATTTGGATTAGGTTTTTTAGTCTGAGGTTATACAATTTTGTTAAAAATAATGTTCATATCTTAGATTCTTCTAGGTTTTTGAACTTTCCGTAGAATTTAAGAAAGCACAAACCAAAATGGAATTCTCTTTAATTTTTCTTACTCTTTACAAAAAACATATTCATTTTTTACTATATTATTGGAAGTTCAACTAAGATTTTAAAATTCACATTAAAATTATTAAATTTTTGAAATTTGAAATAAAAATGTATTTCATGTACCTCTCTGGTGAGCATTGAACTCTTCCGGCCACCTGGCCAATATGTGTTTAAATCCTTTAACTGTACAGCTCAGCAAGTGATGCGACACTTGATTGATTTTCGGATCGGCTGGTTTATCGATGCAAACACATTTTTCACAAATGTTCTCCACATTCTCATAGGGTATATCTTCATGTTGAGCACCACCAATTCGTATGCAAAATATTGCAATGGCAAATGTTAGAAACTGTAAAAGAGATATAAGGAAGGTAATTTATTATTATTTTTTTTAATCTAATTGTAAACATTTTTCTTTTAAATTATAGATAAGGAAACTTTAATATTGGGCTATACATATGTACATATGGCATTAATAGCATTTACGAAGTTCTAAGTTATGTCTAAATGGATGTTTGGTTTCGAATTGGATGACTAGTCTAGACCCTCTGGATAAGAACTCGGAGAATATATAGGTTCTGACTAAAATCCGATCATGGACTATTGAAAAAATTTGCATTGTGTGTATCGGATATTGTGCTCCTTGTGTATTACATAACATATTTTATACTAAATGATTGGTAACACCAAAAGGGTTAAGGGGGGATGTAGCTCAGTGGTAGAGCGCTCGCTTCGCATGTGAGAAGTCCCGGGTTCAACCCCCGGCATCTCCAGTCTGTCAAGTTACATTTTGAAAAAAATGTGATTTTAGTTAAAAGCTGTATTTGCAAAAAAAGTTATTAAATAAAACAGATCAGATCCTTCACCTGCGATTTTAAAAATATCTAATTGATTCTGAAGCAGCAGGAATTTTCGACTTTCTATAGATGTCCTTTTCTCTGTAGTACACCATAGTTATTTTTATACATCAAAAAAGAAAATTTAATTAGATGTTCTTTAGAAAATATCTCAATCCTTTGCAGTATTTCTTATATAGTTTTAACATGGGATCGTAAGGGATTAGTTGCGTCCTAATGTATGAATCTTTTGGAAATAATAATTTGAAAATTATTGAATGTCGATACAGATTTATTTGTATAAATCTGATATGAGACAATAAAATCAGGATAAAATGTACATGTACATTAACTCCTTGCGAAAATGTGACATAATGGTCATTTACCTTCATATTAATGGGGATGTAGCTCAGTGGTAGAGCGCTCGCTTCGCATGTGAGAAGTCCCGGGTTCAAACCCCGGCATCTCCAATTGGCTGTATGCCGCTCCGGGTTAAAAAGTTCATTTTTTTGAAATTTGTGAATATTTTCTTCATTTAATTAATATTGCGATTATAGTGGGCAGGAGGACACTAGGAGAAAAATTAACATGTTTGGTGTCCATGTCATCCCTACAATTACATTTATTTTTTACAACAAAAACTTTAAATTTTTGAAACCTTTTTTTTTATCATTCAAGTCGCAATTATTTTTGGGTATGCGAAGTTCAACGGAGTTCAAACTGTTGACACGTTGTGGTGGTGGTACCCAAAGGAGTCGATCCATGAGGCAAATCTTTGTAATTTTTGAAGGTTTGATAATAAGATTACGATGTGCAACGTTTGGATACAATACTTTAAGTTCGATTTTAATATTTCAAAGGTGCCCCCTCTTCCCATTCCCCTTCCCTTTATATAAAATTTTTTAATTTTTAACATTTTGACCACTTGTGTGGGCGTGCCACTAGAAGGAGTCGACCAACAAGTCCCATCTTCAAACATTATACAGGCTTAGTTTTAATATTAGGTTGGACAAAGCTTTTTTCAAATCGGATACTCTGTTTGCATTACAAAATTATTGTTTAACAAAATTTTCAATCTTTCAACATGATTTAAGTTTGAATGAAATATTACGATGAGCAAATTTTGGTAGAAATCAAACGAATATTTGTAAATCGATGCAAATTGTCTGAAACGGATTAGGTCCATACAAATTTGGGGTATAAAACCAATATTTCGATGAGGCACGCTTAATGTCATATATGTCCTAACGACGATAAGGCTAAGGGTACGGATACTCTCTGTGAAACCTTTAATTCATTATTTTTATAAATATCCTTCCAAGGTTGCAATAAAACAACTACAAAGAAGACAACTCAAATTATTAACTTTTATTACATTTCCAACAAAAAATATCCATAACAAAACTCTTAAAATGTCTTGTGTATGTATATAAATCAGTTTGAAGTTATTGTTCAACTCTATCATTGCAAAAAATACTCTTTGTAGTACGCGCCGGCTCATCGGGGGATGTAGCTCAGTGGTAGAGCGCTCGCTTCGCATGTGAGAAGTCCCGGGTTCAAACCCCGGCATCTCCAGTTGCCAAAAAAATTGCTCATTGCAATGTTTTTGAAACAATTTACGGTCATTGACATTAAAAAATACAATAAAATGAGAATTTCAAAACTAATTATAAAATACTGGTTTTTACTCAAACGGGATTTGAACACACAACCTTTGGTTTTTAGAAGTACAACACTAACGTTGTGCCAAAAACTAAGTTCATGAAATACTGCAATAAAAGCTAAACAAACACACAGTGTCGCGAGGAAATGTTAAAAATAGAAAAAAATATAATGTTGTGAACCCAGAGGAATAAAGTTTACGATGATTCACGAAATGATAAAGATGTTGTATGAATGTATATTCGGCGAAGGTCTGTCGGTCATACACACATTCGCATATAATAACGTTGTTTATTGTTGGAATGTGTGGATTTGCAAATTCTATAAATTGATAACATTTCAAAATATTGTAGCATATTTTAGGGATTTTGAAATAAATATGTTTTTTTTAATTTAGAAATTCTATTAGAAATTTTTTTAATTTAGAAATCATGAAGATAAAAAATCCGGAAGAAAAAAAACAGAACTTCCCATCAACCAAATCTGTTCAAAGTAGACGAGTGCAGTTAGAGAATCCTAATCTCATAACATTAAAAAAATTTTGAATTTTGGTAATTCTCGATTTTCATTTTTCAAGATTTTTAATGGGCAGGTAAATAATTTACAAACAAATGTTTGTTATTGTTTTGTTGTTGTTTTTTGTAACTAAAGAAAAGTCCTTATTTTTGATGGCCGGCATGATAACTCCTCACTGGAACACCGGAATCTGAAAATTCCAACGGAGTTAGTACATGTCTGGCTTTCGTATGAACTATTATTAATTATTGACTTCGCTCTAAAATTAACAAAATGGCGGACCTTTGAAAAAAATTTGGAAAATCCCCGGCTTCTGACCAAAAATAAAGTTAAAAAATAAGGAAGATCTTCACCGATTGGCTTTATCCTAGTTCATACGATATAGCTATCGTATGAACTCTCTCACAGACAAACGTGTAAAAATTTTGAATCGATCGGATTATTAGTTGTTGAGTTATCGTGTCCGACATTCGCAAAACCAATGTTTAGAGAAAAACCCTGCAGTCGTCACTTGATGCTGACACAATAAATCGGCTATATCTTCAAGAGTTCTTGAGATTTTCCTTGTAGGGACATTCTTGGATTAGTGTAGATTCGAATTAAATTAAAAAAAAAATGACACCGAGAATGGGAGGGTGTGGTCCCCTTAATAGAGTTAAACAAAAATGATTTTCTTTTCTACTACCAACAATGCCAACTTCTATTTGGCTGTTGTGCTGACTTTGAAGGATGTCCTTCATGTTCCGTCCACTACGTACTACATCAAATGGTCAAGATTATAAAATCTTGTCAATTTCATTTGAAGTGAATGTGGTTACTGATTTGACTGACATATTTATCTTGCACTGGCATATTTATCTTGTACCTTCTCACAGATGTTCAAATCTTTGATAAAACCATGTTCCTTATATAAAAGGGAGTCTAAACGCGGCAGACTATATATAATATTGGTCCATATAGGTCCATCATCATTGGAACCTCCCCCACAAACTGCGGAAATTGTTCCACTTTGACGGCACACCTACGCAAACATAGGGGAACCATATACAGTAAAATTTCGCTAATCCGGATAATTTATTGCAGACCCCAGTGGGGATTGTTGGATTCTTATAGGTCTGAGAGTAGTTTGTAAGTTATTTTTTATGGCCGAAATTGAATGATGTCGCGGATCTCCCACACACAGAAAAAATTCATTGTAAAATCAATTAAAATCAGGTTGATTGAACATTTTTCCTATCGAGTTTGCTTCATTATTGTTTCATGTTGATTCAACATGATGTGCACACTTACTAACGGTTGATATTATTTGAAAAATTTTTATACGAGATTATGGTAATAATGTCTTCAGGTGGTCCAGATCAATACAGTACTTTTGATTTAGCTGTCTTGTACATAGCCGCACTTTGGATTTAGCTGCCCAAAATACACTTCTTTGGTTATTTTTCTCAGATTTCCTCTTAAATATTTCGTTTAAGCGCACAATTCATACCTGCACATTTAAGTTCACAACTCAGAATATTTGCTGTTTTCTTTCTCATTGCATAAAATGTTTGCATTTACCTACGCAGGGAATATCAAATTAAGAAACAGTCTTTTTTTTACTCATCGTCGGAAACCCCACACAGGGACTTTTGTTTTTAATGAATAAATGTGCGTTAAATCGTCATTGTGTTTCACTAGTAGATACTTAGAGTTCGCGTTAGATAGCGCATTCTAGAAAATATTACATTGGCCTATTTTTATATAGTGATT
Source organism: Musca vetustissima (assembly GCF_032173495.1). Taxonomy (NCBI): domain Eukaryota; kingdom Metazoa; phylum Arthropoda; class Insecta; order Diptera; family Muscidae; genus Musca; species Musca vetustissima. Next base: position 231,137 of record NW_026885679.1, on the reverse strand, counting down.
TCACTTACGTGCAAATTAAGACAGGTACGAGATTTAAGCACTGAAAAACTTGTATGTGTATATATTTTTTCTTTTCTCAGATGAATTAATTTATTTTAATTCTTTAAAGTAGCATTATCATTTACTGTAATTTACTACCAGATAGGTAATTCCACAACGGATTAAAGTTCGGCCGGCAAAAACTTTATACCCTCCAAAGTACATAAAGTCTATCGAAACTTCCATATGAAGCCTTTTTCATTGTAAATTGCAGTCAGGTGGAAATGAAATACAAAACTATAGTCACTCACATTGGATTGGGTCTTGAACATAACAAAAATGACGCGCGCCCTTTGAATGGTGACTAAGAAGAAACATGAACAAGCACGAGGTTCCATAAAGATAGACTATACCTGCTGATGAATCAATGTTGTAATATTTAGTATGAAAAATAGGTAAAAAACTCCCGGAAATATTTAAATGCGGGGTAATGTTATATGGGGGTTAACTTTAAAATTGGACCACTATTCATACGTTTTGGTAGGAAGACTCAAAATTTCAAATTGCAGCCAATTCGATTTAAGTAGGGTACTTTATTCTTTGAGCACCCCAAATGTCAGACAATTTAGTATAAACATATGATTACACAGCAAATCCAATATTGACGGAAAATGTCTTCATATTTTTCTTAAGGTTTCTTTTTTACAGAAAATAAAAATATTTTTTAGACACTAGCTGGGTATTACAGCCTTACCTAAAATTCAACTAGCTCGTTCGACGTTTTTCACCACAAAAGTAGAACACATGTATTTATATGAATGTTACCGAAATACGTCGACGTACGAATTTTCAAAGTTGAAAAATTCAACTATGACAGAACGTAGTTTTGTTTTTTTTTTCTTTTATTGAAAAAAGAAATAAAACATAAATAAATATATATATTTTTTTAATAACAATATACATGATTTGAACACATTTTATAATTTTATTTCGCGACTTTGTTTAGTTCGCTAAGAGAAATGGATTCGACGTATTTGGGTAATACGGCCGTACCAAACATTTTGCCATAGTGGGGAAGTTGAATATTTTTGTACTCTTCGTTGAATTTTAGGTAACGTTGTTATATACAAGCTTTAAAACTTTTTGTTGCATGTGGGAAATATTATGGCATTTATGATTATAATGATACCTTGATAACTTTAGTAGCCATTTGACAATATATTTTTGATCAGCAGTTTCGAGACAATTTTTCACTTGATATCATTTGAGAAACTGTTACAATAATTTAACCTGAAACAATATAGAGGTTTGTATTTATTATCATTTGAGTTTTATTCTTCTATCTCTCAACTTCTCCAAATCTTATTTTTAATAAAAAAACAGGGGTGCCCAACAAACATCAGCTGCATACGTCAAACGATTACTAATATTGAGCAATCGTCTTACGAATACGTTCTGTCGGTCGGTCGGTAAATATGAGTAAAGGTCTTTTGATAAGAGTATAAAGTGTTATCAATATACGGGTTCCGTACAAAGGTATGACAAATGTAAATATTGACTTTAAAATTAATACAAAACCTTTCATGCATTTATAGAAGTTATTATTGCATTATTTACCATGTATAGAGAGATAGAGTGAAAATAGCTTAACATAAACATGATCAGGAGAACATTTTAAAACAGTCATGTCGGTTTCCGTACAGAATTGGATTAAAATTCGGTCCAATGAAGGTGGTACAATTACACCCCGATTTTCCGTAATTGCAGTATTTAATGCATTGTGTGTAGATTTCCACATAAAATCTATTGTTGTATCGCCAATTATCACTATTTATAAGATATTAGGAAATTTATATATTAGGAAAATTTGTTGGATATGATGAGAATATCAAAGCGTATCGCTAATAGGGTATTAAAAATTTATCTTAAGTAGAGATTTTAAGTTTGTTGAAGAGAATGACATTTGTACACCATCTGAGATGGAAACTTCAGCTGAAACATTAATTCTCATGCAGCGTTTCCCGAGAGAAAATTCAACAGGAGCCACAGGATATCACACTTAGTGAGGACGATATTTTTTTATTGCAGTATCCTACATAAGCTTTAAGGCAGTCTGTTGGAGATTCTAAAGAAAAAAATACCTGGAAATAAGTATCTGCTCCATCAAATGCTTACATAGTTGGATCGAAATGAACACACAACAGCTAGAGGTTTCAGTCAAAAATATGGTCAAAACTATGACCAAGTATTTTCTCCAGTAGTGCGATGAATTTTACTGTCTATTGCCGGTGCCAAGAAGTTGCAAGTTACCCATGTGGATATATTAGTTGGGGAAAAATAAATCCATTATTTTTCGGCAGATGGCTGTTCTGATAAATTTCTCGTAAAGTATCGATCAAACAATTTCAGATTTATGCTCGTTAGCAAGGTGACATTTCGCAGTAAAAAAATATTTGGCTGTTTTTTGTTTGGTGCATTCAGTTGAGAGTTACGAGGTATTAAAAATGGAAGCGAACAAAGAGAAAATTCCGTACATATTACAGTTTTTCTTTGACAAAGGCGAAAATACAAGCCAAACTGCAAAAATTGTGAATGGTGTTTATGGTTACGATACTGTAACAGCCAATTCAATTTTGGTTTCGTAGATTCCGTTCAGGAACAGGTAGGCCGGTCGTGGAAAATGTCGATAAAATCGAAGAATTTATCATGAAACGGTCCATATTTTGCCCAAATCGGACATTCCGAAGCACTTTAAATAAAGTCCTATAGTTCATATAAAAATAATCGATTTCTGTTTCCCCAAACTTATAAAATATGCATTTTAAATTACGAAATTTATAGGAAACAGTCGTGAGTTAAGTTAAATAAAAGTATGCATGGTTTAAAAGAAGCGATTAATATTTGGAATAAAGCACTTCATAACACTTTGATCATATTTTGTTTCAAGCAAAGTTCAGCTGATAATTGTCTCTACACAAAATGTCAATTCGAGGAAGGGAATAGTTCAATATATGTACATATTGGTTTTCGTCGATGACATTTTAATTGCAGCCAAATAAAAACGAAAAATAAGGAAGTAGGAAAATTAAAAACCTGGGAATATATATTGTACATATTTTTGCATTCGTTTCCTATATCGACAAACTTCTAATGGAATATGGTATTAAAGAAGCGAAGTTTTCAAAGTTCCCAGTTGATCCAGGTTACGGAAAGTCGGTGTCAGAAAAATTAGATAAGAATAAAAATTAGATATCGAAAATTAGTTTGGTATTTGTTGTACATTGCGGTAAACTCTTGGCCAGATATAGCAGCGAGTATACCAATTCTTTCTAGGAAAATTAAATGTCTAACAAAAGATGGACACTTCGGAGCACTAACTAAAGTTAAGTTGTTACTGTTTCCAAGATAATTATAGAACATTAGATAAAACTTGGATTCCATAATATATATATATAGAATATATAACGAAGTTGATCTTAGCAGTACACGAGATATTTCCACATGATCGACTTCTTCTCAAGTTTGCTGTCATATTCCATGATTGCAAATTGAGTTCACATTATGAAAACGTAAATAACAGCCACATTTTTTGATATTAAACTTGAGAAACAACATCGGTTTTCATCTTCTTGGGTAACTGTATTAATAGCAATTTTCCGATTACACAAAAAAACCCAATGAAATATTGTAGGCTAAGAGAACTGTAACCAGTACTATATTTATCTATGAACTACAACAGCGTTCTCATAATTCAAAAAATAAAACAAATTTAAGAGAACTAAATATTTCATCCTTTTCTATTATTCTCTACATTTTTCAAATGTTATTCAATTCCAGAACGTAATTTGTAATTCGAAAACTCAATTTGCAATTCATAACATTTCAGTTGTAATTCAAGAATTTTATTGGTAATTCACGACATTTCATTTGCAATTTTAAACTTTTCATATGAAATTAAAAAAAATGTATTTGAAATTTAAAAAAAAAATCATTTGTAATTCGTAGAGTTTCATTTGAAGTTCAATGAAATTAATTTACAATTCAGAGAATTCAATTTGAAATTCATAACATTTCACTTGTAATTTATAATATGTCCGTTGAAATTCTTAACAATTCATTTCAAATTCAATTTGTGTGTTACCAATAATATTTTTCGATTTCAAAAGGTGCAGTAGTTAAATTTACCCGTATGGTTGCCCTGTAACCAGGAATCGTCCTTATATATTCGATATGAATTTCATAGTTATTTAAAACTTACCGTTATTTTTCTATATAAATCCATGTTCAGCTGTTCGTTACTTGTTTCTATTACTTTCAAATAAAATCAATTGTCATTTCTTGGCACTTTGTTATTTGTTTTATTTTTTCGCTTTTCTAAGAATTTCTAATATGGCACATATGTATGTAAGTATGTATTTCTGTATATGTGTATGTTTATTTGATAAAATATATAAGTATTTTTTCGATTTATTAACTTTTAATTTTTACTCGACACGTCACAGTTGTTTTATTTTATTTTTTGGTCAAATCACATTCTAGAGTTTTGGGAAAACAAAAATGAAAATTAATTTGTTTTATTTTATTTCTTCTTCTTCGTTTTAATACACAGATATGTTATCGCAAGTAGGTATGTACTTTTTTATGAAACGATTTCTTTGTCAATATTAATCGCAACCGCTGTCGAAGGTACTTTCAAGTTATACCAATTCGATTCCCGTTTTAAATTTTTGTTTTAATTTTTTTATTATTTGTTTTGGTTAGGCAACAATAAATTCGAATGTGTTTTGAATTTCACGCTAGATTTTTGTACACAAAAGTTCCAGTTAACAGCCGTAGAGTAAGAACGCTTTCGATAAACTGAAAGTGAGAGCTATACAACATTTTCGACTCAAACAAATCATATAGGCTAGTGAAGTAAATGTGGAATATTGTTCTCTTCGGTTCGCCAGGAAGATTAGATAAGAATATTAATTTGTGTATACATATATATATATATATATATATATAGGGTGCTGGAGATATTATCTATGCGTGGTCGTGTGGTTGATAAGATAACCAGTTGGTACATTTATTTTTGGAGCATTGTCGTAACCGAGCTTTTAAAAATATATTTTTTAGGCATTTTGGAAAACAATTCAAAGGAAAACCTTAAATTTATTATGATAAATTGTCGGTCTTCTGTGTAGATATTTGAAAAAGTAGTTCATTTTTGAAATTTCACCTAAATAGAATATTTCTTATGCTTGCGATAAGATGTAAAACCAAATAACAACGGATGGGAATTTGTATAGCCTTCTGGTAATATTTCCTTTATAACTTAGTGGGATTAAATAAAGTTTTTTTTGTTTTTTCTTTTGAATTCTTAACACAAATACGATTAATTCATTAATTCTTCTACCTTCCTGTATTGTTTTCATAAAATTTTAACCCAAATACTTTTTTCAACATTTAAAAATAATAACCTACTGTCCGCTTTCCGTGTTAATCTGTTAAGAAAACACATATTTCGGAAGTTGAACTCACATTTTTTTCTACAAACATTCATTGTCCGAAGATGATGACTAATATCGGCGGCAATTTACCACCATTTTGTTGAGTGATCGTAATTTATTTATTTTTTTTTAATTTTTGGGGAACATGTCAGGGAGTAATTTATTATACACATAAAAGCTATTTATATGAGGCATTGACGACGTGTCGAACCAGTAGTCATTATTTTTTTAAATATCAAATTGTGATTGATTTGCCAACAATGATTAGAACTCAATTTAATATATCGTATAACGTGTAGGTGACCATACATGGCCACAAGTTCTATCTGAACATGATTGACGGATAAGTGGTAAAGGGACTGGCAGATGTAAATTTGAACGATTCTACGAATGTCTTTCCCCGAACTTTTAATAGGTCGGAACCTTTATATGGCTGCTATAGCTTTGAACGTCGTTATGTTCGTCCGTTCGGAACCTTTATAAGGGTGCTATGTCATTGAAAACTTATAAATCTCATTACGTTCGGTGTTCAAAAAGACGCATCCGCAATTTTTCACAATGGAAAAATTAGAAATGCGTGCTTTCATTGTAAAAAAAACTTCGGATGCGTCTTTTTTGAACACCTGTTTCTATATGAAGGAGTTGCCAGATCGAAACAAAATTTAAAATGTGTTCATAAAAGAAATGGAAGTTTCCAAAACACTTAACTTTTTTCTGTTTATACCGCGCTTTTTGTGCTACGCTAAGAACTTTCCGAGCTGCCCTCGAAATCTCAATCCATGCACATGCCATTATGCAACCTATGCTAAATTTAATTTCATTCGAGCAAATTTAGAGTCGTTTGCGTACAATGGAAGAAATTTATGTAAATCGATTTAAAGCAAACTTGATACACGCTGTTCTTTATGCCGCACTGTTCAAAATTTAATCCCAGACGCCCGCTCAAAATATATATGGCGCTATGTCTACATCAGTACCAATTTCAAGAAAACGCAATAACGTCATTCTAGTCTCAATATGATACGTTGTGAAAATTTCGTGTCAATCGGACAAACATTAGGAATTTGGTCCACCATTTACTCAAAATCAGATGAAAATATATGTGGAGCTATATTAAATCTGAACCTATCTCAAAGTAACTTGCCAGAGGTTACTTTATATACCCTGAGATTTGGGTATAAACCACCTCCAGCACGATGCTCCCCGAAGGTCCAACACCAACTGCCAGGCTAGATCCGCAGACGAAAGAATCGCTGAAAGGGGATAAAAAGCAAAAGTTCCCACCAACATGTTACGACATTGGTAGCCACCATACATCTCAACCCTCCCAACAATTGATCAACAATCCTGCTAGTTCGGGAATGGTCCCCCACAGACTAGACTCTGAACGTTTTCGTAGCCAAAGCTACTATCATTTGAACAAATAGTTACAGGCTCACCACAATGGAATAACCGTTAAAAGAAGATCAAATAACAGACGCAAAAACTAACACCTCTCGATGCCAATTTCCACACCGTCTCCCATACCCACCAAATGATCATTCCACAGGCCTACAAAGTTCGGGAATGGTAACCGTACAAATGCCGGGAAAAAACTTCTTAATACTCTTACTTATTCAAATAGATATTTCTAATAGGACTATGTAATTGAGGTAACTTCAATATCTTTCCGCCATTATGAACGATATTTTTGTACTGTTCAAGAAAAAAGAACGAAAAAGACACAATGACTCGAAATAAAAAGAGAATATGTTTTACAAAAATATTCCTCATTCGATTTGACTGAATACATGCAATAGCCGAAAGCAAAGACTAAAAGCTGTTTCTTCGTTTAGCGTTATCAACAAAAAAAATCATCACGCCATAATTCAAAACCTTGACCGAATTTGTCCTTTTGGGTTTGTAAAATACTCCCCAAGGAAATTTTCATCTCCCAGACCATAACCTCGATTTTGTGTCACTGGTTAATCTTAAACCCCTATTATATTATAAATTTATTTATATAATTTGCCTTGAATCCACTGTTATAAATTGAGTGGGTCCAAATACCTTGAATCTCTCATATACATTTAGAAACATATTCATTCAAATGTGCCTCCAATTCAAGCTTTGTTGTATGCAACCAACAATCAATCACCTACATACCACCATACATATCGGTTTCACACATGCAACAGTATGATGTTTACTAAAGGAACCGTTTTTCCTAAGTGGTTCTGCCAGTCGGTCGAAACGTTTACTTTCATTGAACTTTGTATTTATTTTTGTTCGCCTCTTGGTCTTCATAAATTGATTCATTCGCACACAGCTGTTAATTTTTAGCGCAAATATAAAAGAAGATAAGTTCGTTCATACCTCGACATAACCACACTCCTCAATGTACATGTATGTACATATGTAGCTATGGACGACTGGTGCACATTAAGATTAGTCAGTTTTCTAAAAAAACGAACGTTCAACTCAATGTTTATTGTGAAAATTTAACAACAACAACAGCGGAATGCAGCGAAAATCACAAAGAATTTCTCGAAATTGGTTTGTTTTTTTTTTGTTGCTATTGTTATTGTTGTTCAAAAGTCGGTAGACATGTCTGAGGGAATGATTTAATAATGGTCCATTATTTAATTTGCATTTATGGCGTCAATTTTTTTAAATATTTTATTACCAAATATTGAAATTTGGAACGGTCATTGTACTTTCTGGAGAATAAATGTAGATGTGTGTATATCACCCTAGGAATGACCGTAACGTATCGTTGTGTGAATTTACGAGGTTCGAATTATTTAAAATAAATACTTTTTCATTCAAGCATGTATATCTTTTTTACCCTCCAAGAATATACAAAGGGTTCTCCAATTCTAAAACCTCGAAAAAAATATGCTATTTATCTTCTTCTTCTTATAGGCCTGAAAATCTAGGGGTTCTCTAGAGGATTTAATCGTGGATTTTCTCCATAAGGCTATGACATTAACCATTGGTGTTACCAAGAAGCACACTATTGATGTTCAGACATCAAGAAGAAAAGAATGATGAGCTTCGTTATTGGACTCCAGAAGTCCCAAATGTTGATTCCCGTCTTACAACTGACCGTTGGCAACAGTTCGAAATATTCACCGTGGACGCCATTAGGTACATATTCTTGATTAGAACAAAATTCAAGCAAGTTGTGTGTAATTTTATATTTTGAATTCCGATTAGGTAGATAATCTTTCAACCAAAAATAAATATTACAGAAGTATCTCGATTCTGCCACACCTCGATTCTTGCAACAAAGCAATTTTTTCAGTTACGTACTCTGTACTTGCGACTCGATACTCGCAACATTTTCATAGACAAAATAAAATTCGGGGATTTTCCATAGTTTTATCCTGCTTATGAAATGTAGTAATTTCAATCAGTTTAAAGCTGACTTTTTCACGGTTCGGTTTCATAATGGCAATGAAAAATTTTACGTTGCTGACAATTAAAGACAAAGCTGACTTTCTAAAGAAAATAAGTGTAGGATTTTCCATTAACTGCTTAGCCAAAAGTTTTCAAGTGCATAGATCAACAATAACTCGTATTAAGAAAAATGAACACACCACAAAAAAGTTCGTCCATATTCTGAATCTGGTCCCGGTAAAAGAAAAATACTTAAACGTCGGAGTTCCCAAAAATGGAAAGAGCATTGTTCAAATGGTTTGCAAATCAACGAGCAAAAGCCCAAATTACTGCATGCCAAAATCAAGGAAAATCCGAGTGACTTCCAAGCTAGCAATGGTTGGGTTGTAAACTTCAAAAAAAGACATGGAATCCGGAGTCTTAAAATATTTGGGGAAAACTGTCGAATAAGTCTGCTTCTGTTAACCTATTTTTGCAAAAACTAAACACAAGAATTTACAAGAATTTAAAAACGGACCACATTTACAACACTGATGAGTGTGGCCTCTTTTGGAAGCCTTTGCCCGATAAAACTCTTGTGCACTCAAAAGAAGCTTCCGCTCCGAGACATAAAATCAGTAAAGGACGAATAACATTTCTGGTTTGTACGAATGGTGCTGGAAATTATAGAGTTAAATTAATGGTTATTGGTCAAATCCACGTTCATTCAAGAATTTTACTCAAATGGCGGTTGTCTACAAAGGAAATAAAAGTGCTTGGATGACGTTGGCCCTATTTGATGAATCGTTTCACAGAACATTTGTTCCAGAGGTGTGTACATTTCTGGCCTCAAAACATTCCATTCTTCCCGAAAAGCTCATTTATTTATTGATAATGGTACATCCCAAAAAAGTGGTAATGTGCTTGCCTACAAACTGTACAGCTTTTATACAGTCCATGAACCAGAACGTTATAAGGCTTAAGAAAATGAACTACAAAAAAGCCTTTTAAGTCAATTGACAATTCTCTGCGTAATATCAACTTGAAAGACGCAATTTGCTTTCTAGCGACTGCTGTAAGCATATCTTCAATCCGGTAATAATTTCAAAAACTGTTTGATGAATCCATTGCGACTTTGCTTGAGTAAATATAACCATTGCACCAAAATTTCTATTCCGAAATTGAGGAATGGATCGTTGAATCTGGCGCCCACAGCACTAACCGATGCTGACCTAACCCACGATGCTGATGAAGAAACTGACGACGTGGTACACAGTACAAAGAAAGCTACACCGGAGTAGACTATATCAGCATTTAATATTTGTTTAGAAAGGGCGGAGCAAAGCAATGCTTCCTTAAAGGATATTATGACGCTTCAGAGACTCAGAAGCAGTGTAGTGCTGAAAAAGCAAGTTTGCACAAAACAAACAAAAATATTAAATATTTTCTCAGTTCCACAACCTCGAAACATGCACCGAACCTGGTTTACGTCCAATAATCGAGATACTACTCTATTAATGTGGTGATGTGGTATTTCTTTCTTCTATTTACCATGACATAGCCCACTTGTAACAGTCCTGATCGATGTGAATATAGCGTATTCAATTAATATCAGTAGGACACCCTTTTGTTTGCAGGTGGAGCCTCCATCATGCAAATATTTTGTATTTCGGTACTTTTTTAAGCCGTATTTCGGTTTTTTTGACCGCTTTCTTGCTAACGAGTTGTCTATAATTTGGTGTTTAATTTCTCAGACATAAAAAACCTACTTGCGGTATAAAATGTTCTGGCAATCGAACGATGTTTTTACATTTTATCAAAATATTTTTTGGCATATCAACATTCTACAGGTGCATCTACCTACTTAAAACCACATTGTGACCGACCTTGTCAGCACAAGTAACAGACCACCTAAGCACCACCTAACACACGTAAATTCGAAATTTGCTATACTTTTCAAACAAACGTCGTACAATTTGTTTTGTTTACATTCGTGACGATTGTGTGAATGCTTATGAATGAATGCATTTGTATTGGAAGTCGATGATTGTGTTTTGACCTTAAAAAGTGCGTGAGAAATAATTTGATGGTACACTTCGTTATATGCAGATGCATTATTTATTCCACTTGGGTTTACAAGACAACACAGGGTCGGACAATACGGCCGTAACGCACCGATATCTTTATTTTTTTATTTACACAGGTCATTGTTTTATTACACAAACATACACACATTTCGTTAATAATTATTTTCAAATCATTTTTAATTAATTCACACTCAATATATTGGAATCGATGAAGAAGAAGACGAAAAAACAATCGACAAATCTTCTCACAACCGGTTCAAGTGTTGCATGCACTCACTGTTGTCTGTCTGTCATATTTTCAATATAATTTTATTTCTGTTTTTTTTTTCTAAATTCGTTATGCCGTACACTTCCTTCCATCTGAAGTGTTAACACTCTTCGTTAGATGGGACAGACGGACAGGCACGGAGTTGAGCGGATGGATAAATCATTATTGAGGTCTAAGAAGCGGACAGATACAACATGTTTGAACGACACACTCAATGTCTGATTGATAACAATTTGACATTCGTTCGTATGAATTCCGCCCGCCGTGTTGTACCGTACCGCATAAAGCCCTAATGAAACGCTTCATTAAAATCTACCAAAGGTCTCAAGTTCTCAATGATTTTGGGATTTCGAAATGGGGAAACACGACACGCTAACGATCGACAACGAGACCAGTACCATGAAAACGCGTTTTATTTTATCTCTGTTGTTGTTGTTGCTCCATGGCTTCGTTGAGGAATGCATCCGCAGAAAAAAACAAAATAAAACAATAACAACGACAACATCACAACAAAAACACGAATACGAAAATTAAAAGCCACACCGACAATAGCCGAAGCAACCGCATACGTCCGTTGTCTTTAAAGTTACAATTTGAACTGAAAACTTTCAAGAAAACTGGAAATGAGTGGCAAAGATAGTATTGACGAGCAAATAAAAAAAAAACATTGCTGCTGTTTCTGTAGTACGAGAGTTGTAGAATGGTAGATCTGCTGCTATGACTCCAAAATAATAATAACAACAAAAAGATCTGTTTGCTTTCTCATTGAAAGCATAATAATGAAGAGACTATTAATTGAAAGAGATTTCATTATACACTAACCATGGTGTGGGAAACCAACATTTCAGCACATCTTTATAGAAAATCTTTATAAAAAATCTGTTATACCTTGAAATCACTTATTCTTTTTTATTTGCATTTTTAACTGTCTGGTTCTGGTAAGAATCTAGTGTAAGAATCTATCTAATGAAACCACGGCGACATGTTATACATATATGCCGAATCGACTCGGATGAATATCTTCCATCAAGGTCTAAACATTGTTGCAACGACGGACAATGTTTCAGAAGTATAATGGAACAATATTTCAGATGTTCGGTAGCAGTGAGAAATTTCCGGGACACAGCTGCAGCCACTCGCAATGTACCTCCACATCTAATATCCTTTTGCGGAATAGTTCCTTTCAACTAGTTAGTTGTGGAACAACTCAACTTTAGAGCATATTAATAAGGAACTCAACCACAACAGGCCAAACAGTTATGGTGGCTCTTAACTTATCGAAGGTATTAGTAACCAACAATCACGTCAAGCTGTTCGAGAACCTCGACGTAGCTACCCTCCGACCAAGTTTTGCGGATACCAGTCGTACGTGGAATTTAGAAACTGAAAGTCAAAAACCCATGGATTAAAGCCTTATATACCATCATCCTTATGAATAATGGTATATACACTTTGATACAGTGAAAATGTGCCTCATCGAAATATTGGCTTAAAACCCCAAAAATAAATTTATAATATCATGCTAACGGACAATGCGATTTGAACTAAACTTTGTTCAGCCTATTATCTTTACCAAGCCTAGATGAAGTCTAAAGATGGAAACCATTGGTCCACTGCTTCTGGTACCTCCCCCTTCAAAGGGTCAAAATGTTCAATATTTATAAATCCACTATCAATGAGTTTTTTTGGGCATTCGTATCATCAGTATCCGAAAAGTACTAAATTTTACTAAAGTTGGTACAATTTCGTAGATATAGCTAAAAACTTGAAATTTTGAATGCTAATAAAAGTTGAGAACTAGGGTCGATAAAATGAGGTGGTTTTAAAAGGGTGCACTCATGTATACGAAAAGTACGATATGGTACAATATTTGGTACAATTTTTAATTAGAGGTACACATGGAGCTGGAATCCTGAAATTTGAAATTGACATTACCCCCGGAGTGTAGGATTGGCATATGTAAGTAGTTTTGGAAATTTTTTACTTATGTGTACGAAAAGTACTGAGTCGTACTATAATTAGTACAATATAGATTTGATTGAACCAATAAAGCTGGGATCCTGAAATTTGGAGTTAATATCATTTTTGGGGTTTAGGACTGGGGTATATAGGGAATTTTTAAAATTCGTACGCATGTGTACTATATGGTACCAAATTTGGGTTTCCGTGAACCGATAGAGCTGGAATCATGACATTTGGAGTTAGGATCACTGTTGGAGTTAGAATTGAGCTAATTAGGAAGTTATGGAAATTCCTTCTAATGCGAACTAAATTTTGTACAATTTAAATTTTGGGTAAACCGATGTATGAAGTTTTGGAAATTAGTACTAAATGGTACAAAATGTGGATTTGGATGAACCGATTGAGCCGCAATCTTGAACTTTTACATTAGGACCACTGTTGGGATGTAGGAATGGGATTTTTAAAAGTTTTGGAAATTCGTACTAAGATGTACTAAATTTGGTACAATTTAAATTTTAGGTGAACCAATAGAGCTGGAAACTCTGAAATTTGGAAATATGATGTCTAAATAATTAAAGTGCGTGTCTTGAGGGCTTTGGTGTCATATTTAAGATTTCTGGAACAATGCGTTCTCGATACAAATTGACAACAGGTTTGCCTAGGAAAAACACACTCTGCATCAGTGGCCATTTATGGCTTTGGAGACCGTCAGCTGGTGCACAGATTACATCGTGTTCGCCAATCGACGACCTGTTGACGTCCGATGGAATGACGTCTTGGTGGTTTTACGACTGCGACTGAAATAAATACTGATGTTGGATTACTGTTGTGGATCGGTCATAATTTTGTGATGGTTTGGATTACACAGCAGGTAGCATGCCGGCAGAAACTATATAGTCAACCACACATTATGTTGAGTGACTGACAGCATCCTGGTCTCCTAATGGTGATCGACGATCGTCATCTGGACACAACCGGTTTCAATTCGTAGTGCATTATTTTGAGTTCTTTGGTCAAAAGCGTGTACCGAATATTGGGGGAACCGTTATATGGGATATACCCTGAAACTTCGATCAATATTATTAATTTTTGATACAGGCATTAAATCAACAGTTTGCAATGTTGATTTTACATTCGCTTTTTTCTGTGTGTATACACAGATAATCCAAAATACCATGTTACAGTCAATTCCGTTAAAAACGTGTTCAAAATCCTGAAAATGACGAATATAAGGGGTACAGTTATATGGGGCTACATCAAAACGTGGTGGTAACCCATATAATACCATTCGATATACCAAACATCCTAGAAGTACTAGAAATGCATGTGCGAAATTTCAGAGCTCTGTCTTAAATATTGGATATCTTTAAGTGGCACAGGGTCAGCAGTTAAAGTAGGAAAGGACCTATCGGAGCCCTTCAATACCGAACGAGGATTCAGACAAGGTGACAGTTTGTCGTGTGATCTTTTTAACATCCTAGTGGAAAATGTCATACGAGACGCAAAGGTGAACAGAAATGGCACTCTGTACACCAAACAGCACATGTTACCCGCCTACGCCGATGACATCGATATAATGGGTCGAACATTGCGGTAACAGCCACCTTTGGACAAATTGAAAAGGAGTCTGCCAAAGTGGGTCTGGCAATAAACGGCGAGAAGACCAAGCTGATGGTATCAACGCGCAAGACGTCCAGTAGACTCGGACCAACTGTGGAACTTGAGAACTACAGCTTTGAGGTAGTTAAAGACTTTATATACCTTGGTACCGCCATAAATAAAACGAATGACATAAGTTTTGAAATTCTGAGAGGGATTGTGATGGCCAACAGAGTTTAGAAAAAAGGCCACCTCCCGCCAGACCAAACTCACACTTTACAAGACGCTGATACTACCCGTGCTATTATATGGATCAGAAGCATGGGTACTTGCGCAAGCAGATGAGGCAGCTCTTGGGGTGTTTGAGAGGAAAATTCTCCGAAAGATCTACGGGCCGATCTGCGTCGACGGTGAATATCGGCGTCGAATGAACCACGAGCTTTACAATTTATACGCGGACATCGACATAGTCAGTTGTATTGAGCTGCAGCGACTACGGTGGCTAGGCCATGTTGTGCGGATGAATGAAAATGCCCCAGCACAAAAGGCATATAAAAGCGAGCCTACTGATTGTTCCCGTAGAAGGGTAAGGCCACGAATTAGATGGAAAGACCAAGTAGAAAACAACATCTTGGAACGTGGTCTTCCAAATTGGTGGACTTGCGCACAATACCGACGCGCTTGGAAATCTTTTTTAAGCTCGGCTTATGGAACAACGGTTCTGTAACAAGCCAGCTAAGTAAGTAAGTCTTAAATATTGCGATCTCCATCATGATTACAACAGTCGGACAGACATTTGCTATCGAAAAATATGTGTTGTTTACCTCATGGACTGCGAGTACTTTGATGTGGGTACTTCAAAGTTTCCATAACACCGACAAATAATTAAAAATTTTAACCTGCAGTCTTTATAAGTCGTTTGCGATAAGACCAGAGCAGGAACAAGGTTCTTAAGTCATTAACCGGCTGTATTTGGGGAGCTGATAAAAAGACCTTGTGGACAACATATAAAGCAGTAGGCCGATCTATTGTAAGCAATTCTGTGGTTAAACAACGAAAGTGCAATGCAATGAAAAACATTTAATTCTGTTACAATGCAGACGTGAAGAGTGCGACAAGGTATCATCGATAGACCACTTACATGAGGAGACCACTTACGTTAACACACCAAGATGTTTTCGATGCTTGGGTGCCACAGACATCCAAACAATCACCTAATGGTTAGGCAACCATTTCCTAGGTAAGTCATGTTAGACACCCATGGCTAATTTTCGAAGTAGAGAAACTTTTAATAAAATCTGAAAAAGTTTAATTCACCAAACTCTTTGAACAAATCTCGTCGATTATGTTGAATAATCTCTTTCACATCCTGCTAATAACACCTGCCCATTTTTAACATTAAATCACCCGCGAATCATCCTTTTCCCGTTTCTTATTCCGACTATATTTGTAAAGACTGTTGTAGGAAATAAAGTCTTGGTTATTATTTTTTTTTTATATACAGTTGTCATACAGTTCATTAACAATAACAGTTCTTAGGACACCACACAAGTGAACTACAGTATTCGCTGATCTACATCACATACATAGCTACAGACATATTTCACATGAATCACCACCATCCATCCATCCATCCAACATTTTAGTCATCACCATCATATGGTTGGCTTTTGCAGGCAAAAGGTTAATGCTGAAAGGAACAGAGGTAAAAAAATAATAACAGCACCCCTTTGATACTAACAACAACAAAAAATGTTCACGATGCATAAAACAAAATATAAAAAACAATATAACCGAAAGCCTAAGGCTCCACTTTCATACCGGGTTTACTGGTAAATATTAGAGTTTGATTTAAACAAGTAAAAACGTCGTTATGTTCGCCAGATCGAACTTTCTATACCCTCCACCATTTTATGTGCATTCAAAAAATTTCTTAAAATGTGGATTATGTTATTGCAAATTGTTGGCTAGTGGATTGTTTATGCCCTGAGAACACTAAAGACTCTAAGGTGGGAAAATGACAAGAAATTTCAACATGAGGCGGAACATTTAACCTTAATATTATCATTTGTAGTTATCATTATATGAGGTGTTATCTCTAATTGAGGACTTATATATCTCAACTTCGGAACGATCATTTTTGCATCACAATACCTTCTATTACGCTAAATATTCAAATACCGAAAATTAGTAGGTATCATTATATCGGGGCTAGGCCTAAATGCGGGCCGATATAGTTCATTCTCGAACCTTACGTTCTAGTTTTTGATCTGGATATCCTCCGCAGGTAGAATGATTACAACAGAGTCTTAGAACCAAACCCTAAACGCGGAACAATTAAGATAACTATTTTAATATAAAAAATATGTTATATAAAGACTACCTCTAAAAGGGGGCAAATATTAATAATTTTTGGAGGAAGATTTGTTATCCAAAATAAGGGGTATCTCACATGGCTACCCGAAAAAATTTTCCTATATTTATAATTTTAATAGAGAGATTTGCTACCCCATAAGAACTCAAAGTAGTAAATTACAAACTTAACACGATAATAATTTTTGCGCTTAAAACAGGAGTAACCGTAAGAGTGATAATATACTTCCCCATACGACTATATATTAGGTTGGGGAAAAAGAAATCCATTAGGCCGGTCGTCGAAAATGTCGATAAAATCGGAAAAATGATCGAAGTTGACCGGCATGTTAGCAATCGTTACATCGCTCAGGGGCTAAGGAAGGTTCTACTATGCATTTGTTGCTTTCATATGGCCAAACGCTAAATTCTGATCTCTACTGTCAACAACTGGGCCGTTTGGAGATAGCAAAATTCGCCAACTCTTGCCAGAAATTTCGGGAGCTTGGTTGCATCTGCCATGCAGTCCGGACTTGGCACCAAGCGATTATCATCTTTGTCTTGCATAGCAAAATTTCTTTAATGATAAAAAATTGGTATCTAGGGAAGATTGTGAAAATCGACTACTGGAGTTTTTTTTACAAATAGAGAGCAGGACTTTTATGAGAGAGGTATTATGAAGTTACCTTCAAAATGGCAACATAAACAAAAAATATTTGGACATTCCGAAGCGTGTTAAATAAAATTCTATAGTTTATATAATAATGAATTTCTTTCTCCCCAACCTAATACTTTTAAGGGTCGGAATTTATTATTTCGATGAGTTACAAAGGGAAAAACAAAATGAATATACCCTCCATACTATGGTGGAGGCGACAAAAAAAGTACAAATGTACCCAGTTATTGATTATAAAATTAAATGGGGCCATATCTAAACATGAACCTGTATCGAAGATGCCAATATATTTAACCTTTTCCAAGAACCCTGAGTCACAATTTACAATCGATTCTACTGCAAATGCGGCTAAAACCATCAACATTTCGGAAAACGGTGCGGTCTAAGTCAAAATATGAACCATTGAAACTATTCAGTAAAGAAGAAGAACAAATTGCAAATATATCCTTCAAAATGCCGAAAATTGGGCGCCACATTAAAAGAATCCTGAAACGAAAATTAAATCATTAAAAAAAACTAAAAGTGGACTCATATCTAAAATTGTCTACAAAGATTTTTAACAGTATAGAATAGAATCACATGGAATGTTAAATTACTGCCCTTCGGTTGGAAAAAGTGTGTAAACCTTCAAAATCCCGAAAATGAGGCGAGCCCGTAATATGGTGACTATGTCAAAACATATTCCCAAATCGAAAAACTTTTGAAAAGATTTTTATTAACCTCCAAAAACATCAAATTCAAATTACAGCTCCTTCGTTTGGGAAACGCGGCTACATTTGGCTAAACCACACCCCACATTCCTTACATTTTTTTAATACATGATATACCTAGCTTCATAAAGTATCCAATTTTCGAATATCAAATTTTAATATTCCTATTTAGTACCATGGGAACTTTGTCCACAACCATTCCGAATTTCCGAAATCTTAACCCTAATTCCATTTTTGATTTAGAGTATTCAGTACCAAAACGACTGATATTTTCTCCTCTCGTTTATGAAAGAATCGCAATTTCTGTTTGTAGGTTTCCCAAAAAAAGGCAATTGCATCTAAATACTTGTACATACAAAAAATATATAAATATATATGAAAAAGCAAAGTTTATAAAACCTTTTAAGACCGGTTTACTGAATTGTATTCGTTGTAGAGCCATACGATGATTGTTTCAATATGTTTTGTTCGGAGGGGGATTAAAAGAAGTTTGATAAACAAATATACAGTGGTGGTCACGTAATTAAAACATTGATTGTGGTAAACATTTTTTGATCAGCCCTCGATTCGTTTGAAGTATTTTTGAAAATTTTTTAATTCAGAACACTTCAGAACACTTCGAAGTGGCCACAAAATTAAAACATTGTGTAATTTTTTGCTTTACTGCTTTTTTTTGAAAATATTTTTAAAGAGGCTCTTTAATTTAGTTAAATTAAATATAAAAAATGCCAATATCGATCGATATTTTCTCACATACTGCAAAAATATTCTGGCCTTCTTCAATAAAGGCTATCGAAGTTGAATCGTTCCTTTAGGTTAATTCCCATTTTTTGAATTTTTATTTCAAATATTTATTTATTTTGAGAATTATTTATTGTTTTCTACTAATTTTTTCTGGTGCATTTTTTATTTTCTATAATAAAGGTGATTTTCTGAATGTTAGGTGTACTGGAAATTTTGATAGATTTTACAGATTTTTTCAAAAAAAATTTATCTGTAAATGATTTTATCAGTGCTTGGTATACATAATTTAACTAAATTAAAGATCCTTTTTAAAAATATTTTCAAAAAAATGCAGTAAAGCAAAAAATTACTCAATGTTTTAATTACGTGGCCACTTCAAAGTCGACGTATTTTCATAAAAACCGTTATTTTCAAAAAAAAAAATATATGTAAATGATTTTATCAGTTCTTAGTATACATAATTTAACTAAATTAAAGAGCCTTTTTAAAAATATTTTCAAAAAAATGCAGTAAAGCAACAAATTACTCAATGTTTTAATTACGTGGCCACTTCAAAGTCGATGTATTTTCATAAAAACCGTTATTTATGGAAAAATTGCATGCAATAATTTTCTATTTTCACACTAAATCTCTAAAGTGCAGTATATCGAAGTGTTCTGAATTAAAAAAATTTCGAAAAATACTTTAAACGAATCGAGGGCTGATCAAAACATGTTTACCACAATAAATGTTTTAATTACGTGACCACCACTGTATGTATGTACATACATACCTACACATTCTTATGGATTTGCTCTGTACTACGTTTTGATCATTACAGCCACTGCTCCTTAAATCCATGTTAAACGTGGGAATGAAAATAGCGTGAGTGCAAGTGAACCAACACTCTTTTGGCAGCAACGCCAAATTCAATTGAACACCGACAGTATCGTGAAAATAATGTAGGAAGGCTTTGGTTGTTATTATCACTTCATTTTTTTCCTTCTAAAATAATTTTCTAAATTTAACTACTTAAAAGATTGTGAAGGATAGTTTCATATGGGGGAACACATAAAAGGTCTTCAGTCATGACCTGGAGATCGGGGTCCAAAATCAAGTTTGACTCTGATATTCCTTTATAAATTGAAATTTTATACAAATCCAACTAAACATGTAAGGGCATTGTATGACATACCAATTTATAAAGGAACTTAAATTTGGACGCCGTTACCCTTTATTCTTTTACATAATAGAAGCCAACATAACATGCCAACCCTGAAGTCCTCTTATGTGTTTGCCCATCCATCGAATTTCCAATTCAATTTGTAAGTTTCGGATTCGGAAAAATCACTGGAGGTTCGGAAATAGGTTCGTTCGTGTACTTTCCCAGCAACATTTACTCAATAAGAATTTGCAGAGAGTAAATACGAATTTTTCGTTCTCAGGAGAGAACGAAAACAGCTGATTAAAAGAACAAACCATTTGGTGCAAACAAAAAAGCAGCATTTTTATTAGAAAAATGGATAACAAGCGGAAAGTTGAAGTTGTTTATAAATACTTGCGCTTTCTTCATACATTTTATTGTTAATGATACAAAATCAAAATAAAATTCAAAAAACAATAAATGAGCTTGAGAACAATTTTGATCTTTGTTTACAAAACATAAAACAGCTTATTAAATATCAGCTGATGGCACAAGAAAATTCTTACAGAAAATTTGCAAGAATTTCCAAATACTAAGTAACACAACTGTCAAATCTGCTCTCTCAATTCACTCTATTTTACTGGACTTCATGGTAAACGAAAACATTTTGTAATAATTTGTATAAACTAACAAAGCTATTATGACTGATAGCCGGCTTAATATCCATCCCAGAGTGCAGCAGAATTTAAGTGTCATAGTGTTAATTTAGGTAGTATTATTTTGGCTAAATTAACAATTTAGTTAATTTTAAGAAAAAAAAATCAGTTTGAGTTGAGAAATATTAGTGTTTTCAGGCCTTATCAATACATTTATTTTTACTAACTATTAAATTACAGAAAATTTATTGTTTACTTCTAATATCATTACAATATATGCGTATCCTCTAAATAAGTTTTGAGTATTTTTTCTCGTACAACATTAAAGACGACTTTAAAATTTCCCGTATCGGTTGCACACGTGTAATGATGGTATAGATTCCGTTTCCTTTTCTGTTTCAAAAACAATTCCGAAATAAACGCCATGGCGGCATCAGCATTGTGTTTTTCCCCCGTGAACTCCGGAAAAGTCGCTACCAGATCGGAGTATTTAATTTTCTCTTTCAGCAAGTCGATTTTATTGAAAAATAAAATTATGGAGGAATTCGCGAAATGGGTACATTGGGCTATTTGATGAAAGATACGTTGCGATTCAACCAGGCGATTGTGCTCTTCGGATTCCTCCAAAACCTGATCGTATTCAGATATGGCAGCTACAAACAGAACTACTTTGACACCATCGAATGCCCGTAACCATTTAAGGCGTTGACCTCGTTGTCCTCCAACGTCGGTTATACAAAACTCGGCATTTTTCTCCTGAAATATGTACTCTACGAGTCCTTGTGTTGGCGCCCGAACGTGCAAAATGTCATCATCACTTGGCAAATAGTGTGCTTCTGAAATTCGTTCCATATGCTGAATGTAGTATTGAATGGAATCGTTTATCTGATATTCATTGCGTCGCCTAAAGCACCGCTGAACACCTTCATCGCTCCACAATTCTTTCATTGACGCTATGAACATATCCGGAAATTGTCGAAACTCACTCATTTCGAGATCTTTGATGATTTTGGAATTTTTTATATTGTGCGTGTTTTTATATGGAATATCCAGTGAGTCCATTGCCGTAACCAATGTCTTGAGGGCGGTGAGAATATTGTGGAAAATTATTTCAATATATCTCTGACGTTCCTCCTCGCTAAATCCTTTATAGTACATAATCTGCATTTGTCTTATGAATGTAGTCTTGCCAGATGCTCCGATGCCCAAGAGTAATAACTTGATTTGACGACTTTTTTGTTTTTCGATATTTTTCAATACCTGGTCCAGTTTTTTATTTTCCAACCGCTGATGTCTTTCAAAATCATTCTCCCAAAAATTGCAGCAAGCCATAATGCCGCCAAAAATTGTTTAAAAATTAGCAATGGATTGGATAGGAAAACTGGGGGTAGATACGTTGGTAATAAACTAATTTTGCTTTTGAGTTCGACTGCGGATCGTCCAACGATCTTTATTACTGCACGAATAAAAATGAAATGTTATTTACAATTTATGTGTGGTTTGTTTCAACTAAACAAGAAATAAATATAAGAAAAATATAAAAGTTCTATTTTTTAAAATCCGCAAAACGTGTCTCTGTGTGTATGCTGTGTGAGTGATATACATTTGTGCTGTGGTTAATAACTGACTACACTGAGGGAAAAAGTATCTGAGAAATCAGTACAGTTCACTGTCGATTTAGGAGCATGGAATAGTCGATAATTTTGTAATGCGACGTTATTGCCACTTTGGTAGCAAGCGAGTACAATTTTTAGTAGATGGTCAAGGAAAGTTTTTTTTTTTTTTAATTTCAGTATCTGGAATTCGAACATTTTTCTACTTATACACAGATGTTTACGAATCAACATGGTCACATATTAGGGTCGTTTGTTTAGTTTTAGCAGTAACATTTACTCAGTAAGAATTTGTAGAGAGTAAATACGAACTTTTCGTTATTAAGAGAGAAAATTGCAAAAAGTAAACGAACAACATCCATTAAAAAGAATAGCAAACGGAAAATTGATGTTGTTTATAAATACTTGCATTCTCGTTATCCATTTTAATGAAATTCACAAAACAATCAATTTGTTTGAGAACAAATTTGTTGTTTGCTTACAAAACATAACTAAACAGCTGATTAAATAACAGCTGATGGTACAAAAAATTCTTACTGAGTAAATTTTCTTTGTAAGTATTTGCAAATACTCAGTAACACAACTGTCAAATCTGCGCTCTCAATTCACTTTCTTTTACTGGACTTTTGGGTAAACGAACAACATTTTGTAATAATTTGTACAAATTACGTAACCGAACCTAACATCCAGTAAAATGATTGTGTCGAAACAGCTGACTAAAATATAGCTGAGGGTACAAGAAAATTATTACTGAGTAAATTTTTCCTTGTAAGAATTTGCAAATACTCCGTCAAGGCCTATTAATAAGATCGTCCAGGGAGACCAGCTGGATGTCAGCTGCCTCCCAAGTTTTCTGTCGAAACGCATTATTGTGAATTGACTTACATTATGCAAACGTAAATAAAGACTTATTCTCTTTTGAAATAATTTGCGAATTTTCTTCCATTTTCTACTTTTTTTATACAACACAGGGTAAAATTGCACTTTGGAAATTAAAATGTTTGGATATTTTGAACATCATTTTTGTTCATAAAACAGCTGATTCATAAATTACAGAGTTTTCAGAATTTTACTGCATAAAATTCTTTCAGTAAACCCCGGTAAGGTTTTGTTTTCAAAGACTTGGTCCATTTGACATGCAAAATATAGACCTTCTTTTTTTTAAAGAAAACAATTAGGATCGTAATTGTGGCATATAGAGCGAACATAAAGCTCGTAAATATTTGGCTGCTCAAGCTGGAGCCGACGTATGAGAACTTCCTTTTCTATCGTATACAATAATACGTTTACTCTTCTACGTTCTCCGGATTGTGCTTCATCTCCATACATAGATTTAAGACAATCGATGCATATTTGCTATGATAACAGGTTGTTTATAAGATGACTTGTCATTACTCATATCAAATAAGGATTGCTTTGTAAATGATATTGTCCTTCTATCTGCAGTCCTTGTGTTCTACAAAAATATCGCTCATACGACTTTAGGTACGGTCCTAAGACAAACAAAAATTAACTTTAATTGTCCCTTTCCACATTTACCCAAACATTGCTCAGAGAACCTTTATTAATTTATCCGCTTAATACTCAGGTGGCTTCATATTCACTTCAAATACTTAAATCAAATTTATATTTTGAAGAAATAATCTCTGACATTATATGATTCAATAAAAACTCTCAAAGACTTTAAAGAATTACTCTGACCTGATAAGGTTTAATATATATTTGTTATTTTGATTTGTTTTTTCCATTTCCTGCCCTCTAAGCGCACATCTGTGAATCATCGTTTTAGGACTGTTCTAGGAAATAAGTTTATTCTATATATCCTTTGTACTTTTAAATCTCATTCAGTTTGTTACCTTTAACAGTTCTTAGGACTGTCTAAAAGTAAACAACAGCATCCGCTGATCAACATCTCATACCTACAAACATACATCCAAACATATTTCGCATGAATCACCATGAAGCCTTTATCAATATGCTTTGCTTTCACAAGCAAAAGGAATCGAAATACAGCAACGTAACAACATCTTTAATGCTACAAAAAAAATTCTACAAAAAAAATGAAAAACCACACCGATACAACCGCAAAATGCAATTTCAATTTGAAACTGGTCACACTGGCCTATATTAGAGTTTGATATTATAAAAAAGTAGAAATTACTGTATTTCCAGAAGGAGCGACAAAGTAAAATTGTGATGGGGGAAATTGTTTTAAAATAAAATTGCGCATTTTATGCTGTGGTCGATATCGCAGAATATGAAATTTGCGGAAAAGGAACAAAAAAGTCTGTCACATATTTTATTTTCTTAATTGCTGAATTTAGATCTAATACTGGTCAATCAGACATAGGTCACTAGGCATACAACATCAGTCTGGTATTTATTACATGTAGCACATACATCTATTGCATGAACAAAGGTGAGAACTTATAAATTGCTTATGGGTAACCCCGCACCCTCCACTTTAGGGGTTTCAAATAATTTAATTTTTTATTTTGATTTAATTCGAATCTGCACTAATTCAAGAATGTTCCTATGAAATTTCAAGTGAAAATCTCAACAACTCTTGAAGATATAGCCGATTTATTGTGCGAACATCAAGTGACGAAAAGAGTTTTTCTCAAACTTTAAACGCATTTTTCTCCAAACAGCGTTTATGCGAATGGCGTGCTCAAAAACTCAAAAACTAGTAATCCGATCGATTTAAAATTTTGGGACTTTTCTCAGTGAGTGTATAGCTATCGTATGAACTAGGATAAATCGAATCGGTCAAGATCTTCCGCCATTTTGTTGATTTTTGAGCGAAGTCAATAATCCTAGTTCATACGAGAGCCAGACATGTACCCTTTCTAACACCGTTGGAATTTCCGGATTCCAATGTTCCGGTGGGGAGTTATCATGCCCGCCATCAAAAATATGGACTTTTCTTTAATCCCATAAAACAACAACAAAACCATAAAAAAATATTGTAAATTATTTTTCTTTTCCTTTAAATCTTCAAACATATATCTGCAAAGTTACAAACCTTAACAAGCATTGGTATTGATTTACAAGCCCATTGAAAATCTAGAACCAGACCAGTTTAATGAACTGTATTAGTTTGTAGACTCGGTAGTGATTTCAAAATGTTTTAGTCATATTTGTACCACTGGTCCTGAAAGCCATGTTTTGGTGTACCCATTAAATTCAATTGAACCGTGTTTAGCAGCATATTTTCAATAGAGAACCGTGTTTTGACATAGAACCCACACAATTTTAAAAATTCTCTTCTACATTTCTACCTTTAGATTGAAATGAAATGTCTGATTCAGTCAGAAATCGAAAGAGATCATAAAGTAGCACAGCTTTCACACAAATAATTTTTTTAAGTCAATATTATGTAAAAAATTAAACATTTCAGTAGTTTCGATTTCTCACATTTTTATAATTGTGTTCCCAATTAATAATAAATATTTTAAGAAAGCTCAAGTAGCTCCGATCCCTCATATCTATATAAATTATATAGCCCAATTAATCACGAAATGTGTGTAATATTATACATTTCAACATTGAATATTATTTAATATCACCAAAAAAATAAAATATTCAGATTATTACATTAATTGAAAAACATTTGACATCAATATATAAACATGAAAATTCTTACAGAGTAAATTTTAACGTTTAAACATTTTACCATCCCGAGTGCATTTTTTACACTATTTTGTAACTATGTTAATCTGTTTCAAAATTTTGTTTACTTCCCAATGCAATAAAAATTTGTTGAATTAATTTTTATTAAAGTTGAGTAAATTGGCAATTAGGTAATTATGTTTTTGCCAATAGTCGGCATTTTTTTCCAATTGTCGGCATGTCGGGTTCCAAAAGTCGGCATGTCGCATTTTTGTTAAATTATATATTTAATCGATTTTTCTGTTCTTTCCGTTAATTAATTATTAATATTCGACGTTTCCATCAGTGATGTATGAAAAAGTTATATAAAATAATTTATTTATTAAAATATTACAATTATAAAACATGGTGCTAATTTAAGATTAAAAAATGTCTTCTATTTTGTAAAACCACTTACTTGCCGGCTCTCGGAACACTAAATCTACAAGTCATCAGCAAATGCAAATGACATGCAACTTCTACTACTAGCAAATCATTAACATACGTAACAAACAATAGAGGCCCAAGACCAAGACCCCTGGGGTACACCACTACTCACTGGGAGCATTCCAGAAACAAGGTTCCTACAACAAACATACTGCTTCCTTCCGAACAAGCGATGCAACTTTCTAATTAAATTAGCATGATTAATGTTGTCAAGGGCTTTCTCTAAGCCTACTGACAACACCGCCTTTCTTATATTGCCGGTCAATCCAATAAGAATGCAGTGCTGCGATTACACCTAAATCCATACTGGCTCTCATGCAATAGAGAATTTTCACCAATATAAAATAGCATTTGATCTTTCATAACATACACAACCATTTTCGAAAGAATCGACATTACAGATATAGGCCTATATTCACTAGAATCCCCATTTTTTTTTTTTTTTTTTGATTAGGCACTATTTTGCAATATTCCACATCTCTGTAAACACAGATATTGTTAACATAGAATTGACAATGTGCAACAAAAATTGAGCAACAAGGGGAAAAACTTCAAAAGCATCAAAAGGAATATAAGAAATATCAAAAACATCTATTGATTCGAAACAAAACCAAAATTTGTAAAAATGTATTTTATATTGATAATTTGTTTATTTAATTTACTTTTATAATTTTACTTGTGTGATACATAGCAATTATTATTTGGGTAGTTCATGTATTTTTGGTACATCCACCCTATATTCCAGTTTAGACCCTCACTCCCAACGTTTGTACTCCAATAGTGTAAATTCGGGCAAAATTTCTAAATTTTCCTCAGTGCTGTTTTAACGGACGTGGCTGCAACATAATATTCCGCGTTCTCAGAGTATAAAATCAATACAAAAGAATGAAATTTCCAAAACAGAAAAGATTTCTTGAGACGGTACCAACGGCTGACTATTAGAAAAAATTATAAAGTAACATTCAGCCACACTCGAATCCCTTTTTTGGACTTTGGAATGAACAAATAGCATTTGGTAACAATTGTAAGTAGACACAGATAATCGTTATTTATTCATTGATATGTTTAATTTTTTTAGATTATGTAAACGATGTTTATAGATTGTACCCATTTGTGATGTATTCCTAGAAGGTATATATATATATATATTCAAAATTCGCTAAAAGTTTTAAAATAGAGTGTAATTTTTAACGTTTTCACTTAAAATTTTAGCAAAATGGGATTATTCAAGTAAAAATTGCATCTGGTATATTGCTGCAAGGAGTGCAACTTATATTTACATTACACACTCTACAATTACACTTTAAATATTTGACAAAATAATTTTTTTCTCGTACAACTTCAAAATTATCATATCCGTTGCCCACGTGTAATGATGTAAAAGCTTTTTTCAGTTTAGATCCATCAACTGTTGATATTTTACAAAATATTGATTGTCTCTAAATAATTCTCGAGTATTTTTTTACGTACAATTTTAAAGACAATTTTAAAATTTTCAGTGTCTGTTGCACAAGTGTAATGAGAGTAAAGGGTTTTTCTCTTTAGTTCCAACACTTGTTCCAAAAACATTTCACAAATGAATTTTTTCGCTGCATCTGCATTTCGGCTTGCTCCAGTGAACTCGGGAAATGTCACCGACAAATCGGAATACATAATTTTCTCTTCCAGCAAATCGGTTTTATTGAAGAACACAATTATGGAGGAGTCAGACAAATATTCACAATTGGCTACTTTACGAAATACTTGTTTTGCTTCGATCAACGCGTTATGATCCTCGGATTCTTCCAATACCTTATCATAATCGGATATGGCAACTACAAACAGAATTACATTGACTCCATCGAATGCCCGTAACCATTTTGGACGATTGTTACGCTGCCCTCCAACATCGATAATACAAAGTTCGGCATCGTTCTCTTCAAATTTGTACTCCACAAGACCTTGTGTACATGCCCGAACATGTAAAATGTCATCATCACTTGGCAAATATTGTGCTTCTGTAATTCGTTCGATATGTAGCATATAGTATTTAATGGAATCGTTTATCTGATATTCATTGCGTCGCCTAAAACACTGCCGAACGCCTTCATCATCCCACAATTCCTTCATTGAAGCTATGAACATATCCGGAAATTGTCGAAACTCTTTCATTTCGAGATCATTTACGATTCTAGAATTATTTATATTTTGTTTATTTTTATATGGAATATCCAATGAGGACATTGCCGCAACCAATATCTTCAGGGCAATGAGAATATTGTGGAAAATTATTTCAATATATCTCTGGCGTTCCTCTTCGCTAAATCCTTTATAGAACATATGCATTTGTCGTATAAATGTCGACTTGCCGGATGACCCAATACCCAGAAATAATATTTTGATTTGACGACTTTTGTATTTTTCCATATTTCTCAACATTTTCTCCAGCTTTTTATTTTGAAGTCGCTGATATTTTTCAAATTCAGTCTCGCACCAATTGAACCAGGGCATATTATGAAGATAAACAAACGCGATTTTATATAATAATTTTCTTTTAATATTTTTAGGTCTGTATTACTCCACGAATAAAAATGAAATGTTATTTTTCATTTTGTGCGATGTGATTCAATGAAATAATGATGCACATTGGCTGCGGTTAATAAGTGAGTAGACAGAATAAAAAATTGTGAAGGTCTCTCCATATAAGATTTAATGCAGATTTTGAAAAACAAACAGTCCACTTAAAATCTGTTGGACAACATGAAACAAAAATCCAATTTTAATATACGCATTTGAGTTAATTAATTTGTAATGTTATATAAAGTAATAATAATATTTTTAGTGAGAATTAATTTGAGAAAATTTTGAATGTTTGTGAAATTTATTTTGATTTTGATTATCATTAAACATAAAAATGGATGAAGAAAAGGCATGCACAAAATTAAAAAAATACTGTGCATCTCACAAATGTCCACCTCGCTATCAATTGAAGATGCAGGTATAATAGGTGTTTGCAAAACATAAATTTTCCGTATTGCCATTCATTTTTCTAATAAAATGCTCTTAAAAACGAAAATTTCGTATAAAATCCCAGTAATTTCTTACTGAATGAATGTTATTGGAAAAGTAAACGAACGCGCATATTCTTTAGTTTGGAAAAATACAGCAATAACAATTACAAAAATTCACATAATTAAACATCGTTGGAATTCAATAAATTGAATAAAATGAATTAATATTTTAAAATTTTTAGAAGTTTTAATTTACAAAATATAAAATATTTTTTTGACTTGGGGTAAAAAATTAAGAGTAACTGCTGATTGAAAAACAGCGAAAATTTTCGGGTTATTGCTTAGAAGAAATTTAGAATGTCTGGTTACTTTTCCAGTAAAATTTACCCAGTAGGTTCTGAAAAAAGAATTGTTAAACGTACTCTCGCCCTCCGCTCTCTTTTATTGGACGTTGGAGTAAAAATACAACATCCCGTAACATTTGTTAAAAATTGCAAAATCGATGTTTTATGTGCGAAAAATTTTAAAATTAACGGCAGATAATGGTACAGGTTATTTCTTTTTAGAAGATATTGGCCGGTAACATCCAGTAAGTGTTCATCATATAATTGTCAAATATGCTCTGTTTTTAATTCGATAATCGGCTTGAAAAATTATTCTGAACCAATGATTTCATATTAATGCTTAATACATATCGAACCATGT
This sequence comes from Musca vetustissima, assembly GCF_032173495.1. Classification (NCBI taxonomy): domain Eukaryota; kingdom Metazoa; phylum Arthropoda; class Insecta; order Diptera; family Muscidae; genus Musca; species Musca vetustissima. The sequence continues at coordinate 200,723 of NW_026885679.1, read as the reverse complement.
AATAACCAACACATAATTATAATTTAACATAAAAATGTATTTGTTAACACTTAGCTTTAACAAAACTGCTCTAGAAATATAATCTAAATATTTAATAACACTTTTATCTACTACGCATATAGTAATCGATGACAGTTGAGAATGCAGCAAAGCCGGCAGCACCAATGATTCCAGCTTTTACACCAGCTCTTAAGCCAATCAAACCTCCCGTAACAGCACCAGCATAAGTGCCATTACGCCAATCTGTAACACCACGTTGCTAAAATTTTACAAAAAAAAAAAATGTTAAGAAACACTACAAAAATAACGATAATGCTTACACTCTCTATAGCACATTCAACGGCTGAGAAGACACAACCAATTAGAGCAAAATTTTTGGCATATGAATGTGTGGTGGCACGCATTTCACGGAATATTTCACGCGCGGTTTGTTTACGTTCCGTTGCCAAGGGATCCGTCATATTTGGATTCACGGAAGCTGTAAATAGACCTATGGCGGCACCCAAACCATAGCCTACAGATAAAAAAGATAAATGAATTTATATTCTATACTTTTCAACAAGTCTTCCACGGCTTACCCATTACACAAGAAGTTATCGATTTGAAGGTGCAACTTTCCACAGCCCTTTCAATCATTTGTTCTTCATTAGTTTTAATTTGCACAGGTCCATTGCTTTTGGGTATAACTACATGTTCTCGATATCTTGAAAAATATTCGAAAATAATTTTAGTGTTCCAATCTCTGCTACAGAACAGATATCATAACCCTTATTCATTCATCCAAAAATACCTTTGCATGTTGCCGATAAAATGTTTGGCCAATGAATCCAAATCGGGATTTTCAAAAAATTGTGGTTTTGTGTTGGCATCACGTGGCGGAGGTGGACCGAAATTCATTTTGTTATAGTATTTATATATTTATACGAAATTTATTTCATAAAAATAAGAAATTAAATTAGAATTGTCGTTCCGCAACAAAATGGTTCAATTTAATTATTCACTGTTGGGAACTATTTGAACTAGTATAAAATGAAAACATATGTTTCCATCAATCAAATATAGTTATCGATAAATAGTCAATGAATACAGACGACTCTGTATTATTGTCATCATATTAAAGTAAAATATTGGAAAGTGATCGATGTAACGACATGTAACCAACAATTCGAACCTACAGAATTTAATAAATACAAGGTAGATGTACCGTAATGTTTAATCGTATCGTCTGGGTAGAAACCCCGATCCTTTAAAATGTAGAGGAAAACAACTCAAATTTGTTGGGCACATTGTATTTTCAGATATATACATATATCAAAACAAGTAACATGAAGCCGAAATCGTTTAAAATTACACAATTTTAACTATTTTAACTACCTTACGATTATAACGACGATATCTACAAATCCTGAATAATAGTACGTTTACATTATACCGGATTTCGTTAACCCAGTCGGTTTCCATCCAATTCCATTTCCATCTTCAATTCCATTGTATACATGCCAAATAAATCCTCATAAAGTAGGTTAACCCGGTAAAAAAAGTTCTAATGTAAATGCCTTTTATGTAGGTTAACCCGGTAAAAAAAAGTTCTAATTTAAATGCCGTTTAAGCTATGTATTTTATTTTCTATCATTTAATACGGCATTCGCTCATTGTGAAAAATTCCCCCAGGCAATTTAAGCGATTTCGACTGTATTCGAAACAGACATTTTTGTTATTTATCATATATGTAATTTATATTTGTTATTTTTATATATAAAAATTGAAATAAATATATGTTTTACATCATACTTGCTTTAACATATCATCTAAATTTATTGATTTATTTTTTTATCACAAAATACATTGTTATTCGTAAACAAAGATATCATTTTTTTAATCATTCGTCATTATCTGTTTAATTTAATTAGTTTAATTTTTGTAGTTAAATGTTACATTTTAGTCTGCTTTTAATAAGCTGTAGATAATTTTGGCTTTTTTAAAACAAAACACATACTAAACTAATTAAAAGCATATATTATTAATAAAATTACACAAAAACCAATTACAGCACCCAGTATTAATGCATCTCGTTTCTTTTTAATATTTATTCGCTGTATTAAACTGTAAATAAATTGTAATAAGAAAAGGTGTTGAATTTTAAATAAACTTGGAAAAGTGTTGAAAAATTAAATTACCTGGATATTAACGGAAAACGATTTGATATATCATTAAGTCGAGTTTGAAAACGTTTGAATGCTTGCCGCTGCGATAACAAATGCTCTCTAGTCTCAATAGCAATGTTAATTTGATCATTTATCAATGTATTGGAACTGCAATTGAAATAATTGAAATTACAACAAATAGGAAGACCATTACAGATTTTTTTTATAAAATTTGTCCAATCGGGAATGTGGATGAAACTTTAATCTACCAAAAATATGTAATATGTTTACGTTAATATACTAGGGAAAAAGGTCAAGTAGCTTAAATAATACATCGCGAATAAGACGCGATTTAAATATTTTGGACTGTATATACATATAAATATTGGTAATGTACACATTTGGAACAGTTTGCTGAAAAACTTACTTTTCATACTTAGCATACTATGTCGTACATCATCAGGTCTTAAATATTTAAATCAAAAAATATATATTTACGAGCTGAGTATTAATCCTTTGCATCCTGATTTTTCCGTGACCATAGAACTATTTTTGGTGTAAATATTTAATGTAACTATCCTAAATAGTTTATGCACAATATGTGAAGTCGCTACATTCTTGCATTAAGGAATTACATTACATTATTTTTGAAAAAAAAAATCCAACATCAAGAAAACCAAAAGCAATATCGACGAAAAAGCAATAATACACCCTTTTACAAGAATCGAAAGCAATTCTGATGGTACAATTCGAATACGAAGCAATTTTAATTATATTGACTGTATACACAAATTGGTACTGTACATATTTTTCACCTCTATATTTAAATACATTGTAAATAAAATATTAGTACTGTCAGGTATATACCAAGGCGTTACAAACGGACTGATATAAATTCCATTAAATTAATTTACTAGAAACTTAAAAATGAATATTTCTAAACAAGAAATAATTAATTTTTTCGACAATTTAAATAAAATAATCGGTGTGGAAAATTGTTAGCACTCTAGTTTCTTATACGAAAGACCTATTGTTAAGGTCCATTAACTGAATTCATACATTAGGGTGCGGTCAATTATGTGATATTTTGTAATTGATTTGCATTGATTAACACATAATATTGCAAACTCACCTATTAATATGCGAACTTTCTTTCAAATACATATCTCGTCTACTTAGGCCGGATATTGAAGGACTGTTTGTCGATAAGCCAGAACCTCTCAATAGCTCTTCACGCTCCAGTCGCATTGTGTGATTGGCGCTAATTTTATTAAATTCCTGGCGATAGCCTTGCAATATTTCACGATGACGTTGTAGTGTGTGCATCATTGCAGCACCCGATGTTGGAAGTTCTGTCATTGCCTCATTGATAGATGAAAGCTGTACGGCAAGGAGAAGTAGTACATTTCCGGTATTTGTTCTAATCATATCACATTTACCTTATCTAACATCTGAGCAATTTCCTCCGACAATGAGTCAAATACATGTTCTCCTAATAATGGTGCAGTGTCCGTAGCATTCGAACTATGACCCATTGTCGAACTGGAGCTAGAGCCTATCTTACTGAAAGCCACCAGCTTAAGGTCGATTTCATTTTCCAGTAGTCTTGCTTGTTTCCGCAATGCTAGAGAAGAGATTCGGTAAATAAAACTGTTTGGGAAAGTAAGTTTCTTTAAAAATAAATATATATTTACCATCATAATTGGTGACGACCATTGTTGGGTTTAGTATTGTGTCGTTCCGAAATGAACTAGTTCATATGAACTATTCCGAGAAGCGAAACATCGGAACTAGTTGCAGCTTTTAAGTTTATTTAGTACCTTTAGTTCAGTTTTTATGGTTCATGGGAGAATGTGATGACAATTTGTGCGAAATTTTTTTGCTAATAAATTTAAAGGGTGTTGTCTACAAAAATATTTCTATAAATATTAAATAATTTTGTGAAGAATATATATACAAATTCTTAGTCCTGATTTAGATCTTATCCTTCTCTTTTGAAATTGCTTCATGCATCTATACAAGGCAAGTCGGTTTCAAAACAATTTTTTTTTTTTTGATATTTTGTGCATGTTTTTTTATGTTCGAAAATGTTTTGGATTGGTATTTCAAATTACTGACACTACATACAAGCAAAATACACAAAACGAATTGCCAGAAAGTTGTCGGTACGAGCAATTTTTTCCATTGCCCCTCTCTCCACAAAAAAAACTTACCGCAAGTAAACTCGCCTAATCTAAATTGGGACTTATTCTAGACGATTTAAAATATTATTATAAATGGTTGTATGAATATTTTTAACACAAAAAAAACAAATAAAATGCCATTGGAAATCCTATTGATAACGATGCATGCTCAACCAAATATTGCCACGGAATGTATACAGTCAAAAAGGCTGAGTTTGATGCAATTTGAAGGCGAAATAAAGATATTTTGTTTGAATATCGGTCTCTCCAGAAAAAAATATTAAAAATTATGGAATAAACACACTTAACAGTAACACTTATGAACAAACAATAATAAAGCAAAAAAAAATATTTTTTCTTTCAAATTTTTTTTTTTCATGTGCATTTCATATCATGCACGGACGAAAAAACGAGGAGCAGCATATCGATTTTTTCCGATTTTTTTTTCGTAATCATAGAACAGATTTAATGCAACTATCCGAAATAGGATATGAACAAAATTTGACATCGCTACATCCATGTCCAGGAGATGCAATATCAAGAAAAATAAATGCAAAATCGACGGAAAAATCATTTTAAATCATTCTCTATATTCTTTTTTACAAATTTAAAAATAATTCTAATGGCAGAATTCGTACAATTTGAATATGAAGCGATTTAAATAATTTGGACTGCATTCACAAATTGTTACTGTACAAATTTTTGCCCTCTTCTCTATATTGAAAAGCTCATAACTTTACCAAAAATTTGAATTTGTAGATTTTTCTTTTGATATATGTCGTCCATAATCAGGTCTTGACATATAAAATCCAATGATCATATATCTTCCAGATGTATATTAAATATATGCTCTAAAACATTTTGTTGCCTGTGGGCAACATTGGGACATAAAGGGTTAAGAATTTGGGCACATAAAATATCGAAATTAAATAAAAAGTCACACAATTATGTAGTGAAATAAAAACGGCGAATTAATTTAATTCAGTCGTATATTTCTTCGCATTATTCTTTGTGTCTTCGACATCGTTCAATGCGGTTTTTGACATCATAAAAACATGTTATTTTATTTGTAATCTGCTGTAGTTCTTGCACAAAATTGCATCAAAACAATAAACAGCCGTTTTACATTTAAATTTATAAAGTTTAAATAACAAAAAAAGGTACCAATTTTTTAAAAGAAAAAACAATAAATAAAATGTTAACAAATTATATTACAATCGGTCAACACATATTACAACTTAAATTACAATTGTTCCGTTCCAGAACCTAAAAGAATCTACTAATTTTACAAGTTTTGCAACTTTTTACTCGAAAACCGTTCCGGAACCCACAAAAGTGGTAAAAAATTTAACCAAATTTAAGAGAACATAAAACAAAATGACGTTCTCTTTGTAAACTTTTTACTCGAAAAATTTGGGCGAGTAAAAATGGTAAACATGAATGCAAACTTCTAATTGGCTGTTTTTTTTTTTTTGAAGTAAAGTCATCTAATTTTGAAATATTTACTAGATTTCCGTTCCCGAACTTTTCGAATTATTTTGTACTCTGAGAGTGATTTTGACATTATTCCCTTTTACTAGATTTACTATTAAAAAAGAACTGGAACAGACCAAATATGACAATACGAATATTTTTCCAACCACGATTTTCGAATATTCAAATCCGCATCTCACATTTTTAGCTTTTCCTATTCATTCAGAATAAGGCGAGAATATGAAAGCGACACATTTTTCATAAGGAATACATCTCCCTAACGAATATCCAGAATAAGGCATTTTTGAAATGGCGCCAAATTATTCACATTTAGTGAAAAATTTGACTCTGTCGCCCTACAAACGTGGCTAGGCTATCCTAGCCCAGTTTTAATTCTATAATGTCATTAGTATTTAAAGAAATAAAACTCAATTTTTTAGATATTGTTGTTTTACTGATTTTTAATGTTTTTCTTGTAAGGAAACATGTTTACATCAATAGAAAAAAATTATTTATATACTTTTTGTTTTGCATATAAGTAATTTGATTTGTTTCTGTTTTCTATTTACTTTTTTACGTTCTAAATTAAATACAAGCTTCTATATTAAGTGCAACATCTAATCTTTAAAAATAATAAAAGTAAAAGAAGTAAAAAATATTGAATAAAATATATTAAAATAGTTATTAGCTTTAAGCAGTAAATAAAATAAAATTATGTACTATGTATAGAATATATTTAAAAAAATATATATGTATATTAAAATTTACTTACAACGAACATTCTACACAAAATCTTAAAACGTATGAAAGAAAACTTATGTGAACCAATTAAGGCCCAACTAACCAAAGAATATGTAAAATAATGTCTAAGAGAACAACTAAAATTATAACTTAGTTTAAGTAACATTCATTAGTTGTTAGTTTAGTTTTAAATGTTGTAAGTGTTGTAGTTGTTGATGTTGCTGCTGCAGACGCTGCTGCTGTTGATTCGGTTGCAGTGTGGCTGTGGTTTATTATGATGATGTATGTGAACCTAGTTTCTAGGTTCACTTTTATATTATTGTCGATTATTGACGCCATCAATAGACGAATGCATAGTATGCTCCATATTCTTAACAATTATATAGTTTGTGATGTGATTGATGGCCTCATCCTGTATTCGCTCTGGCCAACGACGTATATAGGATTTGATAAAGTCGCCAAAAGTGTCGACCTTATCCGGCGTGGCCTTATGAGAATCAACAATATTTTTGACAATGTCAACAAACTTATCATAGTCATCCGGTGACTTTTTGATTTTGTTGTAATTAAGGACACTGCCGTTGGTAGCATTATTAGCTGAGGCCGCCGCCGAAGCAGCTGCATTTAGCTGATCCATTTGATTTGATTCATTAAGTCGTGATGCTGCCGCGACCGCAGCTGCAGCAGCAGCTGTATTGGCCATAAAGTTGACATCGGCATTGCCGGTAGCTCCACCAGCCCCTCCATTTGCCTGAGCCTGGGAATGATCGATAAAATGTCGATGCATTCCATATTCCGATCTGAAACAAAGACAAAATATGATGGTTATTGTGTCAAATATCTTCATGAAAAGAAAGGAAAATCAATAAAATCATTATGTGCTAGGCGGTACATTTAAAAGATACGTAAAATTCACAGCCTCATTAACTGTTCTAAAGTCCAGGAATCATTTGCGATCTATACAGGGAAGGGAGTTTCTAGACTCATCTTGAAAATGTGAAAATTTTACACATCTGATTTGTAGCTTGGGAGAATCACACAGAATTCTTATTCAGTAAATTTGGCAAGGGTTTCGAAGATTGGTTTTTCTCTCATAGGGGTTGAGATCGAGGATGCAAAGGCATCGAAGCAGGGTTTGAAAATTTTACATATCCATGCGTCATTGTTGTATATAGGCTGCTGATTTTTTCGGCCTCGCTAAAATATAATCGGCAAGCTAACTTCAACCATAACAAAACTAATGGGGACGTGGTTGCCTAGACTCCGGTGTAAGAAGTTACTCTTAATAGAAGAACAGATATATGCAATTTTAGGTCTACAAATCTCTGAAACTTCGATCAAAATTTCACTGGCACATGAATAACAGACAATCCAGATTTGTCATAAAGTTAATATTTCCTAATATAACCGCAAGCACTTGTTAAAATTTGATTCATACAATGTATATGACTTATATATTGATATATAATTTCCACTTTGCTAATTTTTATTCTATCACATACTGTCACTAACATTAACCCCCCAACTTACTTGTAAAAACCTTCGGAATTATTGCTGTTGAACTCCTGTTGAGACATTTGATTTTTCCAAACTGGTGACTCGGATGAAGAAGGTAAACTGCTAGCATTCGATGCTGGTGTCATAATACGTTTATCTCTGTAATTAACAAATTAAAATAATAACAACAAAAACATAAAAGACAAACAAAAATAGATTAATTTAATTTGCAATTGTCATGTGTTTACAACAAACCCACACTTTAACGCACTTTGTATAGCCGGTTTGTCCCAAACTCTTAAACACATCATCCACTTGATTGAAGAATTTCCATGTACTTATTATACCGGTCGCTTCAAATGTTTTCTGTTCCTGACGATAGCGCTGTGTTAAATTATTTACTTTGAAGTGGACTTCTAATGCTGTTACGGGTACTCCAAGACCGGTCAATTGTTTTGCCATAGCCACATAAAGATGGCCATTGCGTTTAACTGTGCGTAGTTCATAGGCGCAGACTTTCCATAATTTAATTAACTCCAATACACCATTATCCTCCCATTGTCTACGCTTTTTATTGAATTTTTCATACTGCAATAAATAATGTAATGTTTAGTTCTTTTTTAATAATTATTTAATTCATTTTTTACTTACAGGCATTTCACATGGGTATCACAATGGTCAACGCTACTCTCTGAAGACGTCCTCGTTCACTTCCGTTGTAATACATAGATTTAGTATTACAAAACACTTATGCTTGCCAATTAAATGTAAATCATTTTTTTCTGTAAAAAGACAAGACAAATATTACTGTTAATTTTTGTAGATAGGGAAAGGTTTAAATTTAAATTAAATTATATTTGAACATAATATACAAAACGTAAGTGATAATATCGACCAATAAGCATTCACATTTTCCAACTACAGGTTTTGAACCGAGTGGCTTAAAAACTGTCAATTGAAAAAGTTAGGGACTCATATAATCATTGGATAAATTTAGTAAGCTCAGAGAGACAATAACATGGCGCATACATTAGCCGTTTAGAAAACATGAGCCGACGAAATACCATATAAAGGCTACAACTTTTTTGGCTACAAGGCTACAATCATTTACAACAATGTCGTTGTAAATGATTTCGACTGAGAGATCGAAAAACATAAAATTTCTTAAAATAATTACAATAATTAAAATGTTAGAACCATTTATGTTCTCTTATATTACGTATTTCCAAAACTACCACCATGACCGTACTAGAAATCTATTTCTATACAAATTTGGTATCATATTATTTTTTTCGAAATAAGTATTACAAGAGTACAAAAAAATTCCAAATATAGGTTCACCCAAATCCAAATTAAATCTTGTACTTAATTAGTACACATTTATATACATTTCCATAACTGCCTACTTTAACAAACATAAGTAAGAATTTCGAATTTCAAAATTCAGTGCCATTTATTAGACATTTTCAAAATTTCCTACATGCCTACACCCCAATTGTGATGCTAACTCCAAATTTCAGGATCCCAGCTCTATCGGTTCACCCAAATCGAAATTGTACCAATTATAGTACTTTTCGTACACATAAGTAAAAAATTACTAAAACTACGTACGTATCCCATTCCTACACTCCGACGGGAATTTTAAGTCCTGATTTATATTAGGAGAGTTTACTTTCGGCAATTCTTATCGTTCTCTTTCGAACTTGCTCCCTGCGTCTATACAAGGCAATTTGGTTTCAAACATATATTTTTTGAATTGAATTATTTTTCCGAAATGACACTACAAACAAAATACACAAAACGAATTGCCAGAAAATTGTCGGTACGAGCAATTTTTTTCCATTTCTATTCCCCTTGCCACTCTCTCCTACAAACAAAGACTTGCCGCAAGTAAACTCGCCTAATCTAAATTGGGACTAATTTCAAATTTCAGGATTAAGGCTCAATTTGTACCTTCAAACTAAAATAGTACCAAATATAGTACCATACAGAACTTTTCGTATAGATGAGTAGACGCTTTCAAAACCACCGCCTAATATCAACCCTACTTCTGAACATTGATTCGTATTCCAAATTTTAGGGTTTTAGCTGTATCCATTTACATGCTACGAAATTGTACCAAATTTAGTACATTTTAATCCTTTTCGGATACTTATAGTACGAATGTCCAAAAACACTTTCCTATATCTATTCTACACTTCATCAGTGACCCCTATTTTAAATTTAATAAATGATACCAGTATTTTTTAGAACTTTTCGTACCGTTCTAGTACGAATTTCGACAACTTTTGATGAAACACTTTAATATATAGGTCATAGTTTAACAATACCGCCAGCCAAACAGTCGATAAGATTTAATTACATGATGTTAAATAACCCCGCCAAATTATAAGAAATCCTTATTTTCATTCATTAATGACAACGATTTCGTTTACCGGAAATTATTTGGACTTAAGTACACGTCGTTTAATGACTACAATGAAATTTGGCGATCAAAACAAAACACGAAAAAACTACGTTGAATTATCATTAAAATCAAATTATTATTACTCGCTGCTATCATCGTTGTCGGCTGGCTGGCAAACAAAACAATGCTATTCTGCTGTTGGTCGAGATGAGGAAGGAGAAGAAAACAAAAATATATTTTTTCATAATGATCCTCCGATAATGATGATGATGGTTATTTTTCACAATATAGAAATTAAGGAAGAACACAACAAGTTGATTGACAATGTAATTATCGAACAAAAAAGTGACACGAAATGAGAGTCGCTAATGTCGCTGTGCATGCCAAAACATAGTGAGAACGTCATTATGAACGAAGAAGTAAACAATAAGGAGCACACAGTCCAGTCCGCAAGCCAAGTGTTTAGCAAAATATTTACACACAAATCAATAAAGCGCTACCTAAAGAAATAATAATAAACTTTTTCGTTTAATAAGAATTATTTTCTGTTAGAAAACCATATATATGTGATGACTTCAAGTCAATTGGAGAGCATCAAGTGTATGACAGAGATTCGGAGAGATAGAGAGTCAGATACAAAACAACAAGGAGAATACAATAATTTAGTATGTATTCATTCTCTTGGCAAGTGAAACGCACACATGCCGAGAATACCAACGCTTTTTGTTGGTGTATTGTCTGTTTCTGCTTCTTCTTTTTCTTAATGTTGTTCGGCGCAGAGTAACACACACAATAATGATTTAAATGGTTTTGCGATAATTATAGATTTTTCGTTTAAATGATCATTAAAAATGAATGTAATGATTTTATTGTATATGCATTTGTTATTATTATTATCACTAGAGTAACCAAAACAACCGGCAACAGCGCGCCTTTAAGAAAACAAACACACAAAATATATTTTTAAACCGCATATTGAGCTGGATTTTTGGATGAATTGAATATATTTTATTTAAATCGTTTGTTCACTTTATCAACTATAGCCACTAGAGACGAACATTTAATTTAGGGAAAACTTTTCTGAAGATGTGTATTTCTTCTGTAGGTATACACGTTTGGAATACAGACAACGACCACAAAAACAACTATAATCAACTTTATGAAAAAGCACCTAGCAGAAACAGCGGCAGCAGCTAGAGAAGACGATTCACTGTATTTTTCTCGTTTTATAAAGCGGGCGGACGCGTATACACTTGCCATCTAGTCAGTCAGCAAACCAAACACAAACAACCAGCCAGGAATTGACGACGGACGACGATGATGATACACAACTACTACACAGCTACCAACAATGCCTGTGCTTGCTTGGGTGCATCAACATGAAGCACACACATCCACTATAAACATGGCACAAAGAAATGAAGAAGCGGCGGCGACGTGTTGTGTTACTTGGCTGGCTGACTGGCTGGTTTGTTAGTTGGTCGGTCGGTTGGCTGGTTGGTGGAAAGAAGACACCCTATTTATGAAGTGTATGTATAAGAAGTTTTCAATGCATTTTTATTTTCCGTATTTGAACCGTATACAGATTTTTTGTCTTCCAATATCATCGTTTTACACATTCCCGGCCATCATTCCGGCAGGCGGACAAATGATGGGAATCATTCACTCACTTATTGCGTACAACAACAAAAAAAGAAAAACTCTCACACAATGGTAGCGGCGACAATTAGACGTTGACTTTTATGTTTATGAAATTGGTTTTCAAATCTTCGTTTCGTTTTGTTATAGATTTAATGAAAATTATATAAATGATGTAATTAGCAACTAACTAACACTGTGTATGCAATTGCCGTCGTCTGCGTTGTTGTTGTAGAATTTCTTCTTTCACAAATGCTGATGTTGTTGTTGATGGCTATGTTTGTACACTCTCTCACACATATGTTTATTATTATTCTTTCTTTTTTTCTTCTTTTAATTCCTTTTTGTGTTTTGTTATATTGTAGGCAGATTTGTTGTGTTTACACTACAGTGTGCCGAAAAAGCAAGCTCTTCTCGCCGAACAATCAAACTAAACTGAAACTGTTCCGTAAAAATTTTCAATAGCGTCTGGCAGCGAACTTAGTTTGTTCGCTCTGTACATCATTATTTTGATGGTTGCAATATGGCTTTCTCTTTCGCGCTAATGACATTTTGCTTTCGAACCTTTAATGACGATGTGCGCTAACTCAATTATGTGATTTTTTCATCGTTTCTTTCTTCGTTGTTCTTTTATCAAACACAAATATAGACACAACAATAACAACAACGACGACGACAACTACGGCAGCAGCAACACAACCAACTTCATTAATGACTTTTTCTTTGTATGATATCTCTCATGTTGGATGTTTGTCTCAGTTGCAGAGACTCATCATCATTAAATTTGATGACGAAGACATTAGGGTGTACAATAATCAAATGTAGTAAATATTTGAATTACTTTTTTTATTTCGTACACGGGTTTCAAATTTCTACTCTGATGTATGTCCATGCAAGCCAAAATTTGTCTACATTTAAATAAATTCAGAAGATTGTGACAGATGTGAGCCAATTTGAATCCTACAATATAAAGCAGTTTCATATCAATTTAAATAAAATATTCGTTGCCAAAAATATTCATAGAAAATGTTTTTACATATCGCTCATTTGCTGCGAGACAGGCATAACTCAAAAACGTGATTTTCGAGTTAATAATGCACAATTGTTCGCTATAATAGACCTCATGTTGTGTAAAAAATTCATATGAATATCTCTTACACACTTCAATTGAGAAGCTGTAGAAGTTCCTCTGTCCCTTATAAAGTGTGAGTAAATTGAAAACTTATAACGCATTTTCAGCAAAATCGCAAATGAGCGATTTTTATTGATTTTCCCGTATGCCTGTCTTAACGAAATTTCCTTTATGCTATCGAAGAAAATAGTAAAATCGAGTAGATTCTTGCAGCACGGGAACAGACCATATGTTTTTAATAAAATTTGTGAGGAGTTAATTAAAACGACATGTACATAATAGTTTTTTGCAGAATTATTGTACCGGATTAGGTTAACCCGGCAGAGTTCTAATGTAAATGCCGTTTTAACGTACATTACTCGGATTTAACCCACTTTATGAGGATTTATTTGACAAATAGGCAATGGGATTGACAATGGAAAACCACTGGGTTAACTAAGTCTGGTACAATGTAAACGTACTATTAGCTCAGTTCATAAATCGAATGTTAGTTTATTACAATGTGCGTCAAGTTTTTGTACTCTATTCCTTGTGTCCAATTCGTCCTTAATTTATTGAACCGGGCTCCACTTTTCACAAAATGGTATTTTTCATTCTTCAGATATTCTACAAAATTGTTGCTCATAAGATTTTATGCGAGAATCTCGCCAAAAAATATCCAATTTCAAAGAAGAAGGAACCGAGTTTCAAAATGTTTGAACCGGATATTCAGATAATACGTCAGGAAGCAATTTTCCGTCGCTAGACCAACATCTCAAAAATTTGTATTTTATTATTATTTATTAGCGAGATAAATAACGAAGACATACTTGCAGGTAATGGGTACTTGCTTACTTACTTAGCTGGTTTGTGTCAAAACATGTGTTCCATAAGCTGAGCATAAACAAATGAAAAAGCGTATGTTCGGCCGGGCCGAACATTGTATACCCTCCACCATAGATATACTGGCAGGTACTTGAAATTAAAATATAGGGAAAATATCAAAAAGTGGACCTATACTGACATTTCTACAAAACGTTTATGTAAACCATAATACAAATTTCAGAAATTTTTAATGGATAATTATACCCTCAGTTACAATACAATTATGCCCAATTTTTGTTACAATATACGACTACAAAATACCAAATTGTAGCGAATTCTATTGAAAAACGTGCTCATGAACGGCAAAATACCGAAAATTGGAGGTACCGTTATATGGGAGCTATGCCTAAACGTGGACCGATATATCCCATCTTCGAACTTGACCTGCCTGCAGACAAAAGTCAATTCCTTCAGAAGATAGCGTGATTACAACAGACGGACGGACATGGCTAGATCGTCTTACCGTGATCAAGTATATATATACTTTATAGGGTCGGAAATGAATATTTCAATGAGTTACAAACGGAAAGACAAAATTAATATACTCTCTATACTATGGTGCAGGGTATAAAAAGATTTCCAGGCGCGTCGGTCTTTTGCGCAGTTCAACCCGAGAGTGACAGTGCAAAGAGAAGAGTATTGCGCCGATCTCTTCAAGTGGAGGAGGAACCAGGACAGTTTTCGTTGGAAGATTTTGCAAGTGCCATCAGAAGCGCGAAATAATCCAAGGCGTTTGGTCCATATGGAATCTGAGCTTGAATGAGCCAGGAGTAGATAACTTAACTCAACTTGTTGTTAGTCCTCAACTTGAGGCATTACTACTCCTTAGCATTCGTGAATAAGTTGCTGATCATCAACATGAGTTCCGGAAGCAGCACAGTATAACAACAGATTTGCAAGCCATTTCCAACCAGAACAGGCCGAGTAACAGTACAATTATGGTGGCGCTGGACCTAAGGCATTTGATACCGTCAGTCACGTCAAGCTGTTCGAGGACATTAAGAGAACAACCCTCCAGCCAAGTTTGAAACGTTGGATCGTGAATTATATGTGTGGGCGCTCGTCGTACATTGAATTCAGGAACAGGAATTCGAAGGCCCGTAGAGTTAAACAGGGAGTTCCCCAAGGAGAGGTAATATCTCCTGTTAATCTCCTTTCTGGAGTACCAAAATCGTAAAATTGTACGATGATGGCGTCAGGACCCATAATTCATGACATTTGTGAGGGGCTGAACCACTTTCTCGTGGATATAGCAGACTTTTTCTGGGAGAAGAATATAGAAATATTCGCCACTAAATCGATGGCCACAGCTATTTGCGATAAAACCAGGAGCAGGGAGAAGGTTCTCAAGTCGCTAACCGGCAGCACTTGGCGAGCTGTAAAAAAACCTTATTAACGACATACACAGCAATAGGCCGATCTGTGGTAAACTATGCGGACCAGTGTGGTCCTCTAACGTTAGTGCAACGCAATGGAAAAATCGTCAATCCTGCCAGAATGCCGCCCTGGGGACTGCAGCAGAGTGAGACGAAGATCCTTCCAGTGTTGTCGATGCAATACCTGCCTACTGGATAGGCACCCAACACCTAGGGTCTTCATGATCTGTAGAGAGAGGTACAAAAGCCTCTAGATCAACAGGCCAATCAAGCAGAATTGAGTCGTATTCACACGGATGCAGTTGAGGAATCAATTCGGTGATCACCTACGATAGCTGCAGAAGAGCAGAAACTACCTCAGAAACCAGAGCGTAGTGTAGCCGCCTCAATCCATATTGCGTACGAATTAACGGCGCGGCATGTGGTAATGGTCCACAAGACACGCTACACCTTTTAAACTGCCCAGCCAACCCCACTCATCTAATCCCATCATCACTTTGGACACAACCGATATAGGTCGTAGACTTTTTGAACTTAGAGATAGAAGCCAAACCAGAGTAAGGAGAAATACCAGCAGTACAAGCTGCTATAACAACAACGAAATAGTAACAAATTATAGCCACACGGGTAAAGGTGTGGAAATTTCCTGCGAGCCACTTTTGAATGAAAAATGTGAATAAACCTTTAAAATAGAAAAAATGGGGCGGTATCTCTGTATATGATGGAGATTATTCAGAAATTTGACTATTTGTATAATTTCAGCCAAAGAAAATATGCAGGCCTAATTCTTTTAATACACACATGAAACGCACATTCCCTTATTCTTATCTAGTAATATATATAACTTTGAAAATTTATAATAATTAAAATGGTTTCCTTTTGACGCTATTCTCTGCATAAGCCTATTTTGATTTCTGAATGTCTTTGTGTGATTACTAGTTTTGTTTGAAATAAAATTACGTATCCATTGGTTATCATCATTACAGACAATTCATCATTGAAGTATGTAGTCATTATTTTATGTAGAAGATCGCTAAATTTATAAGAGGTGTATTAGAGTGGCTCGAATGTATATGTAGGTATTTCTTAAAACAATTTTATTTATTCGATGATATTTATTGTGTTTGTAGCAAACTAAAATATATAAGATGTTTGACTGTTCTGGAGGATTCAGATGCTGAGGCCATCCAGCATATTTTGAAGGTGTGTGAGACATCTGTTCTGTAATCTATCCTTCCAAAATTTGAGAGAGACGAATACATTGCTAGTAATTTCCTTGCTCCGGTACCCACATAACAGTGCTTAAGATGTTCCAGTTACTAACTAACCTTTTGACTTCTACATTAAGTTCCTTCATCTCCTAGAACTTGTCCTCTGTTGACGAACGCGAACGTATCAACATGCTCCCCAAGACTGTATTTGGTCTCGGAGCCATTAGCTATGATGGAATGTCAGAGCTCATGGCGAGCTCAAAGGTCGTCTTTAGAAGTTGCGCCCAACATTTTGGCACGATTTACCATGTTAAATGCTCATGATAGCTAACAGAGGAGTTGTCTCGCATTCCGAATTAAGACGTGGCATTGCTAGTAATTTCCTTGCTCCGGTACCCACATAACAGTGCTTAAGATGTTCCAGTTACTAACTAACCTTTTGACTTCAACATTAAGTTCCTTCATCTCCTAGAACTTGTCCTCTGTTGACGAACGCGAACGTATCAACATGCTCCCCAAGACTGTATTTGGTCTCGGAGCCATTAGCTATGATGGAATGTCAGAGCTCATGGCGAGCTCAAAGGTCGTCTTTAGAAGTTGCGCCCAACATTTTGGCACGATTTACCATGTTAAATGCTCATGATAGCTAACAGTGGAGTTGTCTCGCATTCCGAATTAAGACGTGGCGCCCAACATTTTGTTACGGTGTTAATTGCTTTTGATAGAGGTCAGCGTTCTACAAATGAGACGGTTTAATTTATGGGGACAGTGGAGATGTCTTGAATTCCGACTTAAGAGGTGGCGATCAACATTGTGGCATGATTTACGGTTTTAAAGTCTTTTGAAATGGACCAAACTCTATTTAACCATTCTTTCAAATGGATTCTGATTTAGTCGTCTTTATTCATCGTGCAAAACCTGGAAAATAGACTTGCTCTGTCAATGCTATGCCTATCCAGCATAGGTGCCCATCAGTATACTTTAAAGTAGCTGCCTACTCACACGCATTGTTATTTACGGTTTTAAAGTCTATATTTTTTATTTTATTATTTAAAATTCGTTTTGTATGTTTAAACAATTTTAAAAACAACAGGATTGCTGTTTTTTAATAATTAAATATTTGATAATTATCGTAATATTTAATATTATAATATGATTATTATCTCGGTATATGGTACTTTATAAACTTTATTTGATTTTTGTGACATATACAATTTGTAATTCATATAAAAACATTTTTAATAATGCTTTTAATTTATAAAATAACAAAAATTAAATTCATCAATAATTTTTTCCGACCACCAAAATGTACACACAATTTTGTTCAGTACTGTTCTGTTTTCTCTCACACATACTAACGCATTTTAATTTTGGGCACCTATGCTATCCAGTCATCACCTAGGACGGAATACAATTGATGGTGATGGTGAGTATTGAAATGCCCCGTTATACTGACGATTATTAGTACTATAAATGTTGAGCACATGAGGCCTGTTTGAAACCGGACATATGTCATATGACTTCGATCCGCAATAGTATCACAGATATCATTGAACAGGATTTTCAAATTTTAGTTTATATTCATTAATTCCACATATCACAGCAGTCACCAGTATAAAAAAATCCAATTGCACTATACTCTGCCATTTTCAGGACAGTAGACAATTGTTGTTGTTGTGATAAAAAAAGAATCCAAAACATTGCAGGTCATCATCATTATGTTGACTGAATGAATTGCGTGCGTCGTTACGGTGGATGGTAGATGGGAACAGTCAACATGATGACTCGCGATTTAGCCAGCCTGTTGTGTGGATTGAACGCGACACATGGCATAAAATGAACATTAGACCAAATAAAGGAGCCAACAGCCATACGAACGGCAATGAATGACACTCGAAAAAAATGCGCCACAGAAAAAACGATAATGTCTAAGGTAATCATCATTAAATATAAGAATGACTGAAGCAAAACAAAAAGAGCGGGAAATGTTAAGTCATTTGTGAGTGTTCGGAGCTGCGAACAAGCGTCGATGTGTGATTAGATGCGAATGGCCGGGGTTACCCAGTTAAGAAGTGCTGATGTTTTTCTTTTTTTTTTTCATAGCAGCTATCTATCCACCCAACTGCCATCATCCCATTTTCAATTTTTGCGGTGATGATGGCCATTGCTGCTCCTGTAGTTTCTTACATCGTCTTTGCTTGTCGCTGTTATTATTAGCGTTGTTGTTGTTGTCGTTGATGATGATGATTCTCTGGCATTGCTGGTTAATGTTCCTGCTGATGTTGATGATACTCAGCAATGACAAAAAATGAAACAACAACGACGTCATTGCTACGATAATATTAATTCGACAAAATAGTTTTTGTTTGTCATTTTCAACGACAATGGCTTTCTATGCAATTTATTAAATACACACCTAAGTCTGTTTTTACACGGTTTTGATATAACACGGCGTGAAAATTAAAAGTTTTTTTTAAAAAAGCTGAGTATTTTTATTTTTTTTTACACGATTTTATTCCATTTAGCACGATTTGAAATTTTATGTACTTAAATTTTTTTGTCAAATTAAATTTTTGCGATGTATGTTCATATCACAAAAAAGTATTTATGAAAAAAAAGTCTGAAACCATCGATAGTTTGCGAACACTAGCTTATTTATGTGAATTCCCCTTTAGCGTGTACAAACAATTTTTACTGGTCAAATCAAATGTGAATAGCACTAATTTAAGGAAATTCCCTTTTTACACGGCTTCTTCTGGAACCAATCTACCGTGTAAAAACAGACTTAGGTGTATATATACAATATATTCTGAGCATCTCTATTAAAACGTATTTTAATATTTTAATTTTTTATTAATTCGTCTATAAAGACAAAAAATATTTTGTATAGCTAACGAGATAATTAGGGTGGCGTAGGGGATGATAGATACCAAGCAACGGCTCTGATTGGCTTCAACATGGCAAAACCCAGGCTTATCTTGGTCCCTCTTTCATCTCAATTGTTTACACTGACTTCCATTCCGTGTCACCTGGGGTATATATTTTCATCACCCGTTGAAATAGTGAGCGAGTTCACCCATAAAAACCACGAATTAGAGGGAAACTTAATGTGAAAGAGGACATTTCAGAACATGGTCTTTCAAATTGGAGGAGCTGCGCACAAAACCGATGTTCTGTCAGCCAGCTATGTAAGTATGTATTTATGATAATGTTTAAATGGATAAATCATACGCTCGCATAAATCAATTGTCTCACACCTTGCAAGGAACAGAGGAACTTCTACAGCTTATCAATCAGTGTGTGAAAAAGATATTCATCTATTTTTTTTACACAACATGAAGTCTTATATGACAAAATATTATTCACCATTAACTCAAAAATCACAATTGTTGACTTATGACGGTCTTACAGCAAGTGAAAGATTTATCCTTTTTGAGGTATCTGGTGAATATTTCGAGTTGTTACAAATTGAATATACACACTCAATATTATGGTGCAGGATATAAAGAGGTACTCATAGAAGAATAGCACCCGGTTTGTAAAGTTAGAAAATTCGGCTAGAAATGTTAAGAGCTTAGAACCAGTAAATTCGAATAAGTATGATTTCGGAGAAGTATTTGGCTGTAAACTTCAGTCAAATGTAATACTAGTTCCACAAAACCCACAAAACTGGTAAAACATTGACTCAAATTTAAGAGAGCACAAAACAAAATGGCGTTCTCTTTGTAAACTTTTTACTCGAGAAATTTGGTCGAGTAAAAATGTTAAACAGAAATGCCTACTTCTGATTGGCTTTTATGTTGATTTTGAAATATTGCCATCTAATTTTGGCATATTTACTAGATTTGCGTTCCCGAACTTTTCAAATTATTTTGTACTCTGAGAGCAATTTTGAAATGTTTCCCTTTTACTAGATTTACTATTAAAAAAGTACTGGAACAGACCAACTGTGTAATATGCGTGGAAAATCGAATGAATTTCAATATGATTTTTTCTTTTATTTTGATACCAATGACCGCGTATGTTCTTCACATGTCGGGCATCGACATATTGCAGGTATAGCTGTATACGTATATGATCGCATAATCTTCACCGTTGCAAATCTTGTTTTTTTTTGCTAACAATTAAAATTTGTTTTATTTAAATATTTATTCTATGAATTATGTAACTATAACTAATATTTAAAACTACATCTTATTTATGTATGGCATTTAATTGGTACTTAATGAGAATGGCGAACCGGGTATATGGTCATCGCCCCATTTTGCCGCCAACAGATAATCTCCAGGATCGTCGACTTGATAGGTAACTTTGTAGATATTCTTGCCCATATGTTTGACAACAACTTCATCGCATTGTCCTTTGGGGCCAAATATACCCACAAATAGAATATTATTTCCAGCTGCAGAGCCGTCGATAATAAATTCATTCTTCTCATTTAGAACGATATGACTCAAACCAAGACCACGATAAGTTACCTTTGATGCGTCCGATTTGAAGACAGGCACTGAAAAAAAAACAAATAAACAATAATTACTTTAACGGTTAGAGGATTATTATTACTAAATATGGCGGAAATTGGAGATATATTTTGTAATCTCTAGATAATTGTTTTAGTTGATATTCTAACTTATTCTAACTCACACATTTTTACACGATCTTCAAAACATTTTAGTTGTAGTTTAAAATATTTAACATGTACATTTAAACATTCGAATTGTCGCAAGCGAAATGTGAATACTTTTTTTCAATTTTTATTTCTAATTTGAATGATTTCGATTCAAATTAAGAATACAAAAATTAGAAACTGATTTTTAAAGTTATTGAATTCTTATTAACATATTTTAAATTACAAATTAATTTGATTAAACAATAAGCAATTTTTAAAACTTATTATATATTAAAATCTAAATTCCAATATTTTTTTAATCTAAATATTGTTTCAAATTAAAAAAGAATAAATTGCAAGAATTCATTGAATTACAATTGAAGTGTTTTCAAATACATCTAAAACGCTCGTCGACATCTATAAACAGAAATCTTTTTTAATTTATCAATACTTACATTCCATTTTTGGTTTCGAATCCAAATCAAATCCACTTATAGCCACAATTATGAATGGCGATTTCGGTAATGTTACTGAATTACATTTGATATGAACTTTATATAGACCCGCTTCAACTAACTTGAAAGCTACTTCAAATCTTTCGGGATCAATGATTTTTAATGGCACAAACATTTGATGTCCCGAAGGATGTTCAAGCTGTCAAATTAAGAAAGGGTATTTTAATGCGTATAGTATTTAAATATACTAGTTAGTGAACTACAAACCTTAACCTCGAAATTACCCTTGACACCATTTCGTTTAATTACGAAATTTACGTTATTGTTGACGCGTAAAGCTCCATTGGGAAAATGTAGTAATTGTACAAGACTTGGGTCTGTTAGTTCGGGTGCAACAAATATTTGTGCCGGTTGCGTGGAATACTTATCTGAAATGCAAAAACAAATATTAACAATATATAAATATTTCATTAAATTGAATTATGGATTTAATAAAAAAGGATATGGAATGGTAGCCTACCGACATATAACGGATATAACGTTTATGAGAAATATTAAAAGTGTATCCTTTCTGGCACAGAATATATCCGCATATAATAAAAAGTCGTTAAGTTAAGTACAAGACGAACTTCCTATACCCTCCACCATGATGTGGACATTCAAAATACCTAAAATCGATCGAAACTTTTATATTGGGTCTATATCATGGCGTATTTTTGGTAGGAAGATTTGGCATTCAATGAAAATCTACAATATAGAATTATACCCAATTCGAAAAACGTGCCTAAAATACCGAATAATACCGTTATATGTGGCCTACCCCGAAACGAAAATCCAAAATAAATAATAATATGTAATAGTCTGCAATGGGATAATAAACGAAATCTTATCCAATCAACATCACAACCGTAAGAACATCTTACCATGATGCCAGTATAAGAAAGTGACTAAGATGCCTTCAATGAACATTTTAATTCTATGGTTTGCTTTGTGGATGCAGAATCCTAAATCCATATGTAGTATTAAATAGAATTGAGACTCTTTGAATAATTCTGGTCTTAAAACTCTGTAACTATTATCAGGTTTCACTTTTTAGTAGCGTGCATATTGAAAGTGATACAAGGTTTAATTTAAATAAAATTAAACTCTATATAAAACCACTGATCTTTTGGTATCATAACCGATCTCTGCAGGATTCGATTTAGTATTTTCAAATGGAATATATGTGCATGTACAGACGAGTCCATGGCGGGAGAGATACTGCTGCAGGCGTTTGCAGCTAGGAATATATATCAACTTTACAATATTTGTAGCGTATTTCAGTTACAGAACTAACTGCAAACAATCTAGGACCGGTGACTATATATGTCGATAGCCAGGTGGCATTTTGCCATCAAGTCGCGTGCAATAAATGCAACTTATGATTGTAATGTTACTCTGCACGACTTACGACAAGACGTTAATATTTGTTGAGTTCCAGGACATAGTGAAATACACAATTGTCCGTTCTACTACATGAGGGATCTGTACGACCACCATCATTTAAAAACTACTATGGGATGGCCTGAGGATGCAGAATTTCAATGACTATATGTTCGGAGCAACGAAGTAGGTCTACGTAGTGGAACTTCGTTGCTATCACAGAGGAAATTGGAGATCAAATTTGCTGTATGGATCATAACAGGTCCCTGCAGAATTACATATCTCACATCCAAATAGAACATCAATGGATTATAGCCGTTTATGTGAGTGTGAGGACGATCTTGAACAATATAGATTTGAAATTGATACACTAGGTATAGGGCAAGTGTAGCATTATTAAACCTTTTACATGGCTAAACTAAATGTCTAACTTCTTTCTCTAGCACCTTCATCTATCCTTCCTTTTTCCGCTCTTTTTTATTTGCTCAATTTCTGGTACTTGGGAAGAGTACAATAGACAAAATGTCTCCAAGTTAAAAATGCTGCTAAACAACTGCTGGCTGAATTTTCGTTAACCTAACCTATCCTTGTCTAAATTACGTTCAGCATGGCGCAGTCGTCTTATTGGAGCGGATTCACGACAATTCATGTCTGACCAGTTGCCCAGAGTGTCTGCCCAAGATTTAATGTACCACCAAGCCGGAAAAACACTGCAGAAAATCTGTGGTTGAAGGCCAGCGGAAGTCGCTGCTTTATCAACGTGTAGATTAATCCAGAACCAACCTGCAAAGGGCACAACAAATACAACCGAGAATGAACGCACTTATATTTGTTGATGTGGTAGTTCCTTCCTGCGAGTCAAATTGATACTTCAACTGGCGGACACAGTTCATATTAACAGTGGCCAAATATGGAAGGAGGTATCGAAAGTGGATGACATTTTGCAGCTTATTATTGGTTACCAAATATCGAGTAAACAAACATAACTATTGTCTTCCCAAATGTACGATCCATCAATGAACATCTATGTTATAATTTCGGGCCTATATGTTATAGATGTTCAAGGATACAAATGGGTCGGATGGTAATATAAATTACTGATTTAAATCCACATTGGACACGGCCCTACCTAATGTTCGGGTTGCTCCTAATTATTTTGTAGCATGACTTGATAGCGTCTTGTGAAAGTCACTGCAATGGTATTGTGCTGCACTTTACATATCCCTGGTATGAACTAAAACATTTCTGTATGAACTTTTCACAAAGATAATACGTGTGTGTCAAATAAATTTAGATTATAATTTTCCTAAAGTTGTGCCAAATAAACCGTCGTTCTCCTTCCTATTTGACCCCTATTAATTTCTTTAATGGCAGACATAACATATTCGATCCTTAACCTATAACCATTTTTTGAATATGTTATATTTTTTATGAAGGTGGTCACCAAAAAAGTAAAAGGATGCACGATTGTTCCCTATAATAGACCTCATGTTGTGTAAAAAATTCACATGAATATCTCTTACACACTCTAATTGAGAAGCTGTAGATGTTCCTCTGTCCCATATAAAGTGTGAGTAAATTGAAAATTTAAAACGCATTTTCTGCAAATTTTTTTTGAGTTATGCCTGTCTTGCAGCTAGTGAGCGATATGATGTCTATATACATACAAACAACAGCGAATCCCAGTTTTTAACATCCACAGCAACCAAAATAACCTTTAATTAAAATATTCAAATATCTGAACATCAGAAAAATACAGCGATTTTTCGGTACAAATATCAGATTTGAAACTTTGTAGAGACATAACTACTTTACGTCTTCTCCAAACTTAATCAATAAATAAATTAAAATTAAAATATAATTTCCTATGCTTCAGACCAGCATTTAAGCGCCGTACTTTCTTGAAGCATAGGAAAGGTTTTTTTTGGCAAGATCTCATAAAGTTATCCTATTACCGATAAGGCTGTCCATCCGCAGATCCTCGGGAAAACATGTGTAAAGTCAACTCTAGCGGTATCGTTCGATATACGACTGCTGTACGAATACCCGAAGTAAACCAAAATTTCCAGCAGATGTATTGACCGATGAACGGGGCAGGTTCTTGGATTAGGGAACCTGCCACGTTCATCGGGGCAGCTAATCCTACTCACACACCTTCAATTAGAGAAATCAGAACAGGCCAATGGATAACAATGTTCCTATGTTGTATTTCAGTTGCTACAACAAGAACAACAAAGCAGGTACATCTCAATAAATCGAAAATGTTATTTTGACCATTTTTAATTATTTCAAGCTATATATATATATATATATATATATATGGGTCTGGTATAACTATATTGAGGTATTACAGGCTAAAATATGTATAATAAATGCAAGTTTTTTTAACATCATCGGAAGTGGTAATATCAATTGAAATTTCAAACTAATGCCCTTATTATTCTTACTTACCCATATCCGGTGTTTTGTGATATTTCCCAAAACCGGAAACATTTTCGCCACTATTACGGTAATTAGCTCCAGTCGTATTCAAACGAATTTCCTGCGATGTCTTGAACATAATAATAATCCTTTTGTATTTATAAAGAACTTATTTTTTAAATCAAATTATCAATATTTATTTAACAAATCATGTGGTGATCTTATGTATTCAAAATTTTATATATATGTATATTTATTTGTTCAATTAATTTTTCAGCACACGCGACCGAGCATCGTTATATTCAATGAGTTTTCCATAAGAGTTTGAACAGCGAACTAAATTGAAAATTTGTTCATAAAATAAAAAAAACAACAAATTTTCCATCCACCCATCCATATGCTCTGAATTATAAGAGCTTTCGTGTTTGTATCGTAACATTGAAGACATATCCGAGTGGTCGGATGGTGTGAGTGTGCGTCTGTTTTTGCCATTCGGCAGAGAATTTGTTTGTAAAAAGAACAGAGATGAATATGATGATTAATATTGAACTATGCAGAGTGCACATTATTTTTATTTATTTATTTTTTTTTTTTTTGAAAACACATATGATCAGAATACTTCCCGTTTGTTTGTAAAGTGACTATTTGGAGTATGTTACTAGTGAAGGGTTTTAATAAATAATTTTAAATTCATATTTTGCTGTCCTATTTTTAGTAATGTCGCCATGTTATTTCAGACATAGGTAATGTGGATCCTTAATATCACGAAATTTGTTATTGCTGATATTTTGTTATCAATTAGTTCCACTTCCAAATGACATGAAAATTGTCTTAAATTTGCGTTGGTGTAGTGTGAGCGATGCACCATATGGATTATTTGTTGCTTTTGTCAATTAAGGATGAAATATTTTAAAATATTTAATACGTATGTTTCAACAATTTTGCATACTTATTAAATATTTACAGATGTGCACGAAATATTAAATTAATTAAATATTTAAACGAATTGAAATGCAGCAAAAGTTTGTCGTGTACTGATTTTTTTCTCTTTCGATTTGTTGCAGCGACAACAGATGATGTTTATATGTGATCATTGATCTAAACATCAAGTATTACTCATCCATATTTTGTGCTTCCATTTCTTGAACAACAAATGGGCAATATGCCAGAAGCAAACACTTTTGCCCAAATGAACTCAAAAAAAAAAAAAAAATGAGATGCGTTCATAAGATGAGAACCAACAATAACAACGGCGACAGTCAACTGTATTTCTCTCTAGGCGAAATGTCTGACTTATTTATGTAGGTGGGTGGGTGTGCGTCTGTTTTTTACGAATTGTTTTTCTCCACTTTTTTGAAGTGCAAGAAGAATGTATGAACACATAGGCTAGTGATGAATGTATCCGAATATTAGAATTTACTTTTAGGGTTCCATTCATTAGTTTTTTATTGAAATCAGTAGATAAGCAATTTAGAAACAAACTATTCTATCAATCAATTTTTATGAAACCTATAAACATTTCAATACCGTTAAAGTTATATTTTAAAATTGCCATCCATCGGTGGTAAAGCCAAAATTGGAGATAAATTAAACATTGCTTAAAATATATTAATACCCAATGATTCGGTTATATAAGATAATAATGTCACTATTACAAACAAAAACCAATCGGAGTATTAGCCTCAATTTCTCCTCAACTTGTGTGTGTGCATCTCACAGATGTTATATTTTCAAAGGGACATGCCACAAAATATGTTGAAAAATAAATTAACAGCAGATTAAATGGCTCGCCAAATGTTTGGCATACCCACCATGTCTGTCTGCCTGTCAGTGTCAATGACAATGCAATCCACTGTATACAATTAAAAATGAAAATGTTGATATTTGGTTTCTGTTTGTGTGTTTTTCTTCTCAGAGCTGTTTTAATTTTTTTGCTTTTGTTTTCAATTTATTTGTAATGTATATTATCTTAATTCTTCTAAATGCCTAATTTATAAATGTATCAGATATCATTTTACACAAACATAAAAGAGTAAACACAATGGGAATTAAATAAAAAAAACACACACATACACATTTTAAATAATGGTATATATGTATGTATATATATATATATAAAAATTTATAATTTTGCAGGAATACATATAAGAATGAATGTTTAGAGTTATGTTAGTTTATCTCGTTTGTTTTTTCCTTTCCTTCTTCAATCGACACAAAAAAAAAAAATGAAAACGAATTACATTCGGTATTCGGAATAACAACGCAATGCATTATATCGATAATAGTTAATGGTAATGCTTATATAATAGTGCACTTTGTAAACTTGTAATGTCGCTTTTTTCATCTTCAATAGAAAATACTTCTTAATTATTTGCAATATTTCTTCAATCCATTCATTGTCTGCTCATTCATCAAAATATTGTATATGTTAATTGTGAAAAACTTCCTGGGGAGTGAAGTTGGTCAGGATACTTTTATCCTATGGCAGCTGTAACTAACTCAGCCACTTCTGGGTAAGTGGTGCGAACAGTTAACTGCATGGTAACGCCATCAGCTAAGGCCAGTTTGGCTCGTACTAGAATCTCGGCACCACCTCTAAATGTACCTATAAGAAAAAAAAAAAAACACGATTTTCATTAACAATTCACTTAAATAAAATTTTCAATAACCAACCAGAACAAAGTAATGTGTGCGTTGCCACACCTTCTGGTACTTTTTCGGAGAGATTGGCGGGTCCTAAACCTAAGAATTTTATTATTGTATTAACTGCTTCTTGTAGTGTGCTAACAGCTGATAAGGAATATGTATCTTCAGCTTCAACCCATTCTAGAAATAAAAATAAACAAATAATTTTATAAATTTCTCATAAATACCAAGAGTAAAAAAATATTTACCTTCTGTATCGGCTGCATCCCACACAGCCTGGAAATTACTCTTTTTGGTCTTTTGTATTTGATCAGCAAGTGTAATTTCCATATCTTCCAGCATATATTCATCATCATAACCATCTTCAGAATCTGGTTCTCCGGTATTGGGATCACAATCTTTGACCACAAATCTCAAAGTAGCTCCAAACGTAGCTGCACAAAAAATAAATAAATTTAAAATTACATACACAATGTATATTGTATGCCAATGAAGTCTTCTAACTCACCTGTAGAGCTGCCAACATCTTGAGGGAACTCAACAATAACAAATGTTGTTTGTAATTCGTTGTATGGTAGTTTGGGACAGGGTATAACTGCACGAGTTATAAAACCATCGGGTATTGTCAGTTCCACGCGTACATTTTCCAAAAATTGATCGGCCAAAGTATTGAGACAGTCGAACTAAAACAAGACGGAGATTTATGTTATTGTCTGCGAGAGAAAATATCTACTATTGTAAATTCAATTAATACCTGGAACACCACATGATTGGGGAAAATATGTTTAATACACGAAACGGTATATTCAGTTTCACTCTCCGTAAGTTGTATAGCAGGTGCAGTACGATGTATGGGACCCAAAGCATGAATACCTGGCAATTGTGCCAAACGGGCAGCACTTTCCTCTTCGCGTGTAATTTTAGGAGCCCTTGGAGCTACAAATTGATTACATAGATTATTGTAAATATCATATTTCAAATTCCATTTCCTTACCATTGGTAACCAACATAGCTTCATCTTTGATGTCCTCCTTGACAATAGCAGCTTTAGGCACAATAGACAGATCAAAACCGGTATTACAGTCACCATTCAAATGTTCAACCAATGCCTTCTCAAGCAATGCCAATGAACAGGTTTCACGTTCAATGATATAGTGTTTATACAATTCGGGTTTTTCGGTTTGCAAAATATGCAAGTAGTAGGTGGCACGATCACGCACTTCATCATCAGGATCCATTTGACAACGACCCAATAGTACAAGTATGTTACCCAACAAGGCGGGACATGAGGCGCCAAATTGTGCCAAAGCGGTGACAGCAGCGGCCCTCACAATAGGACTTTCCAAAATGACACGATTATAGATGAAACGAATGTACTTGGATGGTTGATTGGCGAAAGGTCCCTCCTTGCCCAAAAGATGCAATATACGCACGGCCAACGAAACGTGTTCACAATCTTCAATGAATTCGCACAAATGCGACAAACCAGATTCCTTGGCCTCAGCATTCTCCTCGATAATTGTTATGATGGTGTCCACTATGGAGGTTTTGTATTCCAAACCACCTTCTTCACGCAACATTCCGCTGAGGAAGTTCATTAGGACGGTATGTTTGCGAGGATATTTTGTGCATAGCGAACAAATGGCCTGTACTACGACAACCTTAAATTCATCGGAAATTTCAGCAACAAAGGAAGAAATTTGTTTCATCAAACGTTCGACTGATGATTCGGCACCGGTCTTCAACAGTGTTGTAATGGCAAGGGTGGCCACTGAGCGATTTGAGTCAGCAATAAGTCCTTCCAAATCTAAATTGCATGTGGTGACAGCAGCAGGGTGAGTCATGGCAACTTTATTTAAAGTGCGAACAGCAGCAAAACGCAATGTGGCTTTGGGAGAGCTGCAGAACAATTGTAGAATGGAGAATGCTGGCGACAAGACACGTGCATTGGTATTCTTCAAGTTGACAATGGCATGGGCAGCTTCGTAAATAACCATTTCGCTCTTATGGCGCAAACAAGATTCAATAAAGGTGAACATTGGAGATTCAGACATCTCATCGGCAGAGATATCCTCCTCTTCGATGAGTTTACAGGCAATGCGAATCTTGAAAAAGAGAGAAAAATGTTACTTCATACCATAATTTATTTATCCAAAATTATCGCTTCTTTCAAACATGTCTACAACAACAACTTACCAACATACAAACAGCGTATGGACTCTTCATGGAGTTACGTGTCAACTTATTAACCAATTTGGTTACGGCCAAGCGATCCGATTTTCGGATATGATATAGCAAACCCAAAGCATGGTATTGCACCATTATATTATCACTGTTGAGGGCTTCTTGTGCTTCGTTGGCCCAGCGTTTAACCACGTCACCGGCAGTACCGGCCAATCTCAATGAACTGACCAAAGCTGCACAGGAAACGGCAGCGTTCTTATCGACAATACATTGTTTCATGTAACGTTCCACGGCTTGGAGCATTGTATTGTCAGTAATGCTGCAGAGAGCACGTATGGCAGCGGCACGGTATAAATCCTCCTTGCCGGTCATATCTTTGGTCAAGGAGCTGGTAACAATAATGACATCCTCGGCAATCGAAGACAACTCCTTAATACCCAAATAAACCATGCGGCGCAAGACCACATCCTTAGATTGGAATAGTTTGGTCATGGCAAAGAAGCAGTCGGTTGCTTCGCGGGTACCCAGCTGTTCTCC
Organism: Musca vetustissima; assembly: GCF_032173495.1. Taxonomy (NCBI): domain Eukaryota; kingdom Metazoa; phylum Arthropoda; class Insecta; order Diptera; family Muscidae; genus Musca; species Musca vetustissima. The sequence goes on along the minus strand of NW_026885679.1, from coordinate 169,783 downwards.
CTGATTGATCAGGTATAGTATTTTGGTCAAGATGTGGATGCATTTTCGGGGATTCACCGGTGTGTCGTTAAAGGCTCGTGTTTCCTGCAGCACGGATGTCTTCTCCAAATTTTGGTAAATGTTGGTGGGTCCTGTGGAAGAATTTTGATGATTTGTCTTGAAAAAGCTCATGTTCGGTAATAATTGTCCACTCTTATTTTTTCTTTTTTTTAGATTTTGACATATGACACCAACAACAATTTATGAAGTAATTCACAAATAGTCAGCCATTCAGCCAGTGGCATATCAAAGTAAAAAAATGAGTTGGAATTGGGCAAAGCTGAATTTGATTGGCAGCGGTATTTGCTTACCCAGATAAGCTATCGACCAGTCATTGTTTTTCTATTCACTTACCCTCTTCTTCATCTTCTTTTTCTCTGCGGAATGAGCCCATTTTTAATTTAGACACCTTGCGATGATAATATCAATCCAATCAGTTAACAATTTATAGTTATTTTTTATCTAAATCAATGAAAATTTACAGTCAATGAAATTTTACACGTCACACGGAATTGGTCGAACGTAGGGATGTCAATGTTGAGTGTCGACTAATCGACTAGTCGTAAATCGATATATTTCCATCGAATGTCAAAATGCACTATTGTGATTTGTAGGTAATGGCAAATTCAAATCACAATAACAAATTGAGTAGGGTCCATTGCACCGATCAAACTGAAACCTTAAAAATATGTCATTGACGAATTTGAGTTTACGTTTTCACACGATTAAATTAATACCATGTACAGACGAGCGTTGTTCGCTCTCTCATTCGTTGTTCGACCCTTAATTATGAAGGAATTACTTAGTTCCCCATACAAAATTGTCTGAGCGAACACCGACTTTTGTACGTTGTTCAATTCGAATCACTCTCTGAATAACCAATAAATTTGTCCCATCCCTAACAATTGAGAGTATTTATCGAAAATAAATTAATTTTGACAGTTTGAAAATATTTATGAAATTTTCAAACTTTTTCAGTAAAATTGAAAATCATGAATGAAAAGTAAAAAATTGTATAGTTTTTATATATGCAGCAGGATGTAAATTTTGTTTTCTACATAATGCAATATGCATTTCTTTTCCCTTGGTTCTAATTAGCGTACAAAACAAGAAACAAATGTGGGGCAACTCAAACAAAAAATTCTCCAAATTTTTATTTGTGACAGTATGTGACATTTGAATTGAGAAAATATAAAAATGTATTAAAAACAACAACATTTTCAGAAAAAATGGAAAACATGAATGAAAAGTAAATAGATATGGGTTCATACTATAGTCAGGAGAAAGAGAATTATTTTCTCTATTTAGATCCCAATGTAATTCACTAAAATATGTTACATTTTTGGTGTAAAACAAGAAACAAAAAGTTTGAAATAAAAAACTCTGATGATATGAATTATGAATAGTGTTGTATGAACGGGTTAATTCATGTACCTAATTCTGAGAGCGAACTACGTTGTTCGGATGCCCGTCAGAACATGGCATAACATAAATTATTTACTTTTGACATGAGATATTGGTCATGGCAAAATAGCAGCACATCTAGGGTCTCATTTTGGATTTTGTTGAAATTTTTCCTACAAGTAGGACTCGTCTCCCTGGGCACGAAAATATATGACTTTCACGGGGGGAAACCATATTTCTAGAGAATAAAGTTAACTGTGCTCATAACTCTGTTATATATGGACTGATGAAGGAAGATGAATATGGGTATGCTTGTAAAGCGTACACATAATATTTTCGCATTAAACGGACGTAATTACTGAATAAATATATAAATTTAATTTACGGTGATTTATAGAAAAATATGTATATAAATTCAAATTACGGTGTTGTATACATCAAATTTGAGAAACTCCTGATCTGATCTTGTATAAATAACAATATGCCGTTAATTTACCCTGCCTTGCATCACATCTCATTCGTAAACACTGCGATTTGTCGGTCATTAACTTTTGTCTTCTCTATTCGTATCATTTGAAAATGATTCCGACCACCCCGTTCACAGAATCATTGAATTGAACGTGGCCGTTCTGAAACTACAAAACAAAACGTTTGTACTCCTCCAAAGGAGAATCGGAAAACAATAAAAATAAGTGTGCCCACAATGCGGTCACACACAAGGTCCAGGAGTAGACAGAGATCGCCTGCTGAACGTCGTAGACGTTCAAGATCTCGCGATAAGAGCGACAGACGTAGGCGCTCAAGATCTGGATCTTCCAAAAGAAAGATTCACAACAGCGACACAAATCACAGAAGATCCAGAAGTAGATCCAATAGTCGAAGACGTGAACGAAGTAGAGACCGAACTCGCCAAAGAAGTCCGAAAAGGGCAAGCAGTTATGATAGAAAGCGACGTGATTCTAGTTTCTCGGAAAATAACGACGGTCACCATACCAGCAGCAGGAAATCTCCCACAAAACCAACAGAACGTTGGCCTAACGATAAGTACCGTGAAAACAATAGGGATAGATCTAATAATCCATTTAGAGGACAACCTTCGGTTAGTGTGCCCCACGAAGAAAGACCTCGTCACGGATTTGGCCAAAAATCGAACTTTAAACGGGATCCCAAATATTTACAACAACGACGAGAAGAACGTGAAAATATTGGCGTCAAAGGTGCCGAGGAGGTTTGGGGCAAAAGCCCTGCTCACCCGGAAAAATATTCCGACGATGAAGATGACGAGGTTCAATTATTAGAACACACATATCAAGGACCGAAGAAGAAAAAGTCCAAGAAAGGTAAAAAGAAATCTTCCAAATCCAAAAAGTCGAAGAAAAAGAAGTCCAAAAAGAGGAAGAAGTCCAAAATGAAGAAGAAACATATATCGTCATCATCTGAATCCTCTTCGGACGATTCATCTTCTTCTTCATCTAGCGATAGTTCCAGTGAATCGTCAGACAGTGATTCGTCGTCCAGCGATAGTGAAGAAGAAGTTTGGATAGAAAAGACTGCCGATTCCGTGAAGAAGTTAAAAGCGTCCAAGAAAAAGAAGAAGAAAACAAAGAAACATAAGAAAACTTCCAAAGAATCGGAAACAAAGAACGAAGCTAAACCAAGTTCAAAGACGCAGCCTAAAACAGATGTTAGTGAGGAGGAAGACTTCGGACCTACATTGCGTCACACAGGAAGTCTTAATCAGAAAGATTTTGGCCGGGCATTGCTACCGGGTGAAGGTGCTGCCATGGCTGCATATATTGCCGAAGGTAAACGTATACCTCGGCGTGGTGAAATCGGTCTAACTTCTGAGGAAATCGCCAATTTTGAATCGGTAGGATATGTGATGAGTGGCAGTCGCCATCGTCGCATGGAAGCCGTACGTATTCGTAAAGAAAATCAAATTTATTCCGCTGACGAAAAGCGGGCATTGGCCATGTTTAGCAAAGAAGAACGTCAGAAGCGTGAAAACAAAATTTTGGCTCAGTTTAAGGATATGATCAACTCAAAATTACATGCTAAGGACAAAAAATAATTATTTTATAAATATGATAAACCTATTTAAATAATAAATGCCTATTTATGTGGACTATTTCATAATGAATAGATTAAAATACACGATTGTATAGATTTATTAACCAATCATTTTTTTAAGAAGAAAATACGCCTAGTAACATTAAAATAACTAAACTCGGAGCGTAATTTCTAATTGCATCCGTTTCGGAATACCAAGTTACAGCCATTGCAGTTTGGAAAATGCGCCTGGGACAATGACAATACATATTGTTACGTTCTTGGACTTCACTTATTCCCGTGTAGACGTTGTTTTATTTCCCGATACAGTTCGTACCAAATAAAACGCGGGTTCGTTCAGATTACGATTATTACAATGACTTTATTCACACAACTTTACTTTGCACTTTACACGACGGTTTCAATTCGCGATCTGATTCACAACTGACTCACTGCCTTTCCATTCCCTCTATTTATATGAGCCCTGCCTGTCGCTACAGAAGTTTCTAGACGATCTGGTAACACCTAGATCACGAACAATCTACCAATGCAACAAACACATTGAGTAACAATAACAACAACAAACTTACTGAGTGAACAATAACAACAACAAACTTGAGTAAACAAACTTACAATAACAACAACACATATACAGGCGAGGGAATAACAAAGAAAGAGGAATAACAACAACACATATACAGGCGAGGGAATAACAAAGAAAGAGGAATGACGTTTAACAAGAATTGTACGACAATAACAAAATAGAAAATGAAAGAGGAAATGGAAGGATGTAGAAAAATCTATGCAGTGGTTGTTGTTGTGAAGTTATTCAAATAAACTGCGTAGTAGAAATTTACGTTACAATTCAAATTCTTAAATTAACGGAATTCATCTAAATTAACTTAAATCTATAGTTATATTCGTAACATTGCCCCCCGCTTAAGCCTGTTCGTCCCGAATAGGCACAGTTCCCGTTCCGTAGGGGGCCAGCCGCTCCAAATGTACAACTTTCATCTTCGATCTGGGACTGCCACTCCTCTGGATGCGATAAACGACGTCATTTATTTTCGTGACAATCTTGTAGGGTCCTTCCCAGTGCGTCTGCAATTTGGGGCAAAGTCCTTTCTTTCGTTGTGGGTTGAACAATAGTACCAGTTGCCCTTCTTGGAACCCATCGGTATTTGCCGCTCGATCGTACCTTGCCTTCATGCGGTTGCTAACCAATTTTATTCGATGGCGAACAGCATCGTGGACTTTACTAAAAGAGTTCTGACTGTCTTCTTCTTGGTTCACATCGTGGTTTGGGGTAGCACCGAATATCAAATCGCCAGGTAGCTTTAATTCATTTCCGAACAGAACTTTGGCTGGAGTCCGGGATGTGGAATCATGAATGGCCGATCTATAAGCCAGTAAAAACTTTGGAATATGCTCATCCCAGTCTCGTTGGCCACTGTCCACCACTTTCCGTAGATGTTCTTCAAGGGTGCGATTGAATCTTTCCACCATGCCATCTGATTGTGGATGTAGGGGCGTCGTTCTGGTTTTCTTAATTCCGTAGGAGTCACACATTTCCTTGAAGATCGCTGATTCAAAATTCCTACCTTGATCGGAATGAACCTCAGATGGAACACCATAGCGACAAATCCAATTTTTGCTGAACACATCCACAATTGTCCTGGCTTCTTGATTTGGGATAGCATAAACCTCCGGCCATTTACTGAAGTAATCCATGACCACTAAGACATACCGGTTCCCAGAGTCGCTTATGGGGAACGGTCCAGCTACATCCATTGCGATTCTTTCAAAAGGGGCTCCTGAATTATACTGCTGCATGTAGCCTCGACTCTTCCGTGTTGGACCTTTAGCTTTTATGCACCTTTCACAATTGGCGATCCAGTCGGCAATGGATTTTTGACAGCCGACCCAGTAGAATCTCTGCTTTACCTTTTCAGCGGTCTTTGCTATGCCAAGATGTCCTCCACTTGGCCCATCGTGAAACTCCGACAAGACATCTCTTATTTTGGAGTCTGGGACGACGATCAAGTTCCGGTGAGATTTACCGTCCTCACTTTCCCATTTGCGATATAGGCAGCCATCTTTTATAAGTAGACTGTCCCACTGGGCCCAATAGGATTTTAAAAGAGGGCTTTCGGAGGTAATTTCTTTACGACTAGGTCGCTTGCCCGTTTCAATGGCCGAAATTACTTTGCCCAGAATGGGATCTCTTCGTTGTTCCGTCGACCAATCTTCACCCGACTCAAACTGCAATAGTCGGACATCAACGATATTCTCCTTATTCTCAGCCTTTGAGCAATGCCTGCATTCCACCTTGCATGGCCGACGAGACAGGGCATCAGCATTACCGTGTTTTCCGCCTTTTCTGTGCTCGATTCTGAAATCATAACTCTGGAGCCTCTCGATCCAACGGGCTAGTTGACCTTCCGGATTCTTAAACCGCAGCAACCATTGGAGAGCAGCGTGGTCGGTCCTCAGCAGGAAATGCTGGCCATATAGGTATTTGTGGAAGTGTTTAACGCTCTCAAGGGCAGCAAGCAGCTCTCTCCTCGTCACACAGTAATTCCTCTCAGGCTTCGACAATGTCCGGCTGTAGTACCCGATGACTTTTTCCTGTCCGTCGATTTCCTAGGAAAGGACGCCACCAATGCCGCACGCACTTGCGTCTGTGTCCAGAGCAAACTTTCCGCCAGGTATAGGGTATGCCAAAATGGGGGCTCTGCATAGCATGTCTTTGAGTTTACTGAACGCCTCTTCTTGGTCGTTGCCCCACTGGAACCTCTGGCCTTTTTGCGTTAAGCGGTGTAGACAGGCGGCGATGTTGGCAAAATTTGGGACAAATCGACGGTAGTAGGTGCAGAGACCCAGAAAGCTTCGCAGCTCATGGAGATTTCGGGGCTGCGGCCAATCTCTGACGGCTTGAATTTTCTCCTTATCCGTCGATATGCCCTCCGGCGTCACGTGATGCCCCAGGAACTTCACCTCTCGTTGGAAGAGACTGCACTTCTTTGGGTTCAGCTTGAGGCCTGAAGACGAAAGCTGCTGAAGAACATCCTTTAAATTCTTGATGTGTTCGTCGAAGTTGCGTCCCATGACTATGATGTCATCCAGGTATATGAGGCATGACTTCCACTGCAGCCCTTTTAACACACGCTCCATCAGCCTTTCAAATGTAGCCGGGGCGTTGCAGAGTCCGAATGGCATGACATTGAACTGCCAGAGACCCCCATTAACGCCAAACGCTGTTTTCTCCTTATCTTTCTCGGCGATCTCTACTTGCCAGTACCCACTCTGCAGGTCGAGGGTGGAGAACCATGACGTCCCGGCTAATGTGTCCAATGTGTCGTCGATTCTTGGGAGCGGATAGCTGTCTTTCTTGGTGACATCATTCAACTTTCGGTAGTCCACACAAAATCGGGTGCTTCCGTCTTTCTTCTTGACCAAAACCACTGGGGAGCACCATGGACTTGACGATGGTTCTATTACACCACTCTTTTCCATTTCACTTATCAGCTTCTGGACCTCGTCCCTTTTTGCCAGGGGAACACTTCTTGGAGGCTGTTTAATGGGTCTCGCGTCTGCTGTATTGATTTCATGCTTCACCACTGATGTTCTTCCTTGGTGCTCTTTTGTCAACGCAAAGGTAGAGGCATATTTCCATAATAGCTGCTTAGCCTTGTTCCTCTCGGAAGGTGATAATTGGTGTGTCCACTCTTTTATGTAGCCGTCGAGGTGCTTCTTCTCCATGGCTGCTGGCTTTTCGGTGCTAGTTTCCAAATTAATTACAGCTTCAGCTGGTGTGCATTGTCCAACATCGGAAAATTGGCAAATTTGCTCTTGCTTGTTTGACAGGTTCAAAACTCTAACAGGAATCAATCCGTCCTCGTTGCTTCTCACCAGGGCATTCGCTATTAGGATGTTACTGTATCTGTTTTCTGCTGGTTCCACCACCCACAACTTCTCGGCTCCACAATCTCCATTCATTGGTACCCATATTATTGCTTCGGCACAGGGCGGTATTATCTCTGGATGGTCCGTAGTCAGACGTCTAATGGGTGTACTTTCATCGTAGCCCACGTTTAACGGAATTTCGACGTTAGACCAGGTCATCACACGCTCTTTCATATCCAGATTGATACCGAAGGCAATCATAAAATCTGCGCCTATTATCACTTCGTCTACGATATCGGCAACTATAAAATCGTAATTCACCGATTTATTGGCAATAGTTAGTCTCAGGGTAATCTTGCCGTGTACTGCCGCGGGCTCCCCCGTTGCTGTGCGCAGTCTGACTCCATTAAGTTGCGTTATTTTTCCCTTTACCAGATCTGATCTTATGATGGACTTTGATGCGCCAGTATCTAACGTCAGAACTCGCTTGTCACCATTGATGTACCCAGTTGTTGTTAGGTTGTGACTTTTCTGTTGTACTATTGCTATGGAGATTGTGGGGCCATCGTCGATGGGAGCCAGTTCATGCCCCGCTGGACTGGCTCGATTTAGTTTAACGGTGACTCATTGGTGGACTGTTGAGCCATTCTTCTACCATCTTTCGTTGGAGGTGGTGACGATGACCTGGATCGTTTGCGCTTAGCTCTGCATTCGCGCGCAATATGACCTGCTTTATCGCAGTTGTAGCATCTAACCCTGGGCTTAGTCATCCCTACTAACTTTGTTTCTTCTATTACCTGCCTCATGGCGTCCTTGATCGAGTTAACGAGAGATTTGGGTTCGCAACCTTCGGTCTCCAGTTGGCGAATCTTGTGGGTCTGGGGCTTAACAATTATTCTTGCCGTCTCTTGGGCAAGGGCAAACGACACAGTTTCGGCAAATGACGCTTTTGGTGACGCATATGTTGCACATTTAATCTCAGGGTCACGTATGCCATTCACAAAGGTTTCGATTTTCATACGGTCCAGCAATGGGTGATTCTCTCCTGGATACGCCATTAGCACCAAACGTTCCACCTCAGCTGCAAAGTCTTGTAACGTCTCGTTTGCCCTCTGTACTTTTCCCCTTAATTCCATAAGGTAGATGTTTTGTTTATGTTCGCCACCGTACTTACGTTCCAGTGCAGCAATAACATCTTCATAGTTGTTTCTAGAAGCGACAGGAATACTCTGAATAACATCAGCAGCACTGCCCTTCAATGCCAGAAGTAGTGCAACCGCTTTGTCGCTGTCGTTCCACGAATTTCTAGAAGCCACTGTCTCGAACTGTAACTTGAAAACATTAAATGACGTAGAGCCGTCGAATACAGGAGGTTTGATTTTTAGTGTGTTATCAGGAACTCGCACCGGACCACCTTTAATTTCCAGTTCCGACATTTTCTTCTCCAGATTCGTAAACCTGTGGTCGTGGGCCAGAAATTTCTCATCCACAGACAGAATCTTCTCGTCGACCGACTGCACTTTCTTATCCAACTCTTTAATTTGGACCTCCACGGTTTCCACTCTCCTTCCAATAATTTCTGTAATGTTCTCGAGTTTCTCGTTCATTACTCTCGAATTTTCGTCAAACATTCTACAATTCTCCGCCTTGAGTTCCTCTAATTTTCTGGAATTCTGTTCGAACATTCGTCTTGTGTTTTCTACTAACATTCTGGAATTTTCCTCAAACATTTTAGCCAGCATTTCTCTGAAATCGTCACCCCTGGCAGCTACTGACGAGACTTCTCCACCGTTGGATTCGCCCATTTCCGATAAATCCACTTCATCCTTACTGTCAAACTCATATGTATCGATGTTCATACCACGGCGCTCGAACTCATCCAACAGACGTTTTTGTAGTTCAGCCTTGTTGCCAGTAGACGACAATTCCAATTTATTGAGCTCCTTCTTCAAATCTTCCACTCGTAGATCCTTAAACTTCATCGTAGTATTATCGTAATCTCACTTCCGACACCAATTGTTACGTTCTTGGACTTCACTTATTCCCGTGTAGACGTTGTTTTATTTCCCGATACAGTTCGTACCAAATAAAACGCGGGTTCGTTCAGATTACGATTATTACAATGACTTTATTCACACAACTTTACTTTGCACTTTACACGACGGTTTCAATTCGCGATCTGATTCACAACTGACTCACTGCCTTTCCATTCCCTCTATTTATATGAGCCCTGCCTGTCGCTACAGAAGTTTCTAGACGATCTGGTAACACCTAGATCACGAACAATCTACCAATGCAACAAACACATTGAGTAACAATAACAACAACAAACTTACTGAGTGAACAATAACAACAACAAACTTGAGTAAACAAACTTACAATAACAACAACACATATACAGGCGAGGGAATAACAAAGAAAGAGGAATAACAACAACACATATACAGGCGAGGGAATAACAAAGAAAGAGGAATGACGTTTAACAAGAATTGTACGACAATAACAAAATAGAAAATGAAAGAGGAAATGGAAGGATGTAGAAAAATCTATGCAGTGGTTGTTGTTGTGAAGTTATTCAAATAAACTGCGTAGTAGAAATTTACGTTACAATTCAAATTCTTAAATTAACGGAATTCATCTAAATTAACTTAAATCTATAGTTATATTCGTAACAATATAATGCGGCATGTTTTTGACAAAACATGGACCTATAAATAAAGCTTTCCACATATAAACATTCCAAAAGGTTGTTTGGTTTATTTGACATATTTTTACAATTTTAATATATATAACAAAATATTTGCCAAAAATGGGTGGATACTTCAAAATCAATAAAACAGTCAATCAGAAGTAGGCATTCCTGTTTACCATTTTTGCTCGGCAAAATTTCTCGAGTAAAAAGTTTGCAAAGTTTTACCAGTTTTGTGGGTTCAGGAACGGGTTTCGAGTAAAAAGTTGCAAAACTTGTAAAATGAGTAGATACTTTTAGGTTCTGGAACGGAACTAATAAGTTTTCTAAAGTGCCCCAGCAGGAAAATTGGGTATACTTTGATTTCGAAATTAGTCTTTATTAAATAAAATTTCGTATTCAATTTACTAAATTTGTCCACTGGGAAAGTTTGAAGCACTAGATCTGTTTTCGTAAAATAATTCCCGATTTCTAGCATTTTCATATGCTTAAATGGCATATACATTAGAACTCTTTACCCGGTTAACCTACTTTATGAGGATTTATTTGACATACAGTGGTGGTCACAGAATTAAAACATTTACTGTGGTAAACATTTTTTGATCAGCCCTTGATTCGTTTGAAGTATTTTTGAAAAATTTTTTAATTCAGAACACTTCGATATACTGCACTTAAGAGATTTAGTGTGAAAATAGAAAGTTATTGCATGCAATTTTTCCATAAATTACGGTTTTTATGAAAATACATCGACTTTGAAGTGGCCATATAATTAAAACATTGTGAGGGATTTTTTACTTTACTGCATTTTTTGAAAATATTTTTAGAAAAACTATTTAATTTATTTAAATTATGTGAACTAAGCACCGGTAAAATCATTTGCAGATAAAATTTTTTGAAAAAATCTGTAAAATCTATCAAAATTGCCAAAAATTTGTACAGTACACCTTACATTCAGATAATCACCCTTATTATAGAAAATAAAGGTCCGAATGCACCAGAAATTGCTAGAATTAGTAGAAAACAATAAATAATTCTCAAAATAAATAAATATTTGAAATAAAAACTCAAAAAATGGGAATTAACCTAAAGGAACGATTCAATTTCAGTAGCCTTTACTGAAGAAGGCCGGAATATTTTTGCAGTATGTGAGAAAAAATCGATTGATATTGGTATTTATTATATCAAATCGACTGTTCGAGTAGTACAGAATATATTTTATCAAAAAATATATCTGTAAGAACAGAACGAACAGAGATCAACGCCTAGGTTGACGAGTAAAAGTTTCTGGCACACAGCAGCATGTTTGATGGTCAACTCATGACACTTAAAATCTATTGAACATGACAATATTTTTACAAAATAATATTTTTTGAATCGAATAACTTCCACTTAATCTATTTTAGTATCAAGGAAGAAAAAAATTTACAGTTTGACCAAAAATTTGAAGTCTTGTGTTGAACATCAAAAATGCTGCTGTGTGCCAGAAACTTTTACTCGTCAACCTAGACGTTGATCTCTGTTCGTTCTGTTCTTACAGATATATTTTTTGATAAAATATATTCTGTACTACTCGAACAGTCGATTTGATATAATAAATACCAATATCAATCGATTTTTTCTCACATACTGCAAAAATATTCCGGCCTTCTTCAGTAAAGGCTACTGAAATTGAATCGTTCCTTTAGGTTAATTCCCATTTTTTGAGTTTTTATTTCAAATATTTATTTATTTTGAGAATTATTTATTGTTTTCTACTAATTCTAGCAATTTCTGGTGCATTCGGACCTTTATTTTCTATAATAAGGGTGATTATCTGAATGTAAGGTGTACTGTACAAATTTTTGGCAATTTTGATAGATTTTACAGATTTTTTCAAAAAATTTTATCTGCAAATGATTTTACCGGTGCTTAGTTCACATAATTTAAATAAATTAAATAGTTTTTCTAAAAATATTTTCAAAAAATGCAGTAAAGTAAAAAATCCCACACAATGTTTTAATTATATGGCCACTTCAAAGTCGATGTATTTTCATAAAAACCGTTATTTATGGAAAAATTGCATGCAATAATTTTCTATTTTCACACTAAATCTCTTAAGTGCAGTATATCGAAGTGTTCTGAATTAAAAAAATTTTCAAAAATACTTCAAACGAATCAAGGGCTGATCAAAAAATGTTTACCACAGTAAATGTTTTAATTCTGTGACCACCACTGTATATGCAAAGGAATTGACAATTGAAACCCACTGGGTTAACGAAATTCGGTTAAATGTAAACGTACTATTACACATACGCCTGGCAATGGCTCAATTACAGGAAATGTGTGGACGCGATATAATTACACATTTAGTAGATTTTCATTCATGATTTTAATTTTATTTTATAATTTGAAAATGTTGCATTTAGAAAATAAATATAATTTATTGATATTTCGTACTTTTTGGTTTATATTATTCGGTATATACAACTGAAACGATAAGAAGACTTGAGGTTGATGTGCGTTGTGCTTCGGAATTAAATATTTTTTAACTTTTTTTCAATTCAATTTACTAAATTTGCCCACTGGGAAAGTTTGAAGCACTAGATCTGTTTTCGTAAAATAATTCCCGATTTCTAGCATTTTCATATGCTTAAATGGCATATACATTAGAACTCTTTACCCGGTTAACCTACTTTATGAGGATTTATTTGACATATATGCAAAGGAATTGACAATTGAAACCCACTGGGTTAACGAAATCCGGTTAAATGTAAACGTACTATTACACATACACCTGGCAATGGCTCAATTACAGGAAATGTGTGGACGCGATATAATTACACATTTAGTAGATTTTCATTCATGATTTTTAATTTATTTAATAATTTGAAAATGTTGCATTTGGAAAATAAATATAATTTATGGATATTTCGTACTTTTTGGTTTATATTATTCGGTATATAAAACTGAAACGATAAGAAGACTTGAGGTTGATGTGCGTTGTGCTTCGGAATTAAATATTTTTTAACTTTTTGCGCGCGTTAACGCGATAACAAAATACGCGTAACGCGACCATTCTTCTTAGCCCTTAATCATTTGAGTGTTCGTCGAAAAAAAGTTTGAAAACTTTGTTAAATTCGTAAAGGGAAAACGAAAACATTTTCTTAGGTTTTGGAACAGAGCAAATATTTCTTCCGCAAAAAATTTAAAAAATTAAAATAGGGAATGGTTTCTATACATTTTATGTTTGTTATATATTTATTTCCATTTGCTAAAAAAGTTTCTTACTATAGTCAGAATAAAGATAATAAATTTTTCAATTTGGATCAAGTGGCGATGTTGGCGACTTAGTTCAAAATTGTATATAAAACCATAAATAAACAATTGAAACAAAGAAACTATGAACAGCTTAAGGGTGAAACACTTTCGAGGACCTCAGGCATATCATGTTAAGTTGTCATTATTTAATGCAAAAAATAAAGAAGAACGGCATACAAAATAAAATTTGACATTTATTCCTTTATAAATTGACGTTTTATACAATGCAACTCACAACCAATAATTGACAAACTCTACATTTTGAACGCCAACATTTATTTACGTAACGCAATTGGCCTGCGTATGACGTTAGACGTACGTTACATTTTAAGAAACCATCAATTTTTTCTAGTTTTCCTCTCTGGCATGTTGGCAGCACTGGTATTATACAAAAAAGCCATTGACATATAACATCAATGATTTCTATAGGTACACACATAAACTGGACTTTATCTATATGTATGCGCATGTACTATTGCACACAAACAAAATCCAATATGGCGTCACCAAGTGTACGCAAGGCGAGGCATATCATATTGACATGAACGATACATGTACGATAAATTCAACGCTGAAAGCTACAACTGTGAAATAGTAGTATATTACAGGGACATTTACACTATCTCTCAGAAAGTGTACTTTATGACTACTAGATAAAAATTGATTGAATGATTACTTATATATCAAAACTCTGATATTTTATCGCCTATGGTGGGAAATTTACAATTTATTGGGAATTTTTCATGAGATAATTAATTTTCATTAAATATTTATTGTTAATTTTAAGTAATAAGCTAAATTCATATATTCACATTGAGACTGGCAAGCTGCCTTACAATTTTGTTTTAAATTATATTGAAATATTTTAAATGATTATTTTCATTTTTATTATATTAATATAAAATTCTTGTTCTAATTGCATTTTTATATCTAAAATATGACAAATAGATCAATTTCTCAAAAAAAGAAATAAATAAATAAAATATTGTCAGCTTGCAAAGAGAAGTCTTGCTGAATATTTCCTATATGCAAATTTAATTATCCGCCAAAGTTCAATGTATAATAACAAGTGTAATAGAATCATATTTTTATACTAAATAGGCAAATACAAAACATAATATTGTGTATAAAGACGCTAACCAAAATCAAAAGACGACCGTGTAAAATAGCCCTTGCCTACAGTTGATTAAACCAACAGAGTTGAATTTTTATCACTTTCAATATAAACAATTAAGTTATATAATTTATAGCATTTATCGCCAACAAAACAAACAGTATTTGTGAATAAAGTCGGAAAACTTTCAGAAGAATGTGCCAATAGTAGCATTAACAGCTTGGAAAGCTTCAAGGATTTAGTAATATTTGTTACAACTCTGAAAAAAAGAAAATTCCAATAATGGTTGCCTCTATAGATTAATACACACATTCGCATACACGAACAATTTGACATGTCGTGACATACGAATACGATAGATAGGTACAGCAAATCTGTGATGTCAATGTTATCGAAAAGTGAAAAAGCGTTCCGCAGCAGTGAAAACAAGTTCGGCGAGAGTTAAATAAACAAAAAATTAAAAATTATAACATAAAATTATAATTAAATCCCAAAGAACACAATTGTTAAATATATATATGGTGGAATAGTGCAATTGTATCATTGAATTATTGAGAGTTCGACCGTTACAACGCCAAGGATGCTGCATTTCGCAACCTCTATTGTGAGAATATTTAACAAAATCGCAAATTTTTGCTACTCATGAAAGACGGTGATTTCACACTCAAATGAAGTGAATCAGGTGCTGATATACCTTCGGCACACGTACAGAATAAATTAGCAACGTTAACTATTGCAAAAAGCATTGCAAATTACCGATTCCACGAAAAGGATAACAAAAATTAGTGCGACGCTTTTCCTCCAATTGCGTTTTGTGAATGGCAAATCGTAGCCAATTGGCATCGATAATTACCGCCAAAAGTTAACAACACTGTTGTAAACACAGTTTAGAGTGTAATAATAACAACAGATACAGCAATCTCTCTGTTGGCTGAAATTGGTAAAAATTGATGGACTATTAGCGAATTGGGCCGCTATACAGAAATAGAGAAAATATGCTGGAAGAAACGGGCAACAAATATACCACGGACGATGGCAGTGTTGACAACCAGGGCGCCTGGCAACAAAAGTATTCCTGGCGGCGGGTATTGAACACCACAGGACCTCAACCCCGACCACGTCATGGCCACCGCGCCATTAATATTAAGGAGCTGATGGTCGTGTTCGGAGGAGGCAACGAGGGCATTGTGGACGAACTACATGTCTACAATACCATCACCAACCAGTGGTTTGTACCGGCCATGAAGGGCGATGTACCGCCTGGATGTGCAGCCTATGGATTTGTGTGTGACGGGACTCGTATGTTCATTTTCGGCGGTATGATCGAATACGGAAAGTATTCCAATGAATTGCACGAGCTGCAGGCCACGAAGTGGGAGTGGCGGAAAATGCAACCGGATCCTCCAGATAACGATATGCCACCGTGTCCTCGTTTGGGCCACAGCTTTACACTGGTAGGTGAACGTATTTTTCTATTTGGTGGTTTGGCCAACGAATCGGATGACCCGAAAAACAATATTCCCAAGTATCTGAACGATTTGTATATTCTGGAAACGAGAGCTGCCCACAGCTACAACGGGAAATGGATTGTGCCCAAGACGTATGGCGACAATCCCCCACCCCGAGAGTCGCACACCGGTGTCTCGTTTACCTGCAAAACATCGGGAAAACTGTATTTACTTATATACGGCGGAATGAGCGGTTGTCGTTTGGGCGACCTATGGCTATTGGACATTGACTCGATGACTTGGTCCAAGCCACAAACACGAGGACGAGCCCCATTGCCCCGCTCCCTGCACAGTGCTACCATGATCAATAACAAGATGTACGTCTTTGGTGGTTGGGTACCTCTGGTGGCGGACGATTCCAAGACCACCATCGAAAGGGAATGGAAATGCACAAACACCTTGGCCGTTCTGAACTTGGACACACTGACATGGCAGAATATCAACATGGAAGCGGCAGAGGATAATGTACCGCGTGCTCGTGCCGGTCACTGCGCTATTGGCATCCACAGTCGATTGTATGTATGGTCTGGCCGGGATGGTTATCGCAAGGCGTGGAACAACCAGGTATGTTGCAAAGACCTATGGTATCTTGATGTAGATAGGCCTCTGTACGCCGTCAAGGTGGCTTTGGTAAGGGCATCCACACATGCATTGGAAATCTGCTGGCAAGCAACAACATTTGCCTCAGCATATGAACTACAGATCCAGAAAATAGAGCCCATACCAGTTCCAGCCAAGCAAACGCCACCACAGCCTTCTACACCGATGCCATTCAGTAGCACAACACCTTCGTCGATGATGGCAAATGGAAATTCTGCAGCAGCTGTGCCGGCAGGAACTCCTAACACAGGTCAGCCACCATCCAAGTTCCATAAAATTCAAATACCAACAACGGTGTCGATTATGCCTGCCGGAGCCACTACTCCTACTGGCCCACTAACTACAAATGCAGCTGCTGGCGGTGCAGCCGTTACTGCATCATCTCCCGGCATCAATAATATGGTAGGTGGATATCAGCCCACAATGGCAAGCAAAATACAGAGTGCAGTGGCTAGTATAGGAGCGGGACAAACACCTGTTAGCCAGACAGCAACCAGCACCACTAACTATTCGGCGCGGTCACAATTGGAATCGACAGGAACAACTGTTTTGGGCTCTACTGGTACATACATCAAGCAGACAACCAGTACTGCAGCTGGCAATGCATCAGTGGCGGTAACTGCCACAACCGTTGTTGCCGGAAATCTGGGCCAAGTTCAAAGTTCTGGTGTTCTAAATACTGGCACATCGAATGTGACTACAATTCTGCAAAAAATTCGACCCACAGCAGTGGTGTCCAGAACCACGACCACAGTCACGAGTGCAGTCAATTCTATTGTCTCGCCTGTTAGCTCTTCACAAATGGTGCTAACTCCGGCTGGTTCTACGTCGGGTACAACAGTGACAGGTACTGGAGGAGTAGCGTCGGGCACCAATATTCGAGTAGTTACTTCAGTCCAGTCGGGTGCTGTACCAGTGAATACAACTAACTCTACAGTTCGACTGGTTGCTTCAGGCTCGAGTGGATTACGACTTGCCACACAAACTGGAGCTACTGTTCCCACATCAGCAGTCACACAGCTCTCGGCCGTAAATCAACTCAGTGGCAATCAGGTGGTTGCGGCAGCAAGTTCTGCAGGTGGCACCACTTCGACTACCATAGGAGGCAAACAGTACATCATACAAAAACCTTTAACGCTGAACTCTAATGTACAATTTCAATTGGTTAAGACTAGCAGCGGTGGGGTGGCTGTACAAACCTTCCCGAAAATCAATATCAACGTGGCAAAGGGTGCTGGCATTCAGTCTTCCACCGGTGCAACATTATCGAACACATCTCAGCCCAAACAGACACAATTTATTTTCAGCGGCAACGTCAGTGGAGCCACAACCAGTGGACAACAGAAACAGATTATGCCCGGAAATGTGGTCAAACTGGTATCGCCACACACACTCAGCGGCAGTAATGTCATCATGAAGAACTCAAACATCTTGCAAGTCAGTAAAATGCCATCCAGCGTATCGGGCAAATCGGCATTTGTAATCACGAATAAACAAGGGCAGCAGTTGACTAATCAACAGATAATCATCGTGACCACAGGGACAGGCATACGTGCCATTCCCTCGGGAAGTGTGGTTACCAACGCTTCATCTTCCAACTTGGTATCGGTTGTGGACACAATGACGACTACCGTACCGACAGCTACCATTGCCAGAAATGTGATTACACCGGGCGGTGTTAAAATGATACACAACGTCGCAACGAGTTCGGTCAGGCCAATTACGATCACATCACAACCAGGCGCCGGAGGCGGGCAGCTACATCAGAAAACAATAACGCTTGGCGGCAAAGCTGTTACCGTCCAAATGCCATCGAACCCCTCCAATTTGTCGGCCGTAACGAAAACCGTGACCATTGTGGCATCGAATAGCGGCCTCTCCAAGACACACAATCAAATTGTAACGGCTGGAAATTCGTCTGGGGGTACCAGTAAACTAGTTGTGGTACCCACAAATTCTAACCAAGCTGCATCGATGAAGGGCTTCGTCAACATTTTCAATGCTAGCAATACACTGCAACGTACCATTACCTTGTCATCGAAGGGTAATGTCCAGCAGCAGCCAATTCAACAACAGCAACAAACTATTTCTGCGGCCAATCTCAATTTAACTAGTGGTGAATCTGTATCAGATACTGCCGGCGATCAAGATTCCAATGGAGGTGACACCATGGATGATATTATAGAGCAATTGGATGGTGCTTCTGAAATGTTGAACAACGACACTGAACACAGCGAGGCAAACAGTATGTCCATGTCCTTTGGCGTCTAGCGTGGAACATAGTTATAATGACGGACTCGTCAAGAACAACATTTGTCCTTGTTGTCCATGGAATACTGATACCACAATATTCACACACACACACAGATCCAGACATACATAGTTATACAAGTAGTTTCAAGCTTAAACTAATTTTTTTGATAAAAATGCATATTGACAAACAAACCAACAAACAAAAAGAAATATATTTCTTGAATGTTAAAAATAGTCTTGTAATTTAACGAAATTTTATTGATGATATACTTATTATACATAGATACATACTTATATGATAATATTAACTTAGCACTGCTGTTTGAAACAACAACAAAATTCGTATCAATAGAATTATACTAATTAATTCTTTAAAAAACGAACATATTAATTAATACACACACACACTATATAACTATTATATTATATATAAATACATATTATACAGTTTTTTTTTTCATTTCAATTCAATTATTAAGTAAACTTACAAGCAACCACTTAGATAAGTACAGTCTTTGTGAAAACTCCTGTTGTGCTTACATACTATGTATATTGTACATACATATTGTGTTACCACAAAAATAAATGTCGTTACATACATTTTTTTTGAAAAGAGTTTGCAGTGACTTTAAAAAGTAAAAAAAGAAAAAAAACAAAATATTATGCGTAAGAGGACTATTGGCTAACATTTTCTCTAACATATAAACCAACAACCGAAAAAAAAACACATACACACACACACCTTTTTTAATTTTGAAATGAGCGTTTTGTTTTCGCGAATATTTCATATATTTAAGTTATTTTTAGAATTAATGCTGCATTGGAAATAAACGGAAAACCATAAATTTGTAAAAAAAATGGATGTATTTATTAATCATCACATGATGATTTTTTTTTAATAGATGTATTTATTAATCATCACATGATGATTTTTTAAAAGGTTTTTTGTAAAGAAGCTATTAGTAGCTAGTAGTAGTTTCTGGGGAGAATATCTCCAACAAAAAACTAAGGGAACTGATGAGGATCAGTGGGGAGATCCGAAACTATAGTCTTCCTTGTCTGGCCCCTTGGCGGACAATACCATACTTTCCCCACTAATAAATAGTTGTTTTTATAAAAACAACAATGTGGGATACAGCCTGACTATTTTGCAAAGACAAAAAAAGTTAGGCATTGATAATGATGCTTCCTGCAACATGGGAAATGAATAAATAAATAATTTTAGAAATAAATAATATATACGACCAGAATCTTTATGAACATATCGACTTATTTTACGAAATTTTCGTTTACACCCTTAGTTCATATGATTCGCAATCAATTAATTCTTAATAGGAAACACTATACTGATTTCATACTACTGACTTAAATTAGTATTTTCTTTTAGTTTTGTGAAGCTTCGTAGCTTTTCAATATGCTTGTTACACCATTCACTTCTCTCTTAATATCAGTATATTTAGTCAAAGTAACTATCGATTTATGAGTTACGGAGATTAATAATGGAGATTACACTGTGGTCAAAACTTGTCATGCTCTAATCATAGAACCGAAATATAATTGGAAATGCGTCTAGGGCCTTTATTTAAGGGGATTATTCCTACGCCATAATATGAAAAACAGGCCCAACCATTATACTCATGCGTTACAGTTTTGGCTGTGTATTGATGTTGGTATTCCATGGACCATTCTGTATGAAGCCTGTTCCGCCATATAAAACATTTATTGTTTCATCTGTTCATAATATGTTACGTCACTTTTCTAGTGGCCAGCCTATATGAGATTTTGCAAAACTCAGCTTAGCGTTGGCATGCTTCCTTGTCAAAAGGGGGACCATTCTAGGAGTTCTGGCTTATACATTATTTTCGATTAATCTCCGGCGTACAGTCACATCACTGATGTGTATATTTAAAGCCGTACTAGACACGGCTAGGTTGTTCAAGCTTTTTCTTATTTCCTATTACGTTAAATATCATTGTATCACTGTATCGAACGATATTCTCAATTTCGAACGTTGTACGTTTTTCCTTCATTTCTCAGCATTATTAATAATTCTCTTGTCTCAGCCGTGCAATGTTTTCCTCTACCCGCTAAACATTAATACAATTATGTAAATTAATAGTAAGTAATTGAAATATCAAATCTCAATATAGTTTTTGTTCGAAAAACACTCACTTTTCCTAATTTTTGGTTTAATTTAGTTGTTTTATTACCATTCACTTCTACCACTACTATTTTATTGCACAGTAATTATTTCAAGAACTTCACGAAACTAAAGAAATTCAAGAAAGCGACAACAAATCTAACTGAATATTTTTTGAGTGACATTTGTACATTGATCAACTCCACTACTATTTTTATGAACACAACTGTATATTTACTAAATTATACTGAATTTGATAGGATCGAGCTGGAATCCTGAAAATTGGAATTAAGATTACTGTTGGTGTGTAGGGTTGGTATATGTAGGAAGTTTTGGAAATTAGTACTTATGTGTGCTAAATTTGAAATTGGAATTTGAAAATATGTTTTTTTATTGGATTTATGGGGTAGGTAAATTGGATTTGGGTGAAACTACAGAGCTCGAAACATGAAATTTAGTTTAGAGCTAGATTTGTGTTGGGGTCAGAATTTTTGAAATACGTGCAATGTACTAAATGATCCAAAAATGGTCGATATTGATTAGCTTCTCTGTGAAAAAATAATATATTTTGATATGTTTTAATACTAACGAAGTAGCGGGCATATTCCAGTAATAATATTAGAGCTACAGCCTGAATAGCTGATAAAGACTGTCAAACGCTATAAGTCGCAATAAATTATTCTTCCGGGACATTTGGGTTTCATTGCATAGTGAGGGAAATTTTCATAATACCTCTGAATGGATGAGTGAATATCACCTTGTCCTTCAAGACTTTGAGCAGCATTGACTTGCATGGCTTTTTAAAATTGCAGAAAAAAATATCTAAATCTGGGTCTATCTTGTTTTTAAACGTTACAGACATAAACCTCCTGCCACAGTGTGTTATAGCGCATAAAAACAAATAGTTGTTGCATACTTTTTGGCTTTTATAGAAATTTAGTGAATAATCGTTGGATATTTTCCAGAACAAATGTCGGGTATTACTCAAGGCTATAAAGGATATAAAAATATATATTTTCAGGCAATTATTAGGTTGTGAATTTTGAAAAATATATGTTTATATCAAAAACAGGGCATAGGATTAAAAATATATTTTTTTAGGTCTAAAATTAATTTTTTCTAGAACTCAACAGTTGGGAATTTTTTTTTTCTTTTTTAGTCAATTTAAATTTTAGAACAAATTTCCTTTTGAATAACAGTTAAGGGCTCGACACAGACTCGCGTAACGATTGGTTGTTACATTTTCGATAAATAATAACGCGACGAATGGCTCAAAGGATCCATTCTGCTTATGCCTTTACTATGTCAACAATGGCGATGATAACAATGGCAACCCTGTTTTTTAAATTTATTTTTGAATAATATTATTGTGATTGGAATTCACAATATGAATGCATCAACAAGTATTTTTTTTACCAACAAATTTAACAACAAAATTTTGTACTTAATTTTTAAAGAATTATGCGATATTTTCTCTACCTTACTGTTCAAAAAGTTTATGTAAAATATTTCGCCTCAACCCAAGCGAACTACATATCTATTATTCGCTTCGTCTACATTTTTGACATTTAACATCAGAACAGCTGTGACCTTATCAACATGCCTTGCATAGTGTGACACAACTTGTCATTTTGGTCGCGTGTATTGTATCTTGTGTTTACGTTCCGTTTCTTATCACCTCGCAAAGTCATATAAATTCGGCAAATGTTAAATAAACTCTGTGGATATTTATTATCAGTTTAAGAAAATAAACAATTGGAATTGCAACAAATTGGAATTTGTGTGAAAATATTGTGAATATCGCGCTTTTCTATCATACACGATAAAATTCTAACCTAAAACGAAGAAGAATTTTATGCCCACTTGCATAGCTGCTGTAGCATTCACAGACGACACGCAACCAACCAATCACCCACCCACCACCTTGAGGAGGGGTTGATGAGCAAAGCATCAGCGTCCAATGAGGTCGTTTATTTAGTGAGATATTCATTTGGCCTAGTAACGAACGAACGAATGAGCGTAGCAAAACAAAAACGTAAATAGAGAGTTGAATGAATTAAGGTGGCCACCGTTCTCCGATACCAGTTAGCCGGTTCCAACTAATATTTATATTTTCGGTTTGTTTGTAAGAGAGCGGACAATCTGCGGGCATCAATCAACTGCTGGCATTGTTTACCTAAATTGATATAGTACACACATTCACACGCACACATCTTGATATATGAGCATACTGTTTATTGATTGTGGAGGCAACGGAGCAGTAGTTAATAGCCGATTTAGTTGAACGTCATACGTTAAGCAGAACGTACACGCACCCGCCTTTTTTGATAAAAAAAAAACGGCTCGACAATGCCAGTGCCGGAATTACAATCGCCCACCAGTGAGATGGTGTTGTTAACACCAAATCAAGAAACAGCTCCTCCAATTGGCTTGACATCGAAATCTCAAGGAGCTGGCAGTGGTGATAATCATGACAAACGTGGCGAATCAGTGGAAAGCAATGACAGTCGAGTTCAGATGAAAAAACGTTTGGGTCTATTGGAAGGAGTGGCCATTATATTGGGTATCATTTTCGGTTCGGGTATTTTTATATCACCCAAAGGTGTCATTCAGCAAGTAGAGACCGTTGGAACTTCATTGATTATTTGGATTTTATGTGGCCTGTTGTCGATGATTGGCGCCCTTTGCTATGCCGAATTGGGTACATCAATTCCACAATCTGGTGGTGATTATGCATATATATTGGAAGCCTATGGTTCTTTGCCCGCATTTCTGTATCTTTGGGATGCAATGATGATATTTGTGTAAGTTATTTTCCATTTTCCAGTTTAATTTCTTTGGAAATTTCCTTTTTTCTTTTGATAAAATATATGTGTGTAGATATGAGAGAACAAATATGCATATATGTTTAATTGTTACAATGGTATTTATTTTATCGCGGTCTCAAGGAATGTTCATTCACGTTTAAGTGAAGTAACCTCTGCTGAACTAGTCTTAATTCTAGTGTACGCAATTGATGCATTTCGATTTAATTGCAATTGTTGTTATGTCTCGTTGATCTTACGCTTTACAATTGATCTTCACAATTCCATTGTCAACTGCATTCAATTGAAAACTATGCTAAGTTAGTAGAAAAAATGTTTTAAATTTGCTACATAACATGCAAAGGAAATGTGAGCATCACGTCTTAGAAAAATTTTTTTGAAGGTTTTAGATATGCCAACTTTCAACCCTAAAAATGTAATTGTTGAATAACTTGATCGCCCACCAATCTTTCTTTCTGTTTTTGCTAATTTTCTTATTAACTGCCATTTGCAAAAAAACTAAAAGATCTTAAAGTTTATTATTACGATAAAGAAGATGATCTAATTACGCAATTAGAGGTCAGATTACTAATAATTAATTACTGGAAATGAAAACTATTATGGATTCAACAAAAGATGAATGTATCATTTCTGACATCACTCATTGTATAGTCCACGCCAGTGATATATTTTAAATATTTTAGAAATTCATTGTAATATGGCTTCATGGTCTATCATCGATGTTGTCACTTTCTGTCATCCTGTTTGCAACATTTCGAAATATCTGAGGAGATCCCATTCTATAAATCAGGTTGTCAGGTTATTAAAATCACAATAAAGTTCAAAATAATTATGTATATAGATTAGAAAATTTGAAAATTATGTAAACATAAATATTCCAGGATTCCATTGTAGCGGATTATAATTACACTATATTTAACATCCGAACCGACACTGTTGGTTTTACGTCTATTTTTGATATTAGCAACATATATGACACAGAATCAAATATCAAAACTTAGAATTAAGTTAACAGTTATTTTTTTATCAGACCTCGTACCTTTGAATGATGAATTTTATTAATTTGTACAACATTTATTTCGTAGTGACCATACATACTTGGTACATAATTGTTTTTAACAATCTATGGCAAATTACAGTAATTAAGAAAACCTCGTATAAAACTATTAGATCAGCTGCAATTTTATGCTATACGATATAAACATTGGAGTAAAATTTATTTTACGTCCATAACAATTAACACAATATATGCATATGGTGGCCAAAACTAAAGCAAATAAAATTACAAGGTTAATAAATGCCGCATAACTTTTTATACCCTTCACCACACTCTTGTACAGGGTATTATGTCTTTGTGCATATGTTTGTAACAGCCAAAAGGAAACGAGATAGACACATTGTTCCTTTTGGGATTATGCATATAATCACTTTCGGAGTCGATTTATGCTTGTTCGTCCGTCCATGTATTTTTGTGAGCAAAGATTGCACTTATGATGCGAACTGGATGAAATTTGGCACAGCTCGTTTATTTGGCCCAAGGACGAACCCTATTGAAATTGGAGAAAATCGGTTCAGATTTAGATTAGCTCCCATATATATTTTCGGTCGATTGTACTTAAATGAAGCACCAAACTCCCAATATTTGTCGAATTGAGATAAAATTTTGCATCTCGTACTAATTAGGTCCATATTGATGTATACAAAGTTATGCGGAGATCGATTCTGATTTAGATATAACTCCCAAATATAATTTCCTCCGGTTTTTGGTAAATGGTGCACCACACTCCCAATATTTGTCCGATTCAAACAATTTTGCACGACGTACTGACTTAAGTCCAGTTTGATGTTCGTGCAGTTTTGTTGAAATCGGTTCAGATTTAGATATATAGTTTCATCCGATTTTATGTCAATGGGGCACCAAACTCCTGAGGATTGTCCGATTGATACAAAATTTTTTACATCGTACTGAAACAGGTCCATATTGATGTATACGAAGTTTCGTGGAAATTGGATCAGATTTAGATATTGCTCCCATATATAGTTACGTACCGACTTCAGTCCAGTTTCATGTCTGTAAAATTTTGTGGAAATGGGCTTAGATTTAGATATAGCTCCCATATATTTTTTGCCCGATTTTATCTTAATTTTATATAAATGGATTGCACAGCGTACTGATGTTTACGAAGTTTTGTAAAAAAAACGGCTTAGATTTAGATATAGCTCCCATATATAGTTTCGTCCGATTTTACGTAAATGGTGCACCAAACTCCCAAGGATTGTCCGATTGATACAACATTTTCCACAGCGTATTGAAATAGGTCCATATTGATGTATCGTCCGATTTTGACCGAATCAACATTTTACACAGCGTACCGACTTAAGTCCTGTTTGATGTCTGTAAAATTTTGTTGAAATCGGTTGAGATTTAGATATAGATCCGATATATATTTTCGCCCGATTTTATCTAAATGGTGCACCAAACTCCCACTGTTTGCTCGATTCACACAAAAAATGCACAGTATACTGAAATAGATTCATATTGATGTATGCGAAGTTTTGTGAAAATTGGTTTAGATTTAGATATAGCTCCTACATATATATATTTTAGTCCGATTTTATGTAAATGGTGCACCGAAGAGTCTATGTTAATTCAATTTTCACGAAATGTATGTATCCAAAGTGCTGAAGAGTATCATATAGTCAGTCCCGTCCAACTTTTACTGGTTTCTTTTAAATCACTTCAATGCTCTTTAATATTTATTTTTTTACTTGCAGACCAACAACAAATGCAATTATGGGTCTAACATTTGCCTCGTATGTTCTGCAACCATTCTTTGATGCTGATTGTGAAATACCAACTGCTGCCAAACAATTGTTAGCAGCCGCTACAATTTGCTTCCTAACCTATTTAAATTCCTCTTACATGAAGGTTACAACAAAAATGCAAAATATTATTATGTTCACAAAGATTGCGGCATTGGTTTTGATTATTATTATCGGTTTGACATGGATGTTTATGGGTAAGTTTTAAAACCCATCAAATGAAAGGAAGTAAATTACTAATCATTTTTTTTCCATTCCATTAGGTCACGTTGAAAACTTTACAGATGCCTTTGCCAATACAGAAACCGATCCTGGCAAATTATCAGTTGCATTTTATTCGGGTATATTTTCTTATGCCGGCTGGAATTATTTGAATTTCATGACTGAAGAATTACGCGATCCTTACAAGAATTTACCACGTGCCATTTATATATCGCTACCTTTGGTGACAATAATTTATGTTTTGGCTAATATGGCATATTTGGCTGTATTAAGTGCATCGGAAATGATTGCCTCCGATGCAATTGCTGTGGTAAGAATAATAATCTGGACTAACACGATAAGTGGATATAATTAATTACCATTATTACTTTTCAGACATTTGGCGACAAAATATTGGGTGGTTGGTCAATTATTATTCCCATGATGGTGGCAATCTCTGCCTTTGGTGGCCTTTCAGTTCACATAATGACTTCGTCGCGTATGTGTTTTGTTGGTGCTCGTAACGGTCATATGCCGGCCATATTGTCTCACATAAGTGTTAAAAAGTTTACTCCTGTACCATCGTTAGTTTTTCTGGTAAGTTCTTTGAAATACCGATTGCTATCAACAAATAAATCCGTATCACTGAAATAATCTTTTCTCTTTTCCGCTTTTGTTATCCAATTTATTTACAGTGTATATTGTCAATTATTATGTTGTTGTGCAGTGATGTCTATGTGCTAATCACATACTGTAGTATTGTGGAATCTTTCTTTATTATGTTGTCAGTATCGGCGGTGTTGTATTTCCGTTATACCCGACCCAATCAGGAGAGACCAATTAAAGTAAGTATAGTTTTTTTTGCTTGTTTGTTTTGCCTTTATAATATATATTATTTTGTTTAATCGAAATTAATGAATCTTTTTGCTAATATTTTATAGGTTGCGTTATGGATACCCATAGTGTTTGTATTGATTTGTGCCTTTTTGGTTGTTGTGCCAATATATGTAGCACCATATGAAGTGGGTATGGGTGTTCTAATAACACTTGTTGGAATTCCATTCTATTATGTTGGTGTTGTTTGGAAATCTAAACCACAGTGGTTACTGAATATGACAGGTATGATATATATGTTAATATTGAATTTCATTGATTACAGTGGTAACAATATTCTGTGGGGAATTGGACTATGAAATTTTATTCGTGTGTAGCTATTTAGAGGTTTACCGCAATGTTGTAGTCTGTCGCGTCAATGTGACAACTCCGCTTCCATTCGTGTGAAATCTTTATCGCCTGTTTGTTTTCTATAACTTTCCCAGGAGTGTCATTTAAAATTTGTTCAAGCCTCTTCATAGTCAGGCAGACGTAAAACACGTGTGAAGTACATATATGAATATGGCTTATTAATAGCTTGCTTATTTGAAATCTAATGTTGAGTATTATTCGTAGAATTCTTTAATATGTAATTCCCCGTTTGGATCTCTATAATTGCAAATGCTGGTATTTCAACAATAGACAATCTTTATGATGTCTCGAAATTTTATTTTATGCCTAAGAAAAGAGAGAATTTCAATGAGGTGGCTATATGATACCCTTCACCTTTTTGGGTATATTCTACATAGTCCCCTAACAGACGTCGCCTTTTCGAAAGAACATTGACATGCAATTTAACGAAAGATACACAGGAACTTTGGTGCACCATTTCTATTAGATCGGACGAAAATATATATGGGAGCTATATCTAAATCTGAACCGATTTTCAAGAAACTTAACACACATCGTTCCAGACTCAATTCTGTACCCTATGCCAAATTTCGTGCATATCGAAAAATATTTAGGGACTTTGGCGCACCATTTACCTTAAATCGTACGAACTTATATGTGGGAGCTATATCTAAATCTGTACCGATATTCACGAAACTTAACACACATCATTCAAGAAATCGAAAGATATATAGCAACTTTTGTGCACGATTTTCTTTAAATCGGACGAAATTATATATGGGAGCAATATCTAAATCTGAACCGATTTTTCCCAATTCGAATCAAAAATGCGACCTGTACTTTGTTTACAATTTAACATCAACAGTAGTCGCTGCAGCTCGATACGTTAGACAATACCGATGTCAGAGAATAGATGGTACAAATCATGGCTCATTCGACGGCGATATTCACCGTCAACGCAGATCGGCCCATAGATATTTTGGAGAAATTTTCTCTCGAATTCTGCAAGAGTTACCTCATCTAATTGCGTAAGTACCCATACTTCAGATCCATATAACACCACGGGTAGCATCAACGTCTTGTTGAGTGTGTGTTTGGTCTGGCGAGAGGTGGCCTTGTTTTTGAATTGCTTACTCAGACCATAGTAGCATGTGTTGGCCAACACTAACCTTCTCCGAATTTCAAAACTGATGTCATTAGTTTTATATATAATGGTACCAAGGCATATACATTTGTTGACTACCTCGAAGCTGTAGTTCTCAAGTTCCACAGTTTGTCCGAGTCTACTGGACGTCTTGCGCGTTGATACCATCAGCTTGGTCTTGTCGCCATTTACTGCCAGACCCACATTGGCAGACTGCTTCTCAATTTATTCGAATGTGGCTGTTACCGCTCGCAAATTTCGACCCATTATATCGATGTCATCGGAGTAGGTGAGTAACATGTGTTGTTTGGTGTACAGAGTGTCATTTCTGTTTACCTTTGCGTCTCATATGAGATACGACAAACTGTCACCTTGCAAGAATCCTCGTTCGGTACTAAATGGCTCCGATACGTCCGACTTAAAATGCTGACCTTGTGCCATCTAAAGTTATCTTGATGGCCGTATTAATTTTGCAGGAATGCCGAACGCAGACATGGCTTTAACATGACTGTCGAATACATACTCTATTTAAAATATACATTTGCATATGCCAATAATTGATAATTATATAAAAACTAAACATTCTAATATTATTTTTTGTTTTTTTCCAATTTCTTTTCAGAATCTCTAACACACATGTGCCAAAAACTTTTCGAATCTGCCAAGGAAGAAAAAGAGGACTAAATCCATACAATAGAAAAACCTTTAAAAATTCACACTATTATTTATATTCTCTTTTTATATTCAAAATCGAGGCTCTCTTCACAAATAAGAAGTTTCTATTTTGATAGAAACTGTTACATCGACATACAATTTGACAATGTTTCAAAAATATTAATTTTTAAGTTTTGTTTTTCATTCTTGCCATATAACAAACAAACATCACAAATATTTGACTGATACTAAATTAGATGGACTATGTATGTAACATTTTTTTACATGAAAACAAATTGAATGCAGTGTAATTTTTTTATTTTGTTTTATAGATTTTGCTAGGTGTATGTAGGTAGTAAACAAATTGTAATTGAATATAGCTATACATATACATATGTATACATATATATGTACGTATTTGAAGATGTTTGTTGAATGAAATTGCTTAACCATCAACAACAAATCAATAAATATTTTATTTATTCAGGTTGTCTCGCTATATATAATTTATAAATGAAACTTATTTGTAGCACAAAGTAATTTATTTGTAATGCATATTTTATAAATATCAACCATTAACTAACTCATATTGATTACCTTATGTTTTTTTTTTCACAAAAGTCACAAACAATTATTTATAAGAAATCTCATCGATTTTTTAAAAAATATATACATTTTTATTTAAGACAACAAAACCAAAGTTGATTTAAATTAACAAGAAATTCAAATGAGAATATGCTCTTCAATATATATGCATATTAATTATATTAAATTAGTTCGAGTTTGTTGTTTTGTAAAATCACCTTTTTTGTTATATACAGTTTTTTATATTATATTTTTATTTATGTTCTCTTTTGAAAATCTACAATAAATTTTGAAATAATAAAATATTTTTCAAGCTCTTTAATAGAAAATTTATCTTGCATATTATTTTACTGGCTAAGGAAAAAATACTGACAAATTTAATATCAATTGAAAGAAACAAATTTGGTGATTTTTATTTGAAGATACGAGAAATTGAACCAAATCTCTTGGCTTAGCTGAATATCTATAACGTTTGTTGATAAATAGGGAATTTTGTGTAGAAAATTGAAAACATTGCAATATCCAAATTTTTGGTCAGAATGATATGCGCTTGTCTAGAAAATCTGTATCTGTAAAACTGTATGGTCTCGGAGACTGCTTATGCACAGTTTTAATTACTAATTTTTCCTTATCCATGCTCCAGGGGGTCAGCAAAATCTTTTTAAATTCTGTTTCTTGTTGGAGTAGGTCTAAGACCAGGGAGTTCCCTAAGTTGGTAGGATATCTCCGGACATGCTAAACCTGTACTTTTCTGGCTGATGGCATTGTTATGAATTGTGCTCCTATGACGTCTAGGTCAACAATTCGACGCCTCCGAACCATAGTATGCTAAGTCGACTAGACTTTTCCGAGGAAGACACGCGTATACCCGCCCCAAAAATGTTCGCATCATGGAGTGTGGATATACGCCTGCCTTATATGCCAGTGTACAGCAAATAAAATGTAATATGAGCTAGAGTATTGTAGAATTTATGTGATCAATATAGAATCAAACGCTACATAGAGATTCTTATGTTTGATAATTTCTAGTTTAATTTCTACAACTATTTGTTATAGAGAAGTTAGAAAATTCTTCTGTCCCAATCGTTTAGACAGCACTGTTATCGACTAATTACCATCCAAATTTAAGTGGTTTCATAATTCTAAAAATTTGAACATATTACTATTCCGAAAGTGTTCTTCGTTTAGATTTGGTTCGTTAGCATAGAAACACTCTAATTGAATCCATATGTTCGTCTATACATTCAGACATGTCTAGTTACATTTATTAGTTTAATTTTATAGCTCCGCATTTGCGTTAGCCGAATTTAAAATAGCCTAAACCCCGAAGAAGGTGTCATTGTACATTTGTATAATTGAAATATTGGATTCTTTGTTGGCCACTGTATTTTTTATTTATTACTTTTCACAAGTACGACGAATGTGCGCATAAATTAAGAATTTGGTTTTAGTAAAGAATGAAGGTATTAAATTACGCGTGTCAATTTCGAATACGTATCCCATTTCAATATTTGCGAGCGATTTGTTAATAACGGTCGTATGACTGTAGTAGGTCAGTGTCGTGTAAAAAGAGACGTTAGCCTATGTTAATATTTCATAAAAGATTTTGATTTGAATAAAACGAAAAAAAACGGAACATTGGTAGCTTTTGGAATGTAAAATGAGTTCAGAAAATGTAATTTTTTTTTTCGAAATTTGAAATCCGCAAATATTCTGAGAATATTATACGATTTTTCTAGGTCTGGATAAATTCATCCTATAGTCTTTATGACAAGAAAGATATGGGGATTATTGGCGAGTAAAATATGTTTTTCCAGAAAATATTCAATATCGGCCCCCGTTCCATTTTGCAAGCGAAGTGGTTGTAATTAAGAATTTATGTTACTCTGTGGCAATTATTTAAAAAGTAGGAACATCTTCATTAACATCATATAAGTGATTTTATACATATTAATGCCTTGTTAACCTCGAAGTGACGCACCAGCGAAATTCTTATGCAGTTTATGTCGTTGGTCAGCTAAGTACTTCGCTTTGTTACAAGAGAAATTTGGGTATGAAAGGTTTTTTGTATAGAAGCAATAGCTTCTGGGGAGAATATCCCAACAAAAAACTAAGGGAACTGATGAGGATCAGAGGCGTGATCCGAAACTGTAATCTTCCCTGCCTTACCCCTCGGCAAACAATGTCATACATTCCCCACTAATAAATAGTATTTTTTATAAAAACTACAAACTGAGATTCAGCCTGACTATTTTGAAAAAAAAAAACAAAATATATTAAAACCCCATCAGAGTACGAAACAGAGAAAATTCCGGATATCAGACGAGACTTGGAACCAAAAACGCAGGTATTCAATAACGAAATGTACAATTGCAATTCAATGGAAAATATCGTGTGACCCTCCCAGCTTGAACGAAGTTAAAGAGCCAGTAAAACGACTAAAAAGTAACAAAGCAGCAGGAGAAAAAAATTTACTGGCGGAAGTTCTAAAGTTTACGACAGAACCACAACTGAGTTACTTCGACCTTACATGATATCAGCTTGGGAGGAAGAAAGACTGTCTCTAACGTTGAAGAAAGGCTTCGTTGTGAGTGACCAAAAAATGGCGATTTGAAAATTTGTAATAAACCTGCTCAATACCTTATATAAAATTCTAGCAATCATAATACTGAAAATAATTCAAAGGATAGTAGAACAAATTATAAAAGATGAACAGGCTGGCTTTAGACGAACTAGAAGTTATATGGACTAGGAAAACATCCTACGAGTCATAATAGATCAATCAATAGAATGACACACCCCCTGTATCAAACATATGACGTCAACTTGCAGTCCGTCATTTCTATAGCTTCAGACCACATCCCCATAATCTTCTCCATAAGCGAATCGTCGGATATCATCATTGCTGAACTCCGTAGGAAAGTCATCCGGCAAGGATTCAGAGAGTTCACCAACCAGTGCTTCAGGGAATTTGTCACTCCTTCTTATGTACGGGTAGCAGAAAGGAAATTGTGGGACATCATTGCAGCTGCAGCATCCCGAGAGCGACAGGGCGAAGTGAAGAGTACAACGTCGTATAAGATCTCTTTCTTCCGAGGAGGTGTCATCCGTAACGCCAAGTCATCTAAAGCATCTGTCCCTGACGGAATATCCATGGTTATGCTGAAACTAGACACCAGCTGGACGATCACGAAGTTGAGTACCTGACCACAGGCCTCAACATGGATTCTGTAAACAACACAGCACAACAACCGCTTTGTACGCCATCTCCACACATATAAGTCGAGGACTTAACAAGAATCCTTTGGTACAGTCAATCTAGTCACACTGCTTGAGGACATCCAGAAAACTTCCCTCCGGCCAAGTTTGAAGTCTTCGGCCACATTCTTCACCACTGGACTTGAGAGATGAGAATGTCACTGAATGTGTAGGTCGAGGGGCACACAATTCCGACCACTAACTCAAAATGATGGGGGTTACATTCGACATCATGTTCAAATCTTCCGCACAAACCACAGCTATCTACGACAAGTTGAAAAGTAGGAACAAGGTCCTTAAGTCGCTTGCCGGTTTCACTTGGACGCAGATAAGGAGACCTTGTGGACCTCTTACAAAGCGATAGGTCAGTATGTGTGTAGTTATGGGGAACCAGTGTGATGGACCAAAAAGTTTTCAAAGTCAGAAAAATGGGGTTTCGCGATATTTCTTTAAATAATTTGTTTGTCGGATTTTGATTTTAATACTTTTTAAGGTCCTGTCCTTGCGTTATATTTTGCAAAACCGCTTTTTTATTGTTCTAAGTATAATTGGGATGTTTCAGAGTAGCGACGACTATATTTAATAATTTCCTTTTGAGATTAGGACGATAAATAACCAAATATTCAATGAAATATTGCTGAAGAATGTGAGAAATTATTCGCGAAAAAATTCGTCGTCGCCAAATCGCTTATAGTATGTTTTTACCCGCAATGGTAACTATAAAAAGACAAATTGTGTGCTATGTAATGATTTTTTATAAAATAATAATAAAAAGCAAAATACTTTTTTTTTATAATCATTTTTGTGTTGGTATAGATTTTGGCCGATATCTTCGAGACCAATAGTTCTTTCGCAGTCATTCTAGCAGAAATAAGATCTAAATATGTCCACAAACATATCCCATCATACATAATTCATTTTACAGCTTTAGTATGCTGGCTTTAGGCGTATATATTGGAATTTTGTCAAATTTGTATTGAGGCAAAATACTTTTTACAGTCACTGTACATATAAATACGGAAATGAAGCTTGGATTGGGTCTGATACCCTTACCCAAAAGTTACAGGCATTCATACACAAATATCTTAGGATCATGTGTAAGATATATCAAGAACGACGGACACAACCCAAGAACCAAGAAAAAATAAGCTAACATAGCAGACACAAAAACGATGAAATAGGAAAAATGGTGGATGTTATAAAAAGATTGACCGGGTCTAAATTTGAATAAGTTTAAAAAAGTATCGTTTTTATTTACGACACACAGTCACGAAGTTGTGAGAACTATTGAAAGGCCTTCAAGGCTTTAAAGTCGTGCACTATAAACTCAAAAGCCATTTCATTGGCAGAATCCGTTTATTCTACGGCGAGGTAGGCGGCAATAGATGGTCAAGAGAATCTGGTTGCAGAATCTCGAAAGCTATCTGGCCTGAATACTCACGCCGAAGAATTCTTCCCTGTTGTCACATAATAAGAGAGAGATCAAAATCATTGTGGGGATCATAACAGGTCACTGCAAGATTAGATCCCTAACTTTGAAAAGGGACTCCCACGGAGAGGATTACTGTCGACTATGTGAGGATGAAGAAAAGCTAGAAACAATTGAACATATCCTCTGTAGATGTCCATCGCTGAGTGGCAAAAGACACAAACAGTTTGAAAGATATGAAATTGATCATAGGCTTGTCAAAAATCTGGCATGGCTAAAATAACCATCTTCTAGGTTCTCCTCTCTTCCATTCCCTCTTATTTTCCCTTTTTTGCTAGGTATCAGGGATGATCACAATAGACAATTGTCTCTGAGCACGGTTGTAATTAAAAACCGTACATTCCTAACCTTACCTATTGAAAGGATCCTAGAGAAAAAACGGTACATCATCCCATTCATGGTTATCTTGCCGTTTCACATTTTTAAAGCTGAAATAATACTTAGTCAATTGTCATATTCGGTCTCTGGTCTATCTGTAGCCGGCATAAGCGACAAGATCTCTTTGGGTTGGGTTAATAAATTAATTGACCACCATCCATTTCACACATTTTGTCCCATGGACACTTAATAATTTTCTCACACAATACTTCGCCAATAACTTTTTAGTTTTTAATAGGATTGCCATTATATTTCTAAGTAATTAAACATTTTCTATAGATAATTATATAAAAAATCTAAATTTGGTATCCTCAGCGCCACTTGACATAAATATTAAATTCTAAACATTGTGGTTATGGCCACGAATATTTGGTTTTTTTGGTTGGTAATTTAAAATACATAAAAATATTTATGACATTATTTCGCCAATAGTTAATTATTTATAGTAATAAAAATCCACGATGTGTCGCCTTATTTTCAGAACGCCAAAACGAATCAAATCAATATGCATTGGAAATGGTGAGTGTAAATGATGTCACGGTATTATAATCGTCTTACCAAAATTAATTTAATTCATTTCACGTTAACCTATTATGATTGGCTAACATGGGGGGACATGTCTGCATACATATATATGTACATATAAAATTAAGTAGTACTAGTTGTACATACATATGTTATGGAACACTGATTTTTGCATACACCTAAGTGAGATGGCAATATTCATATTGATATGAATCTATACGTTTAGTGTTTAAAAAAAATTCTTTTAAATATATATAATATAACCATATTACCTATATAATTAGGTAATATGGATAACGAAAGAAGATAGCCCCATTACCATTACTTTTGGGGATATATTCCTATCGTCTGTCCATATTTCATCCAGTACAATTGTGAACCGCAGGGAATGTCTTATGTTACTGAGTGCTCTGTTCCTCGTACTTACTTACTTAGCTGGCTTGTGACAGAACATTTGTTCCATAAGATAGAATAATAGATAGAAGAGATTCGCCATCAACGTAGATCGGCTCATAGATATTTGGGGGAAATTTTCTGTCAAACACTCCCAGAGCTACCTGATCTGCTTGCGCAAGTACCCATGCTTCCGATCCATACAACAGCACGAGTAGTATCAGCGTCTTGTAGAGTGTGCGTTTGGTCTGGTGGGAGTTGGCCTTGTTTCTAAACTGCTTTCTTAGACCATAGTAGCATGTTGGCAAAAACTATCCTTCTCCGAATTTCACCGAAGATATATTAAATCTTTGACTACCTCGAAGCTGTAGTTTTCAAGTTCCACCGTTGGTCCGAGTCTAATGGACGTCTTGTGCGTTGATACTATCAGCTTGGTCTTCCCGCTATTTACTGCCAGTCCCACTTTGGCGATTCCTTCTCAATTCGTTCAAAGGTGGTTGTTACCGCTCGCAATGTTCGACTCGTTATGTCGATGTCGTCGGTGTAGGCGAGTAACATATTCTGTTTGGTGTACAGTGTGCCCCTTCTGGTCACATTTGCATCTCGTGTGACCTTATCCAGCAGGAGGTTAAAAAGATCACACAACAAATTGTCACCTTGTCTGAATCCTCGTTCTGTATTAAAAGCCACCGATAGGTCCTTTCCAACTTTAACTGCTGGCTTTGTGACAGCTAAATTTCTCCTGCATAGCCTTATTAATTTGCAGGAACTCCGAACGAATAAGCCATGAACGGATAGAACAGTGGAATGTGTATATGCCGTTTTATAGTCGACGAATAGGTGAAATGTGTCGATATGTTTTTCGTGGGTCTTTTCCAGGATTTGGCGCAGAGTAAAAAATAATGTCATTGAACATTGGCTTCAGTCCTTCACACAGCACACTGCATAGTACTTTATATGCGATTGGAAGGAAACTTATTCCTCCATAGTTATCTCATATCTTGTCTTGTCTCAGTTTTTGTGCACGGGACACAGGATGCTGAGGTTCCAATCATTGCATGCTCCTGGCTATCCATTAATCAACACTTGCTGCTTTATTATTCTTCAGACTATTGATTGCTATTCTGACTTAATCTTGGCTAGGTGGTATACACTCTATACCGTCGTCTCTTATTGGTTCTGGGGTATCTTCTTCGGCGCCATTATTCGATCCCAGAAGCTTATCAAAATGCTCCTTCCAGATCCTCAACACGCTGTCTGTATCTGTCATCAGGTTTAGTATTGGGATCGAATTGATGACATAGCTTAGAATATCGTATCCTCATTATACACTACACATTCCTAAATTTAACTTCTTATGAATTCGTTCGATATAGATCAACCGCAATTTAAATATGATTTTTGATGCAGATTGTAGTTTAACAGAAGAAAGAAACATAAGTACGTACAGTTTGAAAAATAACGAAAATATTAAAAGTTCATTTGTATTGTTCTACCAAAATATTTACTTTTGATTATAATTGGCCATACGCGAGACAACAACAACACCATAGATATATTTAAATGCTATAGAAAGAACAACAACGATAGTCTCGTGATTTACACATTAAATTTATTATCGTATCTCGCGTGGGGTTATCATAAGTCATTTTATTACCGCAGTGATAAAACCTGAGTTTATTTTTGCGACGACTCTGGAATGTTTTCAGGTGTGACAAAATATGTATATTTGTGTTGTATTATCAAATGTATTTATTTTTTATTGGAAGTAAAACAAAGATTATACAATTTTCACTTAATACGTGTGAGTGTATAAATTTGTATACAGCGGGTAACATATGCCAACTTGACATCGCAAAAAATTATCTATGTTCTGTTTATGTCACTAGGTCATTAGGGTAAATAAAAAAATATGTCAAAATATGGAACTGAATTTATATAAGATTTTTATCTAGACGTTCTTTTCCTACCGAGAACTCGGTACCGAAAATAGAGCGGAATAGTTAAACTCAATTGTTAAGTTCGGCATCACACCATATCTGCTTGTGATGATAGGAACGACGAATAAAGGCATCATTGTGAAGTTACCAAAAAAATGGTGACTTGAAAGATTTAAAAGTTCTGCGCGGCCGAACT
Organism: Musca vetustissima; assembly: GCF_032173495.1. Lineage (NCBI taxonomy): Eukaryota > Metazoa > Arthropoda > Insecta > Diptera > Muscidae > Musca > Musca vetustissima. Next base: position 131,149 of record NW_026885679.1, on the reverse strand, counting down.
TTTTATACCCTCCACAATAAGGATGATATTCAAAACATTTAAATATACCGAAAAAACGTGAGAAAAAAATAATTATCTAATAGTGGGCCTAACGTGAAAATCCCCAAAATATCGAATATTGAGGAGTACCGTTATATGGGAGCTACCCTGAAAGAGCCAATTCGGTTGAAACACGTGTTGAACCGTTATATGGGGATTAGAACAAAACATGGACCGATATATCACATTTGCCATAACAAACCTAGTACCTAGGAATACTAGAAATATCTGTGTAAGATTTCAGAGCTCTATCTTAATTATTGCGATCCACACCATGATTTCAACAGACGGACACGAATTTTCAGGCATGTCACAGAAATGAATTCCGTTCGGAAGTGGAATTAATTCCGTATTTAGCTTCTTCAGAAAACGAAAAACGATTTTTTTCGGAATGAAACCACTTTTTATTTTGAAAGTGGAATTGCATTTATTTGAGAACTTGTCACTTTTAAATACTCTGAAATTACTTTAAAGTAATAAAAATATTGTTTTTAATAAAAAATTCACATACAAATTCGCATTTTTGGGCTTTTTATTTCAAAATTTTGTAAATTTTAGTTATCAATAGTTATTTATCAATAAATGAAAACACTTTTTAACAAAGTGTTGTCACATGTTTTTTCTTTAAAACAACCTTTGAAGGAATTTTACAATCTGGCACTACGAATGATATACTAAAACAAAAGTAGAAAAAAGAAAAACAAAACAAAAGTTATTACTTGTTAATGAAATAAAATAACAAATATTAGGTTGGGGAAAAAGAAATCCATTATTTTTTATATGAACTAGAGGACATAAATCTGAAATTGTTTGATCGATATTTACGAGAAATCTATCAGTACAGCCATCTGCCGAAAAAGAATAGATTTCTTTCACCCCAACCTAATATATTCAGTGCTGGTCGCCTAATTAGCACGAACTTGAAGAGAAAAGTGTTTTTATCAACCCTCGATTCGTTTAGAATATTTTTAAATAATTTTTTACTCAAAACGCTTATATGTACTGTACAATTAAGCAATTAAGTGTGAGAACTAAAAATTATCAAGGAATATTTGTGATATATAACGGTATTTATGAAACATGTCAAATTTGAGGTGTAATACGTAATTATCACATCTTGGAATATGCTAATTAAATGTGTTGATTTTCTGAAGAAAAGAAATGTAAAATCTATTTAAATTGGAAAATTCAATTTTCAAAATTGGCTAAAGTTTTTTAAGTTTTGTTTTTACAAAAGGTCTAAATCCGTACCCGGTTATTTATTGAAACGGAAATAATCCACAGAAAATGTAATAAAATCCGCAATATTTTCAAAAACTTTTCTTTGTCAAATTTCGTGTTTTTGCCAGGCCATTTCCAGCCGTTCTAATAGATGGATTTTCACGACGTACCGATATGAGTCAAATGACGATTACGATTTATTATTTAAACACTACTAATTGGGATTGGGAACCCAAAACATAAGTTCCAGGTCGTTCGATAATGGATGTTTCCTAATTGTCCAAAAGTGATTCAAACACCTCCTCAGTCCACGGATTTGAGGTTGCAAGGAAAATCATGCTTAAAATATTCAATTTTATAGTGGTCCATATTACCCGACTTTGAATTTTTTATTTTAAAAAATTGTCAGCTCAAAAAAATAAATAAAAATTAAAATGCACGGATTGTAATTATAGCTAAACGTACATTTTTACTGTGGAAAACAAAGGACCATATACGAGGGCGGTTCAGAAACTTCTTAGCCTATCAATGAAAGAGAATAATTAGTTTTTCAAAAATATTTTTATTTTTCAATATAATCTCCTGAAACTTCAATACACTTAGTCCAACGCTTTTCTAGCAATTGTATCCTTTGTTTAAAATAGTTTTCCACAAGGTCTTCAAAATAGTGGTTTGCAACTGTAATTGCAAGTAAAATTCACTGGGAGCTAAATCAGCACAATAAGGTTGCAATAGTACTCTGAATTTATTGTTTTACCCTTTTGCAGATAGTCAATTAATAAAATACCTTTGAAGTCTCAAAAAACCGTTGCCATAACCTTACCAGCCGATTGAATTGTTTTGCCTTCTTTGGGGCACTTTCTCCAGCTTCAGTCCATTGTTTGGATTGTTCTTTTGTCTCTGGAGTATAATGGTGGATCCATGTCTCATCAACAGTTATGAAACGATGCTTAAAATCCATTTTATTTCGCTTAAAACGATCCAAATAAACTTGAGAAATGTTCGTTCTTATACGTTTTTGATCGACTGTAAACAAATGCGGCACCCAACTTGCAGAAAGCCTTTTCATATGTAGTTCTTCATGCAAAATTAAATTGACTCGATAATTTCAGATGCCCATGATATTAGCAATTTCACGCACTTTTATTCGTCGGCCATTTAATACCACATCATGCACTTTGGCTACAATTTCTGTTTTTGGACGTCCACAACGTGGTTTATCTTCAATGCTTGCACGGCCACGTTTAAATTCAGCTACCCAATTTTTTACTGTTGCATATGAAGGAGCACTTTCACCTACCATTATGAATTTCTTGTCCCGAAAAACCTTTTTATGTAAATATTTAATGACAGCACGCATTTCTAATTTTTCCATTGTAAAAAAATTGCGGATGCGTCTTTTTTGAACACCTGCTTGTATATGAAGATGTTGCCAGATCGAAACAACATTTAACTTGTGATCATAATAGAGATGGAAGTTTCCAAACTTTTTTCTGTTTATACCGCGTTTTTTTGTTCTTTATATTAGAGAAAACCAAATTTGTTAACTCTTTTGCTAAAAAACTTTTCAAATCACGGATTTCATTGCGAATGTGTACTAAAAATCATGTTAGATGTTTGTTTTTACTAATTAGGAAATCATATATCAAGACGGTACTGTCATATTTCAAGCATTTTCTAATATATAAGGGTGGTCCACATTAGACGCATAGTCCACATTACCCAAAGTGCCTCTAAGTATTGTAAATCTCAGAAAAATTTGCAGCAATGATTATAATAGAGTTAGCATTATTTAGGATAGAAAACTGAAATTGAAAATTGGATACAACTGTATCAATTTTCAGTATTTCAAGGATTTAGCCACATTTTTGCAATGAATTCAGTTGTATTAGATTGAAACCCTCGTACAATATAATAGAGCCATCCGAATTTATATTTATATTTTAATAGTATTTAAAATTCGACATAAATCTGATATGTTATAAACATTTATACACTGAAATAAAAGTAAAGAAAAACGTTATGAGAATTTACCATCGAATAGCAACCGAATAAGTTATTCTTTTGCAAATTCCTAGAGTTTTATTTGCACTTCATTATCAGTCGCAGCAGCAGAGTTGTGATTGCGAGCGAATGCTAAATAAGTGCAAAGAAACATCATCATCAACATCAGTATTATGTACATACTCGTATGTATATATGTGATTACTATATAATGAAAATATTTACTTTATTTATTAGCAGAGCTTAGGTTTCATTAATGGGATTCAAGAAATTCGTATGACGACCAGTAAGTGTTGCGACGGTTTGCTAAATTAAATTCCATCATGTGTTCCGTTCCGTTTTGTTATTATTATTTGCACAAAGCTTAGAGCTCTGGAAGCAACGAAAACGAAGACCTAATTAAGATATGTGCACATAATTTATTTTGTGTGTGTTTTATTTAGTTGTCAATTTGAACTAAATGTTCGGTTGAAATGAAAAACAAAAATCATAAGACCATAATTAAATGCAATAAAAAATAAAAGTTAAGGAGAAATTTCGATTTATTTACGAATAGATCATTGCAAACTTTGAAACAGAGATCTGTGAAACGTTGAATCTAAGGGTCGTACCTAAATTCAGTGCGTTGCGTACTAAAATACACACCTTCTCACCTTTATAGGGTTTGTTGAACATCCGTATTACCCAAATACGCAAGGACCTTATTTACTTGTGTATCGATTGAAAACGGCGAAAATGGATGAGAACATTTTCTTAAATAACTGTTTACATGTATAGAAAAACAAATTTTTCAAATGACTGGAATTCAATTTTCAAAAAACAAAAAATTCAAAATACGCATTGTCAATGTTGAAAATGTTCATTCAACTTTTTATTTTTATACGCTATGCGTATTTGGGTAACATTCATTGAAATACATGGTGAATAATATCGTACGCATACGCATGAATTTAGGTACGACCCTAATAGTTATAGGTGGAATACAGAATAAAAGTTCTGCACTAGTAAAAAACCCGTAAAGCCAGGGATAACATTTTCCAACGAGCAAAAAACTTGGACAGTGGACTACTGGAAAAATGTGATCTTTTCAGGCGAAAATTGTAGGTTAAGAACGGCAGAGATGGGGTGTTACTTTATGAGATGGACCAATAATTGATAATATAATAGACTCATCCCGATTTTGTAGAATATCTTCGTGAGCAAAATTTGGCATAATATGTGAGGTGAATGGAAGTATATTCCAAAATTAAATTACGCCCTATAAAATAAAGGCTTCGCAATAAGTGCTAGAAATATTAGTATTCTGATCGTCCTAGGAGCAGTATCTCCCATATAGCTGACCTGTCCCATTTTAGAAATTTCTTGGGAGTCCTAGGGTTATTTTCCAACTGCAGTGGTTATAATTATCCAACCTGAGTATCCGGAATTTGGTATTTCGTTTTCACAGAGGATAAAATTCCTCCTAACAGCCTAATGGGTGTATATACACTTCGATACGGACAAAATCCGTTTTAGACAATTTGAAGTCGATTTATAATTGTCTGTCTGGGCGGCTGGTGCGCACGATAACTCTCGAAGGGACTAACCGATTTCATCCAAACTTTCCACATCGTAATAGTTCTTCAAAACTTAGTTCAAGTTCGAAGATGGGTAATATAAGTCCACTGCTTCTGCAAACCGACTGACACTTTTTTGCTTGGTCAGAATAAATTTTCAATTAAAACAAGTAAAAAAGTGTTAGTCGGTGTTGCCGACAGATATATACCCCCAGTCTATTATTTGCGGAGGTTTTCGGAATTACACACAAATTTTATTATTAGCTTTATATAAGAAATAAATCAAAGAGGTTTCCGATTTAATGTTGATAAACTTCTATAAAATATTGACCATTTGTGAGGGAGGTGCCGGAAGGAGTGGACTACTGGGTCCCACCTTCGGACTTGATATAGGGTTGGTAAAGATAAAAGGTTGTGCAAGGTTTGGTTGAAATATGACATTCCATTCGCCTCATATTGAATTTTTAAATACTAAAAATTTTGAACCTTCGTGGGGGTGGTACCAGAAGGGGTGGACCAATGGGTCCTATCTTCACACTTGATCTAGGCTTGGTAAAGGTAATTTTTAAATATTGAAAATGTTGACCCTTTGTGTGGGAGGTACCAGAAGGAGTGGACCAATGGGTCCCATCTTCAAACCTGATCTAGGCTTAGTAAGGGTAATAGGTTGTACAAAGTTTCGTTCAAATCGAATAGTCCGTTTGGATGTTATTATAAAATTAATTTTTTGCACACTTTTGACCATTTTGTGGGGGAGGTACCAGAAGAGGTGTCGATATTCCCCATCTTCGAATTTAAACTAAGTTCTCGATTTTATTTTTTCAAGATTTTCAATGGGCTGGTAAATCAATACCAATGCTTGTTAAGGTTTGTAACTTTGCACATATATAATTGAAGATTTAAAAGAGAAGAAAAATAATTTACAAAAAAATTTTGTTATTGTTTTGTTGTTGTTTTTTGTAATTAAAGAAAAGTCCTTATTTTTGATGGCGGGCATGATAACTCCTCACTGGAACATCGGAATCCGAAAATTCCAACGGTGTTAGAAAGAGTACATGTCTGACTCTCGTATGAACTAGGATTATTGACTTCGCTCTAAAATTAAGAAAATGGTGGCCCTTTGAAAAAATATTTTTGAAAAATCGCGGATTTTTTACCAAAAACCAAGTTAAAAAATAAGGAAGATCTTCACCGATTGGCTTTATCCTAGTTCATACGAGAGCTATAAACTCTCAGAGAAACGTTACAAAATTTGGAACCGATTGGATTATTAGTTTTTGAGTTATCGTGCCCGCCATTCGCAAAAAAATGTTTAGAGAAAAACGCGTTTAAAGTTTGAGAAGCCCTTCAGCCGTCACTTGATGCTGACACAATAAATCGGATATATCTTCAACAGTTCTTGAGATTTTCACTTGAAATTTTGTAGAGACATTCTTTAATCAGTGTAGATTCGAATTATATCAACAAAAATTTTGACCCCGAGAATGGGGGGGGGGGTCCCCTTAAAGAAAGTGGAAGAAATATTAAGATGTGTAAAGTTTGAATGAAATCGATTATTCCCTTCGAGGGTTATCGTGCGCAGACAGACGGACAGACAGACGGACGGACATGTGTAAATCGACTCCAAATTTTCTGAAACGGATTTGGTCCAAAGAAACATGGGGTTTAAAACCAATATTTCGATGAGGCACATGTTCACCGTATCAAAGTATATATACCCTCATTAGCCTAAAAGCTGAGGGTATAAAAAGTTGACATTTTTACAGTCTGCAACTGAAGGGTAGTTGAATAGATGTATCATACTGTGTGGACTTGTTCGTTATTTCCATCAGATTGTTGACTTTGGTATTGTTTCCGCTTTACCATAGAAATTCAGCCCGAACCCAATTTATTGATGATTTAGCTCATGCAGCATCAGTCATTGACAAGGGATCTTTTGGGGCTATGTTCAGGATTTTACCATGTCACTTTCCACATGAAAGTGCGATGTTGCATCCTTAAACACCATAGAGTCCTATCAACCCTTTTCCATAATTTGGCACTCAGAATGTATCCTATGTTGCAACCCAACAGATCATTTATTCCGCCTCTGCTTCGATATTCGATTATAAAAAATCTGCTGGTACGATATGTCTAAAATCTCAAACTTATTACTTAATATTTTGTTCTGTTACCACAACGAACGACAACAACTACAAGAAGATGAGTTAACACTTCTAACATTCGTTAACATCTTCATTACCAACAATTATCAATCGGATTTTTTCTGTCACTCATTTCAAGTTAATGCGAATTCGAAAGACAAAAAAAATCCCCCCTTGCCGGTCAGCAGCAACAGCACCACCACTCAAAGAAAAATCGAAGTGAATTCGGCGAATTTGCGAAGTAAGTTTCTGACGAATGTGGGGATTTGTTATCGATTCTGTCCGATACCGTATTACCAATAGACAGAGTGAGGCTATATATTTTACCTGTGAATCAAAAGCAGCAACGGAAGAAGAAGAATAATAGCAAGCGTAGAAATCTAAATAGCAAAGCGTTTTCATGCTACCGTTGGCAGATCATTGAAGTTCAGTACGTTAAACACTGCGACAAGCGATAGAAGTGTAAAACGGCGATAATTGTTCTCGATTCGCACGAAGGCGAATGGCGGTCGTTTTTTTAATTATTTGAAAAATTGTTATGAGCAAGTGAATGAACGAAGGCAACGATATCCTTTTAATGGAACGTCCTTGAAGTGTATTCTACCTCTAATAGTTGAAGCGAACCATAACTAGTCAAAACAAAATCACAACAAAAATATTTTTTATAAAAAATATTTAAGAAAAAAAATATCTTCAAAATGTTGCCAAAATTTGTAGTTATTTTTGCAGCAGTCTTATTAGGTTGCCAAGGTAAAAAGAAAAAATAAATAAATAAAATAAAAAACTACACAATGTCACATTTATTTTTGTAAAACAAAAACATTGTAAATAAAATGAAAAATTTTGAAATTAGTTTAAACTGTCCTAACACTTTTGTAATTAATTTAATTTTGACAACAAACCTTAAGCAAATATTTACAATACGTGACGTTTAAAAATAATTCGAATTTAGCAAAAAAACTGAAAACTAAATTTGTTTGTGAAAAATGAATGCAGCCAAACTAAAGTTAAATGAGGGAATTTATATTCTGCGGAGGAAAAAATTAAAATTGTTTAAATATTTTAAATTTAATCGTGTGGCAAATTTGTTGGAACTTGATATTAATCGAGTGCGTGTTTATTTATATAAGAACAATTGGGCATAGGACATTTATAAACATTTATAGAATTATGTAATAAATAAGGTATTCGTATTGAATACATTCCTTGAAGCAATAAATTCCTTTATATAAAAATATGCTTCAAATAATGTAGATAATCGGAATAATTATATAAAAGAGATTTCGCCAATATTTACATAAATTTCGAAAAAGGAGTTCAACTTGGATCAAATTCTGCACACAGTACTATTTTTAACCAACTAAAATTCTGTTCGAAAATTTACATCATTGTCCACATATTACAAAGAATAAGGATATATGAAATCACTGATCTCAAAAAATTAAAATTGAGTCTGCGATTTTGTCCAAATTTTGCACACTGTATATACCTTCCGAAATAGTATCAATTTGGAATACAAGTCAATAATATCCACTACAAAGATTCAAACATTTTCAAAATTTGACATTTTTTTGTGTAAAGATATATTTCTAATTCACTTAAATAAAAAGCAATGATGGATTGTATTGTCCTGACAGTAGTTCGTTCCCAATCTGTTAAATTTTTGATAAATCATAAATCTGCAACTTATTCTATTACTTCTAAAATTCAGTGAAATTGAATAGAGCTTAACAGTGAATATATGTGTGTTATGTTCCAGAATCTGCATGTATCTACTATTATTCTATTTTATAAGATTATTCCCTATTTATTGTAGATCTTATGGATAACATTAAATTCAAATTTGATACAGGCCCAATTTTTATACGACAAAAATGTGCCTTATCGAAATATTGGTTTTAGACCCCATGTTTCTTTGGACCAAATCCGTTTTAGACAATTTCGAGTCGATTTACAAATGTCCGTCCGTCTGCCAGGTCGGCTGGTGCGCATAATAACTATCGAAGGGAGTTACCGATTTCATCCAATCTTTGCACATTGTAATATTTCTTCCAAACTTAGTTAACGTTCGAAGAGGCGGAATATCGGTCCACTCCTTATCCACCTCCCTCCACAAAATAGTCAAAATTGTGCAAAAAATTAATTTTATAATAAGATGCGACTATCTGATTCAAACCTAACCTATTTATTTTTACCAAACCTAGATCAAACCCGAAAATGGGACCCATTGGCCCACTCTTTATGGTACCTCCCCAACAAAAGGTCAAACTTTTTCAATATGTATAAATTCAATATTAGGCTTTGAACAACCTACTTTCTTAACAAAGCCTAGATCAAGCCCGAAAATGGGACCCATTCGCCCACTTCTCATGGTACCTCCCCCACAATTGGTCAAAATTTTCAATATTTATGAATCCAATATTAGGCGAATGGAATGTCCGATTTGAACCAAACTTTGAACAGCCTATTATCTTTACGAAGCCTTGATAAATACCGAAGATGGGACCATTGGTCCACTCCTTCTGGTATCTCCCCATAAAGGGTCACAATTTACAATATTTATAAATCCAATATCAGGTGAACCAAACAACATATTATATTTACAAAGCCTAGATCAAGTTCACAATTTTGAATATTTATAAATCCGTTATCAGTTGAGTGGAATGTCCGATTTGAACCAAACTTTGCACAACCTATTATTTTTATCAAGTCCCCAAAAGGGTCAATTTTATAAATATATATAAATTCAATATTAGGGGAAGGTGAATAACAACATTGTGTGTAATTCCGAAGACCTCCGCAAACCATAGACTAAGGATATATATCTATAGGCAACACCGGCTGACCCTTTTTTACTTATTGATATAATCAGTAATGTATGTTATCAGCGATTTAAGGTTTTTGGAAGTTTTAGGCGTTATTTCCAATCGAATTAGATGGGCAGAAGACCTCCTCTCAATGTAGGTTTAGGCTTATAAATATTTTTTGTGTCGAACACAACTTCATTGTCTCTAACATATGGGTTATACATCGACTAAATAAAAACTAATCATCGAGTTATTTTTTCGATCACCTAATAAATATCAGTTTGTTAAGTTGAGTCATTTGGGCCAAATTTCGAACCCATACGTATTCGTGCAGCTACTCCGACTTCGATTTCCCCTAAATAATAACAAAAAATATATCTATTTATAATCTGGCTATGTATATATTTTACATTCGCTTTGATACGACAACATTGAGCCCCATCGACATTTCAATTTGAAACCCATAGTGTATTTGTACCAATCCCCTTCAGAAAATTTTGACCCGAACTTTAATATCGTCATATTTTTACTTAACTAGGACCTTTCATATCATTTCACAGTTTCGATTTGCATCGATTTTTAAAACTTGAAAAATTCGATTGGAGTCGTTGAAGTTTCTAGGTTCGCCGTATTGTGGTTTAGAAATGGATTTTCCCGGCCAAAATTCAGTTTTTTCGTTATGGATTTGTAATTTTTATATGGGATTCGATACCAAAACTATATTGAAACTTAAGAATCCAAACACTTTGGTAAAAATATTGGAAGGTGTGAGTATGACCTGCCCTTTAAAACGAAAAAAATTTCCCTATTTGGAAAAAATATGTAATTTTTGCCATAAAAGTACGTTTACATTGTACCGGATTTGGTTAACCCAGTGGGTTCAAATTGTCAATTCCGTTGAATATACACCAAATAAATCCTCATAAGGTAGGTTAACCCGGTAAAATTTTCTAATGTAAATGCCGTATAAAGGTTTTAATAACTTACTCTAAGGTTTACATAAAATGATATATTTTAGTTTTCCTCTGGTACTACATTTCAGTGAAATTTCAATTTTAATAATCCATTATTCATTAGGGAACAATATTATTTTTTACGGAACAATATATTCCATGTTTTCATATAGCACTTATATATCGGTACCGCCCTATATTGGCATTTTGATATTTTTGGCATATTTTTATTCGTTTAAAAATTGCTGACTTTTGGCTTGGTTTAGCATATTTTTTTGTTTTTGTATCGAATTGTCAATAAAAAAACAATTTACAATTTTACACATGAACCTGATGTAAATAAATTTATTTCCCAGTTGTATGAAAATATTAAAATATTATTAGAAACTCCTTCTCTCACATCTCAGTTGGTGGAATCCCTCACCTAACGAAAACAAAAAACAAGTTTCAATATTAAAAAATAAAATACCATAAACATTAATATAAATAAACTCACATGTTTCTGGAAAAAATTTGCGGTAAAATAAAATAGTGTCTTCGTCATGTGATGCAATTTTTTTTATTCTGGCGGTTTGTTTTTTCCTTCGTTCGTTCGTTTGTACTTTTGGGAACTCTATTTATGTACGTAAGAAATTAAATGGATTAGAAAAGGTGACAATTTCGATTTATTGAATTAAATTTATTAACATTTTCATTTTCGTACTTTCGCAGCCAATATTCAGACACCTGACTTTATTTATGACATATCGGTACACATACATATAAATATTTATTTTATTTGTATACACACACGTTCATAATAGTTGTAGGAGACGACTTCGCTGTTCAAAGTTTTTGTTTTGTTTTATTATTTATTTAGGGCTTTTAATGGATTATAAATTATTAGAAAAAATAAAAACATTTGTAAAATGTTTAGGCACGACTGATGATTGACTGACAATGACAATTTCAGGGGCATTTTGTATTGTAATAAAAAATAAAAAAGAGTAAGTAAGCTAACGTAATTTCTAATATTTGCAAAAGAAAACTTAGCACTTAGGAAATGTTTAAACTTGAGGGAATATATTATTGGCATCTGGAAAAAAATATTAAACTGCTTGCTAATTTCCCGAAGTGCCGTTGATTTTGTGTCATCTGAAATTTGACAATAAATCATTTGGGTAAATATTTAGTTTAAATTGATGATTTCTTAGAAATATTTGAATAGAGAAGTTATTTGTGTTGCTATGAGAAGTATAGCATAAAAAAATCTTAAAGCTAATAGTGAAAACTCCAGTTCGATTCCGGTTCAATTAGTATTGATTATGACATGTATAAGATTGGGCTTAATATTCCGATCAATAATGTCAAAGTCGTTTACATGTTATTATCATTTTATTTTCATACAAGTTTTATCTTTGTATAAGTATGTGTGTTTCGGTATATAAATCTATTTTTACCATTCTTAGCACTTAAATTGATTGCAATATTTTTTTCAATGCATTTATATATAAATGTAATTTTCATGCCAATGTCAAGAATTGAATGATATTTTTAATATCTTAAAAAATTCATAAATATTGCTATTTTGCAAGTTCAAAAAAATAAACCAGTAAGGAAAGTAGTAAAGTCGGCCTGGGCCGACTATATGATACCCTTCACCACTTTGGGTACATATGTATCCGAAAAGACGTCGCTTTTTGAAGGAATTTTGACATGAAATTGAACGAACTTAAATATCTGATTTTTATATCTTTCTGGAACCTATGCAGAATTTCACTTCATTTGGGCAAGTTTAGAGTCGTTTGCGCACAGTGGGGCAGATTTGTGTAAATCGATTTAAAGCAAACTTCACACACGCTATTCGGTATGCTGCACTGTTTAAAATTTAATCTCAATAAACAAGTCGAAATTATATTTGAAGCACTTGCCAGAGATTAATTTATTTATTAATTTCAATACGTTGTGTCAATCGGCCTAGCTGTGGATCTTTAGTGCACAATTTACTTAAAATCGGACGAAAATATATATAGGAGTTGTAAACATCATTCCAGACTTATTTCACGGCACGCTATGCCAAAATTCGTGCAAATCGAATGATTTTTAGAGACCATTTACCTAAAATCGGACGAAACTATGTATGGAAGCTATATATAGATCTAAACCGATTTTCACGAAACTTAGCACACATCATTCTAGACTTAATTTAGTACACTATACCAAAATACATGCCAATCAAAAGATTAGCAGGGATTTTGGTGCTCCAATTACCTAAAATCGGGCGAAACTATATATGGAAGCTGTATCTAAATTTGAACAGATTTTCTCGAAACTTAGCACACGTCATTCAAGACGTAATTCAATACGCTATGCCAAAATTCGTGCAAATCAAACGATTTTCAGGGACTTTGGTGCACCATTTACCTAAAATCGGTCGAAACTATATATGGGAGCTATATCTAAATCTGAACCGATTTTCAAGAAACTTAGCACACATCATTCTAGACCTAAATCAGTAGGCTATACCAAATTTCGTGCAAATCGAGAGATATATAGGGTCTTTGGTACCCCATTTACCTTAAATCGGACGAAAATATATATGGGAGCTATATCTAAATCTGAACCGATTTTCATGAAACTTAGCACATATCATTCTAGACCTTATTCAGTAGGCTATAGCAAATTTCGTGCAAATCGAAAGATATATAAGGACTTTGGTACACCATTTACCTTAAATCGGAGGAAGATATATACGGGAGCTATATCTAAATTTGAACAGATTTTCTCGAAACTTAGCACACGTCATTCAAGACGTAATTCAATACGCTATGCCAAAATTCGTGCAAATCAAACGATTTTCAGGGACTTTGGTGCACCATTTACCTAAAATCGGTCGAAACTATATATGGGAGCTATATCTAAATCTGAACCGATTTTCAGGAAACTTAGCACACATCATTCTAGACCTAAATCAGTAGGCTATACCAAATTTCGTGCAAATCGAGAGATATATAGGGTCTTTGGTACCCCATTTACCTTAAATCGGACGAAAATATATATGGGAGCTATATCTAAATCTGAACCGATTTTCATGAAACTTAGCACATATCATTCTAGACCTTATTCAGTAGGCTATAGCAAATTTCGTGCAAATCGAAAGATACATAGCGACTTTGGTACCCCATTTACCTAAAATCGGGCGAAACTATATATGGGAGCTATATCTAAATCTGAACCGATTTTCACGAAACTTGGCACACATCATTCTAGAGCTAATTCAGTAGGCTGTACCAAATTTCGTGCAAATCGAAAGATATTTAGGGACTTTGGTACCTCATTTACCTTTAATCGGACGAAAATATATATGGGAGCTATATCTAAATCTGGACCGATTTTTCCCAATTTCAATAGGGTTCGTCCTTGGGCCAAACAAACGAACTGTGCCAAATTTCATGCAATTCGGATCATAAATGCGACCTGTACTTTGTTTACAATTTAACATGGACAGACAGACGGACAGACGGACGGACGGACGGACGGACTGACGGACATGCATAAATCGACTCAGAAAGTGATTCTATGCATATTCTCAAAAGGAACCATGGATCTATCTCGATTATTTTTGCCTGTTACAAACATATGCACAAAGACATAATACCCTGTACCACAGTGTGGTGAAGGGTATAAAAATAAACCAGTAAGGAAAGTAGTAAAGTCGGACGGGGCCGACTATATGATACCCTTCACCACTATGGATATATTAAACAGGACTATTAACATGAAATTGGATGAAATAAAATATGTGATATTTATCTAAATGTGAATCTACCTATATATCCATAAGTTATATAAATCGACTTCAATCAAATATAAATAGGTTATCTGTTGGGCTATGTCTGTACTTCTAGAAAACGCAACTACGTAATTCTATGCTCAATTTTGTACGTTGTGCAAAATTTGATGTCAACCTGACTAGCATGAAGAGTTTGATGTCCAATTTACTTAAAATCGGGCGAAAATATATATGGAAGCTCTATCCAAATATATCGAAGGATATATAGGGACTTTGGTGCACCATTTACATGAAATCGGACGAAACTATATCTGAATCTGGGCCGATTTTCTCGAAACTGGGCAGACATCATTCTAGGCTCAATTCAGTACGTTATGCCAAATTTCCTGCAAATCGAAAGATATATAGGGACTTTGGGGTACCATTAACATGAAATCGGACGAAACTATATATGGGAGCTATATCTAAATCTGGACCGATTTTCGCGAAACTGGGCAGACATCATTCTAGCCTCAATTCAGTGCGTTATGCCAAATTTCATGCAAATCGAAAGATATATAAGGACTTTGGTAAACCATTTACCTTAAATCGGAGGAAGATATATACGGGAGCTATATCTAAATCTGAACCGATTTTCACGAAACTTTGCACACATCATTCTAGACTTAATTCAGTGCGCTATGCCAAATTTCGTGCAAATCGAAAGATATATAGGGTCTATAGGGTCTGAACCGATTTTCACGAAACTTGGCACACATCTTTCGTGGCTCAATTCAGTACGCTATGCCAAATTTCGTGTAAATCGAAAGATTTTCAGGGTCTAAAGTAAATCGGGCGAAACTATATATGGGAGCTATATATAAATCTGAACCGATTTTCACGAAACTTGGCACACATCTTTCGTGGCTCAATTCAGTACGCTATGCCAAATTTCGTGCAAATCGAAAGATTTTCAGGGTCTAAAGTCCGTAAATCGGGCAAAAATATATATGGGAGCTATATCTAAATCTGAACCGATTTTTCCCAATTTCAATAGGGTTCGTCCTTGGGCCAAACAAATGAGCTGTGCCAAATTTCATCCAAATCGGATCATAAATGCGACCTGTACTTTGTTTACAATTTAACATGGACAGACGGACAGACGGACGGACGGACGGACATGCATAAATCGATTCAGAAAGTGATTCTATGCATATTCTCAAAAGGAACCATGGGTCTATCTCGATTATTTTTGCCTGTTACAAACATATGCACAAAGACATAATACCCTGTACCACAGTGTGGTGAAGGGTATAAAAAGTGCCAGTCGGTGTTGCTGGCAGTTGTATACCCTCAGCCTATGTTTGCGGAGACCTACATAATTAATTTCTAGTGCCAAGGTGCAGCATTTTTTATTAAATTTCTAAAAACTCATAAAACGAGAACAATTTCCTAAACGTTCATATACTTTTAACGCGCATCCTAAAAAATACATCGATCTATACCTATTTCAATTCGGTCCGCTAGCTCACACTATTTGTGAGGTAAATTCGGCTGAAGTTTTTACGTTGTGTTTTCCAAAAAGTTCAAAATCCGTATCAGGCCATTTATAGAGGCGGAAATGATCCACAGAAATTGCAATTAAATACGCGATATTTTCAAAAACAGTTTTTGCCAAATTTCGTGTTCTTGGCAGGCCAGTTCCCGCCGTTATAGTAGATGGATTTCCACGAAGACGATTTTATTTTATACGGAACGTAAAAATGCTTACTGATCGATATAAAAATTTCGCCGGAAAAATAGGTTTTTTTAGAAATTTTAATAGCACAAAATTGCCATCAAATGCCATAATCCTTACGTTTTTTTAAACTTTATTGAATACAAGTAAACATGTCGGAAATAGCATCAAATTTTAGAATATGTTAGATTTGTTCGAATTGTGGTCACACGCTGCCCAAATGTTGCTCTGCTGTATTTTGGCCCATTCCCGGCGAAGCGCTTGCTTACGAACCTTGCTTTCAAAAATACTCCAGACACAATATTCCAACGGATTGGTATCAGGAGATTTTTGGTGGCCATTGTGCCCTTAAAATGAGGCGAGGAACCTCATTTTGTAACCATTCTTGGGTTCCATTTCTGCTTTCGATCCATTTCTGCTGATGTTGCTGTTTTCTTTCGTCCAATTCCTTGACGTGGGGCTACGCTACCAGTATCACGGTAACGAGCGATGGTACAAGACACAAAAGATTTATTTACGTTTAAATGCTGGAATGCTCTAACGATAGCCACTTGTGGTTTTCCAGCCAAATATAAAGAAATTACACTATCATGCTTGAATTCCATCACGAATAACTTTTTCATCTCACCCTGTACACACTACATACACAAAATATAAATTTAATTACTCAGATTCGTGAAAACAAAAATCCTAAAATTATTTATTTTTTTTTTTTTGGAAATTTGTGAGACAAATTCAAAAAACACTCAAAATCGAGCTTCAAAATGTCAGCATAATTTAAAGGTAGATGCAGATAAATTTTCGAAAAACGAAACATTAGGGACGTAATCCAACTTGACAAAAATGCCAAGTTTGGTTCAAAATATTATTATAAAATTAATTTTCTGCAAAAGATTGTCTATTTTCTTCGGGTGATACAAGAAGGAGGGTACAGATATTTACAACCTTCAAACTTGTCCAAGATCCAATCGGTTACTCCTTTCGATACTTCTCGTACGCATCAGCCAAACAGATAGGCGGACGAAGGAACAGTCCTTTGTAATTGGACTCCAAATCAGTCATCTTTCGATATCACAATCCATTCCTCGTAACTATTGATCCAACCTTGCTAAGGTCCAATGACCCCACCGCAGGCAAGGGAATGGACAAACCTTAATAACTTTTTGATGCTATGATTTATTCTTCACACCACTAACTTGCCCAACCATAAATTGCAGTTTTAGAAATTTAGTTTTAACTTTTCAAATTTGATAGAATAAAATCCAAAGTGACAGCTTCTTTAATACAGGATAATTAAAAATAACACCTCTTGTTGGAAATTTCTTAAATTATATAGTATTTGATAAATTAAAACATGTACCTCATTCAAATTATTACTCTTTTCTATGTCTTTGCAAATTTGGGCGCCATTTACATTCTAATTCCGAGTATATGAGAGATATTCATATGAATGGATTGCAGAACATGAAGTTTGATATAAGCAATAATTCTGCGTCATTAACCCAAAAACCACCACTTTTGATTTATGCCGGTCTTGCAGCAAATGAGCGATATATTGGAGTCATACCCAAACATGAACTGATTTAAAATAAATTTGATACACGTCAGTTAGACTCAGTCCAGCAAACTGTGACAAACATTTGATTTTCTTTGCAGTATTTACGTGAAATCCACTTTTAAATAGGCCTTTAAAACACCTAACATATGGTGAATACCTTATATATGGTGATCGATATTTCCCCGCTATTTATAAACTTTATGGGTTCTTCGACGACGATATGATAAATTTAATATATACTCCATTTTATGGTCAGATTTTTAATGTATTGTACGCATTAGACCAAATCTAAGGACAAAACAAAATTACCCTGTAATATAGTAGGGTATTATTGATATTAACAATTGTTATCAGCACTTGTCTGAAGACAAGTTATAACCAATAATTAATTAAAACAAAATATGGTAAAACGAATTCGCCTTCAAAATGTTACTTCATCATATTTATAAAATTCTATTTTTAATGTAGAGCACTTTTATAATTGTCATCGACGTCGTGGTCGCTGTCGTCGCTGCCGCAGTAATAAAATGAACTTGACCATACTGGGCAAACAAATTTTTGTACCAAATCGATTATAGCGCAAAAAAATATTTGTTTTTGTTTTTTTTTTGTTTTAAAAAAATCAGTCAAAAAATGAATTAACAAGTAAATATGAGAAATTATGTCACGTGTAGTTGACAAGTGGCCAGCCGACTGTTTTTATTTTGAGGTGCTTTACTTTTGTGACAACAACAAAGTTTACGACTTTTTTATGGTTGCCGGTCTTACTTAGCCTTATCATTTCCAACTGCTCGAAACTTAGAAAATCAAATAAAAAAATCACAGAGAGTATTAATAAGGTAGTGTGAAAAGTAACGGGTTATTAACGGCATGTTGTTTAATAAGGAAAAAAGGTGTTACGTTAGGCACGTCCGAACATTTTATACCCTACGTCATGTGGGATATGGACATTAATTCGGAATAAAGTTATCAACTTGACATGGAACTATATTGACTTAATCTTCCGCTTTAATGGAAAGGGGATATAGAATTTTTCAAGGCGATTTTGGCACCCACTGGACACAAGAAATACTAAATTACAGCCACTTTAAAATTACAGTCAACTCACCTAGAAAATGTGCAAAACAACGAAAATTTAATGTTATAGAGGCTAAGACCTAAAGATGGACCAATACTAATTATTTTTGGTAGAGATAATAGGGTTTAATAAAAGAGATATAGGGTAAAATAAAAGGGTTTATATGTAAAAATGGTTCACTATTGAGAATCAGACACCATTCAGAAGTAAAAGTTTGTCTAAAACGAAGTAAAGAGTCGGGTTGGTCGAAGTTTCGAGAACATCGCTGCAGTTCAGGCGTGCATAGAAAACGATCCAACTCAGTCAATTCCACGGCCTTTGCATGAATAAATCTTCAAAATACTCTAATATCACCTATCTTTGAACTTTGTCTTTCACCCCTTCAGAAAAGTATCGTCTAAATACCGAATATTGGGGGTAGCGTTATATGGGAGCTACCCAGAATTAATAATTTTTAGTATAACTATGCAAGGGGAACCCAAAATACCAAATTACAGCAAATTCGCTTGACAAACTTGCCGTTGTGTATGGGCTACCATGAAACTTGGGTCAATAATGATAATTTTTGGTAGGGCATGTGCTATACCATAAGAACCCAAAATACTAAATTACAACCAATTCTTGGTAAAAAACGTGTCCAAAATCCCCATAATACCGAATATTGCTGGGAACCATTATATGATGGCTACAGCAAAACGTGGACCGATATATATCATTTGCAATACCAAACATCTTAGGGGTCAGGGGTCTATCTTAATTATTGCGTTCTCTATCGTGATTTCAACTGTCGGACATGCACATATGGACACATTCTGATCAAGAATATATATACTTTATTGGGGCTCCGGTAAATATTTTGAGGTGTTGCAAACGGAATGACAAATTTATGGACACATTCTATAAAATATATATACAAAGTTTGGTCTCTCATATCCTTTGAAAGTGAATGACAATATTTATAATGCGTCACCAATAGAGAAATTCGTTCAAAATTCACTTGGGATAAAAAAACGGCATTTCTTTGAAACATATTTTTGACCAGGTCCATACCACCTAAATTAGACTTACGGATGGCGGTTTTATCAACTGCAGATACGTCAAACTTTGGGACAATTGCCCACATATATTACTAAAAATACAATACTAAAACCAGTGAGCGGAACAGTATAGTCGGGCGGAGCCGTCCATACGACACCCTACACAACTGCCACGGAACTCTAACTTTCTGTGGATTTTTACTCCGAGACTGGACAATATTTTGTGATAGTTCCATCTTGTTGCCCGCTTCCTTACACTGACATATTTTCCGAATATTACTAATATTGAGTACAGCCCTTCTAATTACTTGTCCAGTTTCCTTTAACCGTGGGTTGTGCTGTGATGTTCAGCTTTCAATTGTGGCTTATAGATCGGCTCGAAAAAAGCACAAAAATTAAATTTTCGGTCCATTTCATCCCCAAATTGTTATCTGATCATCACCGAAAATTATAGGCGTTGTCCTTGACCTAGTGTGGTAATGGGTTACTGAATAATTACTGATATACTATCGGCTTCTAGGGTCTATGTCCTTCAGGAGTAAATATATATAAATTTTGCGATTTTTCACACAAAAGTCAAGGTCCATTTGACCCGCTAAATATTGACCGATCTTTATCAAAACAGGCATGCTTATTCTTTGGCCCGATCCCCTTCTCCATGTGAAAATTCGAGATGTCCGGACCATAATTGCAGCCTCTGGAGCGATCAGAAAATCAGACAAAAATATAATTTTTGGTCCATTTCATCCCCTTAATATTAACGGATCTTTACCAAAAACAGTAGGGGTTTTCATTGGTCAGAACCAATCCTACATGCAAAATTTCCTGAAAATTGGTCCATAAATGTGGCCTGTATCGTGTTTACAAATTATAATGGACAGACGGACGGACACTAGTCGAGATATGACGACTCAGCTAGTCGAGATATGACGATCGGTATACTTAAAGGTGGGTCTAGGTCCAATATTTCGCGGCGTTACAAACTCTTGGGGCTGCACAAAGCTATAATACCCTGACAACATAGTTGTGTAGGGTATACATATTCGCAAAAAACAGAATCGTTTCCGGTCACATGCATTAACATAACATTTTTTTATATCATAACCCTCTCAATATTAAATATATTTTCAAATCATAGACACAGTTGTCCGGGGATCCTTAAAATGTTGTGGTTTTCGGTTGTGATACAATCAGAAAAACGACTAGCAGAAAACCAGATAAGGATAACATTTTGGTTCATTCCGTAACTATAAACGATAATCTCTAAAAAAATATAGGTATCCACAGTGGCAATTGTCATAACTGTCGGGACGATCAGACCATAATTTTAATCTATAGTGTGATTAACAGTTATACTCAAGATATAGACTAGATCGATTCAGTTAGGCAAGATAAGACGATGCTAAAAATTGGGTCTCGAACCAAAACTGAGGTGTTACAAAATAGCGGGTCAAACCAAACTTATAATACTCTCACATTATATACCCGTAGTGTAGGGAATACCTATTAACATTGGAATTATTTTATACATCTTCATTTCGCCAGACTTCAATTATTAAAGAAAACACCTATCTCAATTACAATTTAGTTTTTTATTTCATTTACAATAACAACTTGTTCTACAAGTGTGAAACATGTCGTATAATCATAGATGTGAAAAAATCAAAAAAATAATTCTTTTGTGTTCCCCTGATATCGTTTTGTTGTTAATGTTTTTTGTTGTGGGTGTTTCCCATCTTTTGTTGTTCAACGAACGGGTTAATGTCTTTTACGCTACGCTATCGTTGTTGTGTTGCTGCGAAATTATTTTTAGAACTACCCAATGCTTGTCTAGAACGGTTAACATGAAGCTTGTGGAGAACATTTGGCGCACGAGTCGATGTGGGGATATAGCTCAGTGGTAGAGCATTCGACTGCAGATCGAGAGGTCCCCGGTTCAAACCCGGGTGTCCCCTGTGTAACTTTTATTTAATATTTTTACTTTTTTTTTTAGATTATAAAAAAAGTTATATTATATAATAGAATAGGGTGCAATTTAAATCATATAATTTGATTTGTTTGGAGCATTTTAAAATAGTTTATTTGCTTTTTATATAATATGGAAGCGAAAGTTGTCAATGGAAATTTGTTGTGGTGTATTTATTTTAATACTGTTAATATTTATTTAAAATAAAAACATAAAATGGAATGAAAAAATCAATTCGATTTCGATAAATTGAGCACTTATGAACTCAGTAAATACCTAATGAAAGAAGAGAAATACAAATCTCTGGATTATGTTATAGCTATAGCGTAATATACATAAATATTTAAAATGTTTGGGTGTCCTCTTAAAAGTAGTTCTCGACTTCGGAAAGCTTCCAGAATGAAAGTCACAATAGTGGTGCACTATACTATATTAGTTTTAATCAAAAATATTTTTATTGTAAATAAAAAGAGCTTATGGTGTACGGCAAAGATTTTTCTGTTCATTACAATTTCCTTGAAATTTGTAAAAAAGGCCAAACTCTTCTAAAACTTTTTTGTATGCAATTGTGGACTGAAGTCAGGAATATTTGATTTTTTATAGTTTTATGTATACAGTCGAGGACGCTTATAACGATCACCTGTTATAACAATATTTCTTTATAGCGAACACATTTCTTGGTCCCGAAGTGTTAAGACAGATTTTTCATACAAATTTTCACTCTTATAGCGAATTTTTTATTCGGTCTCACATTTTCAGTTTTCATTTATTTTAATTTGGTTATAAGAAACTTTATATCCTATTGCTGCAACTCTACAAAAATGTCATGTTCATTAAAGCAAAAGTGTAGCAGCTTAAGTATTGTCAAAAAGGAAGCAAAACTACCAATTTCAGAACTGAAAATATATTTTCTGCTAATTCTAGGTTTTGCTTTACCTTGGATATAACGAACTAATTTTCTTGGTTCTTCTTAGTTCGCTATAACACAACGTTACTGTATTATTTTAATTTTTGAAATTTAATAATAATAAAAATATAAAAAATCTACACAGGGGACACCCGGGTTTGAACCGGGGACCTCTCGATCTGCAGTCGAATGCTCTACCACTGAGCTATATCCCCATGTTGTTGCCATCTACACAATCTAAATAAAAAATCAGTGTTGTGTTCTTTAAAAATAACACATGCGCAGGATAAGAAAATAAAAAAATCACCCCACGAAATGTCATGACAATCCTTAACAAAAAGCTCAACATTTTCTAAGTTTGGAGGGTTTGTGAATTGGAAAAAAATGCCATGAAGCTTTGGGACAGTTAAGGTAGTGGAAACTTTAATGTTTGTAATTAGTATATCGACCGCTATGAGATGTTTGCTACTTATTTTTCTAATACATAAGTGAATCTGACGTTGGGCGCCATTGGATGCATTGTTATAAACAGTGACTATTTTCCGACTAAATCAATGAACGGATTTTGATTGTGACACCAAATCTGAACAAAATTTTGAAATGTATTCAAATACATTACTTCAGCCTGTATTCTGAAGTATTGACCTACGAAATTGAGAAATGCAAATAGGTACTTATAATGGAATTTCACAACAAAATATATTTAAAACAATTTTAAAAAGCTTACGCTGACCGATTTTTTACCTTTCTTTATATTTATAAGAAGTGTATCTGAATTATCCGGATCTGCCTCCTGTGATTAATGTTATTAACGTGTTTATAATCATGAATTCGACAGTTCTTCATAATGGACAATTTTTTCAGTTTCTGAGTGTTCGTAAATAAAAAGTTCTCTGAGCAAGGATCGGGTAAAATTAAAAATGGACGATGAAACTATACATACATCGATTTCTTGTCATTGAGGTCCCTATCTAAAATCTTATGAGCGATTTTATTGAAAAATATTTGGAGGTCAAAAAGCTCAAAACCTCAAAAATAACCTGCAACAATCGCAAACAAATTTATAAGTTTTCTAATTATTCTCTCCAAGGGTATTCGTTCTCATAAGGCATTTTCCATGATTCAAAATATGAATGATTATATACTCTATATGTACTTAATTTTGACTTAGTTCGGTTCATTCGGTATTCGTTGGATTTAATGATAAATGATCTACATGCGTCTAATATTGACTTCGTAATTTGTGATATTTAATTGGCAAAACACGGTACCGACCAATTTTGTATACTTTGAGAGAATTTAATAAATAATATAGAATTGTGGACAAATTTGACCTTTTGTGGGGGAGGTACCAGAATTACTGGACCAATGGATCCCATCTTCGGACTTCACCTAGGCTTGGTAAAGATAATAGGTTGTGCAAAGTTTGGTTCAAATTAGGGATAAGTAAATCGGCTTTCGACTAAACGATTAATCGACTTTTTGTATTGAAAAGTCTGAAAGTCGAAGACGACTTTTGATCTTTGAGGAAATAGCAAATAGATCTTCTTCATAAATACTTGGCTTATTATCTTAAAGCCCAAATTGTTAAAAAATTGCACATTCTAGAACTTTATTTTATCTGTTGAGTCAAAAATTGATTTTGAACAGGTTTGACAAAATCGAAAGATTAAAAAGTCGACTTTTAAAGGAAAAAATCGAAAAGTCTAAAAAACGACTTTTTGGTCAACGGCAAAAATCGAAAAGTCTAAAAGTCGACTTTTGCACTCGACTACGTATCACTAGTTAAAATCGGATATTCCGTTCGCATGACATTGTCAGCATGCGGAGACAATTTATAGGAGACAAGGCCAGCCTTCGATCATTAGAAGGTCAGATACCCTTCAAGCTAAGGACACCCAACCTTCTTTCTATACAAGACCAGCCATCGATTTATAGGAGGCCTAACATTGATATATAAGAGACAATTTTTCGATGTAGAGAAGGACAACCTTCGACTTTTGAATCGGATAGTTCGTTCGCATGACATTATAAAATAATTTTTAGCACAATTTTGACCATTTTATGAGGGAGGGACATTTGTAAATCGCCTCCAAATTGTCTGAAACGGATTTGGGGTCTAAAACCAATATTTTGATAAAACAAATTTTCACCGCTGACGGTATACAAAATAGTTATCAAACTACAAAGTATCCTTGGAGAACATCTAGTAGATCTCGTCAGTTTTTCATTTGATTGAAAAATAGAATGTTATTCTCGAATTTCGGCACTGCACTAACTTAAACGTTCCTCGTATTGGCGGATTGTGCTTTGTTAAATAAATAATTAAATAATCATCAAATTTATGGGCATTTGTTTTTCTATTGAGTTAGTTACCGGTATTTTTATATTCGCATAATTCCATCAATATTTTTCATGTCAAAATTATATATATATTATATATGTATAAAGAAAGAAAAAAAAATGTGTTAAAAGAACACCAAAAATGTCGCCATCAACCATTATGTCAGTAAATTAGTAAATATTTGTTCTAAACTCTTGAGGGAAACCTCATATTTTATACCAGTTTAAGTTATTTATAAAATATTTACTTTTTTAAATTAAATATTTGATTTTGTAGAAAGAATGTCTGCCGTGTTATCTGGGTGAATTAAACACCCAATACCCACTACTGTTGACAGGAAAAAGTTATAGTTGTTGAATATTTCGTTTCGTTTTGTTTAAATCAATATCGATAAGAATTTCAATCGCCATCAACCCTTTTATTAGTTTTTTATTAGTTTCAGATTTTATGTGTGTGATTTTGTGACGAATTTTTTGCAAATAAATTAGAGTGATTTTCCATTTTTAAGGTCTGTTCGCCGATAAGATTTCAAAACATTAAATTTCGATTAAAAACTAATGAATGTCCGCATCATTATCTCTGGCTATTGATTTAGTGCAATGTGATTGAGAATTATAACATTTAATTAAACCGTCAGCGGGGACTTTGTACTTGTTTGTGGACGAGATATTAAAATTTTTAAAAGTAATATTCTTTGTAAAAATTTTAAAAAATTTCATTGTTTTAAATATTATTTATTTCCAAACTTGTTATTATTATCAGGATAATTTCCATGTTATTCTTTTAGTTCTGAAATGAAAAATGGAGTTTCATTCATTTCTATTTATTATTTTTTTATTTCTTAAATATAAAACCTATTTAAAAAATATTTTTTTTATTTCGATTTAATTTTTAGTTACCTTCGCCAGCATGTTTGGTTATTCTGAACCAAATCAAAGACGTTGGTCTCGTCGCCATGGCCACTGTGCTGGAAAAACTCAATCTCCCATTGCTCTACACGTTTCAAAGGTATGTTGAACTCTTTTGGGAATAGAGACAGTATCGGATCAAAGAACATTTTGTATGAAATGTATTTTTTATTTTTTGTTTGTTGCTGTTGTTGTTTCTTTGACAGTCGATACCACTACATATGCCAGCTGTTGATATGATTGGATATCATAATTTGTTGCCACATCCATTGACATTGGTTAATAACGGTCATACAGGTATGTACACACACATATGGCACATGTAAGAAATTTAAGAATCCAAACAGAATCAATTCTTAAATTGGATGATCTATTGAAGACCTGCTTTTGATCTATAGGAAGTTGGCCTTCGATATGTAGGTGGTCAGCCCTCGTTCTAAAGGAGGCCAGCCTTCAATCGTAAGAATGCCAGAATTCGATCTGTAGATGACCCGCCTTCAATGTATTAACACTCAGCCACCTATCTATACAACGTCAGTCATAGATTAATAGGAGACCTCCCTTCGATTTATAGGAGGCTTAATTTCGATCTATTAAAGGCTAGCTATCAACTTCCTATCTTAAATTTTTAAATGACCAGTCTTATATCTATAGAAAGCCAGCCTTCGATCTATAGAAGATCAGCATTCTGAAGGCCAGGCTTCGATCTCTAGAATCTCAGCTTTAAATTTAACAAATCCTCATTTAAATTGTTCTAACTTTTTTGTGGCCTTAATTCCTTTCAAGATCTTAAATTTCCCATCCTAACCTACATTCATTGGAGAAAAAATCATTTCGCGCATTTTTTCAGGCAAACCTCCTTCTAATCCGTTCTCTTTGAATTTATGATGAACATTTGTCTCATTTGTTGTTGTTGTCGTTGTTGTTTTTTGTTTTCATGTCTAAATCTTCACAGTATCAATTACCATTCCTAAATTGGATGATGAGGCCAAAGAGAAGGGTGAATTTATGCCGTACATTCGTGGTGCCAAGTTGCCAGGTGAATTCGAGGTGGAAAGCGTTCATTTCCATTGGGGCGATAAGAACAATCGCGGAGCGGAGCATGTTGTCAATGACATTCGTTATACCATGGAAATGCATATTGTGCATCGCAACAAGAAGTACAAAACTATGCCGGAGGCCTTGGACTATGCTGATGGCGGTGCTGTATTGGGTTTCTTTTTCAATGTAAGTTAAGAAAAGTTAACAAAAATATTGAGATGTGAGATGGATGTTGTCTGCAAATAAGAAATTTAAAAAAATACGAAATAAATTTAAGAGGGATTTGGATCCACCCTATAGCTCCAATGTGATATTGCTTACAACGTTACCTAAAATCCGACGGGGCGTACAAAAATATTCAACTTCCTCACTTTTGCAAAATGTTGTTTACGGCCGTATTACCCAAATACGTCGAATTCATATCTTCAAGCAAATAATACAAACCGCAAAATAAAATTGAAATTTTTTAAACGTTTTTTGTACGTTCGACGTATTTCGGTAACATTCATATAAATACATGTGTTCTACTTTTGTGGTGAAAAACGTCGAACGAGCTAGTTGAATTTTAGGTAAGGCTGTTAAATTGGAACTATGCCTCAATATAAAATTTTGACGACTACCTCATCATCTATACTTTATTGTTTGAGTTGAATTATTAAATTCCATTTAATTTAGAATAATTCAATTTCTTTTTCTTCTTCCTATGTTATTTTTTTTCGTTTCTGTATATCAACAGTTGGATGAGGATGACAATAATGGATTGCAAGCAATCAATCGTCATTTGCATTTGATTCCGGATGCCAATAATGAGGTGGCCTTGAATGTAACATTTTCATTGGCATCTATCATCAATGGTGTTGATATCGACAAATTCTACACATACAAAGGTAAGTACACACAAATAAACCGGAAACGACATTGTACAAAGGTGTTGGGAAAATTGATTTTCATAGATAACATACATAGAAAGAAAATAATAAGTAATGAAAGGCAAAAATATAAGAAATGCACAAATTACAGACATTCAATCTAAAATTGGAGCATATGACATGATTTTCTTTTTTTTTCAAAAAAGTATATTAATAAATATACATATCTTTGTGAATATGATTTTGAGTGTCTTAGCAACCACTTGAAGCACCAAACGTAAAAGAAATAAGTAAAAATGTAGTTAAGTTCGGCCGAGTTGCACTTTTCATGGTGTGCATTCAAAATTTCTTATTACATAGACTATGTTATTATGGTTATAGGTTGTTAATTTTTCAAATCACAGACGCTAATGTTGGAAAAAATGGGGTAGTATCTTCAAAATACCGAAAATGGGGTTATTTTTAAACATTACCTTTTAATGATTAATTTCAGAAAAAAAGGAAAGAAGTAGACCTATGTCGACTATGTTTTCCAAGGACAATTTGCATCCCATAGGTCACAAGGTATAGTAAATTACAGCCACTTTCGAAGACAAATTTTCGTAAAATTAAAAAAAAAATTAAATGTGAATTTCTTTATATCGGGGCACCTAGAAACACAAAATATAAAATTGAAGCCAATTCGGTTGCAAAGCGTGTCTAAAAACCCTGCAAATACCCACTTTTTGTAGCCAATTTTTTTTTTTTGGAAATTTGTTACTCAATTAGAACTCAAAATATAAAATATCTGATTATTCGGTTAGAAAATGTGTCTAAAAATCCGGAAAATACCGTTAATGCGGGCATACAGTTCTATAGTTTTTCCTGCTAACATTCGGACACATTTTCTAAACATTTCAGAAAATTTGGTATAAATAATAAATCTAGAATAACGTGTGTTAAGTTTCATTGACATCGGTTCAGATTTATATATAGCTCTCATATATATTTTCTTTCGATTTTATGTAAATGACATTCCAAACTCCCAAGGCTTGTCTGGTTGAGACAAAATTTGGTGTAGCGCACCGTATTGATTCTAGAATGATGTGTGTTTAATTTTGCTGAAATCGATTGGGCGATTTTATCAGAATGGTTCACAAACATTCAGATGTTTTTTTCATATTTGCGCAAACTTATACCAAAATTTTTTGAACGTTGTGTTGCAGCATGTCGTGTTGTCTTTAAATCGGTACAGATTTATATATAAATCTAAAAAATAACTTTGTTAGATTTTACACAAATGGTACACCATAGAACCCCATTATGACGGGTTGGCAGGAATATGCCGATAGATTGCAAAATGACACATAGATGTCTTGATGGATTAAAATTGGTTCGAATATCAGATTTCATGTCAATGGTACTCCATTGTCTGTCTTTTTGACTGAATGTGGGCAATATTGCAAATTTTTTAATATTCCATTTTCATAAAAATCGGTTTTTTTTATTGAAAATAGAAGAAAAATCCAAAAACACTCAAAATCGAGCATTAAATTGTCAGCATCATTTAAAGGTAGATGCAGATCAATTTTCGAAAAACGATACATAAGGCTTCTACTTTTACTTTAGCACGGAGGCCGTGAAAAGGGTGGCATAGTCACAAATTTGGAAAAACTTAATAAACCTGGCTTGCTTCACCCAGTTTTTACTCATTTTTTACCCTCCACCATAGTATGGAGGGTATATTAGTTTTGTTTTTCCGTTTGTAACGCATCGAAATAATCATTTCCGACCCTATAAAGAATATATATTCTTGATCAGAGTAAAATTCTATGACGATCTAAGCATGTCCGTCTGTCTGTTGTAATCACTCTAGCGTCTAAACGAATTGAGATAAAACGCCAAAATTTTGCATAGAGTCGTATTTTGTCTGCAGGCAGGTCAAGTTCGATGATGGGCTATATCGGTCCACGTTTAGGCATAGCTCCCATATAAGGGTACCCCCAAATTTTCAGTATTTTGGGGTTCTTGAGCGAGTTTTTCAACCGAATTCGCTGAAATTTGCTAAAATGGGTTCTTTTTGGATACCAAATTTCTTCACTAAAAATTATTAATATAGGTCCACTTTTTCTGGTATATAAATCCATAGGAAAATAATTTTCAGCTTTTGGAGGGTTTAGACCGGATTTTTTCACCGAATTGGCCGTAATGTAGTATTTTGAGTTCTTATTGGGTATCAAATCTCTCCACAAAAAATTATAAATATAAATATAGGTAGGGTAGCTCTCATATAAGGGTACCCCCAATTTTCGGTATTTTGGGGTTCTTGAGCCCGTTTTTCAACCAAATTCGCTGAAATTTGATACTTTGAGTTCTTATTGCGTAGCAAATCTCTCCACTAAAAATTATAAATATAGGTCCATTTTTTTCGGGTAGCTCCCATATAAGGGTACCCCCCAATTTTGGGGTTCTTGAGCACGGCTTTCAACCGACTTCGCTGTAATTTGGTATTTTGTAGTCGTATATGGTAACAAATATTCTTACAAAAAATTATTAATATTCACCCCCTTTTAGGGGTAGTCCCCTTAGAACCCCCTTTTTTATATTAAAATAGTTAGCGGATTTTTCCGTGTATTGGGTTATCACATATAGCTGTATTCAACATTTTAGGGTTTTGAGATTTTAGGAAAACCCCCATTGAAATTGCTGAATTTTCTATTTAATTTACAACAATTGATTGGAAGAATTGTCGTTATATGTTTTCATTTCAAAAATTTGTCAGTATTTCTATGGTGGAGGGTATCCAAAGTTCGGCCCGGCCGAACTTTACGTTTTTTTACTTGTTTACATTAAAGTAGATACAGCTTCCACGACAATAAATTTTGGAGGTCAATCACCACAATATTAAATTTTTCTCATATACTTTTAAAATTTCCGAGTTATAAACGGGGAACCTCGGCTTCAGCTATGCTAGCAATTTGGCAATATTTCCCATATAATAAACATTTAACCAACATTATCTGTGATGACATTTGTTATGCTTGATTTGTATACGTCGAAAGTGGCAAAGGGTATCATATAGTCCGACTTGACTACTTTCCTTACTGGTTTTATATGTCTAGGTGTCTTTGGACAAAACGGGTGCCTCAGTTCATCGAGGTCATCACTTTTTTACAATTTCATTATTTTTGTCTTAACACATTTTTTTTAGAATACAATTAATTAAAGTATATCTCATGTGAAACATCTTAAAACATTAAATAACACACTTTGCTTTAATTATTATGATGATTAAAGATTATCATATTTCAAACAATACATGCGGTTGAAAAAACTAACACGAAATTATTTTTTCCCCAATATTTGGTAAAAAATAAAACGTCGGTGTAGTTTTTTTGATTTTTTTTATCAGATTTATAGTTCACTCTTAGCCGACTAATCAATATGACAGCTAATAACAATGAATAATAGAATATCTTCGGTAGTCACAAACTGCTGCTTCAAAATACGGCAATTTTTAAAGTACTTCTTATCATTTTGTTATAAGTGGACTTATACAATACGATAGTTATATTGTTAGTATTATTGTTATTAATATGCCATGAATTGAAATCATGTAATTAAAATGGAAGAAATTTGAGAATTTTTTCGAATGGTTTACGAATATTTCGAATGACATGGGAAAATTTCTCTAAAAAAACAATTTCTTAAAATGTGGACCTATAAAATATTATTAAATCCGAGGATTCAGACAAATTGTCATATGTTAGTTTCCTTGATAGAAGTCTTATGATCGTTAGCCTGTTTTATAGTATTTTTGATGTTTAATAGGTCCAGGTGGATCAGAAAATACCCTTATGGTCGCACGTATTATTGTACAATTTTAACTAATATGTATAGTTTAATATAAAAAATGTCTCATCGATATAATTGGCTTACATCCAACATATGTTTATAAGAAATATTTTTCAGAAAATTTGATTAGCACGATAACTTTTTATGCAAGTATAAAAATCTGATTGTCGGATCCTATATGCGTATACACAATATTTTACCATATTGCATGTCTCATTCATTTGGTACAAGGTTGGGGAGAATCTGTTCAGATTTATATACAGTTCCCACGTGTATCAAATTGACAGGACATATTGTGTGAGCTACCGATTTGAGTCTAAGACGACTTCCGAATTGAGTTCTAGAATGGCGCGTGCCAAGTTTTATTTGAATATATATAGAGCCCATATGTACCCAAATTATTAAGTCCAATTCTGAAAGTTTTGTTCGATTGAGTTTGCTTTCAGGTCAGATAAGTTTTTGTTTTTCCAGTGATAACAATTAAATTGTACTTGCTTTGAAATCAAAATATTTATGTGATTGACTTTTTGTGGACATTTCGAATCATTGATTGATAAGTATACATGTGCGCGTATACATATCAATGATAAGACCAATAATTATTATATAAGCGCAATATCTCAACAAATTTCATTACCACTTTGTTTTCATTGTCTACGTTTTTTTATCCATTTAATAAATCATTCTCGTTCATAAAAATTTTGCAGACTAATTAATGATAAAATATTTTGTTTTATTTTCTTCAAGGTTCTCTAACAACACCACCCTGTTCCGAGGCTATCACGTGGGTTTTATATCCCGATCCCATTCCAATTTCACCCAAGCAGGTAACGTATTTAACGGCCATTGATCTTAAAATTAGGAAAATAAATTGAAACTCGCTCCTTTTTTAGATTTCTCGTTTCCGTCAATTGGCCGATGTTCAAGACGGGGCCTTGGTCGACAATTATCGCCAGCTGCAACCTTTGGGCAATCGTCGTGTGTTTGTTCGCGCTGGTAACACCCATCACACTTCGATACATTCTCTTGTAAACGAAGTCGATTACAAAAAATGGGATTGGTTCAATTGAGAATAACGTGAACAATTTCACTCACTCACTCTCTCTATCCGTAACTTTTAATTTAATCGTTAAGTAAACTTCTTTAAAGAATGCATTTATTTATAATTTGCTGTATTTTTCTGTCTATTTCATAATTAATTTTATTAATTTTAATGTGACTACTAATGCAAAGATTTCAATTTTTATTTGAAACTATAACTGAATAAATCGAAGTAAGATTAACAAGTAATATCAAATGTTTTAAAAGTAGTATTTATAGACCAATTAGTATTAACAGGCTATTATTATCTAGGGACGAATATATTCCATTTTCTAAAAAATAAAATAGTATACGGGCATAATTTTCCAATCATTAAATTAAATATGAGATCTTTATCTATAAGTGAACCGGCTAAAATCAATCCATACAGATGCTTTTCTGCGGTATATGGGACAAATTTATGTAAATCGATTTATAGCAAACTTGATACACGCTATTAGGTATATCGCACTGTTGAAAATAAAATCTCTATCAGTCATCCGATCAAAATATTATATATGCATTAATTAAAAAAAAAAAAAAACGCAAAAATTCGTGTCAATCGGACAAACATTAGGAATTTAGTGCGCCATTTACCTAAAATTGGACGAAAATATATGTGGGAGCTATATATAAATCGAACCGATTTCCATGAAACTAAACACACATCATTCTAGACTTTTTTCAGTACGCTATGTGATTATATGCATATTTTTGAAAAAAAAGAAATGAAATAGACCTATGGTTCATAGGTCTATTTAATTTCTTTTTGCTTGTTACAAACATATGCCCTGACATAATAACCAGTACCACAGAGTGGTGAAGGCTATAAAAACAATTTCGTAAGTAGATGTCGGCCAAGATTTTCCTTATTTTCAAACTTGATTTGGGGTCGAAATAGGGAATTTTCCACAAAATCTAATTCATATATTAGCAATTTTGTTCGTTTTTGTGCGATATAAATAACACTGTGCGACACCAAAATTATTCAGGGGTTCTAATGTACCAATTCTGTTTAGTTGAAGTCCCTGGACCACGATAATACCTTTCTGGGTCATTTCGAAAATTAATTTTATAATTGATTTATGCATGTCCGTCCGTCCGTCTGTCCATGTTAAATTGTAAACAAAGTACAGGTCGCATTTATGATCCGAATTGAATGAAATTTGGCACAGGTCACTTATTTCGCCCAGGGACGAACCATATTGAAATTGGGAAAAATCGATTCAGATTTAGATATAGCTTCCATATATATTTTCGTCCGATATAAGGTAAATGGTGCACCAAAGTCCCTAAATATCTTTCAATTTGCACGAAATTTAGCATAGCGTAATGAATTAGGTCTAGAATGATGTGTGTTAAGTTTCCTGAAAATCGGTTCAGATTTAGATATAGCTTCGATATATATTTTTTGTCCCAACCTGCATCAATTTTATGGTAAATGGTGCACCAAAGTCCCTATATATATATATTTCGATTTGCACAATATTGGGCATGGCGTGCTGAATTACGTCTAGAATGATGTTTTCTAAGTTGGAAATCGGTTCAGATTTTGATATAGCTCCTATATATGCTTTCTTCCGATTTTATGTGAATTGTGCACTAAAGACCCAAGGTTTGTCCGATTGCCACACAATTCTGTACAATGAACTGTAGTTAATATAAATTAATCTCTGGCAAGTCTCGTTGAAATCGGTTCAGTTTAGATATAGTTGCACCAAACTACTCATTTTTATTGGATATTTATCCATATAATCAACGGGTGTCCGATTGATATTTGCTAAAATTAATTTACATAATTTTGTCCTATTGTATGGAGCCACTCTATATCTGAAAAATATAGTGTAGGTTGCAGAATAACATGTTTATGGATCCAACGTCATTTTACTGGTCCTTCAATAATTCGACGTCCGTTAGGATGAATGTTGAATATACCCAAAGTGGTGAAGGGTATCATATAGTCGGCCCCGTCCGACTTTACTACTTTCCTTTCTGGTTTTTCTTTCGAAGAGTAGAATTTTTCCTTTCAAGCTAGATATATATTTGGTAAATCGGTTGAGGATTGGCTGAGTTACATCAGTTGAAATGTGAAAAAATACGCATGAATGACAAAATTTATTTTTCTACGGACTGTACGATGAAATGATGATATCAAGCCGTATATGTTTTATCATATTACGGGGAAGAAAATTCAATAAGCTTTGTTATTTTGTAGCACAGTGTTATTAATGATGCAAACAACCAACGCACAAAACTTCCACTTTTTCTATAAAAAAAAATGGAAGAAGTGCGCCCTGATATTAGGTTGAGTTTTGGTACGCATTGTAAGGTTCATTACATCTGCAAGAAAACATAAATTTTAGTTATTATATATCACACTTATCAAAAATAATAATTGCGAAAATTTAGTCACCATAGCCCGAGTAGCCGCTTCAGTGGATCGATTAAGGTGACACCCCAACTGACCATAAAATGGAAGAAGTGCGCCTTGATATTACGTTAAACAAAATTTGGATAACGTTTGATCGCATTTAATAAATTAATATGTTGGCATATTTTTTACTATATTATTTAAGACCAGTACAAGTCGACCGAAATTCCCTATCTTCGATGTTGATTTAAATGTGAAAATTTTGATTCATGTTATTCACTCCTTTCTAGAGTTATCGTGTGCACCGGCCAGCAAGTCTGATAGACGGACATTTCTAAACCGAATCCAAATTGTGTGAGATTGTTTTAATCCAAACACACTTGAACCAAGCCCCACATGTTTCTGTAAAATTCTAAAGGAATAAATGGGAGTGACTATCAACCAGTGTTGCCAAAACTCTGTTGAGAAATAATGCTAGATTTTGTTGAAAAAAATGCTAGAAAGTGCTAGAAATTTAAAAAAAAGTGCCAGAAAAAAGTGCTAAAAAATTAAATGAACAAAATTGTTAATATGTAATAATGAAATATTCATCAGAGACCCCATTTATTCTTAAAGGCTACTCCTTGTCGATTTAGCCATGTCCATCCGATTGAGGTCGCAATATTGAAAACAGAGCTTTGGAATTTTGCCAATATATTGCACTACTGCTAGGACATTTGGTATTGGAAATTAAATATTTTTGTCTTTTTTGTGTACACCATACCCAACATTTGATTTTTTTAAGGTTTTGGGCACATTTTTTAACCTAATATGCGGTTTTGTATTTCGGATTCTCCCTGTGTAGAAAGTCTTCTTACTAAAAATTATCAACATTGTTCCACTTTTAAGCGTAGCCCTCATAAACACGTTTTAAAATCGAATTGGCTTTAAATATCAAATATCAAAATATTTCAAATTAAGGGAACCCCCCCCCATTCTCGATTTTATTTTTTCAGGATTTTCAATGGGCTGGTAAATCAATACCAATGCTTGTTAAGGTTTGTAACTTTGCACATATATAATTGAAGATTTAAAAGAGAAGAAAAATAATTTACAAAAAAATTTTGTTATTGTTTTGTTGTTGTTTTTTGTAATTAAAGAAAAGTCCTTATTTTTGATGGCGGGCATGATAACTCCTCACTGGAACATCGGAATCCGAAAATTCCAACGGTGTTAGAAAGAGTACATGTCTGACTCTCGTATGAACTAGGATTATTGACTTCGCTCTAAAATTAAGAAAATGGTGGCTCTTTGAAAAAATATTTTTGAAAAATCGCGAATTTTTTACCAAAAACCAAGTTAAAAAATAAGGAAGATCTTCACCGATTGGCTTTATCCTAGTTCATACGAGAGCTATACACTCCCAGAGAAACGTTGCAAAAGTTGGAACCGATTGGATTATTAGTTTTTGAGTTATCGTGCCCGCCATTCGCAAAAAAATGTTTAGAGAAAAACGCGTTTAAAGTTTGAGAAGCCCTTCAGCCGTCACTTGATGCTGACACAATAAATCGGATATATATTCAACAGTTCTTGAGATTTTCACTTGAAATTTTGTAGAGACATTCTTTGATCAGTGTAGATTCGAATTATATCAACAAAAATTTTGACCCCGAGAATGGGGGGGGTCCCCTTAAGTAAAAAATCTCCTTATCAGAAATTATTAATATATGTACATATTTAGGGGTTGATGGTTAACGGCAGCACCCCATTACCCCAAAGTAACTGTAATTTCATATTGCGGGATTTTGGAAGTTAGCATACGAAGACAATTATCAATTAATTTCAATCAGACACCCTTTCGAAATACATATGGAAGCTATGGCTTCATCTGCACCAATTTCAACAAAACGCAATAACGTCATTCTAGTCTCAATTTGATACGCTGTACAAAATTTCGTGCTAATCGCACAAATATTAGAAATTCGGTGCACCATTAATGAAAAATCGGGTGAGTATATATGTACGTTTGGGAGCTATATCGAAATCTGAACCGATTTTTCCGAAACATTTCACTCATCATTCTCGACTCAATTCAGTATCCTATACCAAATTTCGTGCAAATCGATGGATATAAAGGGACTTTGGTGCCCTATTTACATAAAATCGGACCGAAATATATATGGGAGCTACATATATCAAAATCTGGCCCGATTTTCTCGAAACTCACCACCCATCATTCTAGACTCAATTCAGTTCGCTATACCAAATTTCGTGCAAATCGAAGAATAGGCTTAATTCATTACCATATGCACAAATTTCGTGCAAATCGAAAGATATATAGGGCCTTGTGTGCCCTACTTACCAAAAATCGGACGAAAATATATATGGAATCTATATATACATCCGAACCTATTTCCCCAAATAAATGAGCTGTGCCAAATTGAATCCAATTCGAATCAAAAATGCGAGTTGTACTTTGTTTACAATTTAACATGGACAAACTGACGGACATACATAAATCGGATTAAAAAGTGATTCGATGTGTCTATCTCGTTTCCTTTTGCCTGTTACAAACATAGATATACCCTGACCATAGTGTGGTGAAGGGTATACAAATATATGTTTGCCGGAATTTTTCTATTTTGGTCCTGTTCGGTACTCTTAAGTGGTTATAACTTGGCGTTCGGGATTGCCGGTGAATAAAAAACTTATTTTCAGAAAATTCCAATGGACCGCTTTATTTATTTTTTTCAAATAAACAATCTACTAGCAGACAATGTCATAGTCACCATATGAAGTACCTGCTTACAAATCTACTGTCACATTTTTAACATTGGAAAATCAAATTCATCGCGGGAAATTTCAATGCGTCAATATGAAATTTAAAAACGGGAAAAATTGTTGGGATGAAACAAAAATTATAAAAAATTACTGAAAAATAAAAAAATGCTAAAAAAAGTGCTAGGTGCTAGATCGCTTTTTTTGGTGCTAAACGAGTTTAAAAAGTGCTAAATCTAGCACTAAAAGTGCTAAATTGGCAACACTGCTATCAACCTCCAACAATTTGAATTTGCTCATTTCTGAAGCATACTTTTAGGCGTATATAATTCAGAAATAAGCAAAACTGTTATAACGTGGTGAACTTTCATTGATATGGTGAAAAATATAATATAATCGAGAAAGAAATAAAAAGGCCACCCGGTCGGTTTTATTATACAACAGGAAAATTTTTCGCAAAACCAAACACAAAAGCATTCCGGAATATTTTTTGTTGAACAATATTGCATAGTTTTCTATCAAATTCAATAGGGTGCAACGAAGTTGACGGTCAATTTTTCAAATTTAATAAATCAAACTATTTTTGAACACATTTTATAGAGTTATAATCACTAATTACAAACGTGAAATCAGAATTTGAAAATCAAATAAAATTAATTCAAAGTGGCGGATCAAACATAAGAAGAAATTAAATGTTTCATATCGTAGCAGTATTTAATATCAAAAATAGAAGGTAATCGTTGGAATATGTATTATGGATAGAGATAGTATTTACCGGGGAAATACCCAAGGCGTGGATACATACTCATATGCTCATTTGGGTATTCTATATATTGAATCGGTAATTCAACATCTTACACCCTATTTCCGGGTTTCTGGAAATTACAGCCAATTTGATCGTAAAATGTGTCGAATAGACAAAAAATACCTTAAATCGGGAGGTGCGGTAGTATGGGGGCTATATCAAAACTATTGCAAGGATCTTCTATGAAAGGATTTTCTTTTGCACTAATTTATAGTTATTGGAAAAACACACACGTCTATACTTCACAAAAGTTTATATAGGAATGGAAAAATAAATTTTAATTCCAATATAAAATTATTCATAAAATGCAAAGTATACTATGTTCCTATACAATATAAAAACCATAGCATACTACATAATGATATAACAAAGTAAATAATTGTTGAGTGAATTCAATTGATTCTCCAACAAAAACAAAGACCAGAGATCCTATTTTCCCTACCAGTAGTTGCATTGATATATCTGAGCCAAATTTTGGCCGTCCATGTCAATTGGTTCGCCATTTAATGAGTTTATACCCAATTTTTGGGTAAATACTTAAATAGGTGTACGTACCTTTGTATGGGGGGTATCAGAAAACGTGGACCTACATCGAAAAAAATTATGCATAAATATTTGGTACTCATAGAGAACTCTCTATGCCAAATTACAGCTCATTTGATCGTAAAATGTATCTAATAGACAAAATAAAAAACTTAAATCGGGAGGTACGGTAATATGGGGCCTATATTAAAACTTGGACCCAGAGATCCCATACAAGTAATTACATTGAGCCACTTAAGGTGCCAATTTATCGGGTATTTACCCTTTGTGTATTTACCCACTGCCCATCTCTAATTATGGATAGACAATTATGGCATACCTTAATTAAATTTAAAAGTAGCTGATTTGTTGAAAAGCATGCTCAAAATTTCGCAAAGTACCAAATAATGGGAGCTCCATGTATATGGGCCCTGCGAAAAAGTCTTTGATAAAAATTGTTTTGCATCTTTGCAATTGTCTTCTTAAATTTACGCTAAGTTATTTTTATAAAATCAATAAATTTATTTTAATTCTGTTTTTATATTTAAAACAAAAAATCATTTTCTAGATTTATTGTTTGCCATACAACTTCTGTGGTGTGGGTATATCTTCCACAAAGAAATTTGCAGGATACATATGGAACAATTTCGGAATGAGATTAAACATGATCTTATCTACGGTGTCGGTAATCAATGGTCGCAGAGCCTCAAAGAAATCTCTCCAATTTTTGTTGAACGATTCATTGGTGCTGCGATTGATCTCTTCGTTATTGCCACCGAATAGATTATCAAAATAACTGGTCATTTTCTGGGCATCCAAATCCAATTTGATGTCGGTGACATTGTAGAAGGTGAAATCGCCCTTTTCAATTAGACGGGTTTTGGTACGCATTGTAACGTTCATTGCATCTGCATGAAAATGTCAACTTTTTATTATAAATCACATATATCGAAAAATAGTTGCTATTTACCAATTTCAATGACCATTTGTCCTTCTCCTTTAAGTGGCAACAGCAAAACACGACCATCCATTTTATAGTGGCCCTCAATTTTGAATTTAGGAAAAAATAGTTTGGTCAACCAGCTAAAGTCCTTCTTGCTTACTCTGTGGAGGAATGAAAATGTAATTTTAAATATAGACATTGGTAAGGCATTCGCACTCACCTACTCTCCGTTACTTGAATATTCGAAAGTCCCGATACCTCCAAGTTCGTCAAATGTGCTCTTAACGATGCGGCATCATTGTTGTCCTGTTTGAAATGAATTTCATCCAAGTGTAATGGATCCAGTTTGCCTACTTCCGCAACAACTTCGGGCACTTTTGCCGTGAACACTTCTTTTAGAAATCGTTGAATGGATTCTGTGGAACATTTGGTGAACTCGGGTTCGTAAATTTTACAACTTTTGATGTAGGATGCTGCAAAATATATTATAAATCGTTTTCATTTAAATATAAGCGAAAAAATCGTAGTTATATGACAGTAAATTAAAAGCATTCGTACAAATATTACCCAGATAGCGGACGTTATCTTCAACCAATGCTTACATTTATTTCAGTATCTTAATATCCTACTTAATTAAAAATGGTACAGGATGTTATACGGAAGTTTAATGTACCTGTATCGAAGGATATTCAGTTTTGATCGAACAGTCAGTTTTGATCGAACATTCAAACATGAAATCTCAAAATCCCGCAAATTGTGAGTACTCTATATCTAACCATTGATCGCTATTAAAAGCGGTTGGCATATTATTTTGCCAATCAGTGTCTAAGATATAATCAAGAATAACCCAATGTATGTTCTTTTTTGATGACTGTGTGAGACTTTAACCATGTTAAAAAGTAATCCAAATCAAACGAGGTTTTGGGGTGTGTTGTTTGTTTTTCCCTTGGATATTGTTGGCAGGTTCTAAATTAATCCCTCTTTCATCTCATTTGCTGACACGGACCTCCCCGCGGTGTCACCTGGGGTAGCTACTTTTATCAGCCGTTGAAATAGGGAGCTGATTGTGCGAGTTCACCCATAAGAACTGTAAAAAATGGGTTGAGGCGTCGGGTTAGTTGCCCACAGTCGGAAAACCACTCCTACTATGAAAAGGTAACGAAAAGAACACCAAACCCCCGTAATGTTGACCCCGAATCTGCACAGATCAGACGTGGGTTTTGCTTTGGCCGATGTACTCAAGAAGTACAAAACCGATATTATTACCTTACAGGATATGTGATTAAATCTGATTAAATCTGATAGTTATGCACTGTATTATAGCTACCATGAAACGAGACATAAATTTGGCTGCGGTTTATGGTTAACAGGAGAATAAAACTTTTTTTAAATTTTTCTACATTCGTCTTATTTGCATCCATGCTGTTTCCTAGAAACAGCCCAATCCGCTCAGAGGTGTTTTAAGCCATGTTCGGCATTCTTGCAAAGTCAGCAGTTAAATTCGGAAAGGACCTCTCGGAGCCCTTCAATACCGAACGAGGAATCAGACAAGATGACAGTTTGTAGTGTGACCTTTTTAACATCATGCTGATAAAGGTCATACGAGATGCAAATGTGAACAGAAATGACACTCTGTACACCAAACAGCATATCTTACTCGCCTACGCCGACGACATCGACATAATGGGTCGGACATTGCGAGCGGTAATCGTCACCTTTAAACGAATTGAGGAGGAGTCGGCCAAAGTGGGACTGGCAGTAAATGGCGAGAAGACCAAGCTGGTGGTATCAACGCGCAAGACGTCCAGTAGACTCGGACCAACTGTTGAACTTGAAAACTACAGATTTGAGGTAGTCAACGATTTTATATACCTCGGTACCGCCATAAATAAAACTAATGACATCAGTTTTGAAATTGTAAGATGCTACTATGGTCTTAATAAGCAATTCAAAAACATGGCCACCTCTCGGAAACTTTTTTTTAAAGCAAAGGGTACTTGCGCAAGTAGATGAGACAACGCTTGGAGTGTTTGAAGCAAACTCTCCAACTGATGGTTCATGCAGAAGGAGGAGGCCACAAATTCGATGGAAAGACAAATTTTCTATCACAAGCCAAATAAGTAATCCGATGAAACAAAAATTATGCGTTTATAGGATGATAAAGAATATTACTGACGCCACTCACATAATAAATCTTCAGCGACATCAAGTAAAGCAAACTATAAAACATGTCAGGGGAAAGTTTGATGGGTTGGGGTTGTTTTAATGAAGGTTAGAAGATTATCAAAATATTTTCTAACCAATTTGCTAGAATGTGAGTCGGATACTTGTCATCTCAAATATAACCTGCAATAGCCACAAACAAAGATTTAAAGCTTTTTCATCAT
Organism: Musca vetustissima; assembly: GCF_032173495.1. Lineage (NCBI taxonomy): Eukaryota > Metazoa > Arthropoda > Insecta > Diptera > Muscidae > Musca > Musca vetustissima. Next base: position 88,529 of record NW_026885679.1, on the reverse strand, counting down.
CAGCAGCAAAGAATTCATCACGCCATTAATCAAAGACGTGATTTATATCCAGGGCATTCAACAAAAAGGGATTTCCATTTCCCATACAATTCCATTTTGTCGCATAGAGTAATTGACAGAAACTGTTTTTGAGTGACGTAGGACCGCGATTTGCTTGAAATCGGTTGGTATGAGACACCAAATTTAGTCTAAGATGAATACTAACGTACTCATGTGTCCGTAGTGTTATGTACTCATAACACCGATTTCGGTTCATGTTGTTTTCTGGTTTTACATGTTTCTTTGTTCGCTGTTTCTACAAAATACCTTATTCATATCCTTCATTCATGTTTTTATTCTTTTCAATTTTTTTTTTTCAAGTTAGTAGCACTAAACATCACTTACGTTTTTCTTTGAAATATTCAAAACTTGTCGAACCATTAATTAAGCACATTGTTAATAATAACATTAAAAACGACGAATGCATGTTTTTCAGAAAAAGGATGCGCATCTCCATTTTGTATGTTAATCCTTAATCACAATCACAAGTTTGAATTATTTTTTAATCCTTTTCGAAATTTATCAATTAGACGCATGCGCGTTTTTAGTTGCTCCGCTGCGTTCTACTTTTTGAAGTGCAATGTCAAGATGACTTTTTTCGTCAGTTGCGACTGCGAAACGAATATGCCGGCAAGGTAAGTATGTTAAGAGAGTACGGGCGCGTAAATCCAACTGTTGCGCTGTTCTACAGCGTTCAGCTATTTTATAAAATCTAAACGAACGAACAATGAAATGGCTCTTGAAATTAGAAATATGATCTATACAACGACGTCCCTATTGTAAGGGTAGAGGAGGAGGCGACGCGGCGATTGAGGCTAGGCCAGTGACTTAGTCGGTATATAGCTGCTTACATAGGTCTCGGCTGCCAATGCACAATAAAAATGTACATATTAACTAACTAGTTAAACATACTTGAAATTTATTGACTATATGACAAATCAGCTAGCTAACACACACGTACACTCACATGCAAACATTGAGACAAACTGTAAGTTCATTACAAATTCATTCAGCTTTATTTGTTTGCAATTGTAGAATTATTGTTTTCTACAATACGATATTGTCATTATAATTATGACCTAAAATAATTGGCATTATCTGTGAAAATCGGTTTTAAATAGTACAATAAAATTATTATATAATATACAAGATGAGTCGTCATAAAATTTATATACCTGGATAGTTATTATCAGCTACTTTAATAAAGATATGTATTGAAAAGTTGAAGCAGAACAAAGAAAACTATTAAAAATAAAGGTTAATATAATTATGTATAAAAGGAGCGAATATGATTCGGATGCAGGTGAATTTGCTAAAAAAAGAAGGAATTAACATTGTTTGCTTCCGTACACATACTTCCGTACCGCATACTTTTTAAAAATTGAATGCTATGAAATGCAACAGTGCTGACATTTAGTATCATAGGTTAACGCGCATTGCCTTCTCAAAAAATATTCAAAGTTATCTTCAAGGTATTCGGAGCACCCATACTCCGAATTTATCAAAAAATGCATGTGAGAGTAACTGAAACCCCGCTATATGAAATGATTTAAAAAAGAGAACACAGAGAAGGAGCTTATAAACAAGGGCACCAGTTTCCATGCATGATCAGATATGTTCTAGATTAGATTTAGTAAACTTTGTCAAAATTTGGTACCTTGATGCCCAATTTACGTAAATTCGGGAGAAATTATACATCTGAACGGATTTGAGCAAAACTAAACACAATCAGGGCATTTTAATTTTTATCATTCCGTTTGTAACTCATCGAAATATTAATCAGGGTAATATTTTGATATTTGGAGAAGTCCGTCCGTCTGTTGTAATCATGCTATCTTCAGAAATAATTAAGTTGAGAATTTTACATATAGTCTATAGTTTGTTGACAGAAGATGGGCTATATCTAATTTGGTAAATAAATCGTTTTACCAAAAATTATCAATACTGGGTGGCCCATAAATCGGTAACCCAACAATTTCAGTATTTTTTGAGACTTTGAGATGTTTTTCATCTGTAGTTTGTTATTTGATACTCTCAATTAGAATCAAATCTCAATACTGGTACATTTCTTCGTATAACCCTCATATAACGAATTCCCACTAAATTTTTAGTGATTTGGGTGAGATGGGGGCACGTTGGCTCCACCTTATATATATATATATATATATATTCTTGATCAGTAAAACTGCCTCTCTCTTTCTCTTATACGGAATATAGACCCCATATTAGGGTTTAATGTAGGTTCGCTTCAAATTAAATTTACAGAATTTTGAAATGTGGACTCTTTATGGGGTAGGTGCCAGAAGAGTAGACCATCTTCAAGTTTGATTTATGTAAGGTAAATATATTACCATGTGCAAAATTTGGATGAAATTGGAAATTCGCTGTTAACCCTTTTTGGGGGAGGTACCAGAAAGAGATTGACCGATAAGTTCCATCTTTCAACATTATACAAGCATGGTTAAAATATTAGGTTGTGCCAAGTTTAGTTCAAATCGGATTGCTTATTATTATACTCTCATTCGCATGTTATTATACCCTCAGAATCATGGCTAATGAGGGTATATACACTTTGATACGGTGAAAATTTGCCTAATCGAAATATTGGTTTTAGACACCATATTTCTTTGAACCAAATCCGTTTCAGACAATTTGGAGTCGATTTACAAATGTCCGGCCGGCTTTCTGACAAGCTGGTGCGCACGATTACTCTCGAAATGAGTAACCGATTTAATCCAAACTTTGCACATCTTAATATTTCTTCAAAACTTAATTCAAGTTCGAAGAAGTGGAATATAGTTCCACTCCTTTTGGTAACTCCCCTACAAAATGGCCAAAATTGTGCAAAAAATTAATTTAAATTTATCATGCAAACGGACTATCCGATATGAACCAAACTTTGTACAACAAATTCTAGAAGAAGTTCGAAGATGGGACCCATTGGTGAATAAATTTCACGCGGTGGGGAATCTGAAAGGTTCAGGCGGACCGACCTGGAACTTAACAGCGTTTTTACTTGTTTTAAATGCACAATAGGTATCAAATCTTGATGCCTAAAATGATTAATATCGGTCCACTTTTAGGTATAGCACCTATATACAGCGTACCAGATTGAACCTTGTATGACGTGTATAAAATATATGTTCGTCCGTTTTGATGATACACCAAACACCCAAGGTGTGTTCGATTGAGACGAAATTCGCTATAGCGTATCGTATTGAGTCTACAATGATGTACGACAAATCGGCATTAAATATGCGCAGATTGTGAATGCATGGTGCAGTTAATACCCCAAGTTGGTACGACTTTGATGAAATAAAATGAAGTGTTTAAAGTTTCGATTAAATCGGTTCGCATTTAGATATAGCTCCTATTTATATCGTACGATTTCAAGCAAATTGTGCATTAAAACATACATTTTCCGAGTACCTGCAAAAGGGTGCACCAAATAACCGACGTTTGTCCAATTTATATGACATTTTGGAGAGCGCGACATGCTGCTTTAAGGAGACATACAATTTGCATTAAGGGGGCCCGCCATTCTCTCCCTTAAATCGGCCCAAATTAATATATTGATCTCATATATACTTTTTTTACATTTCATAGAAATGTTACACCTAAGACACCCGGTGTGCCCGATTGACATGACATTTTTAAGATAATTTCTTGTATATGCCAAAGAATATCATAAAATCGGGCTCGTTAAAAATTTGTACCTTCTATAAATCTGGCTTCGGAGAATTTAAATAACATAATGCTGGCTAAAACTCAATTATTTGTTTATAGTATTTTTAGTACATCCTTCGGTTCTAATGGTAATTGAGATGCACAAATACAACAAACGAATAACATATGCAATATTAATACGGACTTCTATGTCTTAATATATATACATTGGATTTCAATATGGGCACAATTGCTTACTTTACCACATTTCAGCAATTACGAATTAAATTGAAACCCCCAATTTGTTGTATTCCAAGATTATTATTACCTTCGAGACTGTTAAATTATTAAAGCGCATATTAACCATATTATTAAACAAGATCAGCTTGCTGATTAATTATAACTTCTACATACGAGTATGATATGGGAAGTGAAAGACCTCCTAACTACATATAGTAATAATCTCGGTTGCCATAATCAGCGCTTTTTGTGAAACTAAACATTGTTGCCGGTGCTTATTGTGTTCGTCGCTTGTTTATTGTTTTTAAATTATTCATAATATTTATAGAGCGGAATGTAAAAATAATAATAACAATAATTGTTTTAATTTAATACGTCGTTGTAGTACTGTTCTTTTTTTATTACAAAGCTAAAACCAGTTTTAATGCTAATAAACACCTTTTATCGTAAAGTTTTTAAGTTTAAGGGGACCCCCCCAGTCTCGTGGTCAAAATTTTTGTTGATATAATTCGGATCTACACTGATTAAAAAACGTCTCTACAAAATTTCGATTTTCCAAAAATATTTTTTCAAAGGTCACCATTTTGTTAATTTTAGAGCGAAGTCAATAATCCTAGCTCATACGAGAGCCAGACATGTACTCTTTCTATCACCGTTGGAATATTCGGATTCCGATGTTCCAGTAAGGAGTTATCTTTTTTTTAATTTCAAAAAAACAACAACAACACAATAACAACAATTGTTTGTAAATTATTTTTCTTCTCTTTTAAATCTTCAAATATATATGTGCAAAGTTACAAACCTTAACAAGTATTGGTATTGATTTACCAGCCCATTAAAAATCTTGAAAAATTAAAATCGAGAATGGGTGGGGTTCCCTTAAATGCCATTCTATCTGGATAAATGTCATAATATTTGTGTAATGACATGTCGATAGTGCAATAATTTAAAAACGGAAATCGAAAATTGTATCTTTCTAATGATTGAACTTGAAATGGAATATAAAGTTCGCTTAATGAATATATATGTATGTATGTTCGTCTTAGTTTTTATAAGGAAAACACAGTGTCATACAACTAACACTGGACATTAACTATCTGAGGATTTTAATTAATGAGCCAGGCTTCTTCCCCGTAGAAGAAGCCTAGCTCATTCATTCTAGAGGAGGACAGAGTGCGGTAGGTGCTTTCGAGCACGCAGCTGATCCGCATCTTACACACAGCGAATTAAGTCCTCAACGATGCTATTCTCAACAAATATTAGTTTGGGGAAACTGAAATCCATTATTTGTATGTAAACTATAGCACTTTATTTAACATGCTTTGTTAAATAAAGTAGAAGTCCTGATCTCTATTTGCAAAAAACTCTAGTAGTCGATTTTTCTCTAGATACCAATTTGTTATCATTAAAGAAATTTTGGAAACCAAGAAAAATATGATAATCGCTTGGTGTCAAGTCCTGGTGGAACACGACACCTCTCTTGTTGGCCAATTCTGGCTGTTTCTGGTCAATTGCTATCTTCAAACTGTCCAGTTGTTGACAGTAGAGATCACAATTTAGCGTTTGGCCATAGGAAACAACTTAGAATAAATAATCACCTTCCAGTCCTGGCTTGGCCACCGATTGAGGTGCTTCACCGCACTTTGACCACGATCGTTTTCGCACAGGGTTATCGTATGTGATCCATTTCTCATCTCCAGACACCATCATCTCATTCCGTTTGGCCAAGGCTTCGCAGATAGAAATTCGATCCAGCCCATTGGTTTGGTCCAAGGACAAAACCTATTGAAATTGGAGAAAATCGGTTCAAATTTAGATATACCTCCCATATATAGTTTCGCCCGATTTTAGGTAAATGGTGCACCAAAGTCCTTGAAAATCTTTAGATTTGCACGAATTTTGGCAAAGCGTACTGAATTAAGTCGACAATGATGTGTGCTAAATTTCGTGAAAATCGGTTCAGATTTAGATATAGCTGCCATATATAGTTTCGTCCGATTTTAAGTAAATGGTGCACCAAAGTCCCAGAAAATCATTAGACTTGCACGAATTTTGGCATAGCGTGCTAAATTAAGTGTAGAATGACGTGTGATAAGTTTCGTGAAAATCGGTTCAGATTTAGATATAGCTCCCATATATAGTTTCGTCCGATTTTAATAAATGGTGCACCAAAGTCCCTGAAAATCATTAGATTCGCACGAATTTTGGCATAGCGTATTGAAGTAAGTGTAGAATGACCCGATTTTAGGTAAATGATGCGCCAAAGTCCCTGCAAATCTTTTGATTTGTACGAATTTTGGCATAGCGTACTAAATTAAGTCTAGAATAATGTAAATGCTGCACCAAAGACCCCTATATCTTTCGATTTTGGTATAGCGTACTGAATTACATCTAGAATGATGTGTGCAAAGTTTCGTGAAAATCGGATCATATTTACAAACACCTCCTATATATATTTTCGTCCGATTTTAAGTAAATGGTGCACTTAAGACCCCGAGCTAGGCCGATTGACACAACGTACTGAATTTAATATAAATTAATCTCTGGCAAGTTTCCTTGAATTCGGTTCATATAGATATAGATATAGCATAGCTTCCATATATAATTTCGACTTTTTCATGTTTATTTTACACCAAATAATCAATGGGTGTTTGATTGAGATTAAATTTTAAACAGTGCAGCATACCGAATTGCGTGTGTCAAGTTTACTTTAAATCGATTTACAAAATTTAGCATAGATTGCAGAATGACATGTGTTGGGATTGATGTTAGTCGGTTTAGATATAGATAAAGATCACATATTTAAGTTCGTTCAATTTCATGTCAATGTTCCTTTGAAAAGGCGATGTTCCAAAGTGGTGAAAGGTATCATATAGTCGGCCCAGTCCGATTTTACTACTTTCCTTACTGGTTTTTTCTCTTAATTGGTGTGGAACCGAAACATCGAGCTTTTTTTTGAATTCATCAGTTTTATGGTCGATTTTTAGCTCCTGGGCCATGTTACGACTGCTAACATGCCGGTCAACTTCGATTATTTCTCCGATTTTATCGACATTTTCGGCGACCGGACTAATTGATTTTTTGTCCAACCTAATCTAATAATGCAAGACCGCATCAAGTCATGAAAACTTCAATCTTGTCCGTTCTCCAACAGAATAGGGCGTAACCTCACACATTAGGATATTTTTCTTTCCCAGAGCCTTAACCTTTCCATCAGATGTGACAAAATGCCTGATCACTTGATAGGCCTGATCAATTGCCGGCCTAGCTAGAAAGCTAGAAAGCCGATCACCCACCTTCAGTCTAAAAACATTACCTCTAAGGAAATTAGCGACCATTCTACAGCCAAACGACTGAAATTTATATAATATGCAATCATGCCAGACTGAATCGGAAGTCTTGGCAATATATACCTACACAGCTATAGTTCCATATTTCCTATCGAAACCTTTTCCAACAAAGCTACCAAAAACCGTTAAGGCATGGTCTGTGGAAAGACCCGTTCTAAAACCAAATTAGCAGACCCGCAGGATTTTCCTATCATCAACAGTTTTTTAATCCTGTCTAGAATAAAAGATTCAAATAACTTCCCAAAAGGCGAGAGAAGACAAATAGGCCAGTCGCTACCTCACTACGTCACCTTCCATTTCCTATATATACCACAGGATTTGCGCGAGACCAGCGTGAAAGCGTAAAGCCAACGGACCTGGGATCGACAAAATTCAACATTCTCCCAAAGAGAGACGTTATCCACAGAGGAGCCATTTGCAGAAAATAAACTGCTAAAGGAAACAATAGGACAATGGTCTTCAATCCTCTCAATCGTCGAGCTAACTGTTGAAGAGATCGTCGCCAAAATCTCCCCCATGTCGAAGCGTTTCCTGCACTTGGTTCGACAGCGGTGTCGCAAGTGAACATGGGATTTTATGTTGATCAGACAAAATGTATAATAAAACTGCAATAACAAAATTAATATAGCACTTATCCTATGGTCGAAACTACATTTTTATACCCTACACAACAATGTTGTCAGGGTATTATAGCTTTGTGCAGCCCCAAAAGTTTGTAAGGGCGCGAAATATTGGTCCTAGACCGACCTTTAAGTATACCGATCGTCATATCTCGACTAGCTGAGTCGATCTAGACATGTGTGTCCGTCCGTCTGTCCATTATAATTTGTAAACACGATACAGGCCACAGTTATGGACCAATCTTCATGAAATTTTGCATGTAGGATGGGATCTGGCCAATGAAGACCCCTATTGTTTTTGGGAAAGATCGGTTAATATTTAGGGGATGAAATGGACCAAATACTAAATATTTGTCGGTTTTTCCGGTCGCTCCATAGGCCGCAATAATGGCCCGAACATCATAAAATTTTGCATGGGGAAGGGGATCGGGCCAGAGAATAAGCATGCCTGTTTTCATAAAGATCGGTCAATATTTAGCGGGTCAAATAGACCCTGAATTTTGTGTGAAAAATGACAAAATTTGTATTCTATAGCGTATATATTTACCCCTGAAGTACATGGACCCGAGAAGTTTATATTATATCCAAGAGGAGTGGTTGACCTTTAAATTAAAACCAATTATATTGTTGTATGTGCTCGGATGTGGGAGTTACACCTAAATATTTACAGGTATCTCCCTATTCGTATATTATTTAGTAACCCATTATCACTCTAGAGAGCGGAACTGTAGCGCTGGTCGCTTTGAAATGTTCCATGAGGTTCCAGTTATGGTCAAGGACAACGCCTATAATTTTCGGTGATGATCAGATAATAATTTTGGAATGAAGTGGACCGAAAACTTAGATTTTTGTGTTATTTTCTAGTCGATCTATAGACCCTATATGAAAGCCGAACATCACAACACAACCCACGGTGAAGAGAATCTAGACAATAGCAGTACTGAATACTCGTAATATTCGGAAAATATGTCAGTGTGAGGAAGATGTGCTGTTTACCTCTAATCGGGCAAGAGGAGTGCAAATATCACGAAATATTGCCCAGGCACGGAATACACATCCGCAGAAAATTTGAGTTCCGTGGTAGTTGTGTAGGGTATCGTATGGTCGGCCCCGTCCGACTATACTGCTCCGCTCACTGGTTTTGTTTAGAAACCATAAACTAACCTAATTAATAGTGTCGATTATAATATGACAGTTTATTTGAGAATTAAAAACAACATGTCAATATTTTAATAATACTTATCACTTTTGTGATATATCTGTAGATTAAAGCGTAATTTATTTTAAATTTGATTCGGATAAATTAATGGTAATTAAATAGCTGTTTAATGTCGTATTAGTGTCTCTTGACAGCTGCAGGGTTTCAATCGCAGGGATTAGGATTGGCTTTTAAAAAGTGGGATGGTAAAAGTTAATCGCTTTTATAATTCCCATTTATTTGCATTGTAATTATCTACTTATAATACACGATTTTGTGCAACAGCAGCAAGTTGCAATTAACATTTACTAATATTAGTTGCAATTAATATTAGTAAATAATTTAATATCTGGGTGTGAATAAATTTACAATTGAATAACATGACAAGTATCACAAATAGAAAGCGGGTTGAAGTTAGTTCGTATTCAAACTTTTGGTTGTTTGTGATTCTTATGTCCATTTTTTACCTTTACCTTTTTTGAAAATGTTCCAACTTTTCGCTGTTTACTATTTGTCATACTATTTTTTGTGTTTTGTCCAGAATTTGAAGTTAGACACTCCGTTATGGCTTGAACCTCAGACTGTAGAATCGTATTGTGATCCGTCAGGCGAGGTGAAATTCTAGTCTATGGTTCTTCGATAAAAATCAGACAGTCCCGTCCTTTCTGGTAGCCTAGTGCCATCTGCGTAGAAACAGTCAGAGGTCTGATGTTTCGTAAGCCCATTAGTCTCTGTCTGGGGTCAAAGTTTCAAATGATGTGAATACTCATGATTCAGGCATTCCGTATATCAATTGAATGATATACAATATAGTCACCAAAGCCTTATTTGCATTGTGCCACATATACCTAGGCAACATGTTCTCTGGACTTTCTGTAAAGCATTAACATAACATTTTTTTGTCCATTGCAGTCCACCAGACTACCAACGCGTATGTTGAACTAAGCCTATAAACCCTACGGCAATAAGACCAGCATCTGCCGGTCTTGTCAATGTGGTCTATCTATCTAAGTTTTCTCTCATACTGTCGTATTTTTATTTTTGTTATGAAAATACATATTTTCGACTTGCCCCGATTTACATTAACACCTTAGAAATATTATAACATCGCACGGTGGGAAAAAATACCGAGCGCAGAAAATAAAAAAATGAACTTGAAGGAAACTTTAAAACATTAATGCAGTTTTAAAGTAGAGTGTTGAGTGTACTTAAGTGCGTATACAATAATCTTAATTAATAAGTTAGAACGGAATAACGATACATTTAAAATAGATACTTTTTCCAATGTTAAAAATTGTATATTTTTGCTATAAAATTGCGAGGGTCGTGTGCATTCTGTGAATATCACAGCATAGCAGATAAGAAAAAAACAAGTTCAAAATGTCCGTTCTAAGGTTCCAGAAGTTCCGACTGGTTTTGAAAAAGTGGAAAATTAATAGCTCCGATCGGCCACTTTTCGAAGAAAAGAAGGCACGTATCATTAATGATTTGATGCAAGAAATGCACATTATTGTTCACACATCTAGGTCAGTATCCGGAACAACAAACGATGGCAATACTGCTAGGCGTTTTTTAGCCAACCTGGCTTGGCATCGTCGATAACTGGTGTTGATGAAAAATTAATGAAACATTTTAGTATCATCCTTTCAACCATGGCTTGTGGATATGCTATTAACGCAGAGTCATTTAGGAAACATTTATTCTTTTCGTGGAATTATATCCTTTGTTCTATATGCCTTCAAGCATACACAAAATATTAGTGCATGGAGCTGATATAATTAAATGTGCAGCTTTGCCCATAGGAATGTTGTCTGAAGAAGCCATCGAATCCAGAAATAAGGACTTTCGGAACTACAGGGAAAAATATATATTCTTCTTGAGTCGTGGGGAAACAATGAGGGATCTTTTCAATAAGTTGCTATTTTCTTCTGATCCAAATATATCAAGGTTGTCTCGTAGTACATCTCTTAACCATCGATATAGTGAGCCACTATCTGAAGAAGTCCTAGAGGATCCAATGCTACCAACTAATTCAGATCAAAAATCGGATTCTGAATGTGATTAGTATTTAATAAACAATGCCTAAATTTTATAAAATATATATAATGTTTTAGATATATAATATTAACAATAATAAAGATACATATAACAACATTTGTGATTGCCCTTAACCCACTTTTTACCCTCCAAATGTTTCGGAATTTTTAAAAGAAGCTCCCATTTAAGGAGTACTATTAGTTATAACGAAAAATGTTTCTTATTAAAAAATAGTAATTTTCACATAAAAATTTAAGTTTTTTCTAAAAAAATCGGCGCTTAGTGGGTTAATAAAAAAAATTGCCAAATTCGTTCATAAAATAATTAAAATTGTCCCTCTAAATCTATTCTTATCCAAAATATCGATAAACATACAGTAAAACATCTATTTTTTATACAGTAAAACATCTATTTTATTTTCTGCCAGCTAGATCTGCATTTTTCCCCACTTTGCATCGTTTGCATATGTATGGTAGAGACTATTAAAGTTGGTAACCCAAAGAAGTGGTGAATAAATCCCTTACGGCAGTGTCGCTTGCCCTTCTCTGTCGTTGGTAGCTATGTCTTGTTAACTACAGTTTATCTATCTATTCGATATCGACCATAAAACTGTTTTAAACCATTTACACAAAGCTGGATTCAAAAAGAAGCTCGATGTTTGGATGCCACACTAATTAACAGAAAAAAAATAGGATGGATCGAATTTCTATCTGCGAAGCCTTGGCCAAACGGAATGAGATAGATCAATTTTTTAAACGGATGGTGACTGGAGATGAGAAATGGATCACATTTGATAACCCTGTGCGAAAATGATCGTGGTCAAATAGCGACGGAGCACCTCAAAGGGTGGCTAAACCAGGACTAACGGCCAGGAAGGTTCTGCTATGCATTTGGTGGGACTGGAAGGGGATAATTTATTATGAGTTGGTTCCATATGGGCAAACGCTAAATTCTGATCTCTACTGCCAACAAGTGGACCATTTGAATATAGCAATTGACTGTTGGCCAGAATTGACCAACAGGAGAGGTGTCGTGTTCCACCAGGACAACGCTAGGCCACACACGTCTACAGTGATTCGACAGAAATTTCGGGAGCTTGGTTGGGAAGTTTTAATGCATCCTCCATACAACACCAAGCGATTATCATATTTTTCTTTTATTGCAGGAAGGATTGTGAAAATCGACTGCTAGAGTTTTTTTGCAGAGAGCAGGACTTCTATGAGAAAGACAATATGAAGTTACCTTTAAAATGACAACAAAACGGTGCATAATTAAATAGAGCCCTATAATTCATATAAAAATAATGGATTTATTTTTCCCCAAACTAATATTTTAGTGATTTTCGTGTCATGCTATTGTTCGAACAATCATTATGTATCACAATATTATCACATGCCTTCTTACCAATACTAGCCCACATGCAACACTTGAAGATTCTACCTTTCGTCTGGGCTGAGTTAGTCACTAAATTATTATATTTAGATGGCATTCTATTTTGCAGTACGATTAAATTTGTTTCTTTTATCTGACGTAGTGTTTCATTTCGTCCTTCCTATCTGACTTTACGTCTTTCTATACATATCAAAAATCAAATAATATATTTCATGTATTTAACACTAGAACGCCGAAGGCGGTCATTTTGACCGCTTTCCAATTTCAAGTACAAAAGCAACTGTGCATTTAATGACACTTTTTTTTAAATGTGGTGACTTTTTGTACCTCATAGAATTACGTTTATTATAAAAAATTCACCAAAATTTAAAAAAAAGTGTCATTAAATGCACAGTTGCTTTTGTACTTGAAATTGGAAAGCGGTCAAAATGACCGCCTTCGGCGTTCTAGTGTTAACAAGGTTGCATCAAGCCTTGCTGCCACATAATGGAGTAATATATATGATCAGCATTAGACTAAATCGACTTAATAAATTACAATTTCAGTTTTTATGTCATTGAATTGAAAAATAATCTATGAATAATTTTTATGCCAAACATGCGTTGCATTCGGTGTTGTTTGCGGACTAAAGAAAACTAGTTAAGTTGATAGTTGAGTTGTTGCATTCAGCTACCTACTTACTCGTTCGTAGTGCATGATACCAAGCTGAAGCAGCAATTTTCACGGTCATTGTAATGATGGGTTTTTTACTGGTGCTGCAGTGGAAGTCACGCTTGTTCTTTCTAAAACCAGTGTTTTATTTCTATTGCTGGCGACCTTTCTGCTGCTGTTGGTTGCTGTTGCTACGACGATCATTGAACAGTTTAGCGAACTTGGCGAGCAAACAAACACTTCTTTTCAAGGTCAATCGATACGCCCTTCAGCTGCTAAACAACATTTTTATTGACGATGAATTATTTAATAAAGATATTAATTTTTTATTTAACATTTACAGTCACATTTGAATTGATTATTAAATGTAATTACTTTATTTTAACAAAATAAAATAAAGAAAATATAAGCAGATTTGCTTGTCAAGAAAATGCATTGCAGCTCACAAATCACCAAAGTAATAACTCGCCGGAATATAGGCAAATATTTTTCTAAAACGATCCTCCAAAACCTTCTGCACGGTCGCAGTGAAGGATGGCCGAAAAGCGGTAAACAATTCCTTCCAGTTATCATTGAAAACGGCATTCGCCGAATCTTCTAGATCTTTTTGTCCATTGAAGAGATTTTCCCAATGACTTTGATAGAGGCCAACATCGGCGACCTCAACCCGTAATTTATCCAAATCGGTGAATTTGAAACCATTTTCTTCGCGCAGTTTCAGTTTGCAAATTAGATTAAATTTAAGATTTTCTGAAAAGAAAAATAATGAAGAACTTTAATTTAAATTGTAAAAAATTGATAAAAATCCGCAGTTTCCATGAATTAAAAACCAATAAGTATTATACCTTACGCCACCTTGGTTAAATGAAAGTAGTACTCTAGAGATGTAACTTTGAAAAGTGTAGCTGACAGCCAGGGTAGTCTTTATACCCATGTTCGTTTTAGACCTTTTAGACTTAAGGGAACCCCCCCCATTCTCGATTCTTTATTTTTAAGATTTTAAATGGGCTGGTAAATGAATACCAATGGTTGTTAAGGTTTGTAACTTGGCACATATATATTTGAAGATTTAAAAAGGAAGAAAAATAATTTACCAAAATTTGTTGTTGTTGTTTTGTTGTTGTTTTTTGTGTTCAAAGTAAAGTCCATATTTTCGATGGCGGGCATGATAACTCCTCACTGGAATATCGGAATCCGAAAATTCCAACGGTGCTAGAAAGAGGACATGTCTGGCTCTCGTATGAACTAGGATTATTTACTTCGCACAACAATTAACAAAATGGCGGACCTTTGAAAAAATATTTTTGGAAAATAGCCGATTTTTTACAAAAAACCAAGTTAAAAAATAAGGAAGATCTTCACCGATTGGCTTTATCCTAGTTCATACGAGAGCTACACACTCCCAGAGAAACGTGTCAAAATTTGAAACCGATTGGATTATTAGTTTTTGAGTTATCGTGCCCGCCATTCGCAAAAGAGAAAAACGCGTTTAAAGTTTGAGAAGCCCTTTAGCCGTCACTTGATGCTGACACAATAAATCGGCTATATCTTCAAGAGTTCTTGAGATTTTCACTTGAAATTTTGTAGAGACATTCTTGAATTAGTGTAGAATCGAATTAAATCAAAAAAAATTTTGACCCCGAGAATGGGGGGGGGTCCCCTTAACGCAATGAATGAGTGAATCGATATTAGACACAATATACAAATATAGTCAGTAATTTTGAGTCATGCCGAATACCTGAAAAAAGAGTTGTCAAATCATGGGAATCTCTGATAGCAAACAGAGACTTGTAACGGAATAGTAGCACAAATGACCTCTGGTAACTGTTGTTACACAAATGGCTACCGACTAGCAGGGGACTGGATGTTATTATTGAATAGCCGGGACTGAAATCATAACACGTCTGATCTGGTTAAGTTCAATCGCAAGACAAAATACAACAAATATCTGGACAGATAGTAATCATTTTACAAAAACTTTAAATAATTATTCACGACATGGTCCTGTACGAATAATATGGGTACCGTGTCAAAAGCCCCAAAAGTGCTATGAGGAGATTCAAATAAAGATAAGACAAAGTAAATCTTAGTGCTAGGTTGGCAGAAGGGATGAAACATACCAAGCAACGTCTTTGATTGGCTTTAACATGGTAAAGTCCAGGCTTATCTTGTTCCCTCTTTCATTTCATACTGACCTCCCGCGGTGTCACACGTTGAAATTATGAGCTGATATGTGCGGTGATTTCAACCATAAGAACTGTACAAAATGGGTTGAGGCGTCGGGTTAGTAGCCCACACTCGGAAAGTCATACTTACTATGAAAAGGCAACGATGTTCTCAAGAAGTACGAAGCCGATATTATTGTTAACAGAAAATGCGATGGAAAGGGACAGGCGTATGTAAATAAGATTATTACGGAATGTTTTATAGCTGCCATGAAACGAGACATGAATTTGGCTGCCGATTTATGGTTAACAGGAGAATAAAAGACCTCGTCTCTAGATTCACTCCAATAGATGAGCGAATGCTAGAAACGGCATGTGATCGCTGCCCTGGCCATGACATTGAAATTCTGCTAGGATATTTTAATATAAAACTCGGAAGGGAAAATATTTTTGGCTCCACTATCGGAAAATTCAGTCTCTATGAAGAAACGAGAGCGACATAAGATTGATTGACTTCTCGACAGAAAAATCATGGTAATTAGCAACATTAGATCCAAGAATCTCGATATAAACAAGGCCACCTGGCTTTCTCTCGATCAAACAACGAGACATCAAATTGAGTCTGTATAATGTCCGAAAAGTCCCAACGGGTAAAACACCAAACGAAAGGCTTTGGTACAGGCATATCCTGGTGTAGAGATGAAGAAGGAAACCTAGTGACACATACAGATAGCATGTTGAGAATCTGGAAGCAGCATTTTGCAAATAGAATAAGACTCACGAACAATACAACACGTTCCAACTATTCGGCGACTACAAGGCGCATTCGGCAGCCCAAGCGTGTTTAAAGCTATGCCTGCAATATTAATGCTGGATAACTTTAACTGGTACAAGGTCATCAGTTAATGTCGGAAAGGACCTATTGGAGCCCTTCAATACCGAACGAGGATTCAGACAAGGTGACAGTTTGTCGTGTGACCTTTTTATCATCATGCTGGAAAAGGTAATACGAGATGCAAAGGTGAACAGAAATGACACTCTGTACACCATTCAGCATATTTTACTCTCCTATGGCGATGACATAGGTCAAAACATTGCGAGTGGCAACAGCCAACTTTGAACGAATTAAGAAAATGCGAGAAGATCAAGCTGATGGTATCAACGCTCAAGACGTTCAGTAGACTCGCCCCAACTGTGGAACTACACATTTGAGTTAATCAACGATTTTATATATCTCGGTACCGCCATAAATAAAACTAATGACATTGGTTTTGAAATCCGGAGAAGAATGGAAAGACCATGTGGAAGAAAATATATAGAAACATGGTCTTTCAAATTGGAGGAGCTGGGCACCAGACCGACTCGCATGGTATTTTTATGCTTGGATTATGGAACAAATGTTCTGTCTCGAGCTATGCAAGTAGAAAAAATAAATCAGCGTATTGGCAGGTGTTCTCAGAGGGCATATTCATCATGCGGGCATATTTACACAAGATTTGGTGCGAGGGAAGAGGTAGGTAAAGAGCGTGCGGGAAAGACAGAGAAAAGCTAGAAAGTTTCTATTTGCCTCTGCCCAGCTTTTGCAAGACTTCGAACCCAATTTATGGGAAATTATATTATTCACTAAGAAAGCAGAATTCTAGAATATTAGTGAGACAAAATCTCAAGATAATTTTTAGACTTTCTTTCCTTTGTAGGTCACACAACAGGTCATTCACAGATTACAGTGATTGTTCTACTATTGGACATGTGGTGGTGCAAAACACAAGTTAATCTATTGGTTTCATCCACACTTTGGTCATTTAGAGGAAGTTACCAGAAGAAGAAATTCAATAAATATCATATTTTTCTTGATCTATGTTTGCTAACATATTAAAATATACAAACTTTGTATCAAAGCGAATACTCAGTTCCATATTTAAAATTTTTTGATTTCAAAAAATTATTATGAGAACTGCTATTGTATCGGGGTGCATATAATAAAAAAAAATCGTGTATCACGTGAATAAGAGAATATGTTGTATTGGCACTTACTAAATTTATTTTCCGCCTTTCCACTTCCATCTAATGCCAGGGCTAAAATACGTCCTTTCATTTGATAATCGGATGTCATTATTAATTCTGGCACCGTTAACGTCATTTTGGTCACCAACTTTGTTTGATCAAAGCTGGAAAGATATTGCAAATTAAAGTCGTTGCTAATTAAGAGAAAATTCAAAACTTCTTACTCAGCATCGTCGACAATTGTGTTACGAAGGCCACGTAATTCCACCTTCGTAAATCCAATATTGATGGATATAATGCTGCTGGTATTTTCGGTTAATGAGATACGTTTAATGTGGAAAGGGTCAACGGGACCGACTGACTTTAGACCGGGAACACCTGTTGGGAAATAATAATGAAATTTAGAAATAATTATTATCTGGGGTGTTATTTTGAATTCATCTTCATTTCTATTACCATCTTTAAATTCCACAAAAAATGCTTGGAAATTTTTAACTACACATTGTTTGAAATCTGAATTGCCAGATTTGCAAGGTGTTATAAAATCCGCTGTAAAATAAAAAAATATTATTCAAATAGCAATACAAATATTTGCAAATAATATTTGCATACGCTTCTCTTCGAGAAATTTACTAGCAGCGACTAAACCAATCAAAGTTGTTACAAAAATGTAACTGTGTTTTCTTCCATACATTTTGTTTACAGCACACAATTCTATTATTTTTATAAAGATACTGCACTCTCTGAAATGTTGCACTATTCTGTTTCTAGAAAACGACTCAAATGAAAAATATGTTACTTGTATTTAATCTTAAATTATACTCGTTAGAATGTTATTGGAGAAACTTGTTTCGCAACATTTGTGATTTCAACTCAGTTCCAGGTTCTTATCAATTAATTTATTATTTTTTATGCTTATTAAACCTTCATAAACAAATAATTAGTTTGCGCTAGAATTTTATTAGGTTGTATCGAGATTGCAGTATTAGTTATTGACTCCGATTAAAACAATATTTTTAAAATTATTTCATTTTATTTCATAAAATTTGAGAATGATTTGAGTTTAATTAATTATTTATTAAAATAAATTATATACAAAAAATTTCATAAATTGTATACGGGTAAAATTTTTTACCAAACCCAAAAGAATGTTCTAAAAATTCTCCTCCCAAGTTAAAGGATAAATGTCAACAAAAATACGGATATGTTTGGGATTATGTAATGGATTACCAAGTAAGTACAATTGATTTATTATGGATTACACATGAATATGTGTTCATTTAAAGCATATATATTTATATTCTATGTCGGTTTAGCAACGATTTTGCACTTACGTCATAACAGGGTTTTCCAATACGATGTATTATTCTGGTGTTCAAAGATAAATTATAGTCCGTAAGATAGGATAGACTGAAAAGAGGTGTGGTTTATGTCACTATATGTCCAAAGTAGTACGTACAATTAACCTAGTTAAAGGTCTGTTGCACGCTTTATAAGAAATTTATAAGAACATTTATATAAGAAAACATGTTGAGATTTGTCGCTCTATACTTCTAGGATTCTGTGTCTGTAGTGAATGCTTTAGTCTTTTAAATTCACACTCCCTTAGATCTTTTAGTTCGTGAAAAGTATCATTGTCCAATATGACATTGGAAATGTTCCAACGTTTCGATGTCTTCCCAAACACTTTACACCTGCTGCTTTCCGCGCTCCCAATCTTGTATAAATGTGCCTTGATTTTATGCTTCATTTATATCTGTCATGATGTTTGTAGAATTTTGTTGAGAACTTAACCCGTTTAGACTCTTCGCTATAGTTTGAAACTGGTGAAGTGAATTTTAAATTCTCGGTTCTTCAATAAAAGGCCACAGTCCCGTTTTTAGCCGGGAGTCAACTGCTTAACAACAGTTGCCATAGGGCATTTGTGCTAGTGTTCCGCTATCCCATAAGCCTTTGTCCGGCATTATATGATATTATTTCAGGGATTCAGTCTGATTCAAAATTGCTTAATGAGGATCCGATTGTTGCCTGTGCTATATTTTTGTTTGGTGTATTGTGTCCGATGTCGATCCACTCGTTCATTACTTTAAGTCTAAAAGATATCAGTTAGATGTAAATTACCGTTCGTTCCCACGCCTCTCACACCCGGCCCTTTCGATGGAGGGGCTACTTTCCTAATCGCAGGGAGCACACACACACACACCAAAGACCGGACTAAGGCGGGTTAGTAGTGGTTTGACAATACCGGCTACAGATAGATCATCAGCCGGCAATTAATAATTATACAATAAATATAAATTATAATTATATCGATACAATAACATAAATAACCTTTTTTAAACAAACAGCGGTAAACTGAAGCTCAAATACCACGGTCTAGTGTTTCCATGCAATGCAGTGTAGATTTTTTTCCAGCATGCAATAGACTACGTAGAGATATAACATTGCCTATGTTATTATATCTTACACATAAGGACCTCGTTGGTTGTTTAGTTCATAATTAGTTCTCGCGATCGACAATTTCAACGGTTCAAAATTACGCGTTTTTCGAGAGAGAACATTAAAATCTATTTCTCCTTAAGAAAGGGTGAATCAATCAGGCCACGTATTAATTTAATAATGAACAATGCTCTTGACATAAATTTTCCTCTTTCTAGTGTTGGAAGACTAATTAACAATGAACGACTTTTATAAGGTGGAAGTAATTCAGATGCGTTCCACTTTAGACCACGCAAGGCAAAAATTAACCAGTAAGGAAAGTAGTAAAGTCGGGCTGGGCCGACTATATGATACCCTTAACCACTTTGGGTATATTCTACATATGGGTATTCTCATTTTTTTAATTCCATTAAAAACAATTGTTTTGATTTGATCTTTATCAATAAATGAACCGACCAAATACATGATTTTCTGCAACCTATGCAAAATTTCAATGAGACAAATTTGGGTAAATCGATTTATAGTACACTTGATACACACTATTCGATAATATCAATCAGACACCCGTTCGAAATATAGCTATGTCAGTATCTGCACCCATTACAAAAAAGCGCAATCAATCTAGTCTCAATTGAATAAAATTTCGTGTCAATCGGAGGAGTTTGGTGCACCATTTACCTAAAATCGGACGAAAATATATATGTGGCAGATATATCTAAATCTGCATTTTCAGGAAAATTAACACACATCATTCTAGACTTAAGTCAGTACGCTATGTCAAATTTCGTGCAAATCGAACGGTATATAGGGACTTTGGCACACCATTTACCTTAAATCGGAAGAAAATATATATGGGAGCTATATCTAAATCTTAACCAATTTTCACGAAATTTAACACACATCATTCTAGACTTAATTCAGTACGCTATACAAATTTCGTGCAAATCGAAAGAAATGTAGAGGCTTTGGTGCACCTTTTACACAAAATCGAACGAGAATATGTATGTGAGCTATATCTAAATCTGAACCGATTTCCACGAAACTTGGCAAACATGACTCCAGACCCAATTCAGAACGCTGTGCCAAATTTTGTGCAAATCGAAAGATATATAGGGTATTGGGTGCAACCGTTATATCTAAATCTGAACCGATTTTCACGAAATTTAGCACACATTATTCTAGGTTTATTTTAGTACGCTGTACCAAATTTCGTGCAAATCGAAAGATATTTAGAGACTTTGGTATGGGAGTTAAATCTTAATCTGACCCGATTTTTTCCAATTTCAATAGGGTTCGTCCTTGGGCGAAATGAATGAGCTATGCCAAATTTCATCCAATTCGAATAATAAATGCGACCTGTATTTTGTTCACAATTTAGCATGGACAGCCAGACAGACGGATGGACGGACATGCATAAATCGAATTAGAAAGTGATTGTATGCATATTCTCAAAAGGAACCATGTGTCTATCTTGTTTCCTTTTGCCTGTTACAGACATATGCACAAAGACATAATACCCTGTACCACAGTGTAGTGAAGAGTATAAAAACTGAGTGGACCACATGATTTCCTTCCGGAACTCCAGAGGAAACAATAATATCTCTAGAAAAGTAATCACTAAACATAACCTTTTAGTTACAGTCTTCTAAATAGGATGAAATCCAGCTTAAAAGAATTGACGGGAACTCTATACAGTATCGAAAGCTTTACCGAAGTCTGTATAAATAACATCAGTCTGTTGTTTATTTGCAAAGCCATTATGAACATGACATACAAATTCAAGAAGATTGGAAGTAATAGATCTGCCTTTAATAAAAAAGTGTTGAAAAGGGGAAATAATGCTTTTTAGAAAATGTGGTATTCTTCGTGAAAATAGAAGATCAGAAAGTTTAGGCATGGCACTTAGCTTTGCAATACATCTATAGTTATCTATGAAACATCTATTACCATATTTATGAAGGGGGATAATAATGTTCGACCTCTAGACGTGCGGGAAGTATCCTGTATTTAAGGAATAATTAAATATTTTTTGGGTAAAAATAATTCTGTAGCAGAAGATTTAGAAAATATAGGTTCTAATCCGTCAATATAGTATCCAAAGCCCCAGTTGGCGTTATCCCATCTACCTAGGCCACAAGCCTACATACGCTTATCATATTTGGATTGAAACCGCATTCTTTTGCAGAAAGCCCAGCATTTATGATATTTAACTTAGTTTGGTATGACTATCACTATGATTTGTAGGATGGGTTCTTCATACCGTCATATTTTGGTATTCCTGATGAAATATCTCCGTCTTGTTTAAGCGGCGATAGTCCGTTGCACAACGTATTGAAGTTAGGAAACCCTAATGTGTGCAAGTTTTATTGAAATCGGTTCAGATTGAGATATAACTTCCAAAGAGTCAAATTCTGTCCGATTGGCAGGAAAATTTGGACAAAGTAATGAAGTTTGAATATCCTAACGTGTTTTAAGTTTCATTGAAATCGGTTCAGATCTAGATATAGCTCCCATGTACATTTTCGTCCAATTTTTAGCAAATAGTGCACCAAAGAGTTAAAGTTACACAACATATATATTTTCGACTGACTTCATGTTAATTTTGCACATAATAATTAACTGATGTCCAATTAAGATTACAATTTGAACATAAAGAATAGTTTGATTTAAATCGATTTAAATAATTTTGACCCTTTGCAAAAAATGAGCCTAAATCTGCCCTAATTAAATGGAATCGTGCATAGGTTACCGAGCACATGTGTAGGATTAATGTAGGCAATAAGAACTCAAATTTCAGTGAATTCGGTTGAAAAGTGCGCTCAAGTCCCCATACTGTTATATGGGGACTACCAGATAATTTTATAGTTTTTAGAGGAGACATTTGGTACCCAATAACAACCCCTTTGTACCAAATTTTAGAGAATGCGCAGGAATAGCTCACTCAAGAACCCCAAAATATCGAAAATCGGGGTACCCTTATATGAGAGCTATTCCTAAACTCTGACTGAGATGAGATATAATCTTAAAAATTAAGCTGTCTGCAAAATAAAATATAAAATATAGGCGATCTATCTCAATTCGTTTAGAGGCTAGAGTGATTACAATAGGCAGACGGACATCATTAAATCGTCATAGAATTTTACGCTGATAAAGATAATATATACTTTATAGGATCGGGAATGATTATTTCCTTGAGTTATAAATGGAAAATCTAAAGATATATAGGAACTTTGGTGCACCATTTACATGAAATCGGACGAAAATTTATATGGGAGCTATATCTAAATGTGGACCGATTTTCTCGAAACTTGGCAGACATCACCCTAGGCTCAATTCAGTACGTTATGCCAAATTTATGCATATCGACAAATATATAGGGTCTTTGGTGCGACTCAGAAAGAGATTATATGCATATTCTCAAAAGGAACTTTGGGTCTATCTCGTTTCCTTTTGCCTGTTACAATTCATGCAAATCGACAGATATATAGGGTCTTTGGTGCGACTAGAAAGTAATTCTATGCTTATTCTCAAAAGGAACTATGGGTCTATCTCGTTTCCTTTTGCCTGTTACAAACATATGCACAAAGACATAATATCCTGTACCACAGTGTGGTGAAGGATATAAATATGATTGCTATTTTTCCGTTAAAAATAAAACTCTTTTAGGAATTTTTAATTCTTCCGTCAAAAATAAAACTCTTTTTGGGAGTTTTATTTTTTCTGTCAGGAAATAAAATTCTTTTTATGTAAATAAACATATAGAGTTTGGTACCGGTTATATAACCTTTGACCTAATAGTCAGGGGAATGATTCTTTAATTAATATTCTTGATTTTATACATTAGACTATTTTTTAAAATTTTATAACAAATATTTTTTACCTTTGATTTTTATCACTTATGTGTAAACTTATTGTAATAAGGACAGTGATTTATAAATTGTAATTTTATAACTGACTACAAGTATTATAAGCTTCTTTACGTAAAAAGAGTTTTATTTTTGATGTAAAAAATTAAAATCCCTAAAAGAGTTTTATTTTTAACGGAAAAAATAAAAATCATTTTTTTTAACAGTTAAAAATCAACTTTTATTTTTTCCGTTTAATAATAAGTCTTAATAATTAATAATAAGACTTGACATGGGACCTGAAAGAGTTTTCTCAATATCACCCAATATCCTTAATGGGCTGCTCAATACGAATCTATTGGACACTATAGGTGTCCCATGTCTCTAACATAAAGAGTTTTTTCGCATTTTCAAAAATAACTGTTATTTTCGGTCCCTGATCTTATGTAATATAGGAATATGAAAAAAGTCATAATCTTAATGGCCACTTCCAAATAAGACCAACGAAAGGAAAAACCAATATACTCAGTTATTCTTGAGCGATGAGCCCAACCAGTCCACTAGCATTTCCCATAGTTCTATTTTTCCACAAATTTCTGTATTGCAATCCCAAAAGGTGCTTCACGACGACCATAAAATGCTTAAGTTTTGCAGCATCTGTGGTTGGAAAATGACAATAAGACCTAATAAGATATGACTAATCGCCTAGAGTTTTACATCGATCAAGATCAAGTTAAGTATGATTTTTTTTACACATTTTATTTCGTATCAAACCCAAATAACTAAATTAAAATCATATTTTTTATAGATCACCAATAAAATAATCTCCCGGTATATAGGTAAATACTTTCTTAAAGCGATCGTGTAATATTGTCTGTATTGTTGTTGTAATGGAAGGACGCAATGTTTCGAAAATTTCTCTCCAGCTAGTGTTAAATAAATCATTTGCGGAATCTTCTAACTCTTTTTGTTCATTGAACAGATTATTCAGGTGAATATGAAAACCACCAACATCATTAATAAATACACGGGTCTTTTCAATAATCATAAATTTAAAACCATGTTCTTCCCGCAGAGTGTATTTGACAAAAACTTCAACTTTGAGATTTTCTAAAGAAAAACAAAGAAGTTATAAAATAGTAAAAATCCAAAAAATGTAATCAACTCACGAATTTTCATTTGTCCTTTGCCTTTTCCATTCAAAGGCAATGCCAAGACCCGTCCCTCTAATTGATAATCGAAATTCATGGTCATATCAGGAATTGTAAATTTTGTCTTTGTGTTAGTTTTCTCACGATCCAGGCTAGGTGTTTGGTTTCTATTAGATAATTGATCATTTGTTATTTTAGGTTTACTTACATTGCTTGGTCCACCTGGGTGTTGCGTAGTCCCTCCAAGGAAATGTCTTCAAGGACAATATTTAATGATACAGGGCTGTTGCCGTCCGCAGCTATAGTGACACGTTTGACATGCAAAGGATCAAGAGGGCCCATACTTTTGAGTCCAGGAATACCTTCAGAAAATATAGAAAACTAATGGTTAAAGTTGTTTATATTTTACAAGAAGTGAATTTCCGACACACAAATACATTTTTATGAATATTACTGAAAAAGGGTGGATTACCATTATATACAATTCCATGCATTGGCATTTGACTTTCTATAACAATAGTATTGTTTTTGTAAAATTATTAGACGTTGTAATTCTTGCACAACCTTTATTAAATGCACCTTGGCCCAAGAGTTCGTAACATTACAACAGTTTATAATAAATGAGGGCACAATCATTTCATTCAATATATCAAAAATTAATGGGATTGAACCTGGAACATACCGTAAAAGATGTGAGAAAACGATGATTTATATTCTCAAAATACCTAATAGTGGGGTTACATGAAATTGTAGGACTTTGCAATTTTTGGTAGTGAGATTTGACAGCCAATAATAATACAAAATACCATATTATAGTCAATTCTGTTGAAAACGTAACACAAATTCCCAAAATACCGACATGGGTCAATATGAATAATTTTTAGTAGGGAGATGTAGGAATACCCCTATATATGGTCTACCCCTAAACTTGGGCAAATATTAATAATTTTTAGTACAAGGATGAGCTATACAATGCGAGTATAAAATACCAAATTTTGGTCAATTCGATTGAGAAACTATAAAACAAAACATTATGTGCACCAAATACAAATTTCAGCAATTTTTAATGGGGAATTTTCTTAAAATCTCCAAACCCCGAAGCTTGGACTGATACTAATAACGCATCTCATAATAATTACCATCTTTATACTGACTAAATATGGCCTGATATCCATCGGCCAAACACTTGTTGAATCCTGGATTAGTTTCTCTACATGATTTCAAAAAATCAGCTGCAAAATAAAAACAATTTTATTATTATACACACATGATCGTATTTCAATTTCTTTGACTTACGTTGCTGTTCAAGATATTTGCTACTACCGGTAACAAGTAAGATCATTGCCAGGATCAAATATCCCCAAAATACAGATCGAAGCATTTTGTTTTATTTTTTTAGAATACACTTTCGAAAACTTCTATGCAATTATAGAGTCCACATCGTACTAATCGATAAAACGCATTTAACCAAGAGACTTATTTAAATCGTAATATGTTAAAAAGTACTTTCACAATTAGAAATTTAATTAAATTGGAAACAAGTCGAGTAGGTTTCGACGTAAATAATAAGAAGTTTGGCATTTTTTATATTAATTTAATATCTTTTGTTACATTATTCGAAAACGATTTTAACAAATTGATATATGACTGTTAACTGGAGTAATGACCGATAAGATATATCAATATTTTTTTAATATACATGCGATGATCTCTCTAAGTTTAAATAAAAAACTAAAAATTATTTGTAGTCTGTAGTATTTAATGGAATTAACAACATTTTATGAATTTTTCACAGTAAAGAAGGTAGGCCATAAAATTCGTTTTATTTCAGTCGGAACACGCACCTTTACAGCTGTGAGATATAAACATGATATTTGGCGTAATTTCAATATTTATACCAAACTTAGAACTTATACGTCCATTCCATCTAGTCCCTTCGTCACAAGCATTCAGTTTTTCTAAAGATCGTATAAGGAAGAGTAATTAGATGCGGGCATATATTTACTTTCTTACTGGTTTTTTAACTTTCGTTTGTGATCTCTTCCACGTCGAGGTAAATATGTATGACAAACTGACTTGATAACACTTTAATCGTTATTTAAAATCAACATGTTAAATTAATTCTATTTTATATACAAACCAGTGAGCGGAGCAGTATAGTCGGAGCGGGCTGACCATATGATACCCTACACAAATACAATGAAAATCAAACTTTCTGCGGTTCTATATTCTGAGCCTGGACAATATTTCGAGATATTTGCCCCCTTTTTACCGATTATAGGTCAACAACTTCATTTTCTAACACTGGCATATTTTCCATTTTTTTCTTGTAGTGAATTTTTACGCCTTAAAATAAGAAAAAAATTCACTTTAGGTTTAAGTTGATTTGACTCGCGGAATATTGGCCGATCATCATCTAAACAGCCGCTCTAAGCATTGGGTCAGATCCCTTTCACCTTGTAAAATATATGATGTTCTGCATATAATAATTGCCTCTAGAGCGACTAGAAAATCTAACAAAATTAAAGTTTTCCGTTCATTGCACCCCCTGAATGAAATCTCAACTTCACCGAAAACTATAGGCGTCGTTCTTGACCATAATCGGAAGTTCATGTACAATTTCAAAGCTATCAGCGCGAAATTTCCCTCCTTTAATGGAGTTATAGTAATACTATGCACTTAGTCACCTTTACCTAATTACGTATAACTTCCACATCAGAGTACATGCAGCCATAAGTTTGGTATCAATTTGAAGGTCAACAACTCCTCTTGGATATACTAATACAACTTCTCGGGTATATGTCCTTCAGAAGCAAGTATATACGACCCAGAATAAAAATTTTGTAATTTGTAATTCCTAACATTCGGAAAAGCACCCTTAATATAGAAAATAGAGGTCATAATGTACCAGAAATTGCTAGAATTAGTAGAAAGCAATGCATAATTCTTAAAATAAAAACTCAAAAAATGTAAATTAAACTAAAGGAACTAATAGATTTCGAAACCCTACGCATTTTTGATGCACAACACAATATTGTAAATATTAGGCAAACTATAATTTTTTCTTTATTTGAGGCTAAAATAAATTAAATGGGCATTATTCTATTCAAAAACCAGTAAGGAAAGTAGTAAGGTCGGACGGGGTCGACTATATGATACCCTTCAACACTTTGGGTATATTTAACAGATGAATCTTAACAAATGTCGCATTTATAAAGGACCAGTAAAATGAAAATGGATCCATAAACATGTCATTCTGCAACCTACATATACTAAAGTTTTCATTTGGTCAGATATAGAAGCTATATCTAAATCTGAACCGAATTCATGAAACTTAACACACATCATTCTAGACCTAATTCATTACGGACTTATTAAAGGACTTTGGTACACCATTTACCTTAAATCGGACGAAAATATATATGGGAGTCAACTCAGAAAGTGATTCTGTGTATATTTTCAAAATGAACCATGTGCCTATTT
Organism: Musca vetustissima; assembly: GCF_032173495.1. Lineage (NCBI taxonomy): Eukaryota > Metazoa > Arthropoda > Insecta > Diptera > Muscidae > Musca > Musca vetustissima. Next base: position 60,249 of record NW_026885679.1, on the reverse strand, counting down.
GCCTAAAGGCATAATACCATGTACAACAGTGTGGCGAAGGGTAAAAAATTCGGACGAGAGAACGAAACTATAGCTATATAAAAATCTGAACCGATTTCAACAAAACTTGGATCATAAATGCGACTTTGTTAACAAAAATACATGGACGGACTCAGAAAGTGATTCTATGCATATTTTCAAGAGGAACCTCGGGTCTATCCCGATTCTTTTTTCCTGTTACAAACATATGCACAAAGACATAATAACCTGTACCACAGTGTGGTGAAGGGTATAGACGAGGGCCATAGACGACTACAAAAAACCAAATTACAAAAACGAATTTGGTTCAAGAACCCCAAAATACCCGAAAAAATTGACCTATATTTATAATTTATAGTGGAGAGATTTGCTACCTAATAAGAACTCGACGTACTAAATTACAGTCAATTCGGTCGAAAAATACGATCAGAACCGTTATATGGGGACTAGCAGAAAAACTGGATCCATATTTTTAATTTTTAGTGGAGTAATTTGGTACCCAATAAGAACCCAATTTACAAAATGTCAGAGAATTCAGTTATAAAACGTGCCCAAGAACCCGAAAATACCGAAAATTGGAGGTACCCTTATATGAGGACTATCCGAAAAAATTGACCTTTCTTTATAATTTTTGGTAGCGAGATTTGCTACCCAATAAGAACTCAAAGTACCAAATTTCAGCGAATTCGGTCGAAAAATGCGATCAAAACCAAAATACCGAAAATTGGGGGTACCCTTATATGGGGGCTATCCGAAAAAAATTGACCTTTATTTATAATTTTTGGTAGGGAGATTTGCTTCCCAATAAGAACTCGAAGTACCAAATTTCAGCGAATTCGGTTAAAAAACGCGCTCAAGAACCTAAAAATACCGAAAATTTGGGGGCACCCTTATATGGGAGCTATGCCTAAACGTGGACCGATTTTCTCCAATTCTCAATAGGGTTCGTCCTTGGGCCAATTAAGTGACCTGTGACAAATTTCATCCAAATCGGATCATAAATGCTACCTGTACATTTTTGACACGGACAGACGGACGGACGGACATGCATAAATCGACTCAGAAAGTGATTCTACGCATATTCTCAAAAGGAACCATGGGTATATCTCGATTATTTTTGCCTGTTACAAACATATGCACAAAGACATAATACCCTGTACCGCAGTGTGGAGAAGGGTATAAATATTATTTTGGAAAAATAATGTCACGTTCAATAGATTTTATAGGTCTTGAGTTGAACAACAAAATGTTAGCTGTGTGCCAGGAACTTTTATTGGTCAACATAGGCGTTTACCCTGTTCATTTTGTTCTGACTGATAATTTTTTTGATAAAATACATTTTGTACTACTCGAACCATCGATAAAAATCGATAATAAATGCCAATATTCATCAATATTTCCTCACATACTGCAAAAATATTTCGGCCTTCTTCAATAAAGACTTTCGAAATCGGTTAGGTTAATTCCCATTTTTGAGTATTTATTTCAAATATTTATTTATTTTAAGAACTATTTATTGTTTTCTACTAATTCTAGCAATGTCTGGTACATTCGGGTCATTATTTTATATATTAAGGGGAAAAAGAAATCCATTAGTTTTTCGGCAGATGGCTGTAGGGGAGACTGGGGCACCTTCGGCATCGGGGCACCTTCGGCAATCGCGTTTTCGATATGAAGCTCTCACCGTACATCACTAGTTTCGATACATAGGTATCGAATATCGAAATAAATAACTTACACAAAGTTTGAAATTTCTAGCTAATAAGCTTATTTGGATACATAGGTTTTTGTATTTTTATAGATGTTTCTGTAATATTTCAATTCCATTTCGTAAGTATTTCGTGTATAAAACTTTTTAAATTTTTAAGACAATATTATTAAAAAGTGGTTAACTACGATGTGTATCATTATAGAAATATTTAAAAATATAATATTTTTACAAAACTGATCGAAAAAAATGAAAAAAACTATAAAAAGTACATTCGGGGCACATTCGGCATTTTAAATTGGGGCACATTCGGCCATATACAGGTTGTGCAATATTATTTCCTTAAAATGTTTTTGAGTTTGTCTTTAAAACTAATCCTTTAATATGGCTCGAAATTGCATATAAAAGATCAAACGTGCTTATATTGACGAAAATGCGATAGAAAACCCCTATTTCTGATGGTGTGTGCGACCTTGAGATTTAAACGTCCGCCGCTAGAAAATAAAGCCCTATAATTCAAACATTGTGTGGCGTATTAAAACCAAATAGAGCCTTTAGATAATCAGAATTTCAACCAGACTGATAGCGATGACAATTACCCGGCTATGACTATGGTGCCGAATGTGCCCCATCAAATGCCGAAGCTACCCCGGGTTGGGGCACATTCGGCGAATTTGACTTTTTTTACAAAACTGTACAATTTTTTAACTAATACTATTTTTATATATCTTTTTGGTACCATAATTAAGTGTCAGAGGACAATAATCAGCCATATAGTTGTTATATATGTTGAATATGTACTGAGATATAGAGCTCAAAAAAAAAAAAGTGCCGAAGGTGCCCCAGTCTCCCCTACTGATAGATTTCTCGCAAAGTATCGATCCAAAAATTTCAGATTTATACTCGTTGGAAGGATGACATTTCGCAGTAAAAAAAATATTATGCAAGCCAAGTGGCTAATTGTGAATGGAGCTAAAATCAACCATAAACCATTGACAAAAAAAAATAATAATTATGGATTTCTTTTTCCCCAAACTAATATATAGAAAAGTTCGAATATTTTGCAAAGACAGGTCGTAACAACCGATATGTCATTATAAGCGATATTACATAGGGCGTCGTTATAGCCGATATGTCGTTATAAACGATTTCGATTGTACTGAATATACCTTGTAATTGGTGTGCTAATTAAAAAATTCCAATTTTCAATTCCGACAAAAATGCGTTCAAAATACCAAGACAGTATTGTGGATTATAATAAGATCTTTCGTTTTAACAGTTTTTGGGTGTCCAAAAACTGTTAAAATCCACAAAATTTTGACATAGTACGTACACTTTTTATGTACATCAGATTTTGGTGTACGCCTTATATAATACAACGCTCAATACACAGGAATATTGTAAATATTATTATTTTTAACAAAAACAACAAAACCTTATAATTCTCACAAATACAAATTATTCGAAATCTTCTATGAAATATTTCACCGGTATGTAGGAGAATACTTTTTTGAAAATATGTTCTGTCTCTGAACGTATGGTTTCAGTTATCCTAGGACGCAATGCTTCAAAAAGCTCTTTCCAATTTTCATTGAACAGATCATTGGCTGAGTCTTCCAAAACTGTTTGGCCATTGAACAGATTATTCAATTTTATGCGCATGCCACTGACTTTCACCTGCATGAGTACTTTATCGATGTCGTTGAACTTGATGCCATCTTCCTCGCGTAGTTTGAGCTTGCAGCTGGTATTCAGTTCCATATTTTCTAGAAAATATATTTTATAAAATCGTATCGCTGTCATGGCAATTAATATAATTACTTACTTAACTTAATTTGAGATTTTCCTTTTCCGTTCAGTGGCAATGTTAATATACGGCCCTTCACATTATAATCGGAATTGATAATCATTTCGGGTAAGAATATTTTCAATTTCACGAGCGATTTTGATGGATCAAAGCTGAAAGAAAGGGAACCTTGTGTCTTGTAGATCAATTGTAGATGAAAATTAATACCTACCTGGCATCTTTAATAATCGTATTTCGAAATCCAAGTACGTCCAAGTTTTTAAATTCAATATTAATGGCCACTGGTCCATTGCCGTCTTCTGCTATTTGTACACTTTCAACATGGAGAGGATCAATAGATCCGAAATCCTTTAATCCAGGTATACCTTAGAAAGTAAATATTTTTATAAATAAAGTGAACAACAACATTTGATGTGAGATTCTTTACAATACAGCTCCATGTTTATGAATAGTTCCCATATAAAGATACCGCATCATATTCTGTATGCTAGGTTTAGATTTTTTAATGAAAATAAGGACGTACTTGACACTTGACATAGAATGATGATACGTTTTACAAAAGTATTTCTCATTCGATTTGACTGAAGACATGTCAACTCAAAAACAAGTGAAAAAGGCGTTAAGTTCGACCGGGCCGAACTTTGGATACCCGCCACCATAGGTATACTGACAGATACTTGCAATGAAAATATAGGGAACATACCAAAAAGTGCACCTATACCGATAATTTTACAAACCGATTTCAAGAGTTTTTAATGGGGATTTTTCCCCATTATTTCTATACTTACCATCTTTATACTGTGAATAAATCGCTTGGAAATTCTTTGCAAAACATTGATTAAATCCAGGATCGGTTTGCTTGCAAGGAGTTAGAAAAGCCGCTATAATAAAAATAAGTGAAAATATGCAATTCCCAAAAAAATAGTACAATGACTTACGTTTCTCCGCGAGATATTTTTCACCAGACACAAAATTGATACAAATTATGAAAATAAGAACGCCAATACATTGCGATCGAAACATATTTACACGTCAAGAGGAAAAACTAAACTGTATTGCGAATTAGGTTTCGCTGCTGCTGCTTCTACTAGATAACTGGTGATGATTTTCAAATAATTTACTTGTTTAATATATTATAAAATAGTTGAATGCTATTGACTGCGATGGTTGAATTAATTCAATAAAAACTATTAGCAAACAATGTAAAACTTAAAGTGTACGAATATAAATATGGGGTAGTGTGGCAGACTAATCACATTGATTAGAACTAGTTAATGATCTTGAAATTATTGAAATTTACATTAGGGTGCGTATTAAATATAATACAAAATGAAATAACTAAAAACGTAAAAGGCCTTAATCCGGACAAAATACAAATATATTAAATATATATACTAGCCGACCCAGCAAACGTTGTCTGGCCTTTGCAATTTTTGACGTATAATTTTCGGGATTTTAGATTTGTTTTTATACCCACATACATCACTAATACTTCTAGGATATTTGGTATTGAAAATTTTCCATGCTGGTACACTTTTTAGGGTATCACCCATATAACGGTACCCGGTACAATATTCGGTATTTTGAAGCTTTTTGGCACGCTTTTCAACAAAATTGATTCTTACTTAAATATGAGTATTGGCCCAAGTATCCCGGTAGCCCCCATGTAACGGTATCCCATATTTGACTGTAATTATATATTTTAGATGAAGGGGTTTGAAATGAACCCACGTTGAACTATGCTACATCGAATGCATTTTTACCTAAAACCTCCGATGTTAGGATGGGGGATATTAAACATAAGTGACTTTATGCTCACAATATTTTCCAACGATATAACAGAAACTACTGAAGACCAGAATCTTTTTAAACAAATGTTGTGAACCAAAAAGCATACGAAAAAGAAATTTCTGCAACTGGGATCTCAAAACACCATTTTACCGCACCGATATTGATAACGCATGGTAGGGTGGAACAAAGTTATACGATGATATACCTATATATTTATATATCGATAAGAGTTTAACGGATCTGCCTGGCGACGTCAGTAAAATTTCCAGATTCAAACTCTATCGGTTCGCCTTAAATTCGAATTGCACCAAATTTAGTAGGATTTAGAATTGTTCGTACACATAAGTAAAAAAATCCAAAACTACGTACAAATCCCAATCTTACACCCTGACGGTAATGTTAGTTTCAAATTTCCAGCTCCATCCGTACCTCCAAATGAAAATTTTATACATGACTAAACGCTTTCAAAACCACATCCTAATTCTCAACCTTTAATTTACATTCAAAATTTCAAGTTTTTAGCTTTATTGTACCAAATTTTGTACATTTGATTACTTTTCGGATATTTATAGTTCGAATGTCCATTCTACACCCCATCAGTGGCCCTAATTTCAAATGTAAGAGTTCTAGCTTTACTGGTTCGCCAAACACAAAGGTATCAAATTTAGTACTTTTTAGTATTTTTTCCAAATTTCCAAAAATCCTGTCTTATCTGAATTTCAAGATTCTAGTTTCAGCCGTTTCGATTGGGTGTTAATGAATCGTTAAGTCAGTCAGTGAATCAGGCAGTACGTCAGTCAATCACTTTACTTTTTTATTAGTGTAGATTAGGACTCAGCCATTATCTTGAAAACAAACCACACATATCCCCTCTCAATTTAGATCTACCCTTGTTTAGAATAAGCGAGAGAGTATGTTACCAATACCAATTTGAGAACTCTATATTCGGTCATATACTCGAATATAAATAAAAGCATTGTAAACGTCCATAGCCGTTTATATTTCTCGCTTTATTGGCATGGCCATGGCTTAAATAACGTGGCGTTTGCCGAAAAACTCTCATGGTGTCATTCTTCTACAAAATGCGTCTAGCGTGCAGGTAATCTTGCTATTTGGTGCACTTCTATGAACCGTTTTATGTTTGAAATCACTTCGATGTTATGTTTGATGGCCCAGTGATAACAGTTGTTTTACATTCCCATGGACGTTTTGTAGCTAGTTTTGTGACCTAGAATATCGCTATCAGATTACAACCAACAATATTTCCGCCCTCTAGTGTGGTAATGGGTTACTAAATAATATCTGAATACGTAAGCACCAGTAAATATTTATGTGTAACTCCCACATCCGAGTACGTATGACAATATCAATTTAAAGGTCAACCACTCCTCTTGGATATACTATCAACTTCTCGGGTCTATGTCCTTCAGAGGTAAATATAGAATACATAGAATAATACCTTTGTCATTTTTCACACAAAAATCAGGGTCCAATTGAACCGCTAAATATTTACCTATGGCCCGATCCCCTTTTCCATGTAAAATTTCGTGATGTTCGCGGTCTCTGGAGCAACCATAAAAAACGACAAAAATTAAGTATTTGGTTCATTTCATCCCCTAAATATAAACCGGGCTGCACAAAGCTATAATACCCTGACAACATAGTAATGCAGGGTATAATAACAATGTTGTTTAATTCGCTTTGTCATAAACGAATTTAATGTCATTTACTCGTTACTTGCTAATAAACTGTGAACATTATAAAATACCTGGTGGAATAAGTACATCATCAAAAGATTTTTGAGTGCTGTGATTATCTGTTAAGAGTTACTTATTAGCTTCGAATGAATAAAAACGTGAAAAGATTTACTTTTGACTGACTGAATAAATTAATAAACAATTCTATAATGAGGAAAAAGTATAATACGATTTTGTTTGTTGTTCAGTCGTAACATTAAGCCGTTGGACTACAGTGTTGTTCACATGCAATATTGTTTTTTTTGTTTGTAAAAAACTATTAAGTTGGCAATTTTTTTGAGGCTACAAATAAGAACTTTCTCTGATTTATGTTTTCATTATCGTATTTTACAAAGTTGTGGGTTTGGAAAAATTATATAAAGAAAAAATCGGGCCAAAGCGGGTTAATTAATTAAATTTTCTTATTGTGTTTGCAATACTGATGAAATTACAAATCGGACTTAGTTTGTGATTGTTTGCAAAGAAAATTAAACTAATACTGAGCAGAATAAATTAAATCCTTTGGGGCTTTATATAAAAATATATATAATTTCTCTTAATATGCGTCCATATCAAGAGCAGTTGGAAATTATGGATGCAAATGCAATAAACAATTTCCATTTGGTTGTCTTAGAGTCTATATTTTCTTCAACATGTGATGTTGCATTAATTAATGTTTTTCATTCAAAGTTTTTTTTTTTTAATCGGATACCCTATTTGCCCTATATGAAATTCACATATTTTTTAAAAACGTTGACCTGTTGTGGGTGGTAGCCCAAGGCGTTAACCAATGGGACCCATCTTTAGATTCATAATCTTTAAATTCATATTACGATGGATGAAGTTTGGATCAATTGTACATTCCATCCGGTTGATATTGGATTTAGAATTTTTCACAATTTGACACTTTTTGGGCGAGGTACAAAAAACAGTGGACTGATGGATCACTTCTTCGGACGATATATAGGTTTGATAAAAATATTACAATTTGCAATCAATTTTAACCCTTTATGGGGGTGTTAAGCAAACCGATAAGTCAAAACGATAATCATGTACTCCGTTTAAATTATTTTATAAATTTTATTTTCAATAAGATTTGTAACATATTAGGATTCCACCTATATTCCACCAATCTTTGAAATTGTTTTAAGGGGACCCCCCCCATTCTCGGGGTCTAAATTTTTGTTGATATAATTCGAATCTACACTGATTAAAGAATGTCTCTACAAAATTGCAAGTGAAAATCTCAAGAACTGTTGAAGATATATCCGATTTATTGTGTCAGCATCAAGTGACGGCTGAAGGGCTTCTCAAACTTTAAACGCGTTTTTCTCTAAACATTTTTTTGCGAATGGCGGGCACGATAACTCAAAAACTAATAATCCAATCGGTTCCAAATTTTGCAACGTTTCTCTGGGAGTGTATAGCTCTCGTATGAACTAGGATAAAGCCAATCGGTGAAGATCTTCCTTATTTTTTAACTTGGTTTTTGGTAAAAAATCCGCGATTTTTCAAAAATATTTTTTCAAAGGGCCACCATTTTCTTAATTTTAGAGCGAAGTCAATAATCCTAGTTCATACGAGAGTCAGACATGTACTCTTTCTAACACCGTTGGAATTTTCGGATTCCGATGTTCCAGTGAGGAGTTATCATGCCCGCCATCAAAAATAAGGACTTTTCTTTAATTACAACAACAACAAAACAATAACAAAATTTTTTTGTAAATTATTTTTCTTCTCTTTTAAATCTTCAATTATATATGTGCAAAGTTACAAACCTTAACAAGCATTGGTATTGATTTACCAGCCCATTGAAAATCTTGAAAAAATAAAATCGTGAATGGGGGGGGGGGGGGGTGGGTTTCCCTTAAATGTGAAAGATATAATACTACTTCTCAGTTTGGATCATATTGGTTATTCCATTCGAAAGTTGTCGTGCGCACCAGCCAGGCAGACAGGCGGATAGACGAACCTTTGTAAATCGACTTTAAATTGTCTGAAACGGAGTATATCCTCTAACATGAGGTGGACATTCAAATTACAAAAATATCAATTGAGACATTTATGCCATGGAGAAAACGACAATTTGGGCAGGACTTGAACATACCGTAAATTACGCTCGACGACTGAAAAATATGTCTTACTTAGCTGGCTTGTGACATAACATTTGTTCCATAAGCCGAGCTTAAAAAAGATTTCCGGGCGTGTCGGTCTTGTGCGCAGCTCTTACAAATTGAAAGACCATGCTCCACAATGTTGTCGTCCACTTGATCATTCCATATAATTCGTGACCTTCCTCTTCTGTGTGAACCATCAGTTGATTCGCTCTTATACATATGCCTTTTGAACTGGGGCATCCTCTTCTATTCTCACAACATGACCTAGCCAACGTAGTCACTGCAGCACGATAAGTCTGAATACGTCGATGTCTGGGAATAGATGGTACAAGTCATTGTTCATTCGATTTTTGATTTTGAGAGATTTTTTCTCAAACACTCCAAGAACTGCCTCATTTGCTTGCGCAAGTACCCATGCTTCAGATCCATACAACATCACGGGTAGTATCAGCGTCTTGTAGAGTGTGAGTTTGGTCTGGCGAGAAATGGCCTGGTCTGTTGGCCAACACTATTCTTCTCCGGATTTCAAATCTAATGTTATTAGTTTTGTTTATGGCGGTACGGTTCACCACCTCGAAGCTGTTTTTTCGAATTCCACAGTTGGTACGAATCTACTGGACGTCTTGTGATTGATACCAGTTTGGTTTTCTCACCATTTACTACCAGTCCCATTTTGGCAGAATACTTCTTAATTTCTTTAAAGTTGGCTGTCACCACTCGCATTGTTCGAACTATTTTGTCGATGTCGTCGGAGTAGGTGAGTCACATTTGCTGTTTCAAGCAGGACGTTAAAAAGGTTACACGACAAACTGTCACCTATTTTGAACACTAGTTCAGTATTAAAGGTCTCCTTTCCGACTTTAACTGCTGATATTGTGCCAGTTAAAGTTATCCTGCATGGCCTTATTAATTTTGCAGGAACTCCATATATGGTTTGAAACACCTCTGAGCGGATTGGGCTGTAGAATGCGGCTGCCGGTCTGCACTTTATATGCAATGAGAAGGAGACTAATTCCTCTATAATTGGCACATATCGTCTTGTCTCCTTTTTTGTGCACGGGGCACAGGATGCTGAGGTCCCAATCACTAGGCATGCATTCATCTAGCTAACTTGTACTAATCAGTTGGTGCATGTTCCTGATCAGCGTCTGTCCACCGACCTGGAATAGTTCGGCTAGTAATCCATCGGCACCTACTGCTTTATTCAGCCGATTAATTGATATCTGACCTCATCTTGGCTAGGTCGTATACAATCTTTGTCGTCATCTGTTATTGGTTCCGCGGAATCTTCTTCACGGTTACTATTTAATACCAGAAGCTTTGCAAAATGCTCCTTCTAGATCCTCAATACGCTATCTGTATCTGTCACCAGGTTTCTATCTTCATCTCTACAGGAGGATGTGCCTGCATCAAAGCCTTTGGTTTGGTATTTTACTCGTTGGTAAAATTTCCGGACTTCATTCTGACACATCTCGATTTGCTCACGCTATCGTTTCTCTTGTTCTTTCGTTTTTTTCTGGAAAAACGTTTCTCGATAATTCTCAATCACATTACGTGTTGCTACTGTCTGCTGGGTTGCCCTATACCCTGCATTTTTCGCATCAGTAACATTACGACACTCCTGATCGTATGGGTTTCTTCATAGTGGTCTTTTGTACATAATTGATGATTTTGCTGCAGTTTGTATGGTTTGTTATCGGGACAAGGAGTAGGCAGCTTTTCGATGTCGAGTTTTCGTATTACATTTAGACGAGTGCGAACCTTGCCTGCTACAAGGTAGTGGTTCGAATCGATATTCCGTCTATGACAATATGATCAATTTGATTTCTAGTTGAAAAATATGTCTGAAACTCTCAAAATACCGAAAAGTGAGGTTATATGGGAGTATATCAAAACTTTATTCGATATTGACCATTTTTTTAGGAGCAAGAATTAAGAATGTCAGTCAATTTTGTTCTAATAACACAATCATTTTGGAATGCAGACAATCTTTATACTGGCATATTTATATTTCCATACCGATTTCATTGAATATTTCTATTAGAATCTTATAGAATTTAAAAGCAATATATTATTTTTTATTTACAATATTGAAAATTAACATCAATATACATACATAACAATTTCAAGGCTATAACATAGATAATTACATACATATAATGTATTTGTTTCCATCGATTCGATTCTAAAACTAAATTAACAAAAAGTAACAATTTTCACATAGACCATTTGTTCCCTCATATCATCCATAATAATCAGCAGCTGCTGGTAATTCTCCGATTATAAATGTTGCTGGAACATTGGCAAATATTTTGGAAAGGCGTTCCGTTAAAATGGTTTCAACGGCTGATTTTATAGCGGGACGTAATATTTCATAGAATTCGTGCCAATTTTCATTGAAAACATCATGAGCACTCTCTTCCAAAACTTTCTGTCCATGAAAGAGGTTGTCCAGACGTATACCGAAGCCACCGACTTCTTTAATTTCGGCATGCAATTTATCGACATCCATAAACGTTAGACCATCTTCATCGCGTAATTTGAAACGAATAAGTAACTTGACTTCCAGATGCTCTAAAAGTAAGGAAATATCCCTCGGATTATTGTTATAACTCATTCAATGCTATTGCCTACTTACCCGCCCTTATGAATGCCTTGCCATTTCCATTTAAAGCCAAACTCAATATACGTCCCGTAATCGTGTAATCGGAATGAATATTCAATTTGGGCACCACCAATGTTGCCTTGGCAAATAATTCATTTAAATCGAAACTGTAAAAAATATCAAATCATAATTAATCACAGTGGAATGTTTTGTATTTTATGTATAATTTTTTTGTTTACCTTACATTCTCGACACGCAAATCTCTGAGACCTTTCACCTCTAAATTATGGAGATTAGCATTCATTGAGACGGGATGCCTGAGATCTTGTTCCATAATAATGCGTTTAACAAATAATGGATCCAAATCACCAACATATTTTGGACTAAGTAATCCTGTAAATATGAATGTATATATCAATGTTATGTTTCAGTAGAGTCGACATACTTTTATAGACTAACCAAAGATTTTGTGTGATAAAAAACCTGTTATTTTAAATTTCGTGACTTAAATAGTTCGATTATTTCTGTTATGTTCTGTTTTAAATGTTGTTGTCAGTTAATTTTTGACTGATAAAAATATTAGTCGTGATTTGGTGTGCACTTCGATTTTGAACTATTTAAAAAAAGAATCAAAGAAAACCAGTATGGAAAGTAGTAAAGTCGGGTCGACAATATGATACCCTTTACCACTTTGGATATATTTAGTAGCAGAAGTCGCATTTTTGAAGTACTTTTGAGATGAAATTAAACTAAATTAAATGAGCCTGCATTTATATGTGAACCGACTTAAGGGGACCTCCCCTATTCTCGATATTAAATTTTCAAGATTTTCATTGGGCTGGTAAATGAATACCAGCTTGTTAAGGTTTGTAACTTTAGAATTCATAATTGAAGATTTAAAAGAGAAGAAAAATAATTTGCCAAATTTGGTTGTTGTTGTTTTTAGTGATTAAAGAAAAGACTGGTTAATTTTATCACCTTGGTGCACTATTTACTAAAAATCGGACGAAAATATATATGGGAGTTATATCTAAATCTGAATCGTTTTCAATAAAACTTGGTACTCATTCGGCTGTTCCAACTTCACTACGTTTTGCAAAATTTCGTGTCAATCGGTCTAGCATTGACCCTTTGGATACCATTTACTAAAAATCGAACGAAAATATACAGTGGTGGTCACGTAATTAAAACATTTATTGTGGTAAACATTTTTTGATCAGCCCTCGATTCGTTTGAAGTATTTTTGAAAATTGTGTAATTTAGAACACTTCGATATACTGCACTTTAGAGATTTAGTGTGAAAATAGAAAATTATTGCATGCAATTTTTCCATAAATAACGGTTTTTATGAAAATACATCGGCTTTGAAGTGGCCACATAATTAAAACATTGTGTAATTTTTTGCTTTACTGCATTTTTTGAAAATGTTTTGAAAAAAGCTCATTAATTTAGTTAAATTATGTATGCTAAGCACCGATAAAATCGTTTACAGATAAAATTTTTTGAAAAAAAAAAATCTGTAAAATCTATCAAAATTGCCAAAAATTTGTACAGTACACATAACATTCAGAAAATCACCTTTATTATAGAAAAGAAAGGTCCAAATGCACCAGAAATTGCTAGAATTAGTAGAACATAATAAATAATTCTTAAATAAATAAATTTGAAATAAAAACTCAAAAATGGGAATTAACCTAAAGGAAAGATTCAACTTCGATAGCCTTTATTTAAGAAGGCCAGAATATTTTTGCAGTATGTGAGAAAATATCGATCGATATTGGCATTTATTATTTCAAATCGATTGTGCGAGGAGTAGAGAATAGAGAATATCAGTCACAACAGAACGAACAGAGATCAACGCCACAGTCGATTTGAAATAATAAATGCCAATATCGATCGATATTTTCTCACATACTGCAAAAATATTCTGGCCTTCTTAAAGGCTTCCGAATCTTTGAATCTTTCCTTTAGGTTAATTCCCATTTTTTGAGTTTTTATTTCAAATATTTATTTATTTTGAGAATTATTTATTGTTTTCTACTAATTCTAGCAATTTCTGGTGCATTTGGACCTTTATTTTTTATAATAAAGGTGATTTTCTGAATGTTAGGTGTACTGTACATTTTTTTGGAAATTTTGACAGATTTTACAGATTTTTTTCAAAAATTTTTATCTGTAAATGATTATATCGGTGCTTAGTATAAATAAATTAACTAAAATAAAAAGCTTTTTTTTAAAAATATTTTCAAAAAATACAGTAAAGCAAAAAATTACACAATGTTTTAATTATGTGGCCACTTCAAAGCCGATATATTTTCATAAAAACCGTTATTTATGGAAAAATTGCATGCAACAATTTTCTATTTTCACACTAAATCTCTAAATTGCAGTATATCGAAGTGTTCTAAATTAAAAAATATCAAAGATACTTCAAACGAATCGAGGGCAGATCAAAAAAAGTTTTACCACAATAAATGTTTTAATTACCTGACCACCACTGTATAGGAAGCTATATCTAAATCTGAGCCGATTTTCACGAAACTTAACACATATCATTCTAGACCCAATTCAGTACGCTATGTCCAATTTCGTGTAAATCGAAAGAAATGTAGGGACTTTGGTGCACCATTTACAGTAAATCGGGCGAAAATATATAGGAGCTATATCTAAATCTGAACCAATTTTTTCCCAATAGGTTTCGTCCTTGGGGCATATAAGTGAGCTGTGCCAAATTTCATCTAAATCGGGTCATAAATGCGACCTGTACTTTGTTTACAAAAATACATGGACAGACGGATGGACATGCGTAAATTGACCCAAAAACTGATTCCATGCATATTTTCAAAGGAATCATGTGTCTATCTCGTTTCCTTTTGCCTGTTACAAACATAAGTACTAAGACATAATACCCTGTACCATCAGCCTTTTGGCCAGTGTTGCCTTATTTTAGCACTTTTTAAATTCGTTTAGCACTTTTTAAATTCGTTTAGCACAAAAATAGTGATCTAGTATATTGATTTATTGGTATTCGGGTTATGAATGTGGCCTCCCCTAATATCCTCCAATCACCCCAAAAAGTAGTGCGACATCTACATCACCATAACCAGAACTTTATGCAAAATTTCATAGCTATCAGCGCGACATTTCCGACTTTAGTAATGGTCATACTAAATAATATTGGAATACGTAGACCACGTCTGTCCTTCTCGAATAAATGTATATGACATAGAATGCAAATTTTGTGTTTCCCCCATGTAATGTTTTATGAGAAACAAATACAAATGCTTTTGGTTGACTTCAGCAGCTAAATATTGACCGATTTTACAAAACACAATAAGTATCTTCCTTTGTTAGAGCCGTATAGGCGAAATTTTGTGACAATTGATTCCCAGCTGTTACCGTTACTTTGTTTACAGATGTTAATGGAAAGGCGAGCGGACACACATATCTACATGAACCCCGTTAGTCGAGATATGACGATCCGTATACTAAAAAGAGTGTCTAGGACCAATATTTCGTGGCGTCACAAATTCATGTGCCACAAAAACTTATAAAAAAAAACAGTGAGCGGAGCAGTATAGTCGGACTGGGCCGACCATATGATACCCTACACAACTTCCACGAAAATCAAACTTTCTGTGGTACTACATTCTGAGCTTGGGCAATACTTCGCGATATTTGCACCCTCTTGATGACTAGAGGTCAAGAAATATTATATATCTAAATATGAACGGATCTTCACGAAACTTGGCACACATCACTCTAGACTCAATTCAGTACGCCATGCCAAATTTAGTGCAAATGGAAGAATATATATATATATATATATATATAGAGTCTTTGGTGCACCATTTGCATTAAATCAGACGAAAATATATATGGGAGCTATATCTAAATCTGAACCGATTTTCACGAAACTTAGCACACATTATTGTAGGTTTATTTTAGTACGCTGTACCAAATTTCGTGCAGATCGAAAGATATTTAGGGACTTTTGTACACCATTTACCTTAAGTCGGGCGAAGATATATATGGGAGCTAAATCTAAATCTGACCCGATTTTTCCCAATTTCAATAGGGTTAGCCCTTGGGCCAAATGAATGAGCTATGCCAAATTTCTTCCAATTCGAATAATAAATGTGACCTGTAATTTGTTTACAATTTAACATGGACAGACAGACGGACGGACATGCATAAATAGACTTAGAAAGTGATTCTATGGATATTCTCAAAAGGAACCATGTGTCTATCTCGTTTTCTTTTGCCGGTTACAAAAGATCAGACCTCGGTCCACACCTTCTTGGACATCCCACGCAAATTGGTCAAAATTTTGCTGAACATTAATTTTATAATACCATGCGAATGGAATAACCGAATTGAACTACTCATTGCACAACCTAATATCTTATCCATTCCTGTATAATGTAAGAAGACAGGACCTATGGATCCACTAAGGGTCAAAATTTTGAAAACTCATATGGAGCGGACGGAATATCCCATTTCGTACATACATTGCACACGATAATATTCTTAGATACATCAAGCTCGAACATGAGACCCATTGGTGCACTCGTTCTAGTAGGTACCTCACATACATAATGTCAAATCGTAGTATTTTTCCAAATCTACAATAAATTCTAAGATAGTGCCTATAGGACAACCTCATCTGAAACCCCTCCAAAGAAGGGTTTGAAAGCAAATATATCTTATATAAAGCGAATAATAAAACTTGTGTTCTCGTTCTAGTAGGTACCTCGCATACATAATGTCAAATCGTAGTATTTGTCCAAATCTACAATAAATTCTAAGATAGTGCCTATAGGACAACCTCATCTGAAACCCCTCCAAAGAAGGGTTTGAAAACAAATATAACTTATATAAAGCGAATAATAAAACTTGTGTTCTATTCCGAAGACCTCCGCAAAACATAGGCTGTGGGTATATAACTGTCTGCAAAACCGAAGGACATTGTTTTTACTTATTTTTTGTATGAAGGGTATATTAATTTTGTCATTCTGTTTGTAACTCATCGAAATATTCATGTGCGACCCTATAAAATATATATATTCTTGATCAGGGTAAAATTCTAAGACGATCTAGCAATGTCCGATTGCCTGTTGTAATCACGCTATCTTCTGAAGCAGGGATGCAAAAGTTGGCACAATTGTACTAATTTTAGCACTATTTGGAAGTCAAAAATACAATAGCACCCCAATGACATATTTAGCACTATTTCTAAATTATATCAAACTATTCTCAGTTAAAAGTATTATAAGTGCTTAAACATACAACATGAAATGGATCGCCATCCCCCGCTGTCGTTACGAATGGATGAATTTGCCATAGTTTAACCGTAGTGTCCTATGCAAATTCAGTATTTCCGATCAGAATGATAAATTCAGTAAAGATATTAATTATTATTTTTGTAACAGTTATATGAGAGAGATGATTTTTCATTGTTTCAGGAATATTTCGGTACAGATATTTCAGATATTTAAAACCAAAGAAAGGAACAGAATACATGCATCGACTGCTTTAAATCTTAATTAATTTTGTTTATGTATGGTTTTATTAATTGTTAATAACAACAAACATTTTATTAAAAAATATATAAAAAGTACAATCGGACTGAAAAAAGTACACTTTTTATTGAAAGCCAGTACAATTTGAATAATTTCATTTCGCATCCCTGTTCTGAAGTAATTGAGATAGGGTGTTGAAATTTTGCATAGTTTTTTTGTCTGCAGGCAGGTTAAGTTCGAAGATGGGATATATCAGTCCACGTTTAGACATAGCTCCCATATAACCGTATTTTCGGTATTTTGCAGTTCCTGAGTGCGTTTTTCATCCGAATTCGCTGAAATTTGGTACATTGGGTTCTTTTTGTGTACTAAATGTCTTCACAAAAAATTATAAATATAGGCCCACTTTTTCTGTTAGCCCATATATAACGGTACTTCCTAATTTGCATTACTTTGGGGGTTTTGATCGTATTTTACCGCCGAATTAGCTGTAATTTAGTATTTTCAGTTCTTAATAGGTACCAAATCTCTTCACAAAAAATTATGAATATAGGTCCATTTTTTCGGATAGCCCCCATATAAGGGTACGACAGATTTTTGGTATTTTGGGGTTCTTGAGCGCGTTTTTCAACTGAATTTGCTGCAATTTGGTATTTTATAGTCGTATATAGTAACAAATCTCCCTACTAAAAATTATTAATATTCGCCTCCTTTTTGGGGTAGTCCCCATATAACCCCCTTTTTTTTATTAAAATAGTAATCTGATTTGTTCCGCGCTTTGAGTTTGGTTCTAAGACTCTGTTGTAATCATTTCACCTGCGGAGGATAGCGAGATAAAAAATTAGAACGTATACTGCATTTAGACCTAGCCCCTGTTTGTATTATGGTTTACATAATCCGTTTTTGGAAATGTCGGTATAGGTCCACTTTTTGGTAAGTTCCCTATATATTCATTTCTAGTACCTGTCAGTATATCTATGGTGGAGGGTATCCAAAGTTCGGCCCGACCGAACTCAACGATTTTTTGCTTGTTTTCTCTTAATTTTGATCCACCATTTTGAAGTCTTGTTTATTTTAAAAATTTGTAATCAGCGTCCATAGCTCTACGAAAGTTTGTAAAAAAGTTGACCTCCATTTTCGATCCACCACATTAATTTTTTTTGCAGATTCGTAATCAGCTCCCTCGAAACCCTTATATGTGATATTCATTTATTTCATTAACCCTCTGCTCTAATTTTAGAAGCAAATGGGATCTCTGGCCCATTGTGATTTAGCGGCGCAAAATGTAAAACTTCTAAACCAATTAAGATATATTTCTGAAGTTTTGCCAAAACTTAGCTTATACTTGTGGGAATATTGTTTTGTTTTGGTATAGTCATGTTCAACGGAATATTTTAATATCGACTATTTTCACATGTCATACAATATTTTACATAAGTATTCCCAAAGGCTGGGCGTATGTAGTTATAAAATATATAGGCAATTCAAAAAATTGCGCATTGCGAATATTGGTACTACACAGTCGAACATTTGTACGGATAAAAAAAAAACGTTTTTTTT
The DNA here is from genome assembly GCF_032173495.1 of Musca vetustissima. NCBI lineage: Eukaryota > Metazoa > Arthropoda > Insecta > Diptera > Muscidae > Musca > Musca vetustissima. The sequence goes on along the minus strand of NW_026885679.1, from coordinate 41,385 downwards.
CCTCTAAAAACTGTGTACCACACAAATTGCTCACACAACATTTTCGTTATAACACTGTTTAACTACCTCTTATAACTAATAATACACCCACATTTACTTTAATAATTACCTTCTTTCCATTCGGTAAAAAATGCTTGGAAATTTCTTACCAAACATCGATTGAACTCGGAATCGTTCGGTTGGCATTGTGTTAAAAAATCCGCTAAAATAAATATAACAAACAATTCACAGAAAGATTTTCTTAAATAATTTACATCGAAAATCAATTATTTATTTACGTTTTGTGGTGAGCGTCTTTCCATTGACCACAGCGACCACCAGTATTGTTGCCAAGATCACAAGCAAACTTGAACCCGAATCCAGTTTCATGATTAATTTGCACTTCTCACAAGAACGATGACAAAAAAATTAAGCAGACACGACACTTCGATGATTGATGTTGATAAATAAAATGACAAAAGAATGATCGGCTCTGGCGTAGCGTGAGGCGTTAATAAGCGTTCAAAGTCGATTATCTTCTGGTGTATGCAATTTCCGAAACACTGACTGATCTGATTTTTTTTGTTTTGGTAAGCGTTTTTCCAAACACTCATTTCGGATTAATTCAAACAGCATCTGAAATTGAAATCGAAAACGAAAACCAGTTTCTCCAGAATCTTCGTTCAGAACACAGGAGCTGCTGCTATTGCTGTTCACAAATGCGTTCGTTGTGCAGTACTTACCCTACAATAGGTTCGTTCCCACAGGCACAATACTCTGGCCTAAACGTCCCGCTGCAAAATCCTTAGCTCTCGTCGATTTCAATTTCACTTAAAATTCAAACCGAATACGTTCGAATGGAACTTTTTGTATGACGAACGATAGACATGTTGTTGAATAAAATCGTTATATCGATATTGATGAGATGTCTTCTCATTGTCGTTGTCATTGAAGGTGATTTTGATTTCTGTTCTGGGGCCCATCCTAAGCGACGTTTCAACTTAAAATACATGAAATGAGATAAATTTGTTTTGGTTCTACCCCCTGATAAAATTCTGCTCAGAAAGCGGCAAAACAGAAAAAAAACACTAAAACGTGTGTGTTGGCTTAATGAAATAAACACACACATACATGCGTATGTACATACATATGTGTGTTAGCCGCTTCATAGGTATCTATTTTGTTTTTGAAGAAAACAAGTTGTTGCGTTCGCCACCTTCAAATCAGCTTCATTTGTTTTATGATGATTCTTAAGCTGCTGCCGATTGCCACTTTTAATGTGTTTTTTATTTTATTTCATTTTTTTTTAATTTTGCGAATAGTTTGCTTTTGTTGTTAATTTTTTATGAATATTAAATAACAACAGTTAACGATGTGAATATTAGCCGAGTCGAATTGTATGTACCCTCTATTAAGATGGAATATATTCGGAATTTAAACAAATCAACTATATCGCCGGAAGTCTACGTCCCTGATAGGTTAATTTAGTAATCGACAAATGGATGTTTGTATATAATTGCACGAAAATGAACAAATGGTACTAAAAATAGTACATTTGGTACAATGCATGTACTTAATTTATTACAATGAATATAAGGTGAAATAATAGAAAATTGAAGATTAGTATTTTCGTTCGGTTATAACTTTTGGGATTAATGCCGTTTTAAAAATTCATTCATTTAGAAATAAACGAAAAGAAATAAATAATACCAAATTATAATCACAGTTTTATGCTCCCTACCTTTAAGATAGGGACTTTGATACGATGACATATTGAATAGCCATTTTAATAAAAATTTTGGAGCGCCATACACAGAAAAAAATAATTCGTATATTATATGAATAGTGTTCAGAAAGTGTTGCCAATGTCCAGATTTTTGCATTTTATGAATGCAATTCGTAAATCGTTACATCGAAATCTTTATATCGAAATAATTTGGAAAGTACATATGCGAATTTTATAACACCAAAGCAGAGGCAGATAACATTATCTGAAATAAAAAACAATGGAATGCAAAACTAGCCACAATTGATTGAGTGGAGAGATCGCTCGTTGTAAACAAGATAAACAGTAGACAGGCAAACGGTTTATGGAGAGGGGAGAGACAGGGGACGATACCAAAAGATAAAGAAAGAGAAAGAGAGAATAAACAATGAGCGCAAATAGTGGTAAAGTAGATCGAAGTATGCAAATAATTTTGATATTAATGACAATTTTACATGATTTGGAAAAATTAGTGGCTTTCTTATGATTATAAGTATTTTTACATTTGTTCTAAGCGAAGTTCAGAATGGAAATAAACTATGAACGAAATTATGAAAATATTCATTAAGATGTTTTTCTGTGTAACGTGTATCTCTATACCTTCAAAACGTGCACGTTGGGCTATATATTTACAACGTTACTTCAAGTCTTCAAATCTTCCTACCAACAATTATCAATTGTGAACTAAGTTTAGAGTTAGCACCCCAGGCGAATAATTTAGGCAAAATTGTTTAAAGTAGGATCATTGGTATCTTCTAACTTTTGGGTTTTTGGGGAGTGCATGGTTCGATTCTCATTGGGTGCCAAATTTCACCACCAAAAATTATCAAAATTAGTTTTAAGTTTAAAATTTACAACTGCAATTTAATTGAGCAAAGTTGAATGGTTTCCTTTTCCATGTTACACACAAATGAGCAACATAGCCTGTACCACAGTCAGATGTAGGGTATACAAATTAATGCTTAATTTGTGGCTAACTTATCAACTCTGTCAGCGGTAGCCATCTAAAATTTGCACATATCAATTTTTCTATAAATCATATATAAATTTATTCCGACCTTTGTTTTATAATTCTTTCGGTTTTATACGCTCTTGTATCAATGGTAATGGGTAATTTAAGTTCATCATTCCGTTTGTACATTGTGGTAAAAAACATCTACAAATAACGATAAAAAACTATTTTTATTTTCCCTTTTTCGGTGATCATATCATTTGCGAAACTTATATTGGAATATAAAAATAAGTAGAACTATATAGATAATATTTTAAATGTGCTGTTTTTAAATGCATATTTTATATGGAAAGTGAAGTGTACTAAAAGCCTTCAATTAAAAATTTCCGTTTTATTTTTTCAAAGTCTTTGAAGGGCCGTGTTCTATCCATTAAAGTTATGAAAGGTATCAAATGAACAGTATCAGATTAGATTCTGTCTTATATTATTAAATTCTGTAATGAAACAAATTATGAAAATATCTTAAATTATATCTTAAATTCGTTATAGGGGCGGTAGCGTGATCCTACATATTTTAAATGTTTACGATAACTACAAAGTAATCAATCTGGTCAACTAACTGCACAATTCTGTGAAATCTACGCTAAATTGAAAGTGTATGTAGGGTAAAACATAGGCAACGCCATTCATGTGTCATCTATTTAAGTTGTTTTTATTTTATATACCATTAATATTGTTTCACATAGTGGAGAATTAATTAAGTTTTGGCAGCCATTCCGTCTGATGAGCCAGGCAGTGAGCCAACCAAACAACTAAGCAACGCTTGTTCTTACCTTTTTCAAAACATTTAATTTTAATTGATTTTCACACCGTGGTTAAAGTCCATTGGAATTTTACTGAAAAAGTAATATTGAATTAATTATTGTGGTTTATTTATTTAAATATTTTAAACATATTTTGTTTTCAATTGTTAATAAAATTCAAACAGATTTAGAATGTATTACGATTTTGATTTTTATTAGTTTGTTGAATTGAATAAAAGAATACTTTTTTCTTTATTTTGATTGTTAATTATAATTTTGTTGATCTACATTCGGACATTTTGGATATTATTTATGGTGTTTTCACAGAACCCAAAGTATCAACCTATATTGATGCCACCATCTTTCAACTTGACCTACATGGGTTTAGTGCTACTGCTCCCATATAAAGGTGAAAATGTTTGACATGTTTTTTAAACGAATTGACACTGGTTACCAAATATTTTAATATTGGTCCATTTTTTAAGGTGGCCCTCGTTTAATGGTACTTCCAAATTTCGGTATATATATATATATATATAGGATTTTGATCACGTCTTTAGAAATGGTCTATAATTCAGCCATTGCCAGTATAATTTAGATTTTTTTGTCTTTGTTTCTTAAGAATCCATAACAAGGAAAGTTCAAAAGTCGCCGACTATATGATAGCCTTCACAATATACAAGGGATACAAGAGATGCTCTTAATAGTTATAACCTACAAAACTATATTGTAAAGCTAGTACAGATTTGTGTGGCCCCAAAAGGTCATAGACCCATTTTTTCTATACCGATTTAGATCGGCTCAGCTAGTCGTCATATCTCGACTAGCTTTTGTCTGTAACAATATAATATGATCCAAAATTTCACAAGGAGGTATAGATTGGACCATGGATAATGGGATAATATTTAGGAGCCAAATGCAATCAGACTTTTGTGTGAAAATGGCCTGAAGGACATAGACAAGAGAAGTTGATGAGTGGTTGGCCTTTAAATTAATACCAATTATGTCGTTGTTCGTATTCGGATGCAGGTGTCGTACGTAAATAGTTGTGTCTGTTTATTCGATATTTGGTAAAAATTGTTACCAAATTTTACTAAATGTTGTCTGTTTACCCAAACATCCAGTAAAGGAAAGTAAAATGAGAGATCAAGTTCGACAGTTCAACAACAAAAAACTTACTGGAGTTAACTGAAAGAATTTTTTGCAGTAAAATTCAGCATGGCATAATTATGGAAGGTAGTATCATTTGAGAAAATTATAATGGCAATGAAAAATGAGCTCCATAAAATTGTATGTATGTCGATTGGCATATTTTCAATAAATCGAACAAAATATATTTGTAAAGCCACACATTGCTATCAAAATTCAACTTATAATTTTTAGAGGCAGGGAACTTCAAAATATTTGTAAATATAAAAGATTTAGTATTTTTTGCCACTGGACATATGCTGTGCGTACATTTCGAAGGAAGGTATTTCCATTTAAATTTTGAAAGCTGAATGTTGTCAAAAGAAAATTTATGAAAAAATTGGAAACATATAACTGCATGAGAATACCTTGCATAATTATGTCATGCAAACTCAGTAATTTTTGAATCAGCTGTTTTATGTGCAAGATATCCAAACATTTTAATTTCCAAAGTGCAATTTCGTTTCGTTAAACTGTGTTGCATAACAAATTTTGAATATGGAAGATAATTCGCGAATCTGCAAATTATTGGCTGAATCTTATTGAATGTTGTCTCTTTACTTTTCTCAGTACTATTGCAAAAGAGAATAAAAACGGCTTACTATCTGAAACAGAAATTACTGAGTAAATGTTACTGGAAAAGTAATCAGACACAGCTAGTATTTACAGGGGTCTACCTATTCTAATGTTTTGTATTACCAATTCCACACTAGAGGGTGGAAATGATCGTTTTAACATTTAACAGGAATTCCAGTTATATTCAAGGACGACTACTATAATTGTCGGTGTCATCAGATGATATTAATGGGATGGAATGGACGACAACTTTATTTTTGTGCGTGTTTTTCAAGTTGGCCACAATTATAAGGCGAACATCACAAAGAGAAGAGATATGGTATAGTGTCCCTTCTACCACAGTGTGATGACGAGTATAAATCTCGTTTTTTAGAACATCTAATATCGGGGGAAGCCTTTATCTTTGACTATGTCAAAACATAAACTTTTTTTTATATTTGGCAGAAAATGGAGGCCATCGCATGTCTGGTGGAAAATTCCTTATGGGGATGAAAGTCTCTTGCGAGTATGTTAATGACACAGAAAGACAAATTCGCCATATTTAGATAAAGATTTAGGGTTATGGCATGATGATTTTATTTATTTAAAGTGCTTAATAAAAGGTTTTATATCTTTGTCTGCAGCTATTGATTTTTTTTCAGAGATTTTATTTTTGCAATGTTGTTGCTTTCAAAAACATGACCCATGGCGAATTTGTATTTCTGGATTGTTAATATAGTAGACAAGGGCTTTCATCTCCATAAGGAATTTTCTACCCCTCCAAAAACTTGTTGCTCAGTGCTATAAATAGTCTGCTCAGAGTCCGCATTTATATATTTGTGTATATTGGATTCCATGGCCACATTTATGTGTGTTATACCTCTACCTTCGAAAATACTACATTATAGGTTTTTCATGTTTTAAGCCTATGCCCAATTTCATCTCCCATCTAAAATTGAAAATTTTTATAGTGTATTACAACAATTGGAGTCCTCGGAATATTTATTTTTTCAGAACACAATGGTTTTTAAACGTTTGACGTCAAACCTGTTCCATTTAGAATGTAAATAGAATTATTATTGTTTCAGAATTAAATATAATCAATAAATCTTTATTCTACGCATTTCTTATAAACAGTTGAATAAATTATTCCGCATCCAAAATAATACTTCTGGCAGGAATATTGCTGAATATTTTATTGGCCTGTGTACGAATTGACGTATCCATGGATTCTTCAATAACAGGACGCAAAACCTCGACCAGTTCACGCCAATTTTGATTGAATAGATCATTGGCACTGTCAGTTAGAGCTTGGTTGCTGCCAAAGAGATTGGCAAAAGCGACGTGCATATTACCCAAATGTTTGATATGTGATTTTAGGGTTTCCACATTGAAATAGCGTTCGCCCTCACGTTCAACTGCTTTTGCGACCAGGGTAAAACGAACATCGATATCACCTGAAATAATAGACGATACGATATTTCCATCTTTATTTTTTAAATATTATAATTTAAAAATACTTACTGAAATCCACACTGAATTCACCCTTTCCAGCCAAGTTCAGTAATAGTACCCGACCATCCATTACATAATTACCGGCAATGTGGACTTTGGGAATGTTGACATTCAAAACAAAATGATCGCCATCAGTAACACTATCATTTGGAATGGACACGATATTATTGGAATGATTTAAAAAGGGACTTTAATAGCTTACATAACATCTTTCATTTGGGATTGTGACAAACCCCTAATGACAACCTGTGTCAGATTCATGTTGAGGCGAATGTTTGGATTGTCCACAGTAACTCGTGCCTTCTTTAACTTGTACGGATCAATGGAATGTGTTGTAGTACCTCTCAGTAGTAAATGTTGTAGTAAATCTCTTAGACAGGGCCCATTATTGGGATCGTTAAGTTTACACGGAGTTAACTGGGAAACTGAAAGATAATAAATTTTAAATATTTCTTTTCTTTCGAAATCAATTCCATTTTACCTGAATCCTCAGAGTGGCCCTTTGGAATACTGATGACAAATAATGCTAGCACAAGGATTGCGGTCTTTTGAATTTTTAATGTGAAAGCCATTTTCTGTTACGTTTCCGATAATTCTTCGACAAACACTGAACTCTTCTTGTATAACCATATTCCTTAAATATCCAAAAAACATTTTAAGTAACTAGTTGAATGTCGCCAGTCAATTTTAAAAATTTCGCAAAAAAAATCCTATCACATGACTTGTTTTAAGGAAATGTTTAGTTATAATTAATAATTCCCGATAATAACACTAGATATTGCAAGATTAGTGATAAAAAAATTACAGGTACCACAAACAAAAAAGAACGTCGGTTTTATTTGTCATGATCAATTAAATTGATTAATGTACTAAAACTATTTTGCACTGTCAACATTTGCAAATCAATTGCAATTCAAATATTTAACATGTGATTTACCGACGACCAAACGATTTGGGAGCGCAAGTCTAGACCCTCACTGACGGTTTCGCGGACTGTTTATGTTTTAACGGTCACAGATGGTAGCAACATTCTGGACAAAGAACATATCAAGGCGGACAGGGAACATATCAAGGCGGCGTTTCTGAAACTCAAATGTTTAAAAAATCATATTTATGAGTTTTATATGGGAAATTTTTGATTATTATTTTCATATTTTTGATAATTTTCACAATCATTGTAATCACCAGTTCCATATGTTTAATTTACCGTCATTTAATGTTAATATTTGACGCATGTCATTGTTAAATAACATTCTCAAATATAAATTATATTCACAAAAATATGAAAATTTGACTTTGACCTCAAGTCATTTGTAAACCGTGACCCACAATGTTATAAAATTGTATTGGTGTAAAGTTCGAAGTCTAAAGATTGTAAATATATAGCGTTTCATCGGCTCTACTTGAAATTGACTTTTTGCATAAAAAATAAATAATAATAATAAAACCAGTGGGCGGAGCAGTATAGACGGACGAGGCCGACCATACGATACCCTACACCACTACCACTCTAACTTTCTGTCGATGTTTATTCTGAGCCTGGGCAATATTTCGTAATATTTGCACCCTATTGATTAGAGGTCAACAGCGCCTCTTTCTTCCACTGACATATTTTCCGAATATTAATAATATTCAGTACAGCCCTTGTAATTAATTGTCCAGATTCCCTTCACCGTGGGTTTTGTTGTGATGTTCGGCTTTCAATTGTAGACTACAGATCGACTGAAAATAAAAAAAAATTAAGTTTTCCGTCCACTTCATCCCAAAATTTTTATCCGATCATCACCTTCACCATAACTGGATCATAATGGAAAATGTCAAAGCGATATAAATATTTAAGTGTAACTCCCATATCCGAGTACATACGACAATATAATTGGTATCAATTTAAAGGTCAACCACTCCTCTTGGATATACCATCAATTTCTAGGGTCTATGTCCTTCAGGGGTAAATATATATGCCATAGAAACAAATGTCATTTTTCACACAAAAGTCAGGGTTCATTTGACCCGCTAAATATTGGCCAATTTTTATGAAAATAGGCATGCTTATTCTTTTGCCCGACCCCCCTCTCCATGCATGGGCCATAATTGCGGCCTCTGGAGCGACCAGAAAATCAGACAAAAAAAAGTTGCGCTGTCAACAATTTTACCTCGTGTATATCGAACAGACGTAGGCTCATCAGTGCACCATTTACATAAAATCATACGAAAATATATGTGGAAGCTATATCTAAATCTGATCCGATTTTAACTGCGCATACACCTATCCGTGTACTGCGCAAGATTTTGTCTCAATTGGACAAATATTGGGAATTTGGTGCACCATTTTCCTAAAATCGGAAGAAAATATATATGGGAGCTATATCTAAATCTGATCCGATTTTCAATAGGGTTCGTTCAAATTAGTGAGCTGTGCCAAATTTCATCTAAATCGGACCATAAATGCGATCTGCACATTGTACATAGACGGACGTACGGACAACTCAGAAAGTGATTCTATGCATATTCTTAAAAGGAACCATGTGTCTATTTCGTTTCCTTTTGCCTGTTACAAACATATGCACAAAGACCACAGTGTGGTGAAGGTACAAAAAGTGTCAGTCGGTGTTGCCGACAGATATATACCCTGAGCCTATGGTGTGCGTTTTATAAAAGGTATATGTTTTTATTAAAGTGGTTTCGGGTTTAATGTTGATCAAGTCGGTTATTCAATTAGCTTCAAATAAAATTTATAAGTTTATATAATATTGAGCCAATTTGGCGCAAGTATCTAGTCTTGGTAAAGATAATAAGTTGTACAATGTTTGTTTCAATTCGGTGATTCGCCTGATATTGGATTTATAAATATTGAGAATGTTGACCCTTTGTGGGGAAGGTAACAGAAGGAGTAAACCAATGGGTCCCCTCTTCGGACTTAATCTAGGCTTAGTAAAGATAATAGATTGTACGACGTTTAGTTAAAATTTGATAGTCCGTTCGCATAATTTTACAGAAATAATTTTTAGCACAATTTTGTATATATTGTGGGAAGGTACCAGAAGGAGTGTACCGATATTCCCCATCTTCGAACATGAACTAATTTTAGTAGAAATATTACGATATTGCGAAATCGGTAACTGCCTTCGAGAGTTATGGTGCGCACCATCAGGACAGACAGACGGATGGGCATTTGTAAATGACTTCAAATTGTCTAAAACGGATATGGTTCAAAGAAACCAATATTTGAGGCACATTTTTGCCTTATCAAAGTGTAAATACCCTCATTAGACATAAGGCTGAGGGTATGATTGTGATTTTGTCACAGCCACATATCTTGCTTTAAGTGGAGATTATGATTTATGCAGATAAGCATTTAACTCTTGAACACATAAAAATTAACATTCGTCAAGTTATGGCTGAGATACTGCCCAATATGTGTGAAAAATTGGTCGTATACTCACCTTTTAGTATACCGATCATATCAAATCTCAACTAGTTGAGTCGATCTAGACATGTGTGTCCGTCCGTCTGTCCATTATAATTTGATAATAATGTACAGGCCATAGTTCGGTTCGGGTATTTTCTTTTCAAAAAAATTAAAGTGTCGTCAATGTCCGGATTTTTGTATTTTATGAACACAATTCATAAATACTGGTTTCATTTCAGAGAGAGAGAGAGAGAGAGAGAGTAAAAAATCTTGGGATTTGCAAATGTTGGTGACAGTGCCCGAAATACGTAAAGTAATTCTGGGTAAGCATGGGAACTGGTGCCCTTGTTTACATGTATCGGTTAGCTCTTTCTCTTCGTTCTCTTTTTGTAAGATATTTCATATGACGGTTTCTCCTTTACTCTCTGAGAATTTTCATTTTACACACCTCTAACGTAAAGATACAATGGAATGCAAAACTAGCCACAAACAGGGCTGCCAGATTTATCGTCATTATGACGATTTTTTAGTCAAAAATTGAAAAATGACGATTTGACGATTTGACGATTTTTGCCCAAAAAATGACGATTTTTGGTCATTTTAGTAATATTGCAATATTTGGGTTCTTTTTGTTATGGCAACATCAAAAATGTATAAAGCGAAAGAAAAAGTAAAAAGAATATAAATATTTGGCATATGTGTGTGAGGTATACTTTGTATTGTTACAAAGCCAACAACAGTTTACGTTTACCTATACCAAAATTCGTGCAAATCGAAAGATATATAGGGACTTTGGTGCACCAATTACATAAAATCGGACGAAAATATGTATGGGAGCTATATCTAAATCTGAACCGATTGTCACGAAACTTTGCACACATCATTCTAGACTTAATTCAGTACGATATACCAAAAGATTTCCAGTGACTTTAGTGGACTATTTACCTAAAATCGGGCTAAGCTATTTATGGGAGCTAAATCTAAATTTGTACCGATTGCCACGAAACTTTGCACACATCATTCTAAACTTAATTTAGTACGCTATGCCAAATTTCGTGCAAATCGAAAGATATATAGGGACTTTTGTACACAATTTACCTTAAATCGGACGAAGATATATATGGGAGCTATATCTAAATCTGAACCGATTTTCACGAAACTTGGCATACATCATTCTAGACCTTATTCATTACGCTGTGCCAAATTTCGTGCAAATCGGAAGATATATAGGGACTTTTCTACACAATTTACCTTAAATCGGACGAAGATATATATGGGAGCTATATCCAAATCTGAACCGATTTTCACGAAACTTGGCATACATCATTCTAGACCTTATTCATTACGCTGTGCCAAATTTCGTGCAAATCGAAAGATATATAGGGACTTTGGTACACAATTTACCTTAAATCGGACGAAGATATATATGGGAGCTATATCTAAATCTGAAACAATTTTCACGAAACTTGGCATACATCATTCTAGACCTTATTCATTACGCTGTGCCAAATTTCGTGCAAATCGAAAGATATATAGGGGCTTAGGTACACAATTTACCATAAATCGGACGAAGATATATATGGGAGCTATATCTAAATCTGAACCGATTTTTATGAAATTTTACACACATCATTCTAGACCTAATTCATTACGCTGTGCCAATTTTCGTGTAATTCGAAAGATATATAGGGACCGTTTACATTAAATCGGACGAAAATATATATGGGAGCTATATCTAAATCTGAACCGATTTTTCCCAATTTCAATAGGGTTCGTCCTTGGGCCAAACAAATGAGCTGTGCCAAATTTCATCCAATTCGGATCATAAATGCGACCTGTACTTTGTTTACAATTTAACATCTACAGACGGACAGACGGACGGACGGACATGCATAAATCGACTCAGAAAGTGATTCTATGCATATTCTCAAAAGGAACCATGGGTCTATCTCGATTATTTTTGCCTGTTACAAACATATGCACAAAGACATAATACCCTGTACCACAGTGTGGTGAAGGGTATAAAAATAAAAGTTAACGGTTGTTGTTTTTTGACACGGGCAAATAGAAGAAAATTGGTGAACGGAAAAGTTGTTATATTAAATATAAGTTTCAATTTATACAAAGTTATTACAATTTTAAAAATATTCGATTTGAAAGCATTTTTAAAATTGTATCTATGATAAGTCCCACGTGTATTAGTAATGAAAAGAATAATTAATTTTTCGATATCCTTAAAGAATTTCCACATCTTGGGAACGAAGATGAAAAACAAAAATTGGATTCAGAATTTCGCGAACTAAGGTTGTTTAATTTGGTAACATTTGTGAAAATGATGAAACCGATGTATTTCGTTTTTGGAATGCAATATTTGATTTGAAACGTGGTGATGGTTCATATGTTTTTCCTATAATAACTAAATTTGTACGGAAGGTAATGGTATTACCCCATTCCTCAGCAAATGTTGAGGGTGTTTTCAGCCAAGTAAATCTTAATAAAACGAAAAGTCGAAATTCCCCCAATAAGGCTTCAATGGAGAAATTTACACCAAAGATTATTTAAAAGTTAACAAAACAAATTGTTATGATACGTTAATTAAAACCGACATGTTGAAAATAATTAACACAAATATTTCTTTTCAAAATGAATGATTTTATTAAAGTCGAAATGACTATTCTTTATTTATAAAATAAATTAATTTCTTGATTAGCTTTAAAAAACGTGTTTAATAAATTGAATATCTCTTTTATGTTCCCTTTAATAAAAAATATATTTAAATATATCTAAATGTGCGTATTTAAATTTTTGACGATTTTTGATAAAAAATCGTCATTTTGACGATTTTCCCAATAAAAAATCTGGCAGCCCTGGCCACACCGCAGTTGTAAACAAGAGAAACGGTCAGTGTTACCGCTGGGAATTTCTACAAAGTTGCACAAAAAGTCATTTGCATACAAAAAAGTGGCACAAAAAAGTCAGAATTTCAATAAAAAGTCGTACAGATTGATTTTGAAGTTTTTTATTCAAACAAAGCTCCCATATAAGGGTACCCCCCAAATTTCGGTACTTCTGGGGTTCTTAAGCGCGTTTTTCAACCGAATTCGCTATAATTTGGTATTTTGTAGTCGTATATGGTAACAAATCTCAGTACTAAAAAATATTAACATTCGGTTTTTGGGGTTACCTCCATATACCCGCATTCCAACATAGTATGAGGGATATAGTTAAATTGTCCGTTTATACCCTAAATAGTATGGAATTGTAAGATTATTTAGTCGATTTATCCGAGGTTCAAGAATGACTATATCGGCCCGCTTTTCGTCATAATCCTTATATAAAACCAACCGGTTTAAATTTGGGTCTTTGGTCCACTATTCACCTAAAATAGAACGACACTAAATATGGGAGCTATATCTAAATCTGAACCGATTTTCCCCATTTTCAATTGGGTTCGTCCTAAGGCAAATAAATGAGCTGTGCCAAATTTATCCAATTTGGATCATAAATGCGACCCGTACTTTGGTTACAATTTAACATGGGCAGACAGACGGACGGACGTGCAAAGTCGACTCAGAAACTGAATATATTTTCCGGGCTAACCTCACCTATGAGGATTTATTTGACATATATGTGAAATACTGTACACTAAATCCAGTACAATCCAGTACGACTTTAGTCACACAACGGTAGCCCTGGAAACGGTTGAATTTCGGCTTGCAAAACGAACAACCAACAAGTGAGGAGAGAGACAGAGCACAATACCAAAACAAAAAAGATCGAAAAATTAATGGTGGGTGTTTTTTTCTTGGGAGGAATACATCTAATCTAAATTAAATAGATGACGTTCTTCTAGGCCTTTGATGTAGTTACTGGAATATGTCCCCGACCGCGTAGTAAAATTGTATTTTAGAAGTTCTAAATTTTTTATAGTTTAACAACGCGTTTTGCATTCATATCGTAATAATTTTTAATTAATTATTTACATACATCCATCTCTTACATCCATCTCTTATAGACTAGCAATATCTTCGATGAAATAGTTAGCAGGAATATAAGCGAAAGCCTTTGTAAGACGTTCTGTCATAACCTTTTCGATGGCTGCACTGATGCCAGGACGCACCGCTTCGTAAAATGAACGCCAACTTTGATTGAGGAAAGCATTGACAGTATCTTCCAGTTCCTTTTGACCATTGAAGAGATTGTCCAAATGTATGTGGAAATCGCCAACTTCTTTGACGTTCAAGTGGAGCTTGTCAATATCGGCAAATGTGTAACCATCAGTTTCACGCAATTTAAGTTGCAGTTTCAGATGAATCACCATGTTATCTAAAAAATTTTATGTATTAATTAATACGAATACAAAACATCCATGGTCATATTTCCATTTGACTTACCAGCACTTAAATCCAATTTACCGCTTCCATCCAAATTCAAACTACGAGTTTTTCCCTTTACAGCATATTGGGAATGGAGTTTTAATTTTGGTACAACCAAAACTACTGTAGCACTTAACTTCTGTGTATCGAAACTGTGAAGAGGACATTGTTTAATTGAAGTTGATATTGAAATGAGTTAGAAATAGTTTCTTACCTGGTTTGTTTTCCTATTACATCGCCCAGACCATTGATTTCCACCTCCTGCAAAAGAACATGCAAATCTACTGGCGGTTGATTGTGATGGAATTTAATTTTTTTGATGTGTAACGGTTCCAATGCTCCGACTGATTTTAAACCGGGTATACCTAGAAAATATATTATGGAAAAAAAGGAAAATAATAAAGTTAACGTATTTATGAAAAGTTTGTTTGTTATAATATCTGCATGAAAAAATATCTCCTTAATATGACCTTCTTTTAGGATTTTGGTGGAATTCGGATTGTTTTTCTAACTATGTATTCTATTGTTATCTCGGAATTTTTTTGAATACCGAATGTTAAGTCCATATAACCGTTTATTCTTTAGGAAAAAAGTTTAGAGAAATAAACGATCAAAGGCGACGATATTTTTTCATATTGCCGAATTGATATTTTGGGTTATCAATGGGTAAAAATCTTCTCCCAAAATGTATCAATATAGATTCACCTGAATGTACAATTCTCATATAACGGAACCCCCCAATTTTCAAAATTTTTAGGATTTTTGACACATTTTTCAACAGAATAGGTACTTGAAATGACAGGTACTTGAAATGAAAATATAGGGAAAATATCAAAAAGTTGACCTATGCTGACATTTCCACAAACCGATTACGTAAACCCTAATGTAAATCATAACACAAATTTCAGACATTTTTAATGGATAATTGACAGGGTGAAAATGTGCCTCATGGAAATATTGGTTCTAGACCCCATGTTTCATTGGACCAAATTTGTTTCAGAAAATTTTGATTTCTTCCAAACATAGTTCAAGTTAGGCCCAAATGCAGGTTATAGTTCATATATAGTTCATTATCGAACCTTATGTTCTAGCATTTTATCTCGATATCCTGCACACATGAAATGATTACGACTGAGTCTTAGAACCAAGCCAAAAACGCGGAACAAATCAGATTTTAATATAAAAAATATAGTTATTGCCATATACGACTACAAAATACCAAATTGCAGCAAATTCGTATAAAAACGCGCTCAAGAACCCCAAAATACCGAAAATTGGGGGTACCCTTATATGGGGGCTATCCGAAAAATGGACCTATATTCATAATTTATTGTGGAGAGATTTAGTACCTATTAAGAACTCAAAAAACTAAATTACAGCCAATTCGGTGGAAAAATACGATAAAAACACCCAAAATACTGAAAATTAGGAGGTATCGTTATATGGGGGCTACCAGAAAAAGTGGACCTATATTCATAATTTTTTGTGGACATATTTAGTACCCAATAGGAACCCAAATTACCAAATTTTAGCGAATTCGGTTGAATAACGCCCCAATTTTCGGTATTTTGGGGTTCTTGAGTCCCCAAAATACCGAAAATTGGGGTGTACCTTTATATGGGAGCTACGCCTAAACGTGGACCGACATATTCCATCTTTGAACTTGACCTGCCTGCAGACAAAAGACAAATCTATAGAACATTTCAGCAACCTATCTCAATTCCTTCAGAAGATAGCGTGATTACAACTGAAGGGCGGGCGGACGGACATGGCTAGATCATCTTAGAATTTTACCCTGATCAAGAATATTTTATTCTTTATAGGTTCAGAAATGAATATTTCGATGAGTTAGAAACGGAATGACAAATTTAATATAACCTCCATACTATGGTGGAGGGTATAAAAAAATTAAAAAAATGTAGAGAACAATGACGCAGAAATTTCTGGTTCTTAAGGAACAATTTGAAATATGGAAGAAACAAATGCAGCCGTTTATGGACATGATGGGATTTGATATCAAAAATACTACTAGCAAAGGAGGAAGATTGGAAGTAGCGGTAGTGGTGGTTGAAAAGTTGAATGGACCTTAAAGGAAAATGAAAATAGTTGGTTGTCCCAGCAGCATCAACAAAAGGATGCTACAACAACAACAGAGGTGGTACACCATATTCTACAACCACCATCCCATCTGTCAAACATACAACAACAAATTCAGCACACCGAACTCATAGAGGTGCAGCAACATCACCAATCGGTTCCGTGCCGTGGTAAGCCGACATATATTCCGCAACAAATTATGCCGGGAAGGATCCCTGCCTATGGCGACATAATAGGCGGCAATGCAGTTCTACCACAAAAAGCAGTTTGCGTTTGCGGATTTACAACTACAACAACAAACAATTATCTCACATCCAGCAGCAATGGATGGATCTCCAAAATATCAAAAACTTTATGTGGGGCTATATTAAAACTAGGACCCATATAAAATACTTTCAGCAAAAATGTGGCCACTACAGCCCCTCAAATGTGAAAATGGTCTCAAAAGAAAGAAATAGAGTGCTACCGTTATATGGGAGATATACCACAACGTTAACTGATATTGATAATTTTTGGTGGGAAGATTTTCGTTTAGTCTTCCCTGCCTTACCCCTCGGCGAACAATGCCATACATTTCCCGCTAAACAACATAGTAGATTTGTTGGCTAAATATATTCCAGGTCAAACATTATATATATTTGTCTATAAAAATTTTATTGCATTATATTTCAAAAAAACTCTATACTGCGAATAAAAATAACTTGGCGGGTAATGTGGACCAGTATGTGTGGGTAATGAGGATCAATATGTTTGAGGTAAGTTGTGGATTGGTTGTGATAAATGTCAATTTATTGAACTCTTGGGCAACACTGAATGCAAAAATATATGGGTTCATGTTTGGGAATAGCCCCCATTTAAGGGTACCGCCCCATTTGCGATATTTTGAAGGTTCTTGCTTCATTATCCAACAGAAGCACCTGTATGTTTTCAGAGCATAGAATACCTCCTCGCATATTAAATGCACATGCAATGCATGTTTCCAACTCGTCCCCATGAAAAGGTCTCACTTTATTATAGTGGTCCACATTATCCGACATCGAATATTTTTATTTAAAAATAATTATTGGCTTCAAAAATCAATAAAAAACAAAAATAACTGATTGAAATTACAGCTAAACATATATTTTTGCCAAAGAAAACAATAAAACCACACAACTTCTTTATTTTCGAAAAAACAAAGTGTTCGACTATTTTGAAAAAAAAAAAACATTGTGCTGAATGTTCAAATCACACTTATACAATCAGAGCTACATTTTCTACTACTACATTTTTAACATTGCAATTATTTATTAAAAACCTAGTTTAATGTTTGTTTTCACTAATTAGGAAAACATTTATCAAGGCGGCACTGACATATTTCAGGCATTTCCTTATATATGGAGGGTGGTCCACATTAGACGCATAGTCCACATTACCCGAAGTTACTCTATTGGAAAATTTTGGGCCTATATTGATCATGTGGCCATAGTTGAAAGATTTTTTTCCCTGTGAGAACCCTAAATACCATATTTCAGCTGATTAGGTTGAAAAACATGCCTAAATGCCTCAATATACACACAAACAAATCGACATGATCTAGAATATTTACTTTAAGGGGTCTCAAGTGCATAATTCGATGTGTTGCAAATGTATTGATAAATTTAATTTAAATTTAATAAATTTAACCACAAGGTTGCCTGTATATTGTATGCCATTTTAGTGGTAACTTCATAATACCTCACTCTCATAGAAGTTCTGCTTTCGACTTGCAAATGTCACCTTTCCAACGAGCATAAATCTGAAATAATAATGGATTTCTTTTTCCACAAGCTAATATTAAGTCATTCATGGGAGTCCAGGTTTTGAGTAAAAAATACAAACTAATGTCATGCAGAAATATAAATTCAGTGAAAAACACAATAGTTTGCATATATTCGGATTGCTTGAATTGTTATCAATTTATATATATATATATATAATTTTTACTTACCATTCTTCCATTGTTGGAATAATCCTTGAAAGTTATTTGCCAGACAGCCACTAAAACCCGAATCACTTGTTCTACATGTTTTCAAAAAGGAAGCTGTTGATAGAAAAATCACTTATGAGAAGCCACTACTTTTTTTTTAAATTTATATGCAATTCTTACGTTTATCTGTTAGTATCTTGGCTCCATTTGTAAAAACCAAACATGCAAGAATGACCAGGAAGCAAAATTTCAATCTGCAATCCATGATTCTATTTTACACTAAAAACACTGATTCAAGTTAATATCTGTCAAATTTTAACAGCTCAAACGGGACGTTTTATTTGATGCACTTTTCAAACTCTAATGTTAATTTTTATTTCATGAGTCGGATTATTAAAGATTTAGATTTCAGAATACTCGCATTTGTATTCCAGTTTCGTAGAAGATACAGAGTACACTTGAATCTGGAAATGACGTATTGAGCAACCGCAGAGTAATTGTGTTGTGGCTAGTCGAAGATTTTGATATCAATCCCGTAAAAAATATAGACCGGCAATAAATTATTGTTTTGTTTAACAGCATTGACGTTTAAGCTCTTTTGATTTAATTTGTGGAATTTTACTTGTAAGGTTAAGTGCATATACACACACCTACATATGTAACAAACATGTATAGATACACAGTGAAGGAGAAAATTAAAGAAATCCATAACGTCATCTAATGATCCCATATTTTCACTTGATCTCCTATTCTCAGTTAATTCCATATTCTCTGTAATACAGGGGGAAGTTTGTTTGAGATAGCTCTAAATATATTTAGCTCCACTATGGATAACTGCAACACACTTAACTGATTGGAAAGATCGAGCTTAATGACTGGTACCGTTGACATTTTAGTTTCTTCTCAGACAATAAACTCAGTTTGAATGAAAACATGGTTTGTTTTATGGTTGTATCGTATATCACCCGATAATAATACTAATTAATAACTATGGGTTTGTGTAGAACTAGTTATACTCTGAATTGGGAATTGAGTATAAGAAAAATGACATAATGTTCGGCAGAGTCGAAATTTTGATACCCTCCACTAACTTAAAATCGTTCAGTACATTTATATTTGGGGCTGTGACAAAACATAACACGAACTCAGAAAACGAAAAAAATTTTCAAAATCCTACTTCGGACAAAACTTATATTCAAACATTTTTTCCGTGAGATTGTCGGTACTGTAAGGATGGCTATTCTATAACAGTCATTCTTACAATGGTACCGACAATCTCACGGAAAAAGTGTTTGAATATAAATTTTGTCCGAAGTAGGATTTGAATAAAATTTATTTTTTTTAATTGGACTACTTTGTATAACGTTGTCACACCAAGTGTATTGGTATAACACTCTCATAATATATTTGTGTAGGGTGTCCTTTTGTTAAAATCAGGATAGAGACCGCAGTGCTCCTATGATGTTGGTATTGCAAATGGCATATATCGGCCCACGTTTTCGTGTAGCCTCCCATAAAACGGTACCGCCAATATTCGGTATTTTGGGGATTTTGGACACGCTTTCCAACCGAACTGGCTATTATTTGGAATTTTTAATTCTCATTGTAGAGCACATCTCCGTACTAAAAATTATTAATATTGACCCAAGATTCAGGGCATCCCCCACAGTTGGTCCGAGTATACTGGACGTCAGCTTGGCCTTTTCGACATTTACTGCAAGTCCCACTTCGGCCAACTCCTTCTCAATTCGTTCAAAGGTGGCTATGAAGTCTAAGTACAATTATCTTCATGGTGAAGTGTATAAAAAGATTAGCCGGGCCGAACTTGAGATCGTTTCTACTTGTAGTATTTTAATAGTAGTATTATCATTTGACTCATACAAGAAAGTATGACTCCAACTTCCGACAAGAGTAATATTTTTACCAAACCTTGATCATATCCTATTGGCGCACTACTTTTGTTAACTCACCAATGTCTTTAAAATTTAAAAATTTAAAAAATGCATCCACCACCCGCAGGTTCCTCTTCCACAAATTGTAAATATCTCTATTATTTCTCAACTTTTAAATAATAACAGTATTTTAAAATATGTTTTTGTAATTTTTGTTATGAAGTAGTCTTTACTATATTCGTTTTATTTACTCACATATTCTTTATTAATTTTGTTTTTAAAAACACGCTACAATGTTTCCATTGTTGATTCAAGTTGTTGCTGAGTTTTTTGTTTGTGTTTATCGATAAGACCGTTCTTTCTGACAGCACGTTTTTATCGACAAACAGGTTCGATGATACAAACAAGTTCATTGTAGGGATGTCGATTGTTGGTGGTTTTAAGAAAACATAAAATGTTGCAATTGAAATAAATTTATGTTTTCCTCCAGTACTTATTTAATAGTAAATCTAGTAAACGGGAAATATGTATGTCAAATTCGCTCTTAGAGTACAAAATAATACGAAAAGTTCTGGAACGAAAAAATAGTAAAAATCCCAAAATTAG
Source organism: Musca vetustissima (assembly GCF_032173495.1). NCBI lineage: Eukaryota > Metazoa > Arthropoda > Insecta > Diptera > Muscidae > Musca > Musca vetustissima. Next base: position 20,300 of record NW_026885679.1, on the reverse strand, counting down.
ATGGCAATACTTTAATAAGAGCGCTGCCTAAAATTCAACTAGGGCGTTCGACGTTATTCACCACAAAAGTAAAACACATGTAGGGGAGACTGGGGCACCTTCGGCATCGGGGCACCTTCGGCAATCGCGTTTTCGATATGAAGCTTTCACCGTACATCACTAGTTTCGATACATAGGTATCGAATATCGAAATAAATAACAGACACAAAGTTTGAAATTTATAGCTAATAAGCTTATTTATATACACAGGTTTTTGTATTTTTATAGATGTTTCTGTAATATTTCAATTCCATTTCGTAAGTATTTCGTGTATAAAACTTTTAAAATTTTTAAGACAATATTATTAAAAAGTGGTTAACTACGATGTGTATTATTATAAAAATGTTTAAAAATATAGTGTTTTAGAAATCTTATCGAAAAAAATGAAAAAAACTATAAAAAGTACATTCGGGGTACATTCGGCATTTTAAAGTGGGGCCCATTCGGCCATATACAGATTGTGCAATATTATTTCCTTAAAATGTTTTTGAGTTTGTCTTTAAAACGAATCCTTTAATATGGCTCGAAATTGCATATTTAAGATCAAACGTGCTTGTATTGTCGAAAATGCGATAGAAACCCCCTATTTCTGATGGTGTGTGCGACCTTGAGATGTAAACGCCCGCCGCTAGAAAATAAAGCCCTATAATTCAAACATTGTGTGGCATATTAAAACCAAATAGAGCCTTTAGAGGATCAGAATTTCAACCAGACTGATAGCGATGACAATTACCCGGCTATGACTATGTTGCCGAATGTGCCCCATCAAATGCCGAAGCTATCCCGGGTTGGGGCACATTCGGCGAATTTGACTTTTTTTACAAAACTGTAAAATTTTTTAACTAATTCTATTTTTTTATTTCTTTTTGGTACTTTTTTTTATAATTAAGTGTCTGAGGAAAATAATCAGCCATAAAGTTGTTATATATGTTGAATAAGTACTGAGATATAGAGCTTTAAAAAAAAAGTGCCGAAGGTGCCCCAGTCTCCCGAAGGTGCCCCAGTAAATCTAGTAAACGGGTCATATGTATGTCAAAATCGCTCTTAGAGTACAAAATAATACGAAAAGTTCTGGAACGAAAAACTAGTAAAAATCCCAAAATTAGATGACAATACTTTAATAAGAGCACTGCCTAAAATTCAACTAGGGCGTTCGACGTTATTCACCACAAAAGTAAAACACAGGTACATATTTATATGAATGTTACCGAAATACGTCGACGTACGAATTTTAAAAGTTGAATGACCGAACTTTGTTTGTTTTTTCTTTTGTTGAAAATAGAAACGAAACAAAAAGAAAATTTCAATAGGAATGTGAAATTTTTGAATACATTGTATAATTTTTAAATTTTGTTTAGTTGGCTAAGAGATATCGATTCGACGTATTTGGATAATACGGCCGTACAAAACATTTTGACATAATGGGAATGTTGAATATATTTGTACGCCTTGTGAATTTTAGGTAACGTTGTAAACAATTTTTCCATCATAGATATGGTCTGTTCCCGTTACTACTATAACAAATTTTCCCTTATGATAACGAAAACATATAGTAAAATCTAGTAGATTCTTACAGCTCGGGAACACACCAATAGTGCTTCGGGAAATATAAATATCACACTGGAATGTTAAATCTCTATCTACTTCTCGGGTGCAGAAATTTGTCATTTGTCAATATTGTTACGAATATAACTTTAGATTTAAGTTCATTTAGATGAATTCCGTTAATTTAAGAATTTGAATTGTAACGTAAATTTCTACTACGCAGTTTATTTGAATAACTTCACAACAACAACCACTGTATAGATTTTTCTACATCCTTCCATTTCCTCTTTCATTTTCTATTGTTATTGTCGTACAATTCTTGTTAAACGTCATTCCTCTTTCTTTGTTATTCCCTCGCCTGTATATGTGTTGTTGTTATTGTAAGTTTGTTTACTCAAGTTTGTTGTTGTTATTGTTCACTCAGTAAGTTTGTTGTTGTTATTGTTACTCAATGTGTTTGTTGCATTGGTAGATTGTTCGTGATCTAGGTGTTACCAGATCGTCTAGAAACTTCTGTAGCGACAGGCAGGGCTCATATAAATAGAGGGAATGGAAAGGGAGTGAGTCAGTTGTGAATCAGATCGCGAATTGAAACCGTCGTGTAAAGTAAAGTGCAAAGTAAAGTTGTGTGAATAAAATCATTGTAATAATCGTAATCTGAACGAACCCGCGTTTTATTTGGTACGAACTGTATCGGGAAATAAAACAACGTCTACCCGGGAATAAGTGAAGTCCAAGAACGTAACAATTGGTGTCAGAAGTGGGATTACGATAATACTACGATGAAGTTTAAGGATCTACGAGTGGAAGACTTGAAGAAGGAGCTGAATAGATTGGAATTGTCCTCTACTGGCAACAAGGCTGAACTACAAAAACGTCTGTTGGATGAGTTCGAGCGCCGTGGTATGAACATCGATACATATGAGTTTGACAGTAAGGATGAAGTGGATTTATCGGAAATGGGCGAATCCAACTGTGGGGAAGTCTCGTCAGTAGCTGCCAGGGGTGACGATTTAAGAGAAATGCTGGCTAAAATGTTTGAGCAAAATTCCAGAATGTTCGAAGAGAATTCCAGAAAGTTAGATGAACTCAAGGCAGATAATTGTAGAAAGTTAGATGAACTCAAGGCAGATAATTGTAGAATGAACGAGAAACTCGAGAACATTACGGAAGTTATTGGAAGGAGAGTGGAAACCGTGGAGATCCAAATTAAAGAGTTGGATAAGAAAGTGCAGTCGGTTGACGAGAAGATTCTGTCTGTAGATGAGAAATTTCTGGCCCACGACCACAGGTTTACAAATCTGGAGAAGAAAATGTCGGAACTGGAAATCAAAGGTGGTCCGGTGCGAGCTCCTGATAACACACTAAAAATCAAACCTCCTGTATTCGACGGCTCTACGTCATTCAATGTTTTCAAGTTACAGTTCGAGACAGTGGCTTCTAGAAATTCGTGGAACGACAGCGACAAAGCGGTTGCACTACTTCTGGCATTGAAGGGCAGTGCTGCTGATGTTATACAGAGTATTCCTGTCGCTTCTAGGAGCAACTATGAAGATGTTATTGCTGCGCTGGAACGTAAGTACGGTGGCGAACATAAACAAAACATCTACCTTATGGAACTAAGGGGAAAAGTACAGAGGGCAAACGAGACGTTACAAGACTTTGCAGCTGAGGTGGAACGTTTGGTGCTAATGGCGTATCCAGGAGAGAATCACCCATTGCTGGACCGTTTGAAAATCGAAACCTTTGTGAATGGCATACGTGACCCTGAGATTAAATGTGCAACATATGCGTCACCAAAAGCGTCGTTTGCCGAAACTGTGTCGTTTGCCCTTGCCCAAGAGACGGCAAGAATGATTGTTAAGCCCCAGACCTACAAGATTAGCCAACTGGAGACCGAATGTTGCGAACACAAATATCTCGTTAACTTGATCAAGGACGCCATGAGGCGGGTAATAGAAGAAACAAAGTTAGTAGGGATGACTAAGCCCAGGGTTAGATGCTACAACTGCGATAAAGCAGGTCATATTGCACGCGAATGCAGAGCTAAGCGCAAACGATCCAGGTCATCGTCACCACCTACAACGAAAGATGGTAGAAGAACGGCTCAACAGTCCACCAATGAGTCACCGTTGAACAGAATCGAGCACAGAGAAGACGGAAAACACGGTAATGCTGATGCCCTGTCTCGTCGGCCATGCAAGGTAGAATGCAGGCATTGCTCAAAGGCTGAGAATAAGGAGAATATCGTTGATGTCCGACTATTGCAGTTTGAGTCGGGTGAAGATTGGTCGACGGAACAACAAAGAGATCCCATTCTGGGCAAAGTAATTTCGGCCATTGAAACGGGCAAGCGACCTAGTCGTAAAGAAATTACCTCCGAAAGCCCTCTTTTAAAATCCTATTGGGCCCAGTGGGACAGTCTACTTATAAAAGATGGCTGCCTATATCGCAAATGGGAAAGTGAGGACGGTAAATCACACCGGAACTTGATCGTCGTCCCAGACTCCAAAATAAGAGATGTCTTGTCGGAGTTTCACGATGGGCCAAGTGGAGGACATCTTGGCATAGCCAAGACCGCTGAAAAGGTGAAGCAGAGATTCTACTGGGTCGGCTGTCAAAAATCCATTGCCGACTGGATCGCCAATTGTGAAAGGTGCATAAGAGCTAAAGGTCCAACACGGAAGAGTCGAGGCTACATGCAGCAGTATAATTCAGGAGCCCCTTTTGAAAGAATCGCAATGGATGTAGCTGGACCGTTCCCCACAAGCGACTCTGGGAACCGGTATGTCTTAGTGGTCATGGATTACTTCAGTAAATGGCCGGAGGTTTATGCTATCCCAAATCAAGAAGCCAGGACAATTGTGGATGTGTTCAGCAAAAATTGGATTTGTCGCTATGGTGTTCCATCTGAGGTTCATTCCGATCAAGGTAGGAATTTTGAATCAGCGATCTTCAAGGAAATGTGTGACTCCTACGGAATTAAGAAAACCAGAACGACGCCCCTACATCCACAATCAGATGGCATGGTGGAAAGATTCAATCGCACCCTTGAAGAACATCTACGGAAAGTGGTGGACAGTGGCCAACGAGACTGGGATGAGCATATTCCAAAGTTTTTATTGGCTTATAGATCGGCCATTCATGATTCCACATCCCGGACCCCAGCCAAAGTTCTGTTCGGAAATGAATTAAAGCTACCTGGCGATTTGATATTCGGTGCTACCCCAAACGACGATGTGAACCAAGATGAAGACAGCCAAAACTCTTTTAGTAAAGTCCACGATGCAGTCCGACATCGAATAAAAATGGTTAGCAACCGCATGAAGGCAAGGTACGATCGAGCGGCAAATACCGATGGGTTTCAAGAAGGGCAACTGGTACTATTGTTCAACCCACAACGAAAGAAAGGACTATGCCCCAAATTGCAAACGCACTGGGAAGGACCCTACAAGATTGTCACGAAAATAAATGACGTCGTTTATCGCATCCAGAGGAGCGACAGTCCCAGGTCGAAGATGAAAGTTGTACATTTGGAGCGGCTGACCCCCTACGGAACGGGAACTGTGCCTATTCGGGACGAACAGGCTTAAGCGGGGGGCAATGTTACGAATATAACTTTAGATTTAAGTTCATTTAGATGAATTCCGTTAATTTAAGAATTTGAATTGTAACGTAAATTTCTACTACGCAGTTTATTTGAATAACTTCACAACAACAACCACTGTATAGATTTTTCTACATCCTTCCATTTCCTCTTTCATTTTCTATTTTGTTATTGTCGTACAATTCTTGTTAAACGTCATTCCTCTTTCTTTGTTATTCCCTCGCCTGTATATGTGTTGTTGTTATTGTAAGTTTGTTTACTCAAGTTTGTTGTTGTTATTGTTCACTCAGTAAGTTTGTTGTTGTTATTGTTACTCAATGTGTTTGTTGCATTGGTAGATTGTTCGTGATCTAGGTGTTACCAGATCGTCTAGAAACTTCTGTAGCGACAGGCAGGGCTCATATAAATAGAGGGAATGGAAAGGGAGTGAGTCAGTTGTGAATCAGATCGCGAATTGAAACCGTCGTGTAAAGTAAAGTGCAAAGTAAAGTTGTGTGAATAAAATCATTGTAATAATCGTAATCTGAACGAACCCGCGTTTTATTTGGTACGAACTGTATCGGGAAATAAAACAACGTCTACCCGGGAATAAGTGAAGTCCAAGAACGTAACAATATGTAAAAATATCTCTCATTTGCTGCAAGACCGGCATAAGTTAAAAATGGTTTTTGCAGAAAATACGTTTTATGTTATCATATACATACCATCCAACAAATAATAGAGGAAATTTTGAATTTTTTTGCCCAGCATGAAGTCGGATGCAGCAAATTATCGACATATGTATGTTGATTTAGCCATGACAGTCTGTGGTAATCACTTTAATTTCCGATTACATTAATATGTTACCTAAAATTTTGTCAGATATACTCCAAGTTTATATATAAAACATTAAATGTTTTTGTCCGAGCTAAGAAACTTCTGCAACAACAAAGTTTGCTGGACAACAGTTAAACACGAGCTGGCTATATGAAAGAAAATACATTAGTTATGTTTGAAATGATTGTTGGAATGCAAAAAAATTGTTTATCGAAAGAAAACGATCAATGAATTCTTCCTGCGCCCTTACAACCAAAAGATTAAAAGTTTACAATTGCACTGCGAAAACATGGTCACCCATGCACAATTTGTCGACAACTGAAAAAGCTAGCCAAAGTGGTTTACGCAGATAGAGAACAAGATTGCCATATACAAAAATGTGGTTGCGGGTCGGAAAAATTTTAAACCGAGTTTTTAAGAGCGCTGTTCAAAGGTGCCCCACGTTCAAAGGTGCCCCATCTCCCCTACACAATCAACTAAAAAATATCATAGTAATGATTAACTTAGGGAGTAGCAATCTTCACAAAATATCCTCCGTTCAGTCCCGTGTTTTCTCTGAAAACCTTTGGATTTACTAGAAAAAAAATTATAACGTCACAGTCCTAAATAACTCGTTAAATATGTATACTCTTCAAACCTACCCAACATAATTCAAATGCAACCATGTTAAACACCGACGGTGGCAGAGGGGCCGGGGGGAATAAAATTCGATGTCGATTTACGCATGTCCGTCTTTATGTTGAAATCACGACAGAGATCGTAATGTTTGTGATAGAGCTCTGAAATTTTGCACAGACATTGCTAGTACTCCTAGGATGTTTGGTATTGCAAATGGGATGTATCGGTCCATATAACTGTACTCCCCAATATTCGGTATGTAAAGGATTATGGACACATTTTTCCACCGAATTGGCTGTAATTTGTCATTACCAAAAAATATCAACATTGATCTCTGTTTCATTAAAACCCTATGTAACGACAGCCCCACTATCAGATATTTTGAGAATATCTATCATTTTTTCATCACATATTTTTTGGTATGTTCAAGTTCCAATCATAACATGTTGGAGGGTATAAAAGGTTCGGCCGAACCGAATCGTTTTTACTTGTTTTTAAATAATGTGGGAAAGACAGTTTGTCAACAATTATCACATTTGAACCCTTTTATAAGGAATATATTTTTGATAAGAGTAAAATTTTATGTCGATTGAGCCCTGTCCATTTCAGACATGTTTTCGCACTGAGATAGTTCGAATTTAATATTTTGATGGCAAATATTCTACCAGGAATGATCTAACGCCAATACATAGAGGCTGTAAAGTGACATTGAAGGATCATGGCGTGTAGACAACTTTTTATATAAGCCCATATTTCTATTTAGCCACGCATCCAATTTTCCAAATTGAGTTTTGTATACCGTTTTCTCCAGGCAGCACGTCCAAATCCAAGAGGATTGCACATTTTCGAGATGGGGATTCGATTTGGCTGAACTTAAAATAATTTTCTTCTTTTTTGGTTTCAGATATTCTAGTCAGCTGCAAATACTAATTTATCACCAAAAAAATAACAACAACTTTTGTAATGTACAGTGAGTGTAATAAGTATTTTGCCTCAATACAAATTTGACAAAATTCCAATATATACGTCAAAGCATACTAAAGACGTAAAATGAATTATGTGTAATGGAATATGTTTGTGGACATATTTAGATCGTATTTCTGCAAGAATCATTGCGATAGACCTATTGGTCTCGAAGAAATCGGCCGAAATCTATAACAACCCAAAAATGTTTATCACAAAAAAGTATTTTGCTTTTTATTATTATTTTAGAAAAAAATATTACATAAAACACGTTTGGTCCTTTTATAGTTACAATTGCGGTTAACCACATACTATAAGCGATTTGTCGACGATTCCAATACATCATGGCATTTTTTCGTGGGTATTTTCTCACATTTACATTCAATACATTATCGATCAATATTTCATTTAATATTTCGTATTTTCTCGTCCTAATCTTAAGATAAGGGTATTAAGCATAGGCATTGCGGCTTCAAAACATCCCAAATATGTTTAGAATAATAAAAAAGAGGTTTTGCAAAATATAACGCGAAGACACAGTCTTAAAAACTATTAAAACCAAAATCCGACAAACAAATTATTTAAAAAAAATCGCCAAACCAAATTTTTCTCACTTCGAAATTTGTATGATCCTGTAATATTGATCTAGCAACCAATATATGCAATGGAAATACCAATAAGGGGGTCAGAATCAAAGATATGAACAGTTCTAAAGCAATAGTAATAAAAAGCAATACATGAAGTTGGGAGAAAACATCATTATTCGTCAAATCCTATTGTCTTTTGAAAAACTGTGGTTGCTGGTGGCGAATACGCATTCTATATTTTATCTCCGATTAACACCATCAGTTGCGAATAAAATGCAGTAGGGAATAAACGGGTCGATCTATTTATTTTCGAAATAAGATGTATTTCTATTGCCAGAAAACCGTCCATATCTTTGAATCTGACCTCCTTATTGCTATTTTCATAGTATATTTTGGTTCCTAGATCAGTAATAATGAACCATAAAGTTTTCGAAGTTAGAAAAATGGGGTTTCGCGATATTTTTTTACATAATTTATTTGTCGGATTTTTGTTTTAATAGTTTTTAAGGTCCTGTCCTCGCGATATATTTTGTAAAACCTCCTTTTTATTATTCTTAACATATTTGGGATGTTTTGAAGCCGCGGCGACTATATTTAATACTCTGATTTTGAGATTAGGACGAGAAATTACCAAATATTAAATGAAATATTGCTGGAGAATGTATTGAACGTAAATGTGAGAAAATACTCACGAAAAAATGCCGTGCTTTATTGGAATCGTTGCCAAATCACTTATTGTATGTCGTTACCCGCAATGGTAACCATAAAAAGACCAAACGTGTTCTATGTAAATTTTTTTTCTAAAATAATAATAAAAAGCAAAATACTTTTTTGTGATAAACATTTTTGGATTGTTATATATTTCGGCCGATATCTTCGAGACCAATAGGTCTTACGCTATGATTCTTGCAGAAATACGATCTAAATATGTCCACAAACATACTTCATCATACATAATTCATTTTACATCTTTAGTTAGCTGGCATTAGGCGTGTATATTGGAATTTTTTCAAATTTTTGTTGAGGCAAAATACTTATTACACTCACTGTATATAATATATATGTTTGTCACTTCAAACATCCATAATAGTTGACATCCTATATAGAATCATCGAAATTTGAAAATAAACCTTAAATTAAAAAACAATTATAGTATTTTTTATACTTAATTTATTATAGTTAAAATATTTGGTACAATTAACAACAACAAAACAAATTATCCATAATAAGCTGCAGCTGAGGGTATATCTGCAACCAGAAAGTTGGCCGGAACAAAAGCATACACTTTTCCAATACGGTCCAGCATTACGGTTTCCACCGATTGTCTTATTGCGGGATTTAAAATTTGATATAATTCTCGCCAATTTTCATTGAACAGGGCATTTGCACTATCCTCTAATTCCTTTTGACCGTTGAACAGATTACCCATGTAAACAGTGAATCCTCCAATGCTCGTAATATCCAAATGCAACTTTTCAATGTCGGTGAATGTAAAGCCGCCTTCGTCCCGCAGCTTCAATTTCATTGTTATGTGGACGGCAAATTTCTCTGAAAGAAATTAATATTTGAAATTTAAAACATTTTGTAAATAATTTTATAAAAAAAAATCCTTAAAGGGAGAAATCCTTAACGAGTTGAAATCAAAAGATACATAATAAATTTAAAAATATCACATTGACCGTTACTTACCAGCACTCAATGTCAATTTTCCATTGGAATTCAATGGCAGGCCCAGAATTTGGCCCTTGGCATTGTAGTCCGAATTCATGGTGAATTTTGGCACAAATATTGTGGCTGATGAAACTAACTTTCCAAGATCCAATCTATAAATTGATCGATTCGTTTACCTTTCAATGGGAATCAAAATGTGTGTGTTTACTCACTGGGTATCTTGAACTTGAGCATTACCAAGACCAGTTATAGCAATATCGCTTAAAGTAGCATCAACTACCAACGGCGATTGATTGTGTTGGATTGTGATGCGTTTCACAAGAAGGGGATCCAATGAACCGATCGATTTCAGACCAGGAACACCTAAGAAAAAAAAATAGATTTATATGGACGATTATTATTACGAAATAAGCAGTTGATATCCTCAAATGAAAGATATGATAAAAGGGCGAGCCATATTTTCCATACGATGTATCTGTAATTAGTCATTTTTGGTGTTCATAGAATAGAAGACCACATACCAAAAACCAAGGTGTATTTAATAATGCATCAGATACAACAACAAATATTTTACAAAAACAACATTGTTGTTATAGAAATTAAATTGTCATGCTGACAATAAGTTTTTGACAAAAATAAACAAAAACAATTATAAATTTATTTTTGTCAAGAACTATTCTTTGATGAATAAATGAATGAATTTGTGTATTCTTGGGTTATTGGCGGTTTTAGGTCAGTGAAAAATAAATGTTAAGACCTGGTCGCGATTAATTTTAAGTTTCCCACAGTTAGCCCATGGCTCCTTGTGACGTTGTTTATATTGTGGTTTACAATCTATTTTTTCTATGGAGTGGCTTCAAATCTTGCCTTCTTAAAGAAAATTGAAGTACATAAATCCCCGGACAACGACTAAATCATGGAAATTATGTTGGCCGTATAAAACCTTTACATAGGCGTATTTAACCTCCGCCGAGAATTCTGACAAGCACCAAGGGGCCGATTCCAATATAGGCTAACATATCCTCCTCGATTTTATGAGTAGCTGGGATTTCTGGACAGATTTCCACACATAACATAAAATATGCGAACGGGGTTATAACTGAGCCTAAGTTTCCTTTCCGTCCCCTCTATGAATGTAGCATTCTTGAATTTTTATTATTAAAAAAACCTAAATTTAAAGACCATTTTTGAAATTGAAATGTAATATTGAAATTGTTTTTGACAATTTACTTTACAAACAATAGAGAAAAAAGTTTGAAACCATATGATTGTCACTTACACCTTATTAACAGCCTGTTTTTGTAAAATTCAAAAACGAACGAATTCGAGTGACTTACGACCAAACTCCTTGGTTTTGAAAAATATGTCATTTATTTTTTTTTTGAATCAGAAAACATTTATAAACATAAATAAAGGTTTGGTCGTAAGTCACTCGAATTCGTTCGTTTGGAATTTTACAAAAACAGGCTGTAAATACACCTTGCCAGAAACTTTTCAATTAATGTCAATGTTTTGACATAACCTCGTTTATAAGACGGTAATATTTCGGTATTTTGAAGGTCCTAGTCTTTAATCGTTTCCAAAAATATTGCCTATATGTTGCTACTACATCTAATATATTTGGATTAGAATTGGGATATAAAAGGTGTATGTTTTGACATAATTTCCCGTTTCGGTATTTTGAAGGTTATAGCCAACCGAAATGGCTGTAATTGGTCATTTTGCAGGATGATAAGCATTTTTGGAGAAAATGGTCGAGATATTGGCATATATCGACATTGTCGATATATTGGCATATATTGACAAAGGCCCGAAATATACAAGCCCCGTCTGATTCTATGTAGTTTAAATAGTCTCCCCATGGTTCGAACTTCGTTTTTACTTATGTTTTTTTGGGGCACTGATTGATTTTCGAAGGACGTAGCCATTTTTCTCATTGAAATTGAATTACGGAATTATTTGTGTTGTCTTTCGAATCCTCGTCATACGGTCTTAAAGGATTGAATAGAACATATCCCTTGAGATTTGTTTTCGTTCCCAAAAATTTATTTATCAAATTTGTCATTCCGTTTGCAACACCTCGCATTTTCTTATTGATAAATACATCTTCAAACAAAAAATGATCGACATTGGTAAAATTTTTAGGGTAACCTCATATAAATGTTACCCACATCTCGGCATTTTGGATTCTCATTGGGTAGAATCTTCCTACGAAAAATTATCAATACTGGCCTAAGTTTTAGGGTACACTTCATATAACGGTATCCACACATTATTCTATATTTTGGGTATCGTTCCACCTTTTTTAACCAAAACGACTCTAATTGCATATTGTTCTTAGGGGGTGCCCAATTTTTCAACAAAAAATTATCAGTATGGGTCCATGTTTTATACTTTAGCCAAAATTTACAACCTGTCGTTTGGTATTTCGTTTTATTCTTTATAAATGTCCCGATTGATTGAATGTAGTCCCGATCGAACTTAATGCCGTTTTAACTTTTTATCTGAATTTTTTCTATAACACACTTCTCTAGAATTTCACACAATTTGTTTATGTTATGTTTCCATTAAAAATATTCTTTATATTCCTTACCACTTTTCCAATTGTGAAATACTCCTTGAAAATTATTTGCAAAGCATTTGTTAAAATTGGGATCCTTCGTTAAACATGGTGTCATAAAATTAGCTAAAAAAAATAATTCAATATTAAATACTACTCAATATTCCATTTCAAATAAAATGCTATTACGTACGTTTCTCTGTGAGTATTTTGGCCCCGCTAGTAAAAGCTGCAAATGCCACAACGCAAATTAATAGAGCTCTCTTCATTATCAAATATTGAAATTGAAATATTAAATTGATTTTAATTGTTTTGTATAATTTCTTTCTTGTTAATATTTTTGCTCCCTCTGTTAGCAGCTATTGGTTAATACTGATCGAATTTTTGAAACCGAAAATGTTTTTATATAATTCTTGGTTACAGATGTTTTTGTTGAAGATTATATTTTTTTATTTGATTATACTTGTTTGATACGGGTACAATTTTATTTTACAAATTTATTATTTAATTTAATGTTAATACTCATCGAAATAATTATAAAGAAAATATATTTTTCTCATTTTTTTGATAATTTACATTGCATTTATTGTTATTAATTAACACTAGAACGCCGAAGGCAGTCATTTTGACCGCTTTCCAATTTCAAGTAAAAAAGCAACTGTGCATTTAATGACACTTTTTTTTAAAATATGGTGACTTTTTGTATCTCATAGAATTACGTTTATTATAAAAAAATCACCAAATTTAAAATAAAAGTGTCATTAAATGCACAGTTGCTTTTGTACTTGAAATAAGAAAGCTGCCAAAATGACCGCCTTCGGCGTTCTAGTGTTAAAGGTTAATGCCTGCAAAACTCATAACCACGCGACAACACAGGTGTGGGTCGTCGCGAACTAAGTCTTTTGACCAATATCAGCATCTTGCAGTCACGTCGGCTATAAAGGTCCATGTCAAGCATTTTTGTTTTGTTTCTATTGTACACCGTGGGGTCTTTGGTGCATCATTTGATAAAATTGACCCAAATATATTATATATTAATTAATTAATAATCGTAAAAAAGTTACACATTTTCGCGAAATATTATTGAATCACTATTTTCAATTTATTAAAGAAATAAATTTAATTAAAAAAAAAACAAAAACTAAAAATTGGGATAGAATACAATTTGCTGACACAATGTTTACAAGATGAACAATATTACGCTATTTTATGAATTTGTACGAAAACACCAACAATACTATTAGTGGTAATTATTCGAAAAAATTCGAAATCAAAACACGCTCCCCAAAATTAGGAAGAAAATTTAGGTATGCTTTCGATATAAAAAAAAAAAACATATTCATTTAATAACTTTAATAAAAATGACTGTAACAATAAGCTTCAAATTATATTTTTAATTTTACCAAAAGTATTGATTTAAATGCAAGTTCATAGACCATTTTGCACGTGTCGTTGCTAGGGATTTGTTATAATTGAAAGTGTTTATACACGTTCTGAATATTTTATTTGAAATCAATCAGTGACCTGAATTTGTCTAGGTCAATATATTTTATTCTAATTAAATCCCATTTTTGTTTAATTAAACCAGTTATATTAATCAAAGAGTATTTCTTAATTCGATTTAAAATAAATGATTTTTTTAATACGACGAAACGAGTTTTTCTTTGCAAATAAATTGGAATTAGATGTTATCAAATATTCAAACATTTCTCCAATAGTTAGTAAGATTCAAAAATCGTACATTGATTATAGAGGTATATGAACAATTGAAGAAGTTATTTAGTAAGTTATTTAAAATTTCTGATTTTAAAAATGTCCAATGAAGACAACACTTGAACTAAACAAAGAAAATGCTTCGTATAATTAAGATCGTAAAAAATTAATTTTTATAAATTTGAAGTACATTTATATAATACTACTTAATATACATACACATGCAAGTAATTAAATATATTATGAATTATGAGAAAGAAAAATTCGTAGAGTGACACACATTTGTGTGGGTGTGTCGTCTTATTTCTTTCTGCTACATATTTGCTTTCCTTCAATTTTCTGCAAAATAAGATCCATGTCGGCAATTAATTGTTCCAGAACATCTTCCAACAGCGTAATGCGATTTGTTAAACTGTAATTGAAGCAGTTGGTTGGTAATAAATGAAATGAAATAAGTTGTGAAAGCGAGAGGAAATGGAATTTAGAGAACTCAAAAAAGTAAATAATAATTGGGAAAATTTAATTTTGTAATCTGCATTCCGGGTTCTTGTAGAGTGAAAGACTCCTGTGCAGAAACGGTTCATTATAGGATCCTGCTTTGACGTTGGTCCCACCACTTTTAAAGTATTTGAGTCTTAAGGTTCGACGAGGTGGAACTTAACTACGCTTTCAGTTGTTTTAACATATTATTTTATTGTAATACTTTTAGTCCAATATCATTTCGTATAAAAGCTTTCGGGTTGCAAACAAATAGTTAAAATAGTCAATAGGTACCCTTTTCGTAACTCAAATTATTAATAACCAAAAAATTGTGCAGCAGACAGCTTCATATTTTTTAATCCAAAATTCTAATCTAAAATCAAAAATAGGATTCGGATGGGCTCAAACGTTCAGTGCCAAACGTTCAACCACCCTGATATACTGATGCTGAGTATATACATTCCGACTTCGACCAGAAAAAATAATTCGTTTATAATATGAATAGTGTTCAAATGTTGCTAATGTCAGATTTCTACATTTTATGAATGCAATTCATAAAACAATACTGCAATACTGCTTTCTTGTCAGAGAGAGAAAAATATCCTACACAATGTTAAAATTGAGCTTGTTGTTCGTATCAATACTTTTTTGTTATATTGTATTCTGCATTTATATCGAAATAATTTGAAAAACACATATGTGAATTTTAGAACAGCAATGCAGTGTCTTAAATAAAGAAATGCAAAACCAGCCACAATCGTGAGGAAAAAGACAGAGGACGATATCAAAACAATACAACCACAGTGTGGGGGTATATTATTTTATTCCTCCGTTTGTAACTCATCGAAATAATCATTTCCGACCTCATAAAGTATATATACGCTCATTTGCTGCAAGAGAGACATAACTCAAAAAACGTGATTTTCGAGTTAATGATGCCCGATTGTTCGCTATAAAAGATCTCATGTTGTGTAAAAAATTCATATGATATCTCTTGCACACTCTAATTGAGAAGCTGTAGAAGTTCCTCTGTCCCATATAAAGTGTGAGTAAATTGAAAACTTAAAACGCATTTTCGGTAAAATCGTGTTTTTTGAGTTATGCCCGTGTTGCAGCAATTGAGCGATAATTCTTTGACGTAAAATTCTATGACGATGTAGCCATGTCCGTCTGTATGTCTGATGTAATCACTCTAGCCTCTAAATGAATTGAGATGGATGGCCAAAATTTTGCATAGATTCGTCTTTGGTCTGCTGGCAGGTCAACTTCGAATTCGCTGAAATTTGGTACATTGGGTTCTTATTTCAGTATTTTGGGGGATTTGAACTCATTTTTCGACCGAATTTCCTGTAATATAATATATTCAGTTTTTATTGTGAAGCAAATCTCTCCATTAAAAATTATAAATATAGGTAATTTTTTGGGTAGTCCAATATAAGGGTTTCACCCAATTTTCGGTATTTTGGGGTTGTTGAACGTGTTTTTCAACCGAATCCACTGTAGTTTGGTATTTTGTAGTCATACATGCTAAAAATGTCCCTCCCAAAAATTATTTATTTATGCCCCCTTTCAGGGTTAGTCCCCATACAAGCCTTTACCACATTGTTGTACAGGGTATTATGTCTTTGTGCATATGTTTGTAGCAGGCAAAAGGAAACGAGATAGACCCATGGTTCCTTTTGAGAATATGGATCTATCACTTTCCGAGTCGATTTATGCATGTCCGTTTGTCCGTCTGTCCATCTTAAATTGTAAACAAAGTGCAGGTCGCATTTATTATCCGAATGATATGACATTTGGCACAGATTATTTATTTGCCCCAAGGAAGAACACTATTGAAATTGGTAAAAATCGGTTCAGATTTAGATATAGCTCCCATATATATTTTCGTCCGATTTTTAGTAAATTGTGCACCAAAGATGAAATTTTGTCTCTTCGCACAAAAACGTCTCTAAATCCGCCCTAATGAAGTGGAATTCGGCATACGTTACCGAGGGTATGTGTCTGGATTTATGCAGCCAATAACAACACATTGTACCAAATTTCAGCGAATTCGGTTGAATAGGGCACTCAATAATCCCACATTATCAAAACTTGGGGGTACCTTATACGGGGGCTATGCCTAAACGTGGACCGATATAGGTCATCTTCGAACTAGACCTGTCTGCAGACAAAAGACCACTCTTTGCAAAATTTCGGTGATCTATCTCAATTTGTTTTGACAACAGATAGACATCGTCATAGATTTTTACGATGAGTTATAAACGGAAAACGAACTTAAGGGGACCCCACATTCTCGGGTCAAATTTTTTTAGATTTAATTAGAATCTACACTAATTCAAGAATATTCCTAAAAAATTGGCAATTTTCCAAAAATATTTTTTCAAAGGTCCGTCATTTTGTTAATTTTAGAGCGAAGTCAATAACCTAGTCCATACGAGAGCCAAAGATGTACTCTTTCTAACACAGTTTGAATTTTTGGATTCCGATGTTCCAGTGAGGAGTTATCATGCCCGCCATCAAAAATAAGGACTTTCCTTTATAAAAAAAAAAACAACAACAAAACAATAACAACAATTTTTTGTAAATTATTTTTCTTCTCTTTTAAATCCTCAAATACATATGTGCAAAGTTACAAACCTTACCCTTAATATACTTTCCATTCTATGGTGGAGGGTATAAAAAGGTACAAATGTACCCGGTTATAGATTGTAGGGTTATTCGGTTCACATATAGACAAAATTCATGTCAATGGTCCTTCAAAAATGCGTCTCTTGAATCAGGGAAAGGTATTAGGTAAAAATAAAACCTACGGGCTCACATTTCTGTAAAATCTGGAGTTCTTATGGAGGTTGGAGATAACAATTCCTACTTGAAACTATACCAATAATAAGCCCTGAAGTGAATCCACTAAAAAGGTTATAAAGGGGTTGAGAGATGAATTCTAAAAAAACATATATCGGTTTTGGTCATCATATATTGGGAAATAAACGGAAATGTTATTTACCGTCTAATGTCATCATTTTCCTTTGAATTGAAAGTTATATTTTTTAGATGATGCTCATTTAGAGGTAACTCTTCGAAATATCTGAAAATAAAAATGTAAGATAATATTGGAAGAAAAATCCTACAATTTAAAAATGTCTCACTTACTCTCTTATTAATTCACTTACACGCAAACGCAATGTATCATCCTCGGGCATAGAACTTTCATTCGTCATTGGATAAAATGTATCTGAACTTCGATTAAGACTGTCCTTGAGTTCCAAATTATCTTCATCAGCATTGGAATATTTTGAATTTTCAAAACCATCGCCTTTCTTCTTCCACCAGTAACATTTCTGCAGCATTCTTGATAAATATGGACCGAAATTGGAACGTCCCTGATTGACTTCATCTTTAACAGCACCATAGGTATCATTTATGATGGCCAGAAACATATTCTGTAAATAGAAAAGTTTTGTTATGATATTTAAATTAAATTAATAATTAATTACCAATAAAATAAAGAACACAAACAGCACATAACTTAAGAAATATAGGGGTCCCAAGATGTAATTGGCTTCTTCTATCAATTCATATTCGAAATCACCCAAAAACATGCGCATCAGTGTAATAACGGAAATTCCAAATTCTCTAAAATCCGGATGGCTGGTGCCGAATATCAGAAGACCTAGCTGAGCATAGGCCAAGAAAACAATAAAGAACATAACAGCAAAACCGCACAAATCTTTGGCACACTGTAAAATGTGATTTGCATTTTGAATTACTTTGATTGGTTTTTATTTAGAATTGAGTATATACCCGCTTCAGTGTTGTACTAAACTGTAGCATTGTTTTATTGATGCTGATATATTTGAAGATTTTAATCCATACCAAAAATACGCATATACCCATCATATCGATATATAGAAGATTCCAAAAACATATTTCATCAATACTCCAAAAAGTATTTGGATTTTCTTTGGAATTCTTAAGAATGTCATTCAAATATTTAAAATGGATCATGTTGTACACCAAGGATAAATAGGACATCTAAAAAATGGTAATAAAATTTAATAGCATATATATAAATGTTTGAAAGTTGACCACCTCTTCGCTTGCAAAATTTAATACTTACCAGTAACACAGAAATATCTAATATATTCCATATGGATTTAAAATAGCTCAAAGCTCCTATCGTTGCAAATTCACCAATCTCTTCACAGGTGTAGAATATTGTCATCAAATAAAATATAACAGCTGCTGCATAAGCTCCATTATCTGCATCTGACCATATTGAATACAATTTGATTGCTTGAAATTGATGGGAGGTTATTAGGCCTCCCACAGGTGGCAGTTCGGCTATTATTCTGTTCAAACAAAAAATAAAATCATTTATTCTGATACTAAAATGCTAATCAAGGTATAGTTGATAAATGACAGATTAATCCCTTTATAATTTAGTTTGTCTTAATAGTAATTAAACTTTTCGATTATATTAATTTAAATATAAAATGTTAAAATATTGTGGAAAATAATATCTATTTCACTAATGAATGATAAATAAAATAGTTCTGAGTAATCGAATTAATCGAAAGATTTACTTACTTTACATTATCGAACATGAGGACATTGTTATTGTATAAAACAAATTCGAGAATAACTATTCTGGTACCACGATCTATCCACTTGGATGATTTTAATGTCTCTAAAATATCTTCATTCTCCATACGATTATATGATAAATTTTGAACATAACCCGCACCATAGTAACGTTTTATTTCACCTCGTAGGGGATTAACATTTAATTGAGATGTGGTATAAAATGTTGTACTGTAAAAATAGAAACAAAAATAATAAATTTACAAAGATATTAATGTAATTTAAAACACATAAAAATAATATTACTTTAATGTGGGGGTATACACGAACATGGACCACAAATAAAAAATATTTTGTTGATAATGAAGTGCCACTACGGAAATCTGAATATGACTTAAAACCAAGGCATCAGAAATACTAAATTGCAGGCAATTTTAATGTCTTTCGCCATAGGGGTGCTGCAGGACTCAATGAGAACACATAATGAGAAATTATAGCCATATCAGGTGGATAACGTTTTTGAAGCCTTAAAATACATAAAGGTTTCTCAAAATGTATAATTTTGTTATGAGAATTTCCTACCAAATCAGACACCATCTTTTAAAATTTAATGTGAATCGAAATACCAAATTAAGTGGAAATGAAATTGAAAAAATTGTGGTAGAACATTCACAATAGAGAAAAGTTGGTTGGCCAAAACGTAGACTGATGAAGTCCATATTAAAAATATGTTCTAAAATGCCAATTTAGTTCATATTTTTATTTGTTAAAAAAAATGTTCAGGGTATGAAGTGGTAACTCTGACAGCCCAGTATGTGTTGATGAGGCGTTGCCAGGTTAACGTGTTTTTTAGGGTTCCTAAGTGTTATGAAACTAAATCCGTTACTTTTTATTCAGATGTATGACTTATGAAAGATTTGACTTAGAAACCTGCCTTTAGGCTTAAGGTGCATAGTATGAAGAATAAACACCGATAGCCTATAATATATGTGCACACACTTATCCTAACTTTGTACGCTATTTTGAATTGCGGTTGTCTTTCTGTTCTGTGTCGAAATGGTGCAATTTTGTAATAAATTTGTGCAATACTCGCATCTCATCTATGGTTAGTATAAAA